>NC_059107.1:25721786-26322679 GCF_020740685.1 Jaculus jaculus
CGTGTCTAGGAGCAGCAGAGTTCCGTGGTTCGGCAGGGAGAGGAAAAAAGCCGTTCCCTGAGCTCAGTTCTTCCCAGTTTCTTCCCAGTCTATCGGGAGACTGTCTGCAGTCTGAGACAGATCCAGCGTTGGGGCCAGCAGGACAGATGGTTGTTCCTGCTCCTTGGAAAGAGAGAAGTGGCTGTGAGGAGTCCTCTTCTCTGCAGCCAGGCTTCTCACAGCTCAGCGCACCCAAGCCCTACACCTTGCCTGCTACTCCTCCCTCTCTTGCAGCCCTCAGCAGAGACCCCTGCTTCCATTCTGTTCTGGGAGATGGGATGAGTGCACCTTAGATCACACTACTGTGTGCTTGCAAATCTCCAGATCTTTGTTTCTAGGCCGGAATGTCAGAAACATGGAGCCCGGAGACAGGAGGAGCCATAACTGCCTGAGACGCAGCAGCTCTTCAAGCCTGCTGCTCTGCTGGTTCCAGCCTTGCTCTCCCTGTTCCTCCCAGGGAGAGTGGCCACCCGATGGCTCAGACCACCCCTGAACTTGCCCTTACTCTGTCTTTTACTTTCTTTTATTTTTTAAAAGTATTTTACTTACTTATTTTGTAAGGAGAGATAGAAAGAGAGAGAGAATGAATGGGCGCACCAGGGTCTCTTGCCACTGAAAACAGACTCCAGATGCATGCACCACTTTGAGCATCTGGTTTTTTAGGTGGGTACTTGGGACTTGAACCCTGGTCCTTAGGCATTGCAGGCAAGTGCCTTAACTGCTGAGCCTTATCTCTAGCCCTAAGTCTTTTACTTTCACTTCAAGATTCCTCTTTAACTGTAGCTGTGACAGCTCAACTTTCTCCAAGATATATGGAGTTGCCTTTCTAAGAAGAGAGGCAACTTTTTGGACAGGTTGTATGACTCAGTATGTGTTTACTGATGCCCTTGGTATAAACACAGCATTGAGAAGCCATGTAGAAGACATGGAAGTGACAACAGTACAGTGATGTCCACAAGGAACTTGCCTGCATTTGCTCTATGGGGCACTGTATCACAATGCTGGCTGACCACTCTATGGTGGAGACAGTGCTCTGAGAATTCGAAGGAGCTGGAGGATTTTTGAAGTCATCTTGCTATTTACAGCATTAAAAAGTATTTACAGGGAGTTATGCAGCAAAGACCAATGAGCTTCAGAAATTATAACAAGCCCTTACTCAGTCACATTTGGGTAATTTTGGCATTTTTTTTTCATAATCTTAACTTCAGCCCCAAGTGTAAAGTTTTTTCAAGTAATCTCAAGATTTTTTGGGTTCTAGAGAAGCACTGTGCATTTTTATTTCTCCTCCATTTTTTTCCTAATCTCTTGAGTAGTAGCCATCAATGATTATGGGGGAAAAAAAAATCCTGTCACTTCTTTGGTTCTCAATTTTTTTTTAATATATAAAATGAGGTGTAGCAGTTTACCTCTCATTGCTGGGACCAAACACCTGACCTGAAACTGCTTGTGGAAGGAAAGGGTGCATTTTGGCTTATGGTTTTAAGGGAAAATTTCATCATGGCAGGGAAAGCATGGCAGAGCTGACAGCCAGGGTGTCACATCTTGTCACAGCAGCAAGGAAGAAGCACCAACAGTGAGATCACTACTACTGGCAAGGAGGCCTGGGTTATAAAATCCCCAGGCCCTCCCCCAGGGACACATCTGCTCCTATGAGATGCCACCTCACAGAGGCTCCACAAGCTGGGGATCTAGTAGGACACTTCATCCCAAACACTTCAGGCTTCGGGGGACATTTTACATCCACCCACCATACAGGGATAACAATGGGGTTACTGTGTATAATGGGAATGATGCTTAGTACAAGTCCCTGGGTAGTAATAAGTGCTCCACAAAGAACAGCTTAAAATTGGCACAATTATTTCCATTTTAAGTATTCATTTACCATTACTATGTTCACTTTTATTATGATCAGTTCAACGTTGGAGCAAATGTAGCATAGTAAAATAAAATATGGTGGGTTGAGGAGGTAGCTCAGTTGGTTAAGCGCCTACCTTGACATAAGGGCCTGAGCTGAATCCCCCAATCCCCACGTAAATGCTGAGTGCCATGCTGTGAGCCTGTTATCCCAGCACTGGGGATGCAGAGACAGACTGATCCCTGCAGCTTGCCAGTCAGCCAGTTTGGCAGAATTGGGGAGCTCTAGACCAAAGAGGGACCCTGTTTCCAAGATGTGGACAGTATGCTTGAGATGATAGTCAAGGTTGTCCTCTGCCCTCGATGCATGCCTGTACATATGTGTGCACACTCATACACATGTACATGCACGCATGCAGACCAAAACCTTTTTTTTTTAAAAAAAAATGCTTAAATTGAAATTTTCAAAAAAATTATTAAGACAGGGGCTGGGGAGATAGCTCAGTGGGTAAAGGTGCTTGCTTGCCTACTGGGTTCAATTCCCAAGTACCACATAAAACAAGATGCCCAAAGTGGTGCATGCATCTGGAGTTCATTGAGAGCAACAAGTGAAACCCTGGCATATGCCCATATTTTCTCCTCATCATCACAAATAAATTAAATGTATCTGAAAATATTAAGACAGTAACACAAAAACTGTTTGTTTGTGTGAGACAGAATGTATAGCACAGTAATTATATACTAGTTTTTCTTACCGGAACCTTATAGCATAGGCTGTTGTCATTTCTGCCCATGTGGAAATATTTGTTTAACCTTGTGGGATCTTGCAACTGAACAAGCTTGCAGGTACATAGCTAATTGTCAACCTCTAATTAGTCTTGTGCCATTTACTTCCTGTCCCAGAGAGAGGAAGATAAAATTATCATTTGAACTCAGCACCCTCTTTTACTCAACTGGCATGAGCCGCTGTTTGGTCCAGTCTACTGATGCAGGGAGGTCCTGTCAGGCCATTGAAAGGCCACCCTGCATCTAAAATACAGGGATGCAGCAGCCCACATTCTACTTCTGTCATGTGTGGATTACAGTCCATTTCATGTTTTTTTTTTCTCTTCAACACTATCACATTTTTTTATTTTTTTAAAATATTTTATTTATTTATTTGAGAGAGAGAGAGAGAGGAGGGAGGAAAGGAGGAAGGAGGGAAAGAGAGAGAGAGAGAGAGAGAGAGAGAGAGAGAGAGAGAGAGAGAGAGAATTAATGAGCAAGCCAAGATCACTAGCCACCTTGTGCACCTGGCTTACATGGATACTGGGGCATCAAACCTGGGTCCTTGGGCTTTGCAGGCAAGCGCCTTAACTGCTAAGCCGTCTCTCTAGCCCTTATTCATTTATTCATTTGTTTCTACCACATAGCTGATCTTTTCAAACCTTTACTATTTCTTCCTGACCAGACTGTCAGATAATAGTGTAAGTACGATTAATAATCACACGCTTAGGTGAAAGGAACAGAGTTTTGAACACATTTGAAGGTTTTACAAAACATACCTGGGCAGAGTTGAGCAGATGCTTTGAGGGACAATTGTGTCTAATCTCTTCAGGACCTGCCCAAGGGCACACTACAAGTTGGTGGCAGAGTTGTAATTGGAATCTGGCAATTCCAAAATTTCTTTCTTTCCTTTTCCTTGTGGTTCTCCAAGTGTGGCTCTGCACCCCAGTGGGGAGGTGACTTTCCTTGGCAAGATAGTATTCTCAGCTGGCCACTGGTGGAGTTCTAGATCTTGGAAGCCTTTCATTTCCCTTCTAACCTTTCTGATTCTGTAGATGTGAGTTGTTTTATGTTCCCTAATCGTAGGATGCAGGACTGGTGCACCCTCCTTTTGGGGCTCCATGAAGTGCTTTGTTTACATGGTGCTAACACTACGCTTAACCTCCATCTGTAGCAAGTTTTGCCATTCTTTTCCCTTCATTTGAAATAGGAATGTTGGGCTGGAGAGATGGCTTAGCAGTTAAGCGCTTGCCTGTGAAGCCTAAGGACCCCGGATCGAGGCTTGGTTCCCAGGTCCCATGTTAGCCAGATGCACAAGGGGGCGCATGCGTCTGGAGTTCGTTTGCAGAGGCTGGAAGCCCTGGTGCGCCCATTCTCTCTCTCTCCCTCTATCTGTCTTTCTCTCTGTGTCTGTCGCTCTCAAATAAATAAATAAATAAAAATTTAAAAAAATGAAATAGGAATGTTGTCTTCTAGAACAAATATGAGCAGATTAAAATGAATCTGTTTTAGGAAAATTATTAAGTAAATAACAATGGAGGTTGTAAACCAGGATGAGGACACTACAGGTTTCCCATTGACCAAAGGAATGGGCTAAGTAAAGTCTGAGAAATACTTTACTTGATTTTAACCTCTAGAAAGTTCTAGACCCTCAGAGGAAGGATAGAGTGACTTTCAGCTTCCTTCTTATTTTAGAATAAGTATTCAGGACAACAATGAAAGGGAGACAAAAGACTAAACAACCATATACCAGAGATGAACTCAGGATTGTCAACAATTTCATTGTTGATAGGTTTCTAAAAGCCAGAAAATTTGATTAGTGGCCAATGAAGGTAGTTTTGCTTACATTTTAAATTATAAGCCATATGCCATTGCATTTTTGGAGTACAAAGCCTGCTGCTATTTTTCAGGGACTGATGTTGTATTTTAAGATTGTATTTAGACCTAATCTTCAATTTTTTAAAAATCTTCTCTTAAGAAGTTCTCTAACTTCTCATTATCTTATTATTCAATGAGAGGAAGTAAATGGTAGAAAAGGATGGCAAGGCACAATTTATCAAACATTTTCCTACTACTATTGCATTTTAGAGATGAACACATAAGGATAAGTTCAGTAAGAATATTAAAGCTATTCATCAAAATGGAGTATAGTATTTTTCACACTTTAAACATATAATTTTCCTATATCGAGTAAATATATGGGCAGAAAGATATACCAAGTTACATGAGTTGGGTGATTTCCTTACTATTTTTCAACTGTGAAGCTTCCAATTGTGCTTAATTTGGTTTCTTGCTCCTTGAAGCAGACATTTCTCCACAATGATCACTATGTCGTCTTGGGATCCAGAAGGCTGAAGACAGTTACTACTGTCCTGAGTTGAACTTGCCTCTCATGAACAGCTCCCCAGTACATTCCTGGCTTCTCTGGCTGTGACTGTCCTTTGACTGGCCAATATGTCTCCTGTGAATTGCTCCTTCTGTAGAAAATTTATTCTCATTTTGAGGAAACTGGAAACACAAAGGAAAAGGGAAGGTGGACTCAACCCTTGGTAACTTATAGGCAGCTCGAGTCAAATGTTTCAAAAATGGGCTTCTGAATCAGCAGAGGTGTTACAGTGTGACTAGGGAAGCAGCATACTGATAGGTAACAATATCAAGATTGCCAGGAAATAATGCTATTTCCATTACTGCTAAGAAAAAGAATGCTTTGCTAAATTCAGGGCTAGCAAGGTTAATGATGATACATTCTTTTTTGGTACCAAGGATTAACATGATCACTTGCATATTAAAATTAATTCAGATGTGCTGCTAATGGAGAAAGCATGCAAAATTAATTTCTACAGCACCTCGTAAGTTATGAGACCTCCACCTCTCTTGGCTAGTGCTCTGTCTACACATGCAGCACGTGAGTGCCCCAAGTGGGCACACTTCAGCCACAGTGCAGGCATCTGCTGCCCTTAAGAACGTTGGGCAGTGTGGGTGTCTTCATTTCAGTTCTTATCACTGCCAGCCCTGTGCTGGGTGTCTCCCTGATGGGGCAGGTGTACTTCGTACCTCATCACCTGCCAGGTGCTTGGTTCACAGGGATCATGGAGTTAATAATGAGACAATGAAGCTGGTCTGAGATGAGAATAGGATGCAAGGCAGGAGAGAGAATGGGAGAAAAGAGGGAAACTCTTCATCTCTTCGCTCTTTATCTCTTCATGGCAGGGAATTTTCCAAGTGAGACCTTTGAGTACCTATGCACTGTGCTACTCCCTAAATATCAAGGCCTGGTAGAACCCAAGCTTTCTTTGAGTCTTTTTAAAGTTTATTAATATTTTTATTTTATTTTGTTTATATGAGAATGTGCATGCATATGCGCACAAGAGAGAATTGGCATGCCAGGGCCTCCAGCCATTGTAACCAAACTCCAGATGTGTGTGTCATCTCATGAGCATGTGCAATCATGCATGCTTGCAGCACCTTGTGCGTCTGGCTATGTGGTACTGGAGAGTCAAACATAGGTCCTCAGGCTTCATAGGCAAGCACCTTAACTGCTAAGCCATCTCTCCAGCCCTAAAATTTATTAATGTTTTTAAAAGGTTATACATTTATATCCCCTTACCCCTATCTACATGTCACTAAGGGCCCTCCTCAGTAGTGTCATTGGTATTCACCATGGGGTCATGAAGGCCTCAGTGAGCTTCTGTAGCTGGAGGGCATGTCTCCTCATATTCTTATCCATCCAGTGGCTCTTATAATCTTTCTACCCCCTCTTCCACAATGTTCTCTAAATCTTGGTGGGCCTGTTAGAAGTCTGATTTAGTGTTGTGCTCACTGTATCTTTTGGATTTCTGCTTTGATAAGGTTTGAATAACCACAGTGTCTGTTGCTATCAGACTGGAGCTGGTTGTCAGGCTAACAGTAAGAACAGTATTTGTGTTTAAATTGCTACTTCCTCTACAATGTCTCCTGGGCCCTGACAGATGTGGAAGAGGTATTTGTCACATGGTAGGCAGTCAGCTATCTTTCTTGTCCTATTAATGGATCTTGGATCTCCCCAGTATTTTCTGCCATCTGTAAAAAACAAAACAAAACAAAACAAAAAGCCAACAATATATTGTCAAGCCAAGTGTGAGAGCAGCTCTGGTTAAAGGGGATAAGCATAGTTATTGGAGAGGTATTTTGATGTGTATACCCATTCTTTTTAGCCAAAGAGCAGCGGGAGCTTCCCTTTGAAGTCTATGAGTTTCTTATCCATAGAATTCTAGTTTAGTTCCCAGTACCAGGTATGAGTACTTTCCCATTGAGCAGGCTTCATATCCAATCTGAGAACAGTTGGTTACTTGCATAGGCTGTGTGTCACTATTGCACAGGTATGTACTTCTTGCCCACCTGGTTGGTTTCATAGCTTGTAGGATATTTTGGCTTGTTTGCTCATGCTGTTCATGACCATTATCCCCCAGTGTATCTCCTAAAGAATTTTCCAGGACTATGAGGGCTAGCTAGGAGTAAAATGGCTTCCTTCTCAGGAGTCCAAATTTTTAGAACACACACTCTGAATGAAATCCAAATATGAAAGTGTCAATTCTGGGGCTGTGCCTTGCATAACGTCTCTGATTTCCTATATTCTCACTGTGTGTACTTGTTAAACAGGAAAAATAGTATTATGTAATACAGAAATGGATATATTTATATATACATCTATTATAAATCAATGTAATACATGTAGTATTATATATATCATAGAAATATGTTATCTAATATAACACAATATAATGTAGGAATATATACATTTATACTTTATATACAATTATGTACATAGATATAACTTTAGTCTTATTTATATATAGGGAAATGTTTAAATTCAAATTTACAGTTCAGTGAATTTTGCATATGTATACATGTATGTACCCCACCACACATATCAATATACTGCACATTTCTATTATAAGCCAGCGATATACTAGTTTACACATTTATACTGCTTACTGTGGACCAGGTGTGCTGAACTCAGTGCTTTGTGCATATTATCTGTGATGGTTGATCGTCAACTTGATGGGATTGAGAAATACCTAGGAGATTGACGATGCAAAATTTGTGTTTGTGAGGGCAGTCCCAGAGACAGCCAATCAACTCAGAATTTCAGTAGAGTCTTGGGAAGTGGTGCAGCTTGGCAAGGTAGGGTCTAGTTGGAGGAAGTGAGTCATTGTGGGATGAGCCCTTGAGCGTTATCCTTAGCCCCTGCTCCCTGTCTGCACTCTCTGCTTCCTTGTTGCCAGGAAGCGACCAGCTTTCCTGTGTTGTGCTGTATTTATTAGTCAACTTCTTGTGGCTGGGACAAAATATCTGACTAAAATTAGTTTCAGGAAGGGTTTATTTCAGCTTACAGTTCCAGGTCACAATCCATCCTGATGGGGATGGCAGCAGTGGCAGACGTTGAGGCAGCTGGTCACATTCAGCACAGTGAGGAAGCAGAAAATGAAGAATGGCACTGTGCAGCCTGCTCCCCAGCCCACGGAATGCCCACAGTAAAGGTGGATCTTCCCACCTACTTAACCTGACGAAAATAATCCCTCACGGACGTGCCCAGAGGCTAGCCTAATCCAAATACCTCCTCACAGGGGATTCTAGGTCCTATCCAGTTGTCAATCAATGTAAACCATCACACATGTCCTTCTGCCATTATGATTCTACCTTGCTAAAGGCTGGAACCAGCTTCCATGGACTGAAATTTCTAAATCTGTAAGCAATTCAGTTCTTTCTTAGACAGGTATCATCACAGTAAAGTTCTGACTAGCACATTATTTCATTTCACTTCACAAACTTTTTGGGGTGGTTCAACCCACTTTATAGATAAGAAAGCAGATGCACGGAGGAGCTGAGAAATGTGCCCAAAGGTTACACGGTAGTAACTGAGCCCCTGGGCTCACACTTTATGGACTCTGGACTGCATTGCGTTTTCCCAGTGACCTGTAACTTATTAAGAGCATCAGAGGAACATTAAGAAAGCCTGTTTGATGGGGAACATTTCTTTCTTTCTTGTATTTAATAGTCTACTCTATCCTATCCCATATTTTTGGGTGACTTGGGTGCTGCTAAAACTCTGATAGTGTTGAAGAGTGAGAGAGAGAGAGAAGAAGAGAGAGCAGGAGAGAGAGAGAGAGAGAGAGAGAGAGAGAAAGAGAAACTAATTATTTCCATGTCTTCCTTGGTGGGTGTATTATAGGGGCTCTAGAAATAAATGGTTATTAACTTATATTTTCAGAAAATCCTCCCCTCCAGCTTTCACTCTGCTGGCATTTCTTGGGAAGGTGATGGTGTGGACAAATTGACTCGTTGGCTCTACTGGTCAAGTGGCATTTCAGGATGCTTAACCCTCTCAGCCTTGGTTGAACTTTCTTGTTTTCTTGTGACAGCCTAAAAATTTCAACTGAACATCCTCCATGTTTCTGAACACCAGCTACTCTCTTGGTCAGCTCCCCCATTCACTCATCTCCATCCACTCTGCATACCCAGTTTTCCTTCTCTTCCTTCATTTCCTGTTCCTCCACTCTCTCATTCCTCTTTTCCTTTTCTTCCTCTTCTGCCCCATCTTCATACTTATTTTTACTTCTTCCTTCCTTTTCTTTCTCTTCATTTCCTTAATGTTAATTGTCTCAGATGCCTGTTTTAAATACCTTTGGGTGGGAAGCAGCCACGTTCAATGTGTATTTTATGCCATTAAATTAATGTTTACTGACTTGTACTAGTACAGTCTTACATGTAGCTCCCAACTACACCCTGGAAATGTCCACGTGCATGACGTACAGGTACTTAAAAGTGTTGAAGAAGGAATAGTACTGAGTCTTGAAACCTCATTTTTTATACTTTATTTTAAAAATTATTTATTTATTTATTTAAGAGAGAGAATGGGCACATCAGGGCCCCTATGCACTGCAAATGAACTCCAGACACATGCGCCATCTTGTGCATCTGGCTTACCAATTGAACCTGGGTCCTTTGGCTTTGCAGGCAAACCCTTTAACTGCTAAGTCATTTCTCCAGTCCTATGCTTTTTTTAAAAAAAAAAAAAACTTTATTTGTCTTTCATGTGAGCAAGTGACACATTCAAATGAGTTGAAAGCATTTACTTTTCTCTGGTTATTTTCAGAGTGAAAATTCTCCAACCTGACATTGAAGCAACTAATCACCACCAAACTTAATCTGGAACATTTACATTCCAGTTCAGTGTGAACAGTTTTTCTTAAGGCTTTAGTGTCCAAAAAAAAAAAAAAAAAAGCCATGTTTCCTGTCAAAGATTTGTCCTCTTCTGCCTCAATGATCAAAAACCTCTGGAGCTTGGCTGTTTTCCCTTATTACCCTAAGGAAGAAAACTGGAGCTCTACGTTGACTTTACATCTGTGTGTCGTCTTCTCTCCTTTTTATTCTTTTCTTTTTGGACTAAGGCATAAAGAATTACATATCACTAATAATCAATATATGGTCAAGTAAGGCCCTGAACAAAATATTAACATCAGTGTCATAGGAGTGCCATTTGAGACTCATCCACAGAGACTGAACATAATTGGAAATGCAGCATGTTTCGTTGTGTGTGTGTGTGTTTTATAGAGCTCCCATCAATTGACTGGCTCTTTTCTTTATTACACTTGGACTGGCCCACAGGTAAGGACCATGTTTCTCTGCACTTTGTGCAGAGAGCTCATTGCATGTCATTGATGGATATTTATTCTCTTCATTTCCTTTCCTCTTATACTTTGCCCAGTTCCTCCTCCATTGCTTTAGAGTCCAAGCAGCATCTCTTTGATCCTCTCATTTAAATATCGAGCCTAAGTGTGTGATTCCTGTCTTCAATCATCCTTGCTTTGGGCCATCCAGGGAGGCACTCACCATGGATCTGGTGCTCAAGTACAGACAGGAAGCTGGCAAGAAGCCACTCCCTCAGGACTTCCTCTGCTCTCTTCATCCTTAGCTGATGCATTTAGAAAAGAAAGTCGGGCCACAGGATAAACTCTCTCCGTTTCCACTTTTATTTATAGTGGGGAAATGGTTTTATCCTTTCTTCCTTGAAGTTTGCTTCTACTTCTTTAGCTTGTCTGAAACATGCAACACTTCTTAGCTTTCCTTTTGTAACCAATACTATGCTTGAAAGTGTGGTGCTCTAGGGAGAGATGCCTAGCTTCCCTCCCTTGGAGCTGACGTGAGCCAGGTGAGAGGAGGTGAGAACTAGAAGAAGCTGGGAGACAGTTACCCGACCATTCATCCCCGCTTTACCAACGCCTGAATCTAGGAGCATTTTCTCATTTAATTCTCTGAACTGAAGGGCTCTGCCGTTAGCTTTAAACTACAAACAAGAGGCTTTTAATGTGCACTTTCCCCAGAAATGAAATGCTAGCTGCTCCCATCGATCCAGAAGCATCTCTGTGGGTTTTGGTTCTTTTGGGCATTTGCAAGCTTCGTGGGGGCAGCAATAGAGTGGCGTTCGTGCGCTGCTTGAGGGGTGTCTGCAAGTGGCGTTGCTATTCTAAGTTGGAAACAGAGAAGCAGGAGAGCTTACCTGGGCACTCCTCAGTCTGTCCACATATAAAAAGGAAGATGGCAACCTTGAGCACATATCCCAATCATTTTGATTTATACCCACCTCTTGGAACTTAATTCTCTAGGCTTGGTGTTTCAGACAAAAATATAACTTTAAAATTTTATTTATTTATTTATTTATTTATTTAATTTGTAACTGGAGACAGACAGAGAGAATGGGCATGTCAGGGCCTGCATCTGTTGCAAACGAACTCCAGATACACTCTGCCACTTTGTGAATCTGACTTTTTTTTAAAATTTATTTATTTATTTGAGAGCGACAGACACAGAGAGAAAGACAGGTAGAGGGAGAGAGAGAGAATGGGCACGCCAGGGCTTCCAGCCTCTGCAAATGAACTCCAGACGCATGCGCCCCATTGTGCATCTGGCTAACATGGGACCTGGGGAACCGAGCCTCGAACCGGGGTCCTTAGGCTTCACAGGCAAGCGCTTAACTGCTAAGCCATCTCTCCAGCCCGAATCTGACTTTTTGTGGGTGATCATTAGCCTTTGCAAGCAAGCACCTTAGTGCGTCTTAACCACTAAGCAATCTCCCAGTCCCCCAAAATATACTTTGAATGATGCAGATAACAGTTTCAAGTCCATTGCAACCCAGCCTGTGTAGACCAAATGTTTTGTGAAGTATATGACCTACTTAGTACTGAAGGGTCTATGCCTTGGATGCCAAAACTTCTTAAACACAGTACCAGATCCCAATGCCTCATTACACATGAAAACTGCACCAGAATGTGCACCATATCTTCCTGTGACACAGGCATTCTAATCCCTATTTTTGGAGGCAGAGAATTGAAGTGGTCCATCCCAGGTTGTCCTACTGTGTGGTAGCAAGGCTGTCATCCTAGCCCTGAACCCAGAGCTCTCCTCATTTCCCTATGTCCTCTTTATCATTATATAAACACAAAAATGGATAGATATTGTCAGAAGGAATGATCAAGAGAGGACTCTGCAGCTGCCATTAGGACCAAGGATGGTATGGTAGTTTGAATGTATGTCCTCCATTGACTCAGATGTTAGAATAAAACTTGTAACTTGGTCCAGAGGCACAGCCCCTCCCCCTTACAATGACTGACTGATGCTCTCACATCTCATAACCCACAAACCTAGGGGGAAGACCAGCAATCCCCTGAGGAGGGCTCCCAGAGAGATAGGGGCAGGGAGGAGGGAAGTTATAGAACTGATACATGCTGTATCCATACAACTTTATACTTAATAAAAACAACAACAAAAAAGTAACTTGGATCTCTAGTCACCTGGCTGGCATAGGTGTTACCGTGGGGCAGATACTGGAGTCCAGCCCTAAGGTGACACTGGGGGTAAATCTGAATTCCAGCCTAAAGGCATAGAGAGCTATTTGAGTTCTGGGGGCCTCTGTTTGCTGTAGGCTTGTACTTACTGCTTGTTGGTGTTTGCTGGCTGCTTGGTGGTCTTTCTCCCTGTTTGGATCTGTGAAAGGGAGCCAGGTTCTTCCACTATGGATGGAACTTCCTTCAGATTTGTAAGCTTAAAATAAGCCCATTCCTCCCATAAGCTGTGTCTGGTTAGATATTCATTCCAACATTGAGGAGCTGTCTACAAAACATGACACAGATTAAAGCACATTGTAATCATCCAACAGAAGCAATGTTTTAGATTTTTTTGCAATTTACCCTGATAAAGGCACAACAGGTCTCCTTTCCATCATCAGGAGACACTCATGCATTCATCTAACACTTATTAGGACCCTACTGTGTGGTTGCGATTGTGCTGGCTGTGGGAGATGTGGCTCGATTGAAATTGGATATCTTATCCCAGCTTTTCATTGCTTGTTGAGAAAAGGTACCAAAGAAGGTCAAGGTGAAGGCCAGGATTTCTGTTCACAGGCTGCAGTGATGTCTCAGTAGTTAAAGGTGCTTGCTTACACAGCATTCAGGCTAAGGCTTGATTCCCCAGAACCAAAGGGGTACATGCATCTGGTATTTGTTTGCAGCTACAAACACATAGAAAAATACTCCTACCCATTCCCCCCCCTACAGAATAAAGAAATAAAACTACATGTTTTAAATAATAGTTGCTGTTCACTAGCCTAATGCAATGGGATAGAGAGACCCATAATCGATATTCCATTCCACTCTCCCACACACTCACCATTATGAAGATACATCTGTCATAATAATCCTGCCTACTGAAGAAGCTGCATTCAAGTATAAATGACAACTGACTTTCACAAAACGTCCCTGATTGAGTAGGGAATCATGGATGAAAGGAATGGGTGAGTGCCTGGGGAAGCTGGAGAGAATAGGGAAGGGAGTTAGGAACGCTGTGAAATGTGGTACAAAAGAGGGGCAAGTGGGTCAAGGATGGTCACTGCAGGGGGCCATGGGTAATGCTGACTACTTAAACTTGCTTATGAATTAGTGGATCAGAGTTGCACATATGACTGACCCAGAATCAAATGAAGCCAAGGTATGTGAGACAGCTTGAGCCCAAAAAGAAGGGCATGGCACATTTGTCCTGGTACATGCCTTCAAGGTGCTGTCCACTGCTTTGCCAGGCATCATCTCATAAAAAACCAATGCCATGATCACCCAGAACAGAGGCAGATCCTGAAGGCTTGAGAGGTGGACGAGGCATGGTCTTCTGCCAAGGAGCTACTGCACTCACCTGGTGTGGCACCACAAATGCAGTCACCCAGTGTCAGGGGTCCATCAGATTGTGAAATGCAGCTACGTTTTCCTCTTTGTATCTTTGTTTTTCTCAAACCACTTTCCTTGGAGCCTCACTGTTAACTGAGCAAGCTGCTGTAAGGAAGCCAGCCAGTAGTTACAAGAGTGTGGGGGCGTAAGTGCCTGTCAGAGCTCAGACTGTCCTGTCCTGGCAGCTTTTGGAAGGGGAGGGGTGCTGACAAACCAGGTCTAAAGCCTTGTATTCTGTGCTAGTTGAAGCAATGAAACTATCTCCATGCTTAGATCTAGTCTGATAAGCCCTAGAAGGAATCTCTGGCTCACTTGTTTACTGTTTTATTTGTTTGCTTTCTGAGGTAGGATCTCACTCTAGCCCAGGCTAATCTGAAATTCATTATGTAGTCCCAGGCTGGCCTTGAACGTATAGTGATCCTCCTACCTCTGCCTCCTGAGTGTTGGGATTAAAGGTGTGCGCCCCCACACCTGGCTCTCTTGCCCACTTGTGATGATGCCTGTGTTCAGGCTTCTTTTTGAGTCTAGTACAGGTTATGTTGATTCAACTTCCTCAAACCAGTGTCAGTCCACTTCTGCCCTCTGGACTGCAGCAGAGGAATGGTGATTTCATCTTTTCCTGCACTGTCACAGCAAGAAGGCTGGGTAGCTTAGGTAACTGTGAGCATGGGCTCTGGACTCATACTTCCTGGGGTTAAATAGGCTCTACCACTAATTAGCTGTGTAGTTTTAAGGAAGTTACTGAAGCTTTCTCAACCCCCATTCATAAAATCTGTATAATGAGAGTCTACACTTTAGAGAGAATGTCTGGTAGAGAATCATGGCTCAATAAACACTATACTCCTCACAAAAGCCAATTTTGTGTTCTGTCTTCCTCTCTAAGTCCAGCCCCTAGATCTCTTTAAAAACTTGGAAGCAGAATCTGTCTCCATGTAGGAATCAAAATCATTCCATAGATCCCAGGTGAGACCTGCTGCATCTCATACGTCTCCAAATCTCTTGCCCTGTTGCATTTCCCCCATTGCCCAAAATCCAGCCACACATGTCTCCATGCCATTTTCCTGTAGCAAACTTGTACCACGAGGTTATTAGCCCCCCATTTTCTTGACTTCTAGTGCTCTTCCCTGAGATGTCTGAATGCAGTTCCCCTCATGCCCTTCCAGTGCCTCTGTCTGAGAGACCGCCTAGGCAGCAGACAGGTAATGGTTCTGCAGCCAGCAGACTCTCTCAAGCTCCTTTCCTGCTTCACTGTCCTGAGTATCACCAGGATCCAGCATTGTGGCCTCAGCCCCAGGGATCTACCCCAGGACTTCCTCTCCCACCAGCTAGTACCTGCTTCTAGAGCTGTCTTCAGGCTGGAGCCTGTTTTTCTGTGCAGTGGAAGCACAAAAATGCATAGGTTACCTTCTGGAAGGCTTGCTGGAGGTTTGTACCCATCCTGCCTGTCCTCTTCCTACCCCCACCTCACCTGTCCCTTCCCATGGTTCCCTGGGACATTTCTTAGTATGTCACTTTCACTCGAACTTCATCTTGTTTGCTTCTGGAGAAACTAAAGATTATCTTCTTTAGTTAACTGATTATCACCACCGATCGGGTGTAACAGAAGAACAGTGCCTGGCCCACGAGTATTCAGCAATGACATGTGAATGTGTGTGTACATGGAACATCTAATAATGCATAATATATGTTGTGGTTTGAATGTAAAATATCCCCCATAGGCTCATGAGCTTGAACACTTGGTCCCCAGAAAAGTGACAGTTTGGGAAGGTTGTGGATCCTTTGGGAAGTAGAGCCTTGCTGGAACTGGTACAACATGCTTGTTACATACAGAAGGCGCATACATCTTTTACATGTATTGTTTTACGATATAAATAGCTATAGATATTTCATGTGTATCTAAAATCAATGGGAGTTTGGAGTGCATCCATTTTGCCTCCTTTGACAAATTCCTGAACTTATGTCTTAATCCATTGGTTTTGCCATTGCTGTGCTGCTATGAGTCACATCCAGTTATTAAAGGGCTTTTACTTGTAGATTTCATGCTAAAATTCCTTTTTGTATTGCATATAAACTACATGTGATGAAAGGTTACAAGCTTTGCATGTAAGATACATGTGGTAAAAGCAAGAACTTAGTGTGGACTTGGAGTGGATGCCTAGAATATACTTGTAGAGCTCTGTTTTTGTTTTTTTTTTTTTTTTCCCTGAAGGATTTGTTTGCTTCCTTCCAAGATTCCTGAAGACATTTTAGTAGTTGCTGCATTCTACAATATTGAATAGGCCATTTTGTCTGTATGAGGAGAAGATGTATTTTGGCCCACCCAGTCACCATACGGATGGACACCATAGGGAGGTGGGCTGCAGGGGGAGCAAGGGAAGATTCTGGATATTGTCTTTAGTTGTCCTGGCATGGAGGCAAGGAAAGTGAATCCTGAGTTGGCAGTGGAAGAAGGGGCTGGGAGAAATGTTAGTAGAGTTGTACAAGGCTTGTAACCTGATTTGGAATATGAAGTTTGTGGGCAGTTATTGATTTCCCAGTGGGTGGAATGAGTTTGCTTCGTGACACACCGGCTGGAGGAGGAAGGTTGTGAGAACAAATTACTGGCTGTCAGAGTTGCTCTGTGTGTCTGTGGAGGACCTCCTTCTTGTCTCGCTGATATAGCCAAGTGCCTGACATCCGCAGATGCTCCCCAGACCCAAGGGAGAAAAGCAGCTCATCCAAGCTGAGCCAGGCTTACCCTGCTCAGCCCTGCCCAGCAGAACAGGGGTCCCATCAGGGAGTTTCCCAACATGCCAAAAGATCCCAGGGAGGTAGAGCGAGCCTTGACAGCCACAATCTCTCTAGTTCTCTAGGTGCATTGAGTACAGCCAGAGCTCACATCCCAATCAATAGGCGCTTGGCCAAAGCCAAATGAGTTTCACCTTAAAGTCTGTGAAGAATGGACCACAATTGACGAGGCGATTAACTCGTGCTGATGATGCAGTGAGAGTCTGGCTTGGAATGCATTCCAAGTGCAGGCTGCCACAGATGTAACTGGATGCAAACCCACTGTGTGTGTTTATCAGCATCCCCTAGTAAGAGGGTCTGAAAAAGCATGGTGTTCCACCCTCTAGAATGCCCTACAATCTCTCTATTTTGAGGGAAGGACTTCGCTTTACCTTAGAGGCAAACATTTCCTAGCATGGACATGAGGTGTGAGTCTTGGAATCATAGGTTATGAGGGAGGAGTTTTTTTTTTTTTCTTTTTTCTCCTGTTGTTGTTCTTCCTCTCTTGTTCTTAGCTTCAGGGAGGAGAAGGGTAAGACCATATTTCAGTATTGCTCTGTATATGGAGGCTCATGATGGCTTTCATTTCAGGAACGAGGGTGTGGGCAGTGATGTAGAGGTGGCACTAAACCATCACCTCCCCAAAACATGGAAGGAGGTAATATACTCCAACTAATGGAGATAATTTGAATTTTGAATGCATGGCAACTAGTACATACTGCCCTCAGCTTCATCTCTGTGACAGGAATCACTCTGGCTGTCCTATCTTACAGATGAGGAGGACATAGTGGCATTCATAGTAAGGTACAGGAAGAAGCATTCCTGGTGATACAGGGACATGGAAGAGTCATTTGGGCCTGAAGTGGGGTGCCAGGAAAGTATCCTGGAGGATGTGACCTAAGGTAACATGTAGAAGGCAAGAAGGACTTAGTCAGGGGAAGAGCATGCCAGGGACAGAAGAAAGCTACCAATGAGTGCAAAGACCCAGAGACATAAGGGGTTCAATGGGGGCGGGAGCACAATGCAGGAGAGGGAGGAGAGTGGCAAGGGGTGAAGCTGGAGGGGTGGTGATAAAGAAAAGGACTTGATGCCAAAAGGTCTGTAAAACCTACCCTGCTGCCCTGGAAGCACTGGGAAGACCCTGAAGAATGTCCTGTCTGTAGGGGACTCCTGCATGGATAGAGAGGGGAGATGAGTGAGGGCATGCAACCCAAATCACGGAAGAAGTTAGCCTGGGGCAGGACAACAGATGTTCATGACAGGTTGGATGTTGCTCTAGTGAGGACAGAATCAAGGACTTGGTGGACAGTGTGAAGGGACGTCTTCTCCTGGGAGATAGCACACGAAGAGAGACAGACTCATGGGGAAGACGGGCAAGGACAGTCACAGTTCTCAGGAGAGCTCCCTTCTGGAGCTGGCTGGAGCTTGGTGGCTTTCTTAAAGTGACAAAGAATCTGTAGTTCCTTCTCTCCGTGGAGCTGATATTGTGAGGAGCAGATGAAGAAGAAAAAAAGAAAAAGAAAAGAAAGCTTGTCTTATTTGAAGTGTTCTTGGGTGATAATATTACTGAAAAGGCACATCTCACTTCCAAAGGCTTATGAGTTCAGGTAGGCAATACCACCTTCCTTAGACCCAATTTTCTTGAAGAAAAGGAGAAACTGGAGCCTAGAAGTGCTGCATTTTCCTCTCTGCAGTCACTTGGGGGAAAGAAAACTTTCGATGAAAATACAAAGAATTGAGTAGCTTTGCAGATTTCTCAGCTGTTGGTCTGAATTACAATTTGGACTTGACACCTGATGGCAGATCTCCCAATCTTTGTCAGCCATGGGCACTTGAGGCAGGAGCACACGTGGGCATGCAGGCCTCCTCTGCCTGTAAAGATTGATTTAAGGCTCTGCAATATTTATCTTTCAAACCACTTATGTTTGTTTGCTTGACAATCAAGTGACAATTTAGAAATGCCACTTCCTGAAGCTTTACAGGCTAATGTAATTTCACAGCTCCAGTTACAAACAAGAAAAAAATTATTTCATCGAAAAGCTGGGGAGCTAGGTGGTTCTGAGAAATCATAGTTGAAGAGAAGTCAGAGGACTTTTCTGAAACAGACCACATTATTAATGGCTTCCTTGGTGAATATCTTGCTGATTCCCAACACCACCAGCCTCTATCTTCCAGGGATGCTGATTTTTCTTATCTGCAAAGCAAATGCCTTTCAGACTGAAGAACCCCTACCTCCTCTGAGAAATGGCCTGCAGCAACACAATCATGTCCGCTTGTCTTTACATTGGCAAATATGCTCTTTCTCCTACCATTTCATGTGACTTATATTTCATGCAGTCTTATAATTTTGGATGGGGCCTTAACAATCATTCAGTTCAATGTTTGTTCTTCATTCCTGTCCAAAAATAGCTGCCTGGTGTTTGGATATATTTAGAGATGAGGGGGAGGCTTACTATCAGACTTTCCATGAAGACCAGCAATCTCAATTTTAAGTAGGATTTAAGGTACAGTAGTTTCTCAAGGACATCATTGATATCTAAAATTCTATCATCAGCCTATCCCCTTGGTAATGGGATCTAATAGAGATATCAGTAGTAGCATACTAGTAGAATGAACTTTCAAAGAGAAATCTCACCTGTTTTATGGCCACTCCTAATGCAATATGACTGTAGGGAAGTAAAAACATTAGTCTGATTTTGCTGTTATTGGTTTGCTTCTGAATAATTCCACATCTCACCTCTTTTTGCTTGTGTCTAATAGGTAGTATGGTAGATTGAATAGGAAATGTCCCCAGTAGCCTCATTTGTTTGTGATTAGCCTTATATTCAATCTCCAGCTGGTGAAGCCTTCGGGAGGTGGAGCCTGACTGGAGAAGGTGTGTCACTGGGGATGGGCCTCGAGGTTTATTAGTCCAGCCCACTGGGTGTTCAGGGCTAGCTCACCAATGCTGCTACCTCCAAGCTGATGACAAGGTGTGATACCTAGCCCCTGTTCTGCCATGATTTCCCTGCCATGATGAAGCTTCATGTAGTTAAACCACAATTATTTCTTCCCACTTCAGAATAGTGCCTGCTACATAGAGAATCCTCAATGAATGCAGTCAAGTGATTGACAGACTAAATTAATGAATGAGGGAATTAATTAATTGCATGAATAAGTTAATCCTTTATCTGTTTTGGTATTGTTTCCTCTAGGTCCTATCCATATAAATGACTAGAATTTCAAGTGATTGTTGGTTTTGAGTCACAAAGCTTCTAAATTTTGTTTTAATATGGTGCTACAGATTCAATCCAAGGCCTCATGCACATTAACTTCATATTCTACACTGAGATACATCGCTGGCCCTTTCTGATATTTTAAACTCAAGACAACTGGCCACTCTTTTTTTTTTTTAATATTTTTGTTCATTTTTTATTTATTTATTTGAGAGGAACAGACACAGGGAGAAAGACAGATAAAGGGAGAGAGAGAGAGAATGGGCGCACCAGGGCTTCCAGCCATTGCAAACGAACTCTAGACGCGTGTGCCCCCTATGCATCTGGCTAACGTGGGACCTGGGGAACCGAGCCTCGAACCGGGGTCCTTAGGCTTCACAGGCAAGCGCTTAACTGCTAAGCCATCTCTCCAGCCCCAACTGGCCACTCTTAATCTGTTACTCTTACCTTCAAGGTCTTCTGAAATCTTTTGACTCAGTAGGAGACCAATATTTTATGTTAGAAGGAGGAATCTGGAGTGAGGTAGGGGGACCTCAGCATGTCTGTGAGGTTCAACATTTTTGGTCTTTTCCTCCAGCCACTCTATATACTGCATGGACATGAGTCTTCTTAAGAGATTTATTTTCAAACATTATTTTTTTTCATTGAATTTGAATTGTGTCACTTTACTAAATGGGGTGATCAGATCTAGGTTTCCTAGTGGAGTCATTTGGGTTTCTTAAGTATTAGCTCATCTTGTCTGCACATAGAGATTATTTGATTTCTTCTTTTCCTGTATCCCTTTTATTTATTTTGTTATTGCTTATTTAAGAATCAGAGCAATATGTTGAATAAGAGCTATAATATTGGGCACCTTTTTCTTGCTCCTGATTTTAGAGGAAATGTTTTTAATTCCCCCCAACTTAGTATCTTAGCTATAAGTTTGTCTTACATGTTGAGGTAGTGCAGTGCATTTCTTGTAGGCAACAAGAAATGGATCCTAACTTCTTTTTTTAGCTCAATCTGCTATCTGTGTCTTTTTGTTTGTTTGTTTTTTTCTAGGTAGAGTCTCACTCTAGTTCAGGCTGACCTGGAATTCACTATGTTGTCTCAGGGTGGCCTTGAACTCATGGTAATCCTCTGACCTCTGCCTCCCGAGTGCTGGGATAAAAGGTGTGCACCACCACGCCCAGTTCTGTCTGTGTCTTTTGATTGGGGAATTGAGATTGTTAACATTTAGAGTTATTGTTGGAAGATACATATTAATTCCTGTCACTTGATAGTTTTTGTAATATTTGCTACATTCTTAATTCTCATTTGCTCACTCATGGTCCTGTGCAGTTTTTTCTTTCCTGTGATCTCATGTATATATTTATCTTTTTCTTCTCCTTGAAGGATTCTTATGAAGAATGATATTGGAATTTTTATTAGTATTGCATTAAATCTGTATATTGCTTTTGTTGGAATTACCATTTTCACAATATTAATTCTGCCTATAATATCTGCCTCACATCCTTCTCAATTTCTGTCTTGAGCATTTTTATGTTTTCATTGTATAAGGTCTTTCACATCCTTGATTAGTGTTATTCTAAGGTATTTGACTTTTGTGTGATTTTTTTTTTTTTGAAACTGGGACAACCTTGCTGATTTCTTTCTCTGCATATTTGTCCTTTGCATCTAGCAAGGCTACTGATTTTTGTGTGTCAATTTTGTATCCTGTCACTTTGCTGAACGAATTAATCACCTTTAGAAGTTTCGAGGTGGAGACTTTTGGGTCACTTATATATGGGATCATATCATCTGCAAATAGGGCTAATTTGATTTCTTCCTTTCCAGTTTGTATACTTTTCATTTCTTTCTCCTGTCTTACTGTTTGAGCTAGGACTTCTAGTACTATGTTGAAGAACTGTGGTGTGACTGGGCACCTGTGTCTTATTTCCAATCTCCATGGGAACTCCTTGAGTCTTTCCCCACTAAGTGTTACTTGGGCTTTAGGTGCCATATGTACATAGCTTTTTTATGTTGAGATATAAACCGTCCATGCTTATTCTCTCCACTGTTTTGATCATGTAGTATTGTTTGTATTTTGTCAAAGGACTTCTGTGCATCTACTGAAATTATCATGTGGCTCTTGTGATCAAGTTTATTTATGTGGTGTATTACATTGACCAGTTTGGGTATGTTGAACCATTCCTGCCTCCCTGAGATGAATCCTGCTTGGTCAAAGTGGATAATGCTTTTGATGTTTTGTTGAATTTTGTGAGGATTTTATTCAGGAGTTTTGCATCTAAGTTCATCAGGGATGTAGGCATATAGTTTTCTCTCTGTCTGGTTTTGGTATCAGGGTGATGCTAGCTTCATAAATAGAGTTGGGGAGCATCCTCTGTTCTCTGATTATGTGAAACAGTTTGAGCAAAATTGGTTTCAGTTCTTCAATGATGATTTGATAGAATTTGGCCAAGAAGCCATCTGGTCCTGGACTTTTCTTTTTGCATAGATTTTTTCATTACGTTTTCAATATCAATGAATATGATAGGTATATTCAGGAGACTAATCTGGTCTGAATTTAGTTTGTGTAGGTGATAGGTGTCTAGGAATTCATCCATTTCTTCCAGATTTTCCATTTTTGTGTAGTAAAGCTTTGTAAGTATGTCCTGATGAGTCTTCCAATTTCATTGATGCCTGTTGTGACTGTTCCTTTTCATTTCTGGTTTTGTTAATTTGAGACTATTCTCTTTTTCATTTCATCAAATTTACCAAGGATTTATCCATCTTGTTTATTTTTTTCAAAGAACCAGCTTTTTGTTTTGTTGTTTTTTAATTTCCAAGTCATTAATTCCTGCTCTGATCTTGATTATTTCTTTCCATGTGGAGCTCTTAGGTTTGGATTTCTCTTGTTTTTCCAATTCCTTTAGATGGACAGTTAGGTTATTAATTTGGGATCTCTGTGTTGTTTTCATGAAGGCATCTAGTACCATGAATTGTCCCCCTTAGGACTGCCTTCATTATGTCCCATAAGTTTTTATAAGTTGTGTTTTCACTATCATTCAATTCTAGAAATTTTATAATTTCTTTTTTGATTTCTTCCACAACCCATTCATTGTTTAGAAGTGTTTTGTTCAGTCTCCAGGAGCTGGTGGAATTCCTGATATGTCTCTTGTCATTAATGTCTAGCTTTAAAGCATTATGATCTAATATGATGCAGGAAGTTATATCAGTTTTCCTGAATTTATGGAGCCATGCTTTATGGCCTAATATATGATCTATTTAGGATAAGGTTTCATGGGTTGCTGTGAAGAATGTGTATTCTGTAGAATTGGGGCAGAATGTTCTATAGATGTTCATTAAGTCTACTTGATTTATAGCATTTTTGAGCTCTGTTATTTCCCTGTTGATTTTCTCATTAGGTTATCTTTCTATTGATGATAGGGGAGTATTGAAGTCCCCAGATAAGATGGTGTTGGTGTTAATTTCTGTTTTTTTTTTTTCAAGTAGGTTTTGTTTTATAAACTGTGTTGCACCTGTATTTGGTGCATAAACATTTATGAATGTGATGTTTTCATGTGGAATTGTTCTCTTGATGAGTAAGTGGCTTTCTTTGTCCTTTCAGATTACTTTTGTTTTGACATCTATTTTATCAGATACTAATATAGCAACACCTGCTTGTTTCTTATTTCCATTTGCTTAGAATATCATTTTCTATCCTTTCATCTTGAGGAGGTATCTGTCTTTGCTGATGAGGTAGTTTTCTTGAAGACAACAGATAGATGTCTTTTGTTGGGTAAGTTAAGACCATTAGTATTTAAATTTATAATTGTGAGGTTTGGTCTAATCCTTGCCATGATGGGGTACTTTATGGTGTTCAGTCCTTTCTCAGACTTTGTACTTTTTTGATTCTGCTGTAGCTTTGGATATTGTGATCTTCTTGTGGGCTCTTGAGATTTTTTTTTTGACTCTTCTGTGTTAAGTATTCCCTGAAGTATTCTCTGTATATTTGGCTTTGTGTTCCTGTAACCATAGAACTGATATTTTCATGACAAGTTTTCCTTTCACCATCTATTATGAGGGACACTTTCACTGTATGCAATATTTGGGGTTGGAAGTCATAGGTTTTTAGACTTTGATGTTTTCCATTCCAGGTCCATCTTTCAGGGTTTCCATTGAGAAATCTGAGGTGATTCTGTTGGGATTGTCTTTGTATGTAGTGAGTTGTTTCTCTCTTGCTGCTTTTAGCATTCTCCCTTTGTTTTTTTTTTTTTTTTAATTTTTATTAACATTTTCCATGATTATAAAATATATCCCATGGTAATTCCCTCCCTCCCCACCCCCACACTTTCCCGTTTGAAATTCCATTCTCAATCATATTACCTCCCCATTACAATCATTGTAATTACATATATACAATATCAACCTATTAAGTATCCTCCTCCCTTCCTTTCTCCACCCTTTATGTCTCCTTTTCAACTTACTGGCCTCTGCTACTAAGTATTTTCATGCTCACACAGAAGCCCAGTCATCTGTAGCTAGGATCCCCATATGAGAGAGAACATGTGGCGCTTGGCTTTCTGGGCCTGGGTTACCTGACTTAGTATAATACTTTCCAGGTCCATCCATTTTTCTGCAAATTTCATAACTTCATTTTTCTTTACTGCTGAGTAGAACTCCATTGTATAAATGTACCACATCTTCATTATCCACTCATCTGTTGAGGGACATCTAGGCTGGTTCCATTTCCCAGCTATTATAAATTGAGCAGCAATAAACATGGTTGAGCATGTACTTCTAAGGAAATGAGATGAGTCCTTTGGATATATTCCTAGGAGTGCTATAGCTGGGTCATATGGTAGATCAATCTCTAGCTGCTTTAGGAACCTCCACACTGTTTTCCACAATGGCTGGACCAGACTGCATTCCCACCAGCAGTGCAGAAGGGTTCCTTTTTTTCCACATCCCCGCCAACATTTATGATCATTTGTTTTCATGATGGTGGCCAATCTGACAGGAGTGAGATGGAATCTCAATGTAGTTTTAATCTGCATTTCCCTGATGACTAGTGACGTAGAACATTTTTTTAGGTGCTTATATGCCATTCGTATTTCTTCCTTTGAGAACTCTCTATTTAGCTCCTTAGCCCATTTTTTGATTGGCTTGTTGGATTCCTTATTGGTTAACTTTTTGAGTTCTTTGTATATCCTAGATATTAATCCTCTATCAGATATATAGCTGGCGAAGATTTTTTCCCATTCTGTAGGTTGCCTCTTTGCTTTTTTCACTGTGTGCTTTGCGGTGCAAAATCTTTGTAATTTCATTAGGTCCCAGTGGTTAATCTGTGGTTTTATTGCCTGAGCAATTGGGGTTGTATTCAGAAAGTCTTTGCCAAGACCAATATGTTGAAGGGTTTCCCCTACTTTTTCCTCTAGCAGTTTCAAAGTTTCCGGTCTGATGTTAAGGTCTTTAATCCATTTTGACTTAATTCTTGTGCATGGCGAGAGAGAAGAATCTATTTTCATCCTTCTGCAGATATTTATCCAGTTTTCAAAACACCATTTGCTGAAGAGGCTGTCTCTTCTCCAATGAGTATTTTTGGCATTTTTATCGAATATCAGGTGGCTATAGCTACTTGGGCTTACATCTGGGTCCTCTATTCTGTTCCACTGATCTACATGTCTGTTTTTGTGCCAGTACCATGCTGTTTTTGTTACTATGGCTCTGTAGTATAGGTTAAAATCAGGTATGGTGATACCACCAGCCTCTTTTTTGTTGCTCAGTATTATTTTAGATATTCGAGGTTTTTTGTGATTCCAAATGAATTTTTGGATTGTTTTTTTCTATTTCCATGAAGAAAGCCTTTGGAATTTTGATAGGGATTGCATTAAATGTGTAGATTGCTTTAGGTAAGATTGCCATTTTCACGATATTGATTCTTCCAAGCCAGGAACAAGGGATGTTTCTCCACTTTCTAGTGTCTTCTGCAATTTCTCGCTTGAGTGTTTTAAAGTTCTCATTGTATAGATTCTTTACTTCCTTGGTTAGGTTTATTCCAAGGTATTTTATTTTTTTTGATGCAGTTGTGAATGGGAGTGATTCTCTGATTTCATCCTCTGTGTGTTTGTTGTTAGCATATACGAAGGCTACTGATTTCTGTGTATTTATTTTGTATCCTGCTACATTGCTGTAGGTTTTGATCAGCTCTAACAGCTTGCTAGTAGAGTCTTTAGGGTCCTTTATGTATAGAATCATGTCATCTGCAAATAATGGTAACTTGATTTCTTCCTTTCCAATTTGTATCCCTTTTATGTGTGTCTCTTGCCTTATTGCTATGGCTAAGACTTCCAAAACTATATTAAATAGAAGTGGAGACAGTGGACACCCTTGTCTTGTTCCTGATTTTAGTGGAAAAGCTTCCAGTTTTTCCCCATTTAGTGATATGTTGGCTGTAGGCTTGTCATAAATAGCCTTTATTATATTGAGATATGTTCCTTCTATTCCCAGTCTCTGTAGGACTTTTATCATGAAGGGATGTTGGATTTTGTCAAATGCTTTCTCTGCATCTAATGAGATGATCATGTGATTTTTGTCCTTCAACCCATTTATGTAATGTATTACATTTATAGATTTGCGTATGTTGAACCATCCCTGCATCTCTGGGATAAAGCCTACTTGGTCAGGGTGAATGATCTTTTTGATATACTCTTGTATTCTGTTTGCCAATATTTTGTTGAGAATTTTTGCATCTATGTTCATGAGGGAGATTGGTCTGTAATTTTCTTTTTTTGTTCTATCTTTGCCTGGTTTTGGTATCAGGGTGATGCTGGCCTCATAGAAGGAGTTTGGTAGGATTCCTTCTTTTTCTATTTCCTGGAAAAGCTTAAGAAGCAATGGTGTTAGCTCTTCCTTAAAAGTCTGGTAAAATTCAGCAGTGAATCCATCCGGGCCTGGGCTTTTTTTAGTTGGGAGATTATTGATAACTGCTCGGATCTCCATGTTTGTTATAGGTCTATTTAAGTGATTAATCTCATTTTGATTTAATTTAGGTAGGTCATATAGATCAAGGAAATCATCCATTTCTTTCAGATTTTCATACTTTGTGGAGTATATGCTTTTATAGTATGTCCCTATAATTTTTTGAATTTCTCTGGAATCTGTTGTGATGTTACCTTGTTCATCTCTGATTTTATTAATTTGTGTCTCTTCTCTCTTTCTTTTGGTCAGATTTGCTAAGGGTTTATCAATCTTGTTTATCCTTTCAAAGAACCAACTCTTTGTTTCATTAATTCTTTGGATTGTTCTTTTTGTTTCTATTTCATTAATTTCTGCCCTAATCTTTATTATTTCTTCCCGTCTACTACTTTTTGGTTTGCCTTGTTCTTCTTTTTCCAAGGCTTTAAGGCGAAGCATTAGGTCGTTTACTTGCGACCTTTCTAATTTCTTAATATAGGCACTTAAGGCTATAAATTTACCTCTTAGAACTGCCTTCATTGTGTCCCAGAGATTTTGGTATGTTGTGTTCTCATTATCGTTTGACTCTATAAATTTTTTGATTTCCTTTTTGATTACTTCATTGACCCACTCATCATTTAGTAGTGTATTGTTTAGTTTCCATGATTTTGTGTATGCTCTATAGCCTTTCTTGCTACTGATTTGTAGTTTAATTCCATTGTGGTCAGATAGAATGCAAGGAATTATTTCAATTTTCCTGAATTTGTTAAGATTTGCTTTGTGTCCTAATATATGGTCTATTTTAGAGAATGTTCCATGTGCTGCTGAAAAGAATGTATATTCTGCAGCCTTTGGATGAAATGTCCTGTATATATCTGTTAGGTCCATTCCTTCTATGACCTCATTTAGTCCAGATGCCTCTCTGTTTATTCTTTCCCTGGATGACCTGTCAATTGATGAGAGTGGGGTGTTAAAGTCACCCACCACCACTGTGTTTGGTGTTATCTGTGACCTTAGTTCTAATAGTGTTTGTTTGACGAATTTGGGAGCCCCCATGTTAGGTGCATATATGTTTAGGATTGTAATGTCCTCCTGTTGGAGTGTGCCCTTAATCAATATAAAGTGACCTTCCTCATCTTTTTTGACTAACGTCGGACTAAAGTCTACCCTGTCTGATATTAGGATAGCAACCCCTGCTTGTTTTCTAGGCCCATTTGCTTGAAACACCGTCTTCCAACCTTTCACCCTAAGATAATGTCTATCCTTTGTAGAAAGGTGAGTTTCTTGGGGACAACAAATTGTAGGATCCTGCTTTTTAACCCAGTCTGCAAATCTATGTCTTTTCGTTGGGGCATTGAGACCGTTGATATTAAGAGATATTATTGAAAGGTGTGTATTTATGTTTGCCATTTGTGTGTGTGTGTGTGTGTGTTACTTGTTCTACCTGTGCTCTCTTCTGTTAACTGGTATTTGAGTATAGCTGGTTTTTTCTAGGTTCCTTATATGTGTGCTTTTCCTTTTGTTCAGCATGGAGGATTCTATCAAGTATTTTCTGTAGAGCTGGTTTTGTCTTCAGATACTCCTTTAACCTGCTTTTGTCATGGAATGTCTTTATTTCTCCATCTATTTGGATGGATAACTTTGCAGGATAAAGTAACCTTGGTTGACAGTTGTTATCTTTCAGAACTTGGAATATATCACTCCAAGTCCTTCTGGCTTTAAAAGTTTGTGTTGAATAATCTGCTGTAATCCTGATGGGCTTGCTTTTGTAGGTAACTTGATTTTTCTCTCTAACTGCTTTCAATATTTTTTCTTTGGTTTGTGTGTTTGGAAGTTTGAGTATAATTTGGCGAGGAGAGTTTCTTTCTGGGTTTTGTCTGGCTGGGGTTCTAAAGGCTTCCTGTATCTGTATTGGCACCTCTTTCCCAATTTGGGGAAAATTTTCCTCTATGATTTTGTTGAAGATGCCTACTATGCCTCTGGAATGGAGTTCTTCTCCTTCTACTATGCCCTGAATTCTTATATTGGATCTTTTCATAGTGTCCCGAATATCTTGAAATTCCCACTCATACTTTTCTATAAGTTTGTCTTTCTCTTTGTTGGACTGCATTAGGTCTGCCACCTGATCTTCTAGCTTAGATATTCTGTCCTCTCCCTCATCCATCCTACTGGTGAGATTTTCTACAGAGTTTTTTATTTCATTAACTGTGTTCTTCATTGCTAGTAATTCTGACTGGTTTTTCTTTATTATTTCTATTTCCCTATTTATGTCTTGTATTGCCTTCTTTATTTCATTAAATTGGTGTCCTGCCTCTTCTTTGATTCCTTTGATTTCCTCTTTGATTTCTTCTTTGATTGTTTTCATGTGTTCTTTGACCTCTTTGAACATATTTATAATTATTCTTTTGAACTCTTTCTCAGGCATTTCCTCTAACTCTTTCTCACTGGAGTACATTTCTGATGCATTAATACTTTTAGGTGGATTTATATCATCTTGCTTTTTAGTGTTTCTTGTGTTATAATGTATATATTTTTGCATCTTGGATTAAGTTAATGCTTGGATTTTCTAGCTAGCTGTGTATTCTTAGCTGTATCAATTGATTTGATGTAATATATTTTCAGGGTAGGACCTTAAGGTATTAAGTGTGGCTCTTAAGACTCTCAGAGTATCTACAAAGATGTTCTTAGGGGTTGAGTTTCCCTGCTATAGGAGTATTCAAGCAGGCTGAGTGGAATAAAATACTGGTAGATTCTAAAATTTAACTAAACACTGTACACATTCAATCAAAAACAGCCCCGAGTATGTATGCAAGAGTAGTTATTATAATGACCAGATCCTCTATCAACAAAGAGGTTTAGATTTCTGGTCTGTTGAGGTATCCAAGTCAGCTTGTGACCAAGTGAGACCCTTCCCTGGTGCAATCCCAGTTACCTTGGGTGATTGTGGTCTCAGTCAAGTTGCTGCCTGGGTCGTCGGGCTGCTGTTCTGATTTCTGGAGCTGGGCACTTGCTTTTCCTACGGGGCAAACTGAGCCGCTGCTGCTGCCTCTGCTGCTGTTGTAGCTGCCACCCCCGGAGCCACCACCGCTGCTGAAGCTGCCGCTGCCGTGTCCACCGCCGCTGCACACCCCGAAGCCGCTGCTGCGGGATCTGCCGCCGCTGCCGCTCCTGGGTCCGCTGCTGCTGGGGCCACTGGTACCGGTGCTGGAGCCGCTGAAGTTGCTGCCGAACTCTGCTCCTGCTTGGGTCCTGCTGTCAGCCCAAGTTGGCGTGGCCGGGTCTCGGGCTGCTGCTGTGTTCGCTGGAGCTGGGTTCAGGTGGTGGGGGAGGGGAGGGAGCCGCGGCTGCTCTGGTTGTATCGCTGTTCCACGTGTGCTTCTACCTCGCGGTCTGCTCTTCCCTCCGTTGCTAGCTGCCGCTCTCCCCTCACGTTTCCCGAGTTGCGGAGAGCGCGGTGTGAGGGGAAAATCCCGCACCTGGCTTGTCCCGTGGCTCGAGCCGAGAGTCCGGCGGCTTTCTGCCGCTCCGCGGCTGCGGCGGGTGGCCGAGCCGCCCCGGAGCCGCTGTTCCCGCCTGTGCAGTCTCTGGATGCTCTATAACTCTTCTACTTCTCCGCTGCCGCCTCAATTTCCTATACACCTCACTTTTTAGTAAAAGTGTGTATTTTGCTGAGTTTTTTTGGTCTTTTTCCCCCCTAGGCTGCTTTGGCGTGGTACCTACGCCGCCATCTTAACCGGAAGTCTCTCCCTTTGTTTTTGTTGTTAAGAGTTTTAACTACGATGTGCCTTGGAGAGTTTCATCTTTGCTCCTGTATGGTGTTCTATTAGCTTCTTGTATCTGAATGGGCTTCTCTTTTGCAGATTGGGAAAATTTTCTTCAATAATTTTGTTGAATATGTTCTCTATGTATCTGGCCTGGATTTCTACCCCTTCTGGTATACTCATGATATGGATACTTGGTTGTTTTAGGGTATTCCACTGTTTCCTCATACTCTGTTTGCATGACTTTTTGAACTTAGCCAAATTTTTGGGTTCCCAATCAGTTTCTTCTTTCTTGTCTTCCAGCTCAGAGGTTCTGTCCTCCACCTGAGTAACTCTATTAATGAGGAGCTCAAGAGAGGTTTTTAATAGCTCTATTTGATAGTTTTTGCATTGTGTCCATATCTTTTTTTGTGGTATGATTTTAGTTTGTGGTCTGATTTTTCTTGATTTTTCCTGGAATTTATTCTTGTATTTGATCAAATCCTCATTAAACTTAATCAGCTGATTATTTATATTCTCTGTTTGTTGACTCACCTTCAATTCATTTATTTTTCTTTTTAGGCCACTCTGTTTTTTTCTTCAATTAAGTTAAGCCTGGTGACAAAAGCTGTGTGGTCTAAGAGATGATTCTGCTCAATTTCATTTATGTGATTGCTGGTTTATTGATGGTTTGCTTCCAGTTCAACAATTCTCTTGATCAGGGTCACATAGCTTATTGTGCTTTCATTTCAGGAATCAATTTCTTTGTTTTCTCTGTGTTTTTATTGGAGGCTTTCACTGTGGGACTAGGCATCCTTTAGGGAGATCTGTACTCATCTTGGGGTAAAAGTCTTATTTTATTGAGGAGGAAGCAAGTATTTGTCCTTGTTTTAAAACAAACTTATGAAAAATATTATGGCAAATCTCTTTGCCTTTTTAAATAAATAGATCTGAACAAATAATCAACTTTCTGATGATAAAATGTAGACTAGGTTTAAACTAAATAATATGGCACATAAATATTCTCTAGTTGTCCTTCTTGGGTCTCTAAACAAAGGCTAATATCTTATTCTGTGTCCTGTACTATCCAAACAAATTAGCTCAACTGTCTCCACAGTGCACATTTCTTGTATTTGAATCACCCTTACTTAATTTATATAGGCAAATAAATAATAAAGTACCATTAAACCTATGGTCTATGACTTCATCTATAATTTTAAGTATAGTTGAATCAAAAGTTTTGCTGCCAATGATTTTATTTCTATAGAACTGATGCCTCTCATTATATTTAAGAACTCTTATTGTAAATGCATTCTTGTTATTATACTTATATACCCTGGCTCTGTGCACTGTTGCTCTCTGTTTTTTTCTAAATCCCCTCTTTTCCTAAGTCAGTACCATTCATGCCAAGGATCATTTTCAAATGCCTCTTTTGCCCATTCAACCAAGATGTCCTGACCGATGCTCTGGTGTTTACTATGTTAGGCACTTGATTTTAATTCTGGCACTTAATAAAGTATGAACTTTGGTGATCTGAATGATCAAAAAATTTAATCACAGATGGAGATTGGGTTTCTGAGAGAAGCAATCCTTTTCAAGGCTCCATTGGAGTCTATAAAGTCTTCCATGAACTTTGCTGCCAGGGCTTATTTCTCCCTTCTGAAGCCCTTTGACATTCTGTGATTCTACTAGTCTGAATGCTCTGCCTGAAAGCAACTAAAACCTACTTTGCCAATGGTAAATCAAAATAACTGTTTGTAGGAGACAGAGAGTCATTCATAGATGCAGGGAAAACTGCAGAACCAGTCATCAGAGAAGAAAGAGTGGGATAGCTCTAGGAGAAGAAGCAAGGGCATTGGTGGGCAGCCTTCTTAGTATGCCTGTATGCTGAGAGAGTTCCATGAGGGGCTAGACTCTCTAAACAGTGGTTCAGAGCACAGGCTGTGGTCTCAGTGGGTTCAAAGCCTCCTAGCTTTGCACACATACCAAGTCTTTTTGGTCCTCATTAGCAAAATGGGAAAACACTAGCATCTGTCTCCTTGAGTCACCAGGAGTGATAACTGAGTTAATTCACAACAAATGCTATGAATGGTACCCAGTGTTTATCATATTGTAAGCACTCTATACATGTTAATAATGTCACCAGTAACTTTTATAAATATCCCTTAGGATTCAGAATTCAGGGGATCATCCTTTTTGAGATTAAGTGCCCAACCCTTGTCCCAAAGAGGGTAGAAACCTCTGACATTTCTTTAAAAACAGAGCCCATGGCAGATGCCTGAAAGCAACTGAAACCTGCTTTGCCATTGGGTCACTAGAAGACAAAATGTAGATACTAGCTGACAGGCCAGGAGATGTCCCCTATATGAATAATATTGTGCTCCAAGAAATACTGGTGAGAGAAAAGAGCCAACCCCTCCCCCCCAAAATACATACAGCCTAGCCTCCTTTTTAAAAAGGAAACAAAGAAAAATAATACTGTATGTTTCATTCTGGTATGTATTTATGAAAGAACTCATATAAAATATCTTGGAGGCTTATAACCACAGTATAATATTACTTACTCAAAGTAGAAAGAAAAGAAAAAATGGTATTAGAGAATTTCTACTGATCCATTTGAATAGTCTGCATTTGTATATACACACTTAGATATGGAATAAAATAACTTGTGCTATCTAAAGTGTGGGGGTTAGGAGAGAGTTAAGTACAAGGAGTTCTTAACCTAATCTTTAATAGTTACATTTTTACAAGGGGAATATATTTGTGAACTATTCCTTTAATGAAAAATCATATATTTTCTAGATTTTCTGTCATTTATAGAATTATAAATATACCATGGATATATTATATGTGGTAAATATACAAAACATTTATATGTAGTTATATATAATTTGAATGGGAAGTGTTTAACAAGAAATTACATTGAATAATAATATATCAGTATAGATACATTATGTGATATATGCATGTAAGAAAGAAAAGAACCGCAGTGGTGAGGAAGCCACATGCCTGTCACTGCCTTCCTTCCAGAATGCCGGGACATCCTGCTGCCTGTCATCACCAAAGAGCTGAAGGAGCTGCTAGAGCAGGAAGACTCACAGCACCAGGTCCTGGAGAAGAAGTACTGCGTGGAGCTCCTGAACAGCATCCTGGAGGTCCTCAGCTATCAGGATGTGGTGAGTTTTGTGGTGATGGTGCTGCCCTGGACTCAGAGTGTGGCTGAGCTCATGAAGCCCTGAAATATTCATGGTGATGGACAGCAGCTGAGGTCTAAAGATAAAAGCTAATGCCTGCTCGCAGGCTCATGGTTTCAGTGACTTATCCCCCATGATCGTGAAAGATGATGTGACAGGCGGCAGCTAGGCATGCAGCATTTTGTCATCCTGTGTCACTGTGGACATACTGTCCCCGAGTGGAGTCATGGATGTCAGCACAGCCTGTCCTGCTTGTGTTTCTGTTCACTAAAGTCCCCGTTTGCAGCATGGGGGGGGGGGACTTTTCATGCCCATATGGTTCAGGGAACACAACTGTTTTTGTGGTGCAGGAGCTCGGCTTGGTGAAACTCTCCTACAAAGGTAAAGATCGACTCTCTGAGTCGATTATCCAAGTCCATGCTCCAGAGAGAGGGTATGAAGTGGGATGGTGGAAGGACCCTGACTGAGGTGCAAACACACTATATACCTGGTGGTCATCATTCATCATTCAGGCACAGGTATGGAACTAAAAACAGATCTCAGTGGAGTGCCTGAGGGGCTTCTGTTGCAGTTACCCTCTCATTGCTGGGACAAAACACCCAATCTGAAGCAGCTTATGGGAAGAAAAGGTTTATTTGAAGATTATAGTTTTGATGTGAAATTAATCATGTTGGAGAAAGCACAACAAAGCAGGAAACTGGCTCACATCTTCATACATCAGCAACAGGGCAGGTAAAGCAATACTGAGGTAGCTGGTGAACACCCAACAGGGCTGGACTAATAAACCTCAAGGTCCTTTCCCCGTGACACATGTCCTCAAGCAAGGCTCTACTTCCCAAAGGTTCTACCAGCTGGGGATTGAGTGTCAAGCTTGATCATATAAACATGAAGCTATGGAAGATACCTTATATTCAGACCATCACAGCTTCCAATGGTTGTACTGTAGAAAAAAAAACAATCAAATAGGAGTGGTTCAGGTTGAAAGGCAGTGACTAGACATAGGCCTAGAGTTCTTGAGAACTAGCAGGATGGAGGTTAAGGTTTTTCATTGGCCCAGGTTCATATTAAAAGTTCAAATGACTCATCTATTAAATCCACATGGCCCTCACATGGGAATGGGTTCAGACTACTATGAAAACTTAAGCAAGCTAATAAATATTTTCTTAGTGCTTGTACGAACATTGCCCTTCACCTCTCTCAACCCTTGGAAAATTGCTCACAGAAGGGCTTTCTAGGTGACTATGTTGGTAGTTTAAAACTTAAAAGGGTGAGATTTCCTTACTGCATATATTCCATAGTCCAGTATGATCATTTGCTTCCTTATATTTGAATTTTATTCAATCTTTTTCCTCCTGTTTTTACCATCTTAATTAGCAGTCATCTTACAATTGGATGAATACAGACGCTTTCTCCATCCATCCATCCATCCATCCATCCATCCATCCATCCATCCATCCATCCATCCACCTATTCATCCATCCTTCTATTCAGTCACTTAGAAATACATGTCAAGTGTCAAGAGTGTGTAAGGCACTTGGGACCTTGTTTTATGCACAATATTATTCTTTTTTTTTGAGGGGGGTTGAGGTAGGGTCTCACTCTAGTCCAGGCTGACCTGGAATTAACTATGTAGTCTCAGGGTGGCCTCAAACTCATGGCAATCCTCCTACCTCTGCTTCCAAAGTTCTGGGATTAAAGGCGTGTGACATCACACCCAGCACAATATTATTCTTTAAATTGTCTCAAATTACTTTCAGGCTATGTGCAGAAAGCATATGTGAAAAGTAAAAGAAGTTCATGTTTGGACTTGGGCCTCAAATAAAAATGTCTCATTATATATAAGGAAAAAACAGCATGCCAAAAATAAAAAAAAAGATAAAAATAAGTTAAACACTTGTATTCATTTAGAATAAAAGGTACTCAATATATAATATAATAGCTAAACTCTAGAGGCATGCTGAAGGTATTAGAAGTACCAAGGACAGAGAGGGGGAAGGGAGAAGTGCATAAGCATTTTTGTCAAGGAAGTCTCTACAAAAGAAGTGAAATTTAGGGTAAAACCCTAAAGAGCTAGCTAGCTCTTAATTTTTTTTTTTTCTTGCTCTAGCCCAGGCTGAGCTGGAATTCACTACGTAGCCTTAGGGTGATCTCAAACTCGTGGCAATCTTCCTACCTCTGAGTGCTGGGATTAAAGGTATATGCCACCACACTCAGCCTTTAGCTCGTAATTTATATACCCCTTTATAGGCATTGTACCAATACTGTCCGTGCACTCTAATTAATCTGCTCATTGACAAAAAGTGGATTATTCCCACTTTGCAAATGAAAAAGCTGAGATTCATAGATAATTACTATTTAAGGCAGATAGCAAGTAATTCAAGCCAAGACCAGTCAGACTACAAAGTCTGTGTAATCATGAGCATGAAGATACAAAGACACAGCCTTTCCCTCCCACGGCCTAAAGGTCTAAACCACGGTGGGATGACACGATGATGCCACGACATGGCTACTCATGATTCCTTTGGGTAGATCAGGTTGGTGATGTTTCTGTATGTATATCAACTGGGTCCAAGCTTCACCATTTGACTTTATTTATTGCTATTTGAAGGGAGACTTTGCTGTTAGCTTGTAGAGACATAAGTTGACCCACCATTTCTACAGTAACAGCCTGAAGAATGCTTCTTTGTGATGAAAAAACACCTTGCAATGTTTATTATTGTGAAAGGTGTCATAGATCCTTGGGAGTGTGTGAGTTTGATAAGCCCAGTTTAATGTACTAAGTGTCCAATTCCTGATTTGGGCAGAAGGGTGGCTCCAGTAGATAGTGCTTCTGTACAGAAAATGCTGGGGCTCTCGGCAGATCTGGAGGCACCTCTCTCCTGAGGCAAAGTGATTCCTCCAGTTCTGCTCTGACATGTTGCCATCATTTTACAACTTTAGTAACACTACAGCATAGCCCACCAACTAGGGCCAGGAGGTTTCTATGTCACCCAACCTTAGTACTCAGGGCTTCCAAGCTGGGTAGTCAGTGGGAGGCCCTGAGCAGTCAAGGTGTGTGGGAGGTGTGATGTCACTTTCATGGTCTCTGAGTCTCCTTTATAATGAGCCCTGGCTGAAGACTAACCTACTCCTCTCTCAGGGTGAGTGACTATCTGCTGGAAGAGCTATTAAATGGAATTATCTCCACTGAGTTGGTACAAAGTTCTGATCTGGTGAGCCTCACACCACCTCCCCAGCTCAAATGAAAGGGAAACTCTTTCTCTGCTCAACAACTTCTTCAATTCACAGGACTCATTCCATAACCATGATTATTTTGAGCCAAACAACAAATCAGAAATCCCAAAGTGTCTAATATAAGTCTTTTGTTCTAGTTTATTGTACCTCTCAAGGCCAACTCCTGGGGTCTTTTATAAAAAGCAACCACGCTGAGCTGGGGAGATGGCTTCAGTGGTCAAGAGTGCTTTCCATGTAAGTATGAGAGCATGGGTGGGTCTGAGAGAACTTTAGTTTGACTCTCCAGAACCATATAAGAAGCTGGATGTGTCCAACATGTATGTAACCCCAGCCTATGTGAGGCAGAGACCAGAGATCACTGACCAAAAACAATAGCAGTAATGGGTTGGAGGAGAGACCCCCATCTCAGGCAAGTGCATAGTTGAGTGGTGGAGAAGGATACCTCATCTTCTCCTTGGGCTGCCACAGGTACACATGCATTTGCCTACACATGTGCACACACCATACAGTGTAACGCATTACAACACTAAACACACATAAAAGCAACAGTGCCAAGGCACCAGCCCAAGCATAGCATTCCATTGTTGGAGGAGGGCTCACAAGGAGAAGCTGCCAGGTGAGCAGCGTGAATGACCACAGTTCCAATGTAGAAGGTCTAAACCTTAAGCCTGCAACTGGGTAACCTGGAGATGCTGTTGAATCATAGTCCTCACCCTTAGGTCTAGAGGACAAGATTTGATCATTTATTTCTCTTCCCAACTTCCCAGGAGATGCAGATGTGGCTGGTCCAGGGCACACACTGAGAATCCCTGTTGGAATGGGGCTTGCTTTACTTTTTCTTCTATATTTACTATGAGTGGAGGATCTGCTGGACTCATTTTCAGTTCTTCATCTTCTTTATTCAAGTGCTCACTCCAGTCTAGCATCTAGTACTTTTCTGTATGCATTTAATAAACCATAAGAGAGTAAAATCTTCCAGCACATTCATTCTTCTCTTGAAGTCATTTTTGTAGGGTAGCAGGGACGTGGCATGTACTGTGTAAATCCAGACCATGATACATATGAACAATGAAATCTTACGCAGCTGTAAAAAAGCACATTTGTGATATTGGCATGAAAATGGATACAAGTAGAAATTATTGTGTCAAATGAAATAAGTCAGTCTCAGAAAGATAAAAATCACATGTTTTCTTTCATATGCACAACCTAAATTTAGATAGATAGATAGATAGATAGATAGATATCTGTCATGAAGCTAAAAAGGGGATCAGGAGAGGGAGGATGAGATCATAAGAAAGGTGAAAAATAAAGATTTATTTATTTATTTAATCACATTTGATAGGAAAGCAGAGGTGGGGAGTAACTAGGGAGAAGGAAGGGAATCAGCTGGGGCAGGGAGAGGGAGCACATGAGAAGGCAGTGGGGGAAGGGAATGAATGAGAATGAAGTATAATGCTATATATATATATATATATATGTATATATATATGTATATATATATGGTTGTCATGATGAAACCCAATACTTTGTGTGGTGATCAAAATTTAAGCCAGGGTATGGTGTCACACACCTTTAATCCCACTACTCAGGAGGCAGAGGTAAGAGGATTTCCACAAGTTCAAAACCACCCTGAGACTACATAGTGAATTCCAGGCTAGCCTGGGCTAGAGTGAGACCCTTCCTCAAAACAAACAAACAAAAAAATTAATTTAAAAAAGGAAGAAGGGAAGGAAGGAGGGAGAGAACAAGGGAGGGAAGAAGGAAGGGAGGAAGGCAGGGGAGATATCAACATCATGACATGTGCTCTTTGGCTTCCGTAGACACCAACTTTTCAAGGCTGGAATTCTGGAAGAAAGCAAATTTAAACAGGCATGTAGAACATGTGTCCTGAGTTTTTCCTCCTGGTTATTTGGGCCCTCGGTCTTGATGAGAGAATAGCTAGTTATTACTGGCCCTTAGCTGACACCATAGAACAAGCACTGTTCCACCTCAAGCATAGAAATGTCCACCTACTGGAACTATTGCAGGGGGAGAACCGGTGTGGAAGTGAAGTAATTATGGTGCAGAATGCCAAGCTTCCGTTCGAGCTATATTTTTGCAGTATGGGAAAGGATGCTTATCTTCAGGTGTCGTTGGGGTAATTATAGCCCAGCTCACCAGGCCCAAATGATTCTCTGTAGAGCTGGGTGGCTTATGACTCAGGGGAGAAGTCTGTACTAGACTGGATACAGATTTTCTTTTTTAATGATAGTGTTAAATTCTCTCACCTAGCTTTTGTCACTTGTGCTTAGCATTTGAATGATACCAACTCAAGTGAAGGATAAAAGGCCTGACTTTTGCTTCTATTACCTCTTTTCTTCCCCCCATCAGTGAGGAAGTTTAGTTGTCAAATCTCTACTTTCAAAGGTGCCTCACAGAGGTTTTATCCTGTGCCCCAGAGTACTAAATAACTTATAAAATTTAATTTCACACATACCTGGAGATACCTAGAAATAGTGTCCTTAGGTTTATAGTCTATTCTACCAAGAGAAGGGGAGTCACCATTTTGTACCTATTTTAGCATTGTGAAGTTGGTAGAGATCAGTTCTCATTCCAAAACGGAACTGGGCTGATTATACCTAAACTATGGAGCTAGATTTTAAAAAATATATATATATTATAGTGTGCTGACTCACAACTGTAATCCCAGCACTTGGAAGACTGAAGCAAGAGGATCAGAAATTCAAAGCCAGCCTATGCTACATGATGACTCCTAGTTTCATTGTTTTTTTTTTTTTCCTTTGGATCTGTAGACTGCACCAGGTGTGAGGGTTAGTTAGTAAAGTGCTCTGCTGATCTTGAGCCCTTGGAAGCTCTGGTCTCTTTCAGCTTGGACCCTGCAGAGAGAAGTTCTATTCATGCAAACTTCCAAGTTCCTGCTCAATTTCTGCAGGCTAGATAACAAACTACTGTTGGGCTTAGCTCAGCTATTCTTTCTTTGTAGAGTTTTCTCAGTTTCATTCCCCACTCTTCACTACTTCTAGAGAGAATTAAAGACTTTAAAAATATTATTGATTGATTTGCAAGGAGACAGAGAAAGAGAGACAAAGAGAGAATGTGCATACCAGGGCCTCTTGCCACTACAAATGAACTCCAGATGTGACACTTGGTGCACCTGGCTTTATGTGAGTACTGAGGAATTGAACCTGGGTCAGTAGGCTTTGAAAGCAAGCATTTTAAACCACTGAGCAGTCTCTCCAGCCCAAGACTTTCTTAGTTTTAAATTCTGTGCTTTCATAACCGTATGTCCACTCTGATAGTCCCACGTCAGTTCTTCTGTACATGCCCCCAAACCAGCCTTTAAGGACAGAAGCTTGGAACACAAGCCTTCCCCTCCACCTGATCGAGCTGACCTGGCTTACGGCATCCTCCTACCCCAGTCCTCTGCCTCCTCACCTGTGCCACTTCCTGGCACTGCATGCGGTTTTCATTGCCTGAACACATGCCCTCTACTCTTTGCCCTGCTAAATCCTACCTGAGCCTAGTTCAGAAGTCATCCAATGTCCACTGTTTCTAGGACAGCTTCTCTTATCCTCTTCCCTCCTCTGCTATGGTCCTGGGAGCAATGCACCTGCTGTGTTTATAGCTCCTGTGTGGCTATCCTCGGGGGCCTAATCTATCTTCTGCAGAGCTGGAGAGACCTGAGAAGAGAGACGGGCTGTGCCTGCCTACGCAACCCCGTTCCAGGGGATCCTGGCTTCTGAAGCTGTCTGGAAGGAAGGAGCATAAAATGTACATGGGGGCTGGAGAGATGGCTTAGCGGTTAAGCACTTGCCTGTGAAGTCTAAGGACCCTGGTTTGAGGCTCGGTTCCCCAGAACCCACGTTAGCCAGATGCACAAGGGGGAACACACGTTTGGAGTTCGTTTGCAGTGGCTGGAGGCCCTGGTGCACCCATTCTCTCTCTCTCTCTCTCTCTCTCTCTCTCTCTCTCTCTCTCTCTCCCCCTACCTCTCTCTCTCTCTGTCTGTTGCTCTCAAACAAATAAATTAAAAAAAAATGTACATGGCCCACCTGAGTACTGAGCAGCAGAGTCTGGATTCCCCTTGGTGTGTTCGGGTCCTAGGGGTATATTTTCCCTTCCTCTTTTTGACTTCTTTGGACAACATTTGCAAAGGCATGAATTAAACCCATGTCCTCATTGGTCTTCACAAGACCCTTTCTTGTTTTATGTATTTTGCCCCAAACAAAATTTTATCCAGTTGATATTTAGAGAACTAATCAGTTTTAATGTTTCATGAATCAGGAAGCCTCCCTTCTGGAAATTAGAAGGAATCCCACTGGGCATGGCTACTGAACAGTTTTGTGTAAAGTACCCTAAGCAGGGACTTGAAAAAGAATAATGAAAAAAGAAAGATGGGTTAACAGTGCATTTCTTCAGGGTGCTTTCCTGTGAGGGTTAAAATGGAGGGAGGACTTTCTTATGATATGGTTCTGACTGGCTGAGTCCTTTCCAATTGGATACTCTGAATCTCCCGATTTTTAGGAAAAAGAAAAATGGTCTCATTAGGGATTTTCTGACTATAGAACTCTTAGCACTATTTTGTGGCTATTTTGACTTGATCTGTTGGGCTTAACGGAGAAGCCCAGTCCAAACCAACAGCCTCCTATACGTTCATCTAACAATTTCTTACCTTTTATCTCCATCCTCTGCTTCCCATGGGTGGCTTGCTTAGTGTGATGAATATGCATGTGTGGTTAGAGGTACATGTCACTCTCTCTCGCTCGCTCGCTTTTTCTCTGTGTGTCTTTCATCGCTCCCTTAAAGAGACATTGACGGAAAAGCCGCTAGCTCCTGCTATTGTGTATGCGCCCTTTGGGTGATGGGCTGTGTCAGAGCAGGAACCCTCTAGACTGGAGAGTGTGTTGGTCCCTGGGGAAGAAAGCTCACTGTATAGTCTGTGCCTGGACCTTTCTTCTAACGTTTGTTCCTGCGGCCACGAGAAATTCCAGGTTCTCTGGTGATCTGAGCAGCCTGACTGAGGAAGGGTCAAAGGGAGGCGAAGCTGCCTCTTTGCATTTCCATCTAATTTCCAGGAATCAATACCATCCTGCCAAAGCAGCAGTGGTTTCTCCTAGCCTGCTTGCTGCTAGTATTTCTGATAAAAGGCACAGAGACCAGAGACTTGCTGAAATTCTGTCTCTGGGGCCCCGATTGCCCTAGACTTAAAGGAGAATTTCTGAGAATCCAGAACCTTCTCTGTGTTCATCTTGTTTTTACCTCAGCGGCTTCCACAGACTTCCACGGTGTGAGGCATGTTTTTACCAAGCTGCCACAATGGCTCTTCAGGGAGGACGATCCCATGGCTGTTTGTCCAGGTCCACTACATGCAGAGATAAGCTTTGTGCCGGTGAGGAAGCTGAGATTCAGAGAGCAGTGAGTTGTCATTCCAAATTCCAAGTAAGGCTGGAAACTAAGAAAATCTCCCCAGCTCACTCCAAAATCTACAGCTTCTCATTTGCCTCCTTACTGCTGCACACTGACCCTGCTGCATCTCCAGCATATCCCTTCGTCAGCGGAGGTCGGAACACATGTTTAGAGAATGCCCATCATGTGCACAAATCTATATAGGAGGCCAGAGCAGGAGGGAAATCCCATCTTTGCTTCTTAGTAGCTCTGGAATCTTGGGACATCATCCAAGCTCTCATTAATAATGGGATGCACCCTCTGCAGGGGTGTGATGGTTACAGTAAAGAATACCTGTGGAGGGCTGGAGGGATGGCTTAGCAGTTAAGGAGTTTGCCTGTAAGGCCAAAGAACCCAGGTTCAATTCCCCAGAACCCATGTTAGCCAGATGCACAAGGGAACGCATGCGTCTGGAGTTTGTTTACAGTGGCTGGAGGCCTGCTGATTTTCTCTGTCTCTGTCTCTCTCTCTCTCTCTCTCCCTCTTTCTCTGTCAAATAAATAAATAAATAATAAAAAAAATATTTTTAAAAGAATATCTGGGGCTGGAGAGATGGCTTAGTGGTTAAGCGCTTGCCTGTGAAGCCTAAGGACCCCGGTTTGAGGCTCGGTTCCCCAGGTCCCACGTTAGCCAGATGCACAAGGGGGCGCACGCATCTGGAGTTCGTTTGCAGAGGCTGGAAGCCCTGGTGCGCCCATTCTCTCTCTCTCCCTCTATCTGTCTTTCTCTCTGTGTCTGTCACTCTCAAATAAATAAATAAAAAACGAACAAAAAAATATTTTAAAAAAAAGGCATGTGCCACCACCATGCCTGGCAAAAAAAAATAAATAAAAGAATATCTGTGGAAACAGGGTGTAGCATAGATGAGAACCTTCATCCTGGGTGTAGTCTTTCTCCTTCCTCATTGTACCCTTTCCCTTCTGTTCCTTTTAAAATTTATTTATTTTAGAGAGATAGAGAGAGAGAAAAGTAGATAGATAGAGAGAAAGAGAGAGAATGGGTACTCCAGGTCCTCCAGCCACTGGGAAAAAAACCAAAACTACATGCTCCACCTTGTGCATTGACCTATGTGGGCATTAGGGAATCGACTCCTGGGTCCTTAGGCTTTGCAAGCAAATGCCTCAGCTGCTAAGCCATCTTTCCATCCCCTTAAATCTTGTTTATTTATTTGAGAGAGAGAGAGAGAGAGCCAGAAAGAGGCATATAGAGCACCTTCTATGCATCTTACTCTGTGGCAGGCTGCTTTTCAGAAACAAACCTGTAATCTTTTCCAGGCCAGCAAAAGGGCCAAGTGACCTGCTGGGGAAATGACAGACAGGCACTGAGCCCAAGGGGAAGACTCAACAGCCCCTTTAGGCTGGAAGCCAGTCACCCACCCAGACCTGGTGGCAGCGGATGCTTTGGGTCCTCTGTGGCTGGCTGCGTCCAGCCTTCCCTGGCAGGCCTCTGGCCCTCAGGAATCTCTTGGAGGGACTGGTGTCTTGCTTCTGTTTCCAGGCTCCTTTGTACTGTTCCAGAAACTTGGGGCTCATGAGAGCCACTGAGCCGTGTGGTGTACTGGAGCTGGCTCATACCAGCTCCTGGGTATCATGTGTTTAGTTCTCAGGAATTTTGTGAGGCAGTTGTTAAATTACTGCTAACTTTACACATTTATTGAAGTGTGTAATACGATTAAATAAACCATATTGAAATCAAATGCAATACATATCAAAACTTAAATGTTCCTAATTACATAGCAAGGTTTACTTATGTTTTGCCTTTAGTTTTGTTTGAGACAGGGTCTTAAGTAGCCTAGGCTGGTTGTTGAGTTCCTGATCCTCCCGCCTCAGCTTCCTGGGGTTGTAGGCATGAGCCCCCGCACCTGGTTTGGGTATCTATTCGTTTAAGGTTATTTACATCTCTTGTGTCTGGATTGAAGAAATACTACTGAATGTTTGCCTACTGGGCCTAAAGTTCCATCGTGAAGAAAATTACTTATAGTACAAAAGGGGACAAATTGTAACTAAGGCCGATACGTAGTTTTGTATTTCCCAGGGAACCAGTTGACAAAGGTCTACTTGCACACTGCTGCCCAGGACCCAAAGGGACTGCCCCAAACCAGAAAAACCTCAAAGCCCAGAAGAGCTACCTGAGTACTCATCTTGTCCCCAGCTGCTCTAAACCTGCTGGCTTGTAGAGGTTCTCATGGGATTGGTCCAAGAGTCTGCATTCCAGGTTGTATTGATCTGAAGATGAGACGAGTGCCCAGCTTAAGGAAAGGAGGGGAGATATGGCTCATTTCTTGTGACAATGCTTATTGACCAGTGATGGCTTTTCCCCTGATAGTGTTGAAAATTATGAGGACTTGTGTAAGGCAGTGCAAAAAAGAAAGTCCGGTCCCACAGGTTTGCTATGTATAGTCTAGATGTCTGAACCCACAAATATGGGAATGGCAGGCTGATATTGGGGTTATCTTTCACCTTAGTAGGATTTGCCTTTAGTCATGAAATAAAGCTGATTTTTTTTTTTTTTGATCAGGTAAATGCCAATTGTTACCAGGAAGAATCATCAGTGGGCCCTAAATAATTATCAAAAGTACAAGGAGAAGCAAGGTGTTTACATAATCTTGAATTATCTTTCCTAAATATCCACTTTTTATAGTTTTTTCATATATATATATTTATTTATCACAGGGTATACACTTTTTATTATTTTAATTTTGAGAAACAGAGCTAGAGAGAGAGAGAGAGAATGGGCACACCAGGGCCTTTCTGCCCCTGTGAACAAACTCCAGATGTATGTGCTCCCTTGCACACATGTGTGACATTGCACACTTGCATAACTTTGTGGCTGGCTATGTGGGACCTGGAGATTTGAACATGTATTCTTAGGCTTTGCAGGGAAATGCCTTAACTACTAAGCAATCTCTCCAACCTGGTTATGCACTTCTATAGTGGAGCAATCAGATGGATATAATTAATAGGAAACAGACTCTGCCTTGGTTTCTCCTACTGTGCTCTCCTAAGGCAAATCACTTTTGCTATCAAATTGGTGTCAAGGGATTCCCCATATATATATATATATATACACACACACACACATATATATTTTCAGCAGACACCAGCTGCAAAAGATAACACTTACTTAGTTCATTTCTGATGCTGTCTACCTGGAGGTAGATCATAGGCCACAGGTTGAAAACAGTCCCTGTGTGCAAGCCTCTGTTTGTTTTACTTGTGTTTTTGACTGATCCACATAAACTGGGTATGGTGGTTTGCATGTAAAATGATCCCCATGGCCTCAAGTGTTTGTGATAAAGCCTCAAACTGAGTCCTCAGACAGTGGAGCCTTGCGGGAGGAGGTGGGTCTTGAAGGAATTTTACTTCAGTGCACTGGGTGTCAGAGCTAGCTACCTCACTCAGATGACTCTCTTTTCTGATGATGTATGTAAATGTGAGCTGATTGCCTGCTCTGCCATGCTTTCTCTGCCAAAATGAAACTTCTCAAAACTATGAGTCAAAAACAAACCTTTTTCTTCCATTGGCTGTTCCTTGCCAGGTGTTTTGTCCCAGTGATGAGAAGATACCACTACATCAGGGTACCCACAGTGTACTCTTTGGATTCATTTACCTTCTAGAGCAGCTCACATGACTCAGGGAAGCACTTATGTCTACCTGTTTATTCTAGACTCTATATTGGCATAGAGGATACAGGTGCTTAAGTTTATACATCAAGGTACAAAGCTTCTGTGTCCTGCTTGGACACCCTACTTCCTGGAATCTTCCATATGCCCAACATTGTAGGAGCTCTCTGAAGCCTGGCCTATATGGATTTATGGAGATATCATTGCACAGGATGAGTCCTAGTTGCTTGTGTGGAGAAGACCACCAGATCTGTGAGTTCAGAGCCTTTAGCATTTCTTCCTTAAAGGGCAAGATCTCTTCTGGAAAGGTTGTGGGGGGGGTCTTAACATCTGCTATGAGACAAACACACACCAGAGAATCTTTTTTTCTCTTCAAGACCAAAATAGAGAGAAGGCGAGATTTAAATTTCTATGGCTAGTTTTGGAAAAGAGGAATTCTAGTAGCTGCGGCCTACCTTGTGAAGGGAACTTTTAGATACCGCCCCCCCCCCCCCAAAAAAAAACCAAATTTATATCATAATACCATTACAAAAGATTGAAAACAAAAAGATTGACAGAAAATGGATTGGTATATCATGCCTCTCCGTATGTCCCACAGAAGACACAACTGTGGAGAATCTTGCTCAGAATGCACAGCTTTCATGTAACCTGGTAGGAAATGAGCTGAAAGTGAGGACAGCATAACAGACCAGTGTCTTCATCATTGAGCTCACGAAACACTGTGAAGATCAAGGGACTTTTACAGATTGTCAAGGGCTAAAACACATGTGTGTAGACTCTTGACTGATTAGCTTGTGGACCAGAAAATTGACATTGGGAGGGGGCATATCAGGAAAATTAGTATTAAATCCACAGTTCAGTTAATAGTACTCTGCCTTGTATACTTCCTGGTTTGACCACTGTACCCTGTTTATGTGAAGTTCTATAGGGCATGTTGGGTGACCATGGCAGAGAAACGCTACCCCTTTAGTAATGTTTCTATAAAGTTAATGGTTTTATCAAAACAGAAACTTTAAAAAAAGATCTTAAAAGGTTTAAGCGAGTTTTGAGGTGAGTAGTTCCTGCCAGGGCCATGGTTGCCCTATGTAGACAAGGTAATTGATAAAGATGTTCCATGTTTTATCAGTTAAAACCAATAAAATCTACAGCTGGCAAGGCTTAGTAGAGGATTCCACTTGCAAAATGGCTGAAGTGCCCCAACCCATTAGGAGGTCAATGGAACTTCCTAGCACTGAACAATTAGGTAATTACTTGGAGTGCATTTAACACGGCTAAGCCAGCACTGGCAATAGGAGGAGCATGTGACCCTGGCCTGTTTCCAAGGACCTGACAGGCTGCAGCATGTCATGTAGACTGTTTGACAGTCCTGTCCTGGCTATAATTCCTAGGCTCAGGGTGTGTGGCTTGAGTATCACCTGATCTCTGCCTGGCTGGCTCAGCAAATGGGTGATTTGGTTCTGCTTACCAAGACCAGATGGTCTTTCGGTCATTGGTTCTCAGAGGAACGACTTGGAAAATGAGAAGACAGCTTTTGTTGATGGTTGACTAGAGTATCTCCCAATAAAGTTAATTGTCCAACATGTTTTGTCCCCTCAGCACCAAGTAAAGGGTTCTTCAATGTTCCTTTGTCTTCCATGACCAAAGTTTAAAGGAACTTGCCTATGGCACGGTGGCCTCTCCACTCCCACTCTGTCCTGTCCTCAATCCCTTCTGCTGCATGTCTGCCCAGCAGGGACAGGATAGCGACACATCAGTGAGGCACCTGCCTGGGCATGCAAGAAAAGTGTAAGTACACATTAAAAATTCAGTAACAGGGGCTGGAGAAATGGCTTGGTGGTTAAGGCACTTGCCTGAAAAGCCAAAGGACCTTGGTTCAATTCTCCAGGACCCATGTAAGCCAGATGCACAAGGTGGCACATGCATCTGGAGTTCATTTGCAGTGGCTGGAGGCCCTGGCACACCCATTCTCTCTCTAGACCTATACCTCTCAAATAAATAAAAGGTAAATATATTTTTTTAAAAATTCAGTAACTGAAAGGGTGTGGTGGTACATGCCTTTAATCACAGACTCAGGAGGCAGGGATAGGAGGATCACAGCGAATTTCAGGCCACTCTGAGCCTGAGGCTATGTAGTGAATTCCAGGCCACTGACCTAGAGCAAGACCCTACCTCAAATAATAATAATAATAATAATAATGGGATTGAAGAGATTTCTCAGTGGTTAAGGTGATTCCCTAATACCCACATAAAGCCACATGCACAAAGTGGTACATGTGTCTAGACTTCATTTGCAGTGCCTGGAGGCCCTGGTGCCTCTATTGTCTCTGTCTGTCTCTCTTCTCTCTATCTCTCTTTGCTCATAAATAAGTAAATTACAATATTGTTTTAAAAATTCAGTATCCAAGAAAATTTCCAGGAGTGGTAGTGAACTCCTATAATTCCAGCACTAAGAAAGCTGCTGCAGGAGACTCACCATAAGCCTGAGGACCACCTGAGCTACATGCATCATGAAACCCTGTGTACAAAAACAAGAGAAGCCGGGCGTGGTGGCGCACGCCTTTAAGCCCAGCACTCGGGAGGCAGAGGTAGGAGGATCGCTGTGAGTTCGAGGCCACCCTGAGACTCCATAGTGAATTCCAGGTCAGCCTGGACTAGAGTGAGACCCTACCTCTAAAAAAAATAAAAAAATAAAAATAAGCACAAAAACAAGAGAATAAGGATGAGGAAAAAGAAAAGAAAATAATGAATACATTAATGTAATATTACAAAATCAATATAAGCTATCTTTTCATCATGGAATTTTTATTATTTGAATTTTGAAAAATATTGCATTAAATTTTATTTGTCTTAATTGATGACTTGGGGGCTTCAGTTTTTCTCCCTAGGTGGGTACCTCACTCATCTTTCCCCTCCATCCCAGTTGTTGGCCTTGCAAAGTGCATGCTATGAATGCTGCTCACCTATGGACAGTGTAGCTCAGTGGTAGTGTACTAGCTTGGCATGTACACCATCACAGCGTGCTCAAGGGAGAGACAGACAGATAGAGAGAGAGAGAGAGAGAGAGAGAGAGAAGGGGAAAGATACTACAAAGCTACAGTGCCCACGTTGAGCTGTGCCCCAGGAATGACTAAGGCAGGTTGAGGAGTAATGAACAAAATACCTTCTGTTCTTCCCCTAGGACTGTGGAGGGTCCTGTGGAAGAGGTCTGCTTGCGGGGAGTCCTCACATAAAAGCCCGAGTTGAAAAGACCTACCATTTACATTCTAAACCTTCCCTTGCTTCTTAAAGAGCCTATCTTGCATAATTTGAATTTAATTTCTTGTTCACATTTAGGAGGCATGAGTTAAAAGCCCCTCAGCAGTAGGAAAATATGGCTACATTTGGTCCAGTTACAGTTCCTGGTCAATATAAATCCTTAAGTGTAAAGTAAGGAAGGTGAGTGGCGTGATTTTTGGGACCCTTTGAGCCACTCCTCTGTCCACGGGATTCCAGCTGACACATATTGTCTGGGGACAGCAACCAAGGACTGACTATACCAGGGAAGCTTCTGGCAAACAATTCTAGAGTTCTGGAATAGACAGTGTCTTAGGAGCTTTATCAGGTAACTTTCTAGGAGATAAACACAATTGATTTAGTGCCCAGATGAGAAGATAGGAAGTTTAATTTCAGCGGTTTCTTCAAGCAGCCTGGCACGCTAAACTTGCCTTTGACTCGCCGTAACTACTTCTTCTAATTGGAATCTAGAGTCAACACAGTTTTTGTTTTTGTTTCTATTTTTTCTCCAACCACATTTCCAGCTGTTTTCAGCTGACATTTTGTGATCTAGCAAGCCAGGTTCTCACTCTTCTACCAAGTCTGCATGCTCTTTCTTCTTCCGTCGTTCCCTCTATACCTTGGGTACCCTGGGAGGCACACTTTATCATGCTTTTGCAAGACCGGAAGACGGTTCATACTCACCGACAGAGAGATAGATTTTGTCTTGCCTGTGGGATTATTCAACCAAAGCCACAGTCCTTCTCCTTCCCATTATTTTGTAGATGACTGGATTTTCTCTCCTCCATTATCCGCTCTGCCATTGTAGACATGTGAATTGGGTCCCCTGACAGCCAGACCTCACCTTGCCTAACGGGTCCAACCCAGTTTCCCTTTCCATTAAGAATCCTTCTAGCACAGTCGTTGCCATGGGCTCTGCTGGCCTCTGACAACTCTGGGCTGTATCCTAGAACTCAGCACTGCATTGTGCACAGTTTCATATTTGCTCTTGTCACTTTAGGAGTTTTGGTACATGTGGAGATCAGACTGTACAATTTTTTTTTTTTTTTTGCTATTTTCCTTTGACACCAAGCCAAGCCTCTCCATCTAACAGCTCACTGAACATTAAGTAAGCAGCTACTGTCTGTGAGGCAGCATGCTCGACACTGCGAACACAAGATGAACAAGACTAGCTACTCTCATATTCGCGACTGCACCAGAGCCTCTTTCCTAGCACCTTCCACTCAGCTCTCATGCTTGGCCTCAATTGTCTATTTATTATTTCCAGACGCACAGATGCATCTTATCTTAGGCCTGTAAGGTGCATATAAATTACCATGACTAGTACTTTGGCTATAATGAATTTGCCTATAATGAATATTTTGAATAATATTTGAATAATAGAATATCTAAATGAAAATTTAGAATAACAAAATTTGAATAATATAATGAATATTTTGAATTAATGAATACAATGATTTTTTTCTGTATTGAATATTTAAACATAGTTATCTTTTGAAGCATGGGTCACTTTATTTTCTCTCTGACCCATGCAGCTCATTTCATAGATATATATCTATAGACATATATCCACCCCTGTGTCTTAAAAATGTGACATAGGCACTCATTTACTAAAAGTATTCTTCTAAGGGTGTTGTATATAGGTTTTATAGACTTTCCGAGGATGGGGCTAATTTATGTTGTATTTCTACACTTTCTGCCATGGTGCCAAATGCCAAGCAGACACTCAGTAATTAATCTCTGTGGTTTGATTGATCCTTTCATCTTCAATTATTCTATTTTCTAGAAAGACATGCTGACATTAATTTTATATTGTATACACAGCAGAACCTAATGAGAAAGGGCAGTCTGCTGGTGCTGCATCAAAATACTATATAAAAGCAGGCACCAGACATGAGCAGTGCAGTGGCCTCAAAATTGTTGATGCATCTGTTTAGAATTACCATAGAAATAATACACCAGAGTGTTTGCATGCTCAGAATGGCCTGTGTAAGCATGCTTACTTAGCAGACAGTATAATTGAAATCTTAGGCTGAGATGACAGGCTTTCCTTTCTCCTTGTCACATGCATAGGTTATGAACATGGTATATGTGCCACTCCTCACACTTGGCTTACCTTTACAGTGTCTGTTTTCCCAAAGGACAACAAGCCTCAAGAGCATCAGGACTGTATCTGTCTCTTCACTACAATATTTGCCCATAGCACCAGGCTAGTGAACAGTCAATAAATAGTTGTTAGTTTATATTGAGTTAAGTTCTAATTCAAAGATTTTAAGGCTCTGGAGATACAAAGACATGGATTGGGATCCTGGTGTCACCAAAAACTGTGATTTTGGAAAGCCTGCATGGTCCTTTTGCGTTTATTAACATTTACCATGAAGTTACCTACCGTGATATTTAATATGTTTCTTCTTCCCTTCCACTTTGCTCCAGAGTTACTCCTCAAAATACATTTTAGTAGTTGATTGATGATGTCTGTATGTGGAGTCTTGGATGAGGTGCTGGTGGCAGGGAGAATGATGATGGTGGCAGGGTCTTCCAGCAACTTTTGGGAACATGTAGATTCAACTTCTTGATCTATTTCTAATGGACTCTGCAATCTGAGGCAGCTCACTCAAACACGTCTGACACAGTGTGATGAAGGATTTCACTTATTTTTAAGCCTTTCCACCTAAATAGCACTGTCTTCAGGTGAGTGAGTGTAAACAATATTTTGGGATAGACCCTAGAGGTCTGATTGATTTGAATTCAGTCTCTTGCTTATATTAACTATTAATGCATGGTTCACAATCTTCCTTATAAAGTCATGTTTTAAAAATATTAATATAATGTTATTCATAATCTAAATACAGTGCCAAACACATTACATACAAAGGTCAGTTAATTTTAAACTACAACCTTATGATTAAGGTGTTATCAGCCTTGTGTTACTGATGAGCAAATGAAGGCTTAAGTAGTGAAGCACTCTCCAGGTACAGAGCAAGCTTGTAGTGGAGTCAGAATTTAATTTTTATAAATCTAAACCTTTCCCTGTGCATCTTATCAAAGGGTAAGTAAAAACAGAGATGTCCCTTAGCTATTAAGTATGTTCATAAAAATGCTTCTAGATTAAGCCAGGCATGGTGGACACACCTTTAATCCCAACACTCAGGAGGCAGAGGTAGGAGATTCACTATGAGTTCAAGGCTAGCCTGAGACTATTTAGTGAATTCCAGCTCAGCCTGTGCTGCCAGATCAAGGCACTGCCTCAAAAACAAACAAACAAACAAAAACACAAACAAAAATGCTGGAATGTTAACTGGAAAGAGCGTCATACAAATATCTATATGCTGCATGGAGATTTTACATGAATAAGGGCAAGAAGACATCACGGAAGGATGAACAGTGAGATTGCTGTAAATGCTGGAATTATGGGCACATTATATCATTTTTTGTTTCTCGGAATGCTTATATAGTAAATAATGGATGTTTTAAAGAATACTCTGCATAATTTAGGGGAGTGATCTGAATGAATAAGGAGATGATTAACTTTGATGCTATAGTTTATCCTATATACATTTTTCTGAGAGATCATAAAGGTAAGAAAACTGATAAGGCTGGTATTGTTGACACTCCCCTCTGGCTTGAGAAGTGTCATGGTGGCTGGAGGACAAGACAGTGGAAGTACATTCCTCAAAGAAAATCCCAGGGAGGCACTGGAAGACCAGAGCCAACCTCTGAAGAAGTGCAGTATTTCCCTGAAGCCAGACTTTTAGGGAACAGAAAGGATTGTAATGGTATGTATTGATTTTCAACTTGACAGGGACCTAGAATTGCCTGTGAGGGATTATGTAGATTAGGGTAGACTCTGTGCATATCTGTGATGGATTATCTTGATTAAGTTAATTAAGATGGGAAGACCCACCTTAACTGTGGGAGGCTTTATCCCATGGGCTATGTAAACAGGAGAGAGCTGGCTGAGCACCTGCATTCATTACTCTGTTCTGCTTCTTCTTTTTTTTTTTTTATAATTTTTTTTTAAATTTTATTTGAGAGCAACAGACAGAGAGAGAAAGACAGATAGAGAGAGAGAGAGAGAGAATGGGCGCACCAGGGCTTCCAGCCTCTGCAAATGAACTCCAGATGCGTGCGCCCCCTTGTGCATCTGGCTAACGTGGGACCTGGGGAACCGAGCCTCGAACCGAGGTCCTTAGGCTTCACAGGCAAGCGCTTAACTGCTAAGCCATCTCTCTGGCCCTCTGTTCTGCTTCTTATGATGGACCTACTTCAAGCTGCTTCGACCCCTTGTCACCCTGCCTTCCCTGCCATGGTGGGCTGTCACCTAGACCTCCAAACTGAAATAAACCCTGCGTCTCTTACGCTGATTTTTGTTAGGTATTTTGTCCCAGCCATGTGAAAGTGACTGATACAGGGTTACCTTCACACCCGGGGACAAGAAGTACATGACTACGTGAAGGTAAAGAGAAATACTTATAATCTCCTAAAAATATCCCCAAAGGCTAATTATTTATGCACTTGAAATCTCCCCTGGACATCAAGTCACAGTGCCACATCCTCCTGCTCTTATGTTAAAACCTAAAAAAAAAAAAGTGTTCCATGTAAGAGAAAAGGAAATAGTTTGCCAGCATCTTTGATTTTTGAGAATGGATGATTTATGAGCCTATAGTTTATGTATGCATGGTGTGCATGTATGTGCATATGCATGTTCAAATGTGCATAGGGCCATTTGTGTGCAGGTATGTATGAACATGTGTGAATGTGCATGTGGAGGACAGCAAACATCCAAACATTAGGCATGCAGTTCACTTCTTTTTAAGATGAAGTCTGTCACTGGCCTGATGCTAATGGATGAGGCTAGACTGACTAGCCAGTGAGCTTCAGGGATCTGCCTGTCCCAGCCTCTCCAGCTTTTGGATTGCAGGTATGTTTCCACGCTTGGCATTTATGTCTTTACTGGGGAGTTGGACTCAGATCTTTATGCTTGCGAGCTGAGCACTTTGCTAACTGAGCTATCTTTTCAGCCTCAATTATATTCTTTTTACATTGATCTCTGAATTGTTAAAATATAAAGTCAATTCCAGCAGTCGCTTTCCATTCACCTTTTTAACCTGTCAACTCTCTGTCCATTCACTGACAAATGCAGTTCATGGATTTTCATATGCATTTAGTGATTACTCAGCACCAAGCATGACACTATATTTTGGAGTTCGACAATGGAAAGTGATGGTTCCCTTAGTCACAGGACCCAAGAACAGAGCTTTATGGGAATTAAAGAGAAGAATATCAACTGCACCGGGGGTGAGGAGGGATTCAGAGCAGTTGAGTTAGGCGAGGCCTCTCAGAAGTATTGATTGTGTTGAGGCTTTTTAAATATTTTTTTAAATTTTTATTTTCCTTTATTTATTTGTTTAAGAGAGAGAGAAAAAGAGGGGGGAGTGGAGAGAGAAAGAAAGGGAGACAAATTGGGTGTGCCAGGGCCTCCAGCCTCTGCAAACACACCCCAGATGCATGTGCCACCTTTAGCATTTGGCTTATGTGGGTCCTGAGGAGTCAAATCTGGGTCCTATGGCTTTGCAGGTAAGTTCATTAACTACTAAGCCAACTCCAGCCCAAGGTTATGATTGGTAAAAGATTAATAGGTGACTAAGGGAAGAGGGGCATCTTAGACCCAAATCAAAACCGGCTCACATTATTTCATTTTGGGTTTCTCTCTGCGGGAGAGTGAGCTGACCAAGACTGGTTGGGATAAAGACCAAGGGAAAAGAAAACACACTAGGTCCAAAGGACTGAATTCCCCCTTGGAGTTACCAGAAGCTCAAGGCAAGATTTCCCAAGCTTGGCTTCATGGGGACATCATGGTGGGGGAAGCAGGGCAGACTCTGGAAAGGATTGTTCTGACTCGTCATGAGACCTGACCCAGGCCAAGGGTAAACATACATGAAGGATAGCTATGGGATCTTAGGCTATACATGATCAGAAAAGCACTTATAAAGTCTTGTTCACTAAGGTGCACATTCTCCCCAGTCAGTAAAGCAACTCCCACAGAATTCCTGGACCTGGCTTATTTATCATCTTCCTGAGAACAATGTCATGGTTCTTTTCTCACTTGTGCTTCTCCTATAGTCATGCTTTACTATCACAGAGTGGACCTTTAAAACTGGAGCTAGATTTTCTCTATCTCTGGATGTCTAGCATTCCCCTATAGAACACGGGACATAGGAAGTCAGCCTGGTTGTGTATCAGAAATGATCTTCAGAGCTTTCAAAGGGGGCTTCACCACTATAATCTTAGAATTAGTTTAGGGTGGAACCTGGGCAGGAATGTTTTTCTATATTTATAAGTTGATCAGGTTATTCTAAAAAATGCAGCTATATACATGGCTGAAGTAATGTTCATAAATTGTTTATCAAAGTATTGCATTATGTAACAAATGTTATCCTGGCCATCTCACTTTTGATATTGCTATGGAATGGGAAAGAACAGCAGTCTGGTATTTAGATAGCTTCAAAAGAATCCAAATTCACCTCATATCTCAGAGCACAGTGGCAGATGACCATTTCCAGATGCTGTACACTCATTTGAAAGAAATCCTTAATATAGTTCCAGGAACTAACACATGGATTTGGTTCCAGATGAATTGCTTATGGTAGCCAACTATGCTTGGCTGTCACTGATTGAGCGTTCATAGGAAAGGTTTTCTTTCTCACCAGCTGTTCAGGGAAGGATAGGAGCCATAAATTAAAAAGTCAGGGCACTGAATATGTAGAATGAGAAATGAGGTAGCTCTTCTTTTAATCAAAACAGAAGAAAAAACAGAAACTACAAATAGAATGGGAAATTTCACAATAAACTACTTCTATCTCCAGGAAATTTGTTGTAACTGCTCAGGTTGGTCATAGAGGAAAGAAAATGTAGAGGATGTGAGAACATTTAGTTTTAGCTTTCCAGAAAGAATTGGGTAAGGATGTGGTGTTAGACGTGTGTTGGAACTTGAAAAACAAGGAGAAATAATCACCATTAGTAAACATTGAAAAATAAAGCACATATGAGGTGTCAATATTAAGATGAAAACAATTACTCTATAGGGTAAGGGGGAGAGAGGAAAGTACTTTTCATAACAAGGAGGATTTTTGTTTATGGAGCAGTGATTTCTTCAGCACCATGGACAGAAGCACTTTTGGCCCTTCCTGTTCTTTATAGGGATGTCTTTCTGGGAAGGACTTTAATTACACCCATTCTGAACTGATGAAACTGTGGTGGTGTGAGGGCACACACTTGTTACTCAGATTTATTGGACTGTTCTAGCCAGGTTTTGGCACTTCAAATAGACATCCTTCTTCCATCCTACTCTGCCAAAGGGAAAGAAGTAAGATTTTAAGGCCTCTTGTTACTGGTAATTTTTCTAACGTTTCTGGCACAACCAATCCCGAAGTGGATGAGTGAACAGAGCAGCTGACTTTGACAAGAGTGTAGAGCACTGAGGTAGCTCCTGTCTCGAGGCATGATATTACGTTCTCCTGACTTGGAAGAAATCTGTAGGAAGAACCTACTGTAAGACACAGAAGCAGTAGACTTCTAATTTGCTAGGGGGACTGTGTTAGCCATCTCTGAGTGAACTGTCTGATATCCATGTTCTGTCCCTGGAGGATGGTGGGATGATTAGAGGTGTTTTCACTGTAGGAAGGAGAGGAGATCGTGGGTATTTCTGGCTTCATTCTTTCTCTGCCTCTTTTATCTGAGGTCAAGCTGTGTTCCCAGTGGAGTTGAAGAAGTCTGTGCTCAGGTGTGTCCTGACTTTACATTCTGGTTCCATTCCCTCATCTAAAAAAAAAATCTCACTTCATCCTCTGAAACATTTCCTCTTCACTTCCGATTAAAATTCCTAATTGATAAAGATCTACATCCACTTGATCAAATCATGGTGTTACTCATTTTCTGTGAGCTACTCATGATAGATGTTGAACCTAAAATTATGGAACAGGCCTATTCTCTGTTTTCAAAAGAATTCATTGATGACTCACCGTCTAACTGTTCAGGAGTGTGAAGGGGCAGGTAGCACACATTATAAAATCTTCAGAGGATCTAATCTTTTTTTTTTAATTTTTATTTATTTATTTATTTTAGAGCAACAGACACAGAGAGAAAGACAGATAGAGGGAGAGAGAGAGAATGGGCACGCCAGGGCTTCCAGCCTCTGCAAACGAACTACAGATGCGTGCGCCCCCTTGTGCATCTGGCTAACGTGGGACTTGGGGAACCGAGCCTTGAACCAGGGTCCTTAGGCTTCACAGGCAAGCGCTTAACCGCTAAGCCATCTCTCCAGCCAAATCTAATCTTTTTTTAACGTTAATTTTTTTTATTTATTTACCAGAGAGAGAGAGAGAGGGGAAGAGAGAGAGAGAGAGAGAGAGAGAGGGGGGGGGGAATGGGAACACCAGGGCCTCCAGCTACTGCGAAGTCCAGACACATGCACCACCTTGTGCATCTGGCTAATGTAGGTCCTGGGGAATCAAACCTACGTCCTTGGGCTTTTCAGGCAAATGCCTTAACCGCTAAGCCATCCCTCCAGCCCAAGCTTATCATCGTAATGCTCTCATTCAGGGTTGCATTTTACCAGGATATAGTGAGCTTTGGATCAAGAATGGAATCCTATCTATGGAACTTCAATTATCAGTAAAAAGCAACAAATATGTTTGGGATGGAGAAGAATCACGCTGGTGTCCACACTCCTTATGACTGCAACCAGGCTATATATGGAGATAAAAGGTGATGATAAAAGTGACACAAAATCCATGAAGACAACTCTAACTTTTTGGTGGAGAGATTGAGAGAACTGGTGCAGTATTGAAGGGAGACAAAAGGTTCACTGCGAAGAAGAGGCATAGAAGCCGGGAAGTCTATGTTGGATGGTTTCCTAGTTCATTAGTGGCAAATCTTTATCTCCCATGAATCCTTTGCTGATATTAGTGCCATGGATGCATACTCTAAAATGCACTGTTTCCCAAACAAACACCATACATTAAATATTAAGTAATCTGTTTATTCATTTATAAAAACCAATGTGACATAAGCACCATTCAGGATTTTGTGACTAGCAGAATTAAACCAATTGCCTTATTAATTATGTTCCCATTCAAACAAGGTGTCTTGGCATTTTAACTAGTCCTCACAGTAATACTGATGATAAACAAGTGCACATTTCCTGTTAAGTTTTTGAAGTACTACAAAGAATAAATGGACTCTCTTTTCTCTAGCAAAAACCTTACAGAAGTTTGGTGCTACAGAGTCATATCTCTTTCACTTTAGTTTTGGGTCTAAACTTTAAGAGTTCACATTTTAACACAATGCAGAAACATAACCCATGCCTTATTAGTGTTTTGGCCGAATGGTTAATCAGCATAAACATATGAAATGTGTAATTTAAATTAAGAGTGATTTTGTCTATTTGAAAGTGAACAGTACATCAGATATACTCAATCACATCTCAACTCTTAAGCAACTGCACCGATGTGTTAGTAACTTTATTGTTGCTGTGACAAAATACATGATAAGAAAAAAATTAAGATATGAAAGGTTTATTTTAGTTTATAGTTCAAGGTTACAGACCATCATGGTGGAGAAGGCACTGTGGCAGGAGCTGGAAGCATCTGGTCACATTCAGTCCACAGTGAGGGAGCAGAGTGATGAGTACCTGTGTTCAGCTCACAGTCTCCTTTTAAAATAGTTCAGGACCCCAGACCACAAAATAGTAGTGCCATCACAGTCAAAGTAGGTCTTCCCACTTCAGTTCACTTAATCAAATCAATCCCTCAAGGAATGCCTAGAGGCTAACCAGATCTTCAGGGCAAGCAGTCTAGAGTTGGTAGTCCCTTGTTCAAGACATACCTACCATCCTCTTATTCATTGCATGAAAACCCCATAATTTTACCAAGGGATTCTTGACTTAGAAACATTTACATACCTTATATATTTGGATATCATAAGCAATGTGATATTGCTATAAGTAGCTAGCACACATTGCAAGATTCTTGCAAGCAGGAAGACGTGCGTTCCCATCTATCTCTTTCACATACAGTTCTGCTTGAACAAGTTAAATACATCTCTCAATTTCCTTACTTGTAGTATGGGAGGAACTAGAGATGGCAGATTTATAAGACTATTCTGAGAATTCAGTGATACGGTGTATATGAGTTACTTATACTAAATGCATATTACTTGCTGAATGATGATATTAAGTGCGTAGTACATACCGAATGATGATGATCCCTAGACTGGATCTTATTTTGCACTTTAAAATACTAAATAATACCAGGGATGGCTTAGCCTGTTGGCCTGCATTCAGTTCCTTAGCCACCCATGGAAAGCTGGATGGGCATTCATCTGCAGTGGCAAGAGACCTTGTTGTGTGCACATGTGCACACACACTCATACACACACACACACACACACACACACACACACACATGCAAATAAATACATTTTAAAAATAAGATAATACTTATCGTTAGGGTTCCTGACAAGATGCACTGAAAGGCATAATACACAGCCCGTTGCCTGATACATGATCTTTTTCAATATCTCTTTATGCAATCCTCTTAAATAACTCCTGTTTTAAAGAACAGAGCACAAAATGAGAGTCTTCTGGGCACATCTTCATAGTTAGCCTCAGCCAGTCCTCGTCTATCAGGATTAGGATGGACTTACAGACTTCAAGAGTTTCAATTTTAGGCTGGAGAGATGGCTTAGCGGTTAAGCGCTTGCCTGTGAAGCCTAAGGACCCCGGTTCGAGGCTCGGTTCCCCAGGTCCCACGTTAGCCAGATGCACAAGGGGGCACATGCGTCTGGAGTTCGTTTGCAGAGGCTGGAAGCCCTGGCGTGCCCATTCTCTCTCTCTCCCTCTATCTGTCTTTCTCTCTGTGTCTGTCGCTCTCAAATAAATAAATAAAAGATAATAAAAAAAAAGAAAAAAAAAAGAGTTTCAATTTTTTCTGCCCTACGAAGGTTGTAGATCCCAGTGTGTTTTAATAAAAGCCCTCACAAATCACTGTATAGGACCTGCGTAAGAGCAGAGCTTTGCTCTGAGCACAATGAGATTTGTGGTGTTGTTGTTAAATGTGATGGTTTTGTTGTTTCTTTTTTTTTTTTTTCCTGTTTGATTTAAGTAATTTTTTTTTCATCTGCCAGGAATTGGAAGTTAAAAGCATTTCATAAATGGAATAAAACATTTCATAGCTGGGCCATTAAAAAAATGTTAACTCATGTTACTTTGTAGTTCTTCTCTGTCATAATAGTATCATTGACAATCGCCATCAGGTTGTGAGCATCAGGGTCACATCTGTAGCCCCGTCATAGGGGGGCAATCTCAGAGCAAGGGGATGGTGGGGAACATGGCCACAGCATTATGCCACCCCAAAGACAGGGATGCCATGCTGTACCACAGACCCTGAGACGCATCTACCCTGCCTACTGTGAGCACATTTCCTTAGTGTTGATGACTGATTCTCATTACTTTTCAATCAGGAAAGAGTTCTCTTTCCTATACTATATTATCACACACTATTGTTGTAAAAATTTCCTCCAAAGCATAATACATAAAGTGGCCCATTTCACATCATATTGCAACATCTTCCTCTCTCTCTCTCTCTCTCTCTCTCTCTCTCTCTCTATATATATATATATATATATATATATATATATATATACACACACACACACACACACACACACACACACACACACACACATATATATGTATGTATGTATGTATGTATATGTATTTTATTGACAACTTCTATACTGACAGACAACAAACCATGCTATTTCCCTCCCCTTCCCCACTTTCCCCTTCATAACTCTGTTCTCCATCATATGCTCTCCCCCTCTCCATTACTTTCTCTTTTAATTTGATGTCATCATCTTTTTCTCCTATTATGAGGGTTTTGTGTAGATATTGTTAGTCATTGTGAGGTGTTGGATATCAAGGCCAATTTCTGTCCAGATAGTTGTATGTAAGGAGTGGTACCCTTCCTTTGGCTCTTACATTCTTTCCACCACCTCTTTCACAATGGACACTGAGCCTTGGAGGGTATAAGATGTTTCAGTTCTGGACACTCCTCCATCACTTCTTCTCAGTACTATGTTGCCATCTTTGTCATCTCAGTGGTCATCACCATCTGAAAAGAGAAGCTTTTCTAACCAGAAGTGAGAGTAGCATTAATATATGAATATGAGCATTAACTGTAGTGCTTTCAAGGCAATTTGGTGAGAGTAATATTTGAATTTATCTAGACAAGAGCAGGATTTATACCCCTAAGGCTCATGACCTCCCCTGCCATAGGCTTTTGATTAGGTTTTCAGTACCAGGCATGTATTCCCTTCCATAGAGCTGGCCTTCAGTCCAATTAGAGAGCAGTTGGTTTCTCCCAGAGCAGATATGCCACTATTCCAAATAGTGATAGTATGATCTCTTCCTTTCCAATTTTTATCCCTTTTATGAGTGTCTCTTGCCTTATTACTATAGTTAAGACTTCCAGTTCTATATTAAATAAAAGTGGGGACAGTGGACACCCTTGTTTTGTTCCTGAATTTAGAGGAAAAGCTTCAAGGTTTTCTCCATTTAGTATTATGTTGGCTGTAGGTTTATCATAAGCAGCTTTTATTATGTTGATATATGTTCCTTCTATTCCCAGTTTCTGTAGTAATTTTAACATGAAATGATGTTGGCCTTTGTCAAATGCCTTTTCTGCATCTATTGAGATGATCATGTGATTTTTGTCCTTCAGACCATTTATATAATGTATTCCATTTATCAACTTGTGTATGTTGAACCACCACTGCATCCTTGAGATAAAGCCAACTTTTTCAGGGTGAATAATCTTTTTAATATATTCTTGTGTTCTGTTTGCCAACATTTTGTTCAGAATTTTTGCATCTATGTTCATCAGAGAGATTGGTCTGTAATTTTCTTTTTTTTTTTTTTCAGTCTTTGTCTGGTTTAGGTATGAGGGTAATACTGGCTTCATAGGAGTTTGGTAGAATTCCTCCCCTTTACATTTTATAGAAAAGTTTGAGAAGTAGTGGTATCAGTTCTTCCATGAAGGTCTGGTAAAATCCACCATCTGGGCCTGGACATTTTTTAGTTGGGAGACTTTTTATAACTTCTTGGATCTTCATACTTATTATAGGTCTGTTTAAATGGTTTATCTCATCTTAATTTAGTTTTTGTAGGTCATATGAATCAAGGAAATCATCCATTTCTTTCAGATTTTCAAAGTTAGTGGCATATATATTCTTAAAGTATGTTCTTATATTTTTCTGAATTTCTTTGGTATCTGTTATAATGGTGCCTTTGCATCTCTAATTTATTAATTTTTGTCTATTCTCTCTTTCTTCTGGTCAAATTTGATAAGGGTTTATCAATCTTGCTTATTATTTTAAAGAATCTTTGTTTCATTGATTCTTTGGATCATTTTTTGGTTTCTATTTCATTAATTTCTGCCCTAATCTTTATTATTATTTCTTCTCATCTACTGATTTTTGGTTTGCCTTGTTCTCCTTTTTCCAAGGCCTTAAGGTGAAACATTAAATTGTTTATTTGTGAACTCTCTAATCTCTTAATATAGGCACTTAGAGCTATAAATCACTGCTACAAGTTTTGCATGAATGTTTTCAGACTTAAAAAAATTGTGTGTGTGTGTGTGTGTGTGTGTGTGTGTATGTGTGTATGTATGTATGTACGTATGTACGTACATACCTACATATGTACCAGGGTCTCTTGGTACTGTAAATGAATGTCCTTCCTGGTGGCTGAAAAGTTGAACCCAAGAGAGCAGGTTTTTTAAGTGTGTTCCTTGATCTGCTGATCTCCCCAAATACCTAGATATTTTGAATGTAAGAAAACATATAGGTCAAAGATGAAATTGTATAATAAAGTGGTACTTTGTAGTACTGAATGCATTAAGGGTCTTTTAAAGCCAAGCTGCTTCTACCTTCTTCTATTCCATTGTATGGTTTAAACACCACGCATAAAATAGGACTTCTGATCTGAGAACATTTATCTTACTTGCTATCTATCTATGGATATTATCGTTAAGGCAATTATCGGCACAAACAGCCATGCACCCAAATGTTTACCTTGTGATGTAGAATTAGTTGGCATTTACTAAGTGCTGTGGTCCTAGGAGACAGACGTAGTGTCAGTTGCAAGCCTGGTCTGGAGTCCAGTGGGCCTGGACTGGGACTCGGATTATCCTTTTCATGTCATGTGACCAGAGCCAGAGCCTCAGGCAGGTACTAAGATCTCAAAACATGTAGGGCATCAGTGTCAGAAGTAGAACCATGTCTTTTTGTTTTTTAACGCACCCCTTGCTACTGAGTTCAAATCTTTGCTTTGAGAAAAAGGCTAATGCACACTCAGAGCTCAGGAATATGTGGCTCACATTCTACCCAGAAAATGAACAGTCATTCAATGTGTGTGATAGTCAGGGGTGACTGGATGTGGCAAAACATGTGCCCTCAGCCCCTGACCACACTGACTTCTGACTCCTCCTGCACTGAGCTGCTCTGACTCCATCTGCCTGGGCAGCTCACTTTATACAATTGGGTGTTGGTCCAGAAGTGTCTTTCAGGACAGAAGTCAATTCAAAGAGGAGGAAAGACAACGGTCTACAAAACTCCAAATTCATAAAAAAAAAAAAAATTGTGTTATCTCTAGGGGCCAAAGGAAGAGAGAATGTTCTTCTTCTTTCAATGATAGCTATTATTATCTCTTCAAAGTTAGATATTTTCTTTCTAGGTGAATGTTTGTGCTCCTACAAGATAAGAAGGAAATTGGAAGAACCTCTTATGTAGAAAAAGAGCAGAGGGGAAAAAAAATAGTAGTGTCCATAGACTGCAGCTGTGCTCATGGTCAGACTAGGCATTATTTCTCTTGTTTGAAAAGAATGGGCCTTTAGATTTAGTGCTCAGTGTGGCCTTGTGATGTTCATTTCAGTACTGGAAAGGCCTAACAACAAAGTGTGCAAAAGAGATGGGATTGCCTCTGCCATGAACTCCAGGTCAAGGCTGCCTGTATATACTGTTGTAGGAGCCAGTTGTCAAATGTTCCTCAGCAGATGGCAATTTTGTTGCTGTTTGAGACAGGATATCCCATATTCGTCAGACTAGCCTCAAACTCCAGTGCTCAAACATTCCTCCTGCCACAGCCTCTTGAGTAGTCGGGATGATGGGCACCCTCCACTGTGCTCAGCCCAGGAATGAGTTTTTTTTCTAGTTCTGATCACATTTCCTGTAACATGTCACTGGTCACCCTTTTCCAAAATTGCAGGTTTACTTTTAATAAAATTTAAGGACATGACAACCTTCTTTTCAAAACATTTACCTAGCATAATCATATTCTTTTAAAAAATATTTATTTGTTTTCAAGCAAAGAGAAAGAAAGAGAGAGAATGGGTGTGCCAGAGTCTCCAGCTGCTACAAAGAAACTCCAGATGCATGCACCACCGTGTATCTGGCTTTATGTGGGTGCTAGGAAATGAAACTCTGGCCATTAGGCTTTGTAGGCAAGTGCCTTAATCTCAGAACCATCTCTACAGCCCCATAATCACATTTTTATCACTATCACCTGTGCTGCCGTGTGCACCTGGCTTATGTGGGTCCTGGGGAATTGAACCTGGAAACTTTGGCTCTGTAGGCAAGTGCCTTAACTACTAAGCCATCTCTCCAGCCCAATTCACAGGTATTTAAACATGAAGGGTTAAGGTAGAATTCTCTGTAGTTTACCCCGTAAACAGAGTAAGGGGATTTTTTTAAATAAACAGATAGAAATCATACAGTGCATTAATAATTCTCCGTGTGATCATTAAGCCAGGCATGGTGGTGCACACCTTTAATCCTAGTGGAAACAGAGGTAGGAGGATCACTGTGAGTTCAAGGCCACCCTGAGACTACATAGTGAATTTCAGGGCAGACTGTGCTGGAGTGAGACCCTACCTTGAAAAACAAAAAGGTAAATACATATAAGTAAAAATCAGAAGAAAGGAAGGAAGGAAGAAAGAAAGAGAAAAGTTATCCTTAAGCTTGCTGTGGAGACAGTTGAGAGAATTGACTCGAGTGAATTTAAGGCTTCCCTAGAAGCATCCAGAGATAGAAAGACCAATGGAGGCAAGGGACATCGACTAAGGAGATCAGTTGAAAGTTGGTTGGAGAGGCTGACTGAACACATGTAGCCATTCTGGAGGCTTATTCTATCAAGGAGACCAAACTTGCATCTGGATTGAGTGCCTGTGGGTACCAGGGAGGGAAGAAGGACCACAACTCAGAAACAGGCTCCAATCCTGGTATGGACCTTGGAGATGCTTTCAGCACTTAGAGTGCTGAAAGCTAGGACTTAACCCATGACTCATCGTGTGGGAAAAGTCTTGCCTTGGAATCTATTCCAAGAAGAAAGACTTGGAATATATTGATATTTGAAGCTCTTCAAGCAAAATGTCCCATCATGCTGTCATGTGGCTCACAGGTCACCAGCTCTACAGCATGTTCCGAGGTGGCAGGCAGCGTTTGGGATGCCTGTAGTATAATGGTAGCTTGTATCAGAAATGTAGGAATGAATAAAAACACTCACGCTGGAAGACAAGTACAAAACAAGTAATAGAAGAAAAGCAACTCATTTTGCTAAGTACGCATCATGTCAAACTACCTTCTAAATATTTACGTTTATACCCATGTATTAGTGCTGCTCTAGTCCTAGATCCCGAAAGCTGCCTTTCATGGCAGGCATTGGTTAATGCAGAGATGCACATCTGGTCAAAGTGCCAAAAATTAGTGGTTATTGTTTGCTTAGCCCTAAATGGGACTTCTATATCAACCCCCTCCCTCGGACTGGGCATCGCTGTCACACCCATAAACTCACCTAAGCTGTGAATTTAGGCCTGTTGACATGTCATCATGGATGGGGGATCATGAGACTCCCCCACCCCACCCAGAGGAACTATGGGCACTTAATGGTTGCTGTGTGGGGGAGAGTCATATTCTTCAGTGGTTTAGCCTCTGGTGAGCTGCCCATGCTCCTTTTAATAACCCCTCAACCATTCTCATATAAGCAACCATAATTAAGTTCAGTGGGTCATCAAAAACCCAGAAGTTGGGAAGGGGACTCATTGGGAAGAAGAAGGGAATTAACAGGAGTTGGAGGAGAATAATGGTGGGGGAATGCGATGTGTGCGTATACGAAATTGTCAAAATATTAAATTAAAAAAAGAAAAGTAACTGGCAATAAAAAGATTCTTCACGAGCTGGAGAGATGGCTTAGTGTTTAAGCGCTTGTCTATGAAGCCTAAGGACCCTGGTTTGAGGCTCGATTCTCCACGTTAGCCAGATACACAAGGGGGCATATGCGCCTGGAGTTCCTTTGCAGTGGCTGGAAGCCCTGGGGTGCCCATTCTCTCTCTTTGCCTCTTTCTCTCTCTGTCTGTCAATCTCAAATAAATAAATAAAAATAACAAAAAAAATTTAAAAAAAAGATTCTTCAGGGGAATCAAAATTTAAAACTATATACATAGAACTGCAAAAAAGATAGAAGATCTAATCAGAAAGCATGAAAAAGGTAATATAAAATATTCAGAGAACTAAAAGGAATGCCAGTTTTTACCAGACTGTTATTGTCCTTTTTGGAAATGAAAAGTTGGGTAAGAAATGAGAACTCAACATGGCTTACAATTGGGATGAAAATAGCATTTATCTATTCAAAATATTTAAACATTAAATTTTCCCAAACTAAAATCCCACTCTAGTTATATGGGAAGGAGAAATAAGAGGATACATGGCTTGATTGAGTGAGGAAAATGAAATCATTGTCTTTTGTGCCAGGCCATCAACAAATATTTAATGTTTAAGAAAATATAAGAAATTAAATGCTTAGGGATGGAGAGATTGCTCAGTAGTTAAGGTGCTTGCCTGCAATGCCTAATGACCTGAGTACTCAAATTTGATCCCTCACTACCCACGTAAAGTCAGAAGAGCAAAGGGGCACATGCATCTGGAGTCTGCTTGCAGCAGCTGGAGGCCCTGGGGCACCCATTCTCTCTTCTCTCTATCTTTGCTTGCACATAAATAAATATACATATATTTTAAAAGTTTAAAAGTGTTTTAAGTTGTAATGATGTAAGCCTATCATGAGTGATATGATCATAAATACCCAAATCATGGTTATAGCATTTAGAAATAAATCCACTTCTCTGGTGAGGGGCCATCTAGAACTGCTGGATTTTATTGCTGTCATTTTGTTTTAAATGAACTTTGGAGATTTTTAAAAAATAATACATATTCATGTCCTTCATGAAAGTTAACAAAATTTTATACCATTTTCCACTTCAATAGTCAGCGTCATATGTAGAAAGGTAGGATTCTTAAATTGTTAAAAGCATCATGTAATCCAATTCCACACTGGCATATGTCAAATTTTTATCTGACTGATGAACCCGATAGGGAGCCAGGCAAACAACAAATAAGCAGGTTCAAAGTATTTAGGGCTTGATGTTTTTTTGTGGAAGAAGAGCTATAAAATTGTCGCTGGGTCTCAGACAGATAACACTGACACAGAACAATCCTTTTGCAAAGCAGCAAACAGCATCTGAGGCTGTCGTTCTGAAAACTAGCCTCTTACCTCGGTAGAACTCTCTAGCTCTGCAGGGATATAAACTTTTTGTTTCTAATCAGCTATGTGGACGGTCAGTGAGAGCTACATTTCCTGAAGAGACGCCCCTCTCTGTTGGTTTTACCAGCAAAGTTCTATTAAAATGTCATGCGATCCTTGCTTTTGATTTATTTCAAAGTTCTGGATCTTTTTTTTTTCCCCGTGCACACTTGCTATATATAAATATAACTAACCTTAGAAGTAAACAAAATAAAAATCAAACAGTTTTATTAAGTCCTATCTCTTTGTCTACTTCCTACGCTGACCTGAGTATCTCCTGCTGGCTTAAAAAAGTGGGGAAGGGGGGCTTTGCATGAATGAGAGAGTTATTAAAGCCATGCTCATACCAGAGGGAGATTTTTCTAGTTGGTCTCATTAGAAGGGTTGAGAGAAAAAGAACAAAGGGTGTACCTTTCACATAATTGGATTTGGTGTTGTGATTCAAAGCGGTGTCAGCATATTATTACTTGTACTCAGCTACTAGATGATATGATCTATTATTGTTGTGAAAATCATGTTTTGTATTTAAAAAAAAAAATACCTAGATTTCAAGACTTACCTTAGGGTAAATCTTGAAAACAGGTCTTACCCCCACCCCAGTCTGCCCACCCCCAGCTCTCCTACCCCTCCTCGGCTAAAGCACAAGATACCATACAAAGTCTCTTCCAGATAAGATAGCCTATAATTATTAAAAGAAAAAAAATTACCGCAATTTGCAGTGTGTTTAGGTTGGTTGAATTAATTTTGTTGCTAGGGCCATAATAGGAAGACCGATTTTGTCATTTCAATTACAAGCCACCATTTAGTTCTAGCCTGGAAGACACTGGGTAGAGTTTCCTTCCACTCTTTTGGCACTGGAGCAATTAACAGTGGGTGATTTGTGGCAGCACTTTACTGCTTAGCCCAGGTTTATCATCTTGAAAGTTTTCCATTTGCATATATGCTATACATTCTCTGGGTGACATTTCCATATCACCCCAAGTTTAAGATTATGCATTGCCTCCTCCTACACGTTCTGCTACGTGTCGGGAATCTACAAGCATGGCTGGAAAGCTCATGCAGACAAAGGGACCGTGAGTCATAGCTGCTATTTCCTACAGTTGACCACAGGCATGGGGGGGCTTTACTTAGGAATACGTAGCCATAGTGAGGCTTCTAGTGTTTTCCATGCTCATAAATTCAGAGGAAAAGCATTTTGCTCAAGGTCACTCAGCCAATTCAGGAGAGATGGGATTCAAAGTCAAGTCTGCCTGATCCCAAAACACTTGACTAGACACACTGAGGACTTTGAAAATGAATGTGACAGTTTGGTATTTTTAAATATCAAACTTCCAAAATGGTCTAATTGCTGCTTTTTGGACTAAGAAGAATTGGCTATTTAAAAGAAGTGAGGGCCAGGAGGTCAAGAGGAAAGGGGTGCTTTTATTATCTATTTTAGTAAGGCAAGAGATTTAATCCTGGGGGGAAAAAAAAGTACATCAAGTGGAAGCCATTATATAAATTTGATGAAATTGTATGGAATGAAGAAAAGATAAAAAGAACTAATGAATACATGGCACTGAAGACTGTCTTAAAAAGAATGAAAAGATCAGAAGTCCCTGAAGGAGTTAGAAGCTGGCCCAATTGAAAAGAGGCTGCATCCGTCCTGACAGACGGATAGACATTCATCTAGCCCTGGCAGTAGCGTGTGATGCCGTTCTAGCTGCCTAGGGGGAGTTTGGGGAAGTTGCAGATTCTGGAGCCAGGCTGCAGGATTTGAAGTCTTTCTCCCTGTCTTCTTTGCTAGGCCATTTACTTGACATCTCTGAGTTCCCATTTCTTCATCTGCATAGTGGAGCTTCTACCATTCTTTATCTTGATGAGAAAACAGGGAAAGTGCTTAGCAGGGTATCTGACATGGAGTCATAGCTCAAAACGTTACCTTTTGGTGCTACAACCGTGAATAGGATGCAAGAAATAGGAGTCCACAAAAAAAGTCAGCAAAAAGGCTTCAAGAAATAAAGAAGAAAATCAAAAGAACATATTTGCTGTCCTCCCTGCCCATGAGCCTCAGGAGGGAAAAGGACTGAATGGCTGGACTTGACTGAAAGCTAGAAGTTGTTTCTGTAAAATACATACTCTGATGGCAGCTCAAGTGGCAGAGGCTCTGTGGTGGCTCTGCAAAGATCTTGAGAGGATTAGTCAGAGGGCCAAAGAAGTCAGTTTCAAGCCAGAAGAAACAAACAAACTCTGGACCAACACACCACTGCATTGATAGTAGCCACTGAGTATGTTGGGAAGGGAAAACATTTTTACTTAAGCATATATTTCTCCTTGCTTTCCATCTACACAACTACTTCTTTCCTCTGATTTCACCAAGATATGAAATTGTAGCTGAGTTGAATGGATGAAGGTGGTGGTCACAACTTCTGTCACCATTGGCTCAGCATCTTTATAAACAGACTCCAGCCAGGTCCTGGATACAAAGCTCCTGCCAGATGCTTGTCTCCCAGTCCAGAGCATCATTGAGGGTCAGGAGATGGGTCCCAGCTATAGGAATGAAGTATTAACATTCAGACCTTGCTGATGCCCAGGCTCTATTATAGACCTACAGTGTCCACTGCAGGAGAACTGGGCATGTGTGCTTTTCCAGAATATATGTCACTTATTTTCATACCGACCTCAAGAGAACCTCCTATATTTTACCAATGAAGAAATCAAGGCTAAGAAAGGTTTATTGGCGAGTGACAGCCCAGCTGGTAGGTATGGAGCTAAAATCGGGGACAGAGATCCAGGACCTAAAGCCCCAGGCCTTCCCCTGGATCATGACCGCGCTGTACAGAAGCACAGATGACACAGTCCTGAGGATGTTGATGCATATGAATGGGACCCTGGCTTACCCACAGTATAAACCTAGAAGGTACCAGAAAGTCCTCCTGGAAGTGTAGGGACTGGGTATTTAAAGTGGAGAGAACCCTATTACTGTTTGCCTCACCATGGATGTTCACGCCTACATGAGAAAGGCCACTTCTTCCGCATTCATGCCCCACTACAGTGTCTCTTGCTTTATCCTGTCCCTGGATTCTGCAACACAGCCTTCTGTCTTAGTCCCTCCATCCTAGTGCTGCTGGTAGCTTCCTGCTGCTGATGCTCAGACTGCTGCCTCACCTGCAGAGCCGATTCCCTATTCCAGGTGAGCTTATTTCTGTTAGGTCTTCACCTGACCAAAGTTCAGAGAAGTGCCTGTGGTTGAGCCAGTGGTGTACAAAAAAAATTCACGTCAGAGTTGGTGTCCTAACCAAAGGTCCTGATTCCAAAGCATACATAAGCTCCTTCCATCTGCTCATATTTGCATTGACTTGTAGAACAGCTGGTGTGCAATTCAGTATTGTCCGGAATGGAGATCTAAGGAAAGTAGGGATGATGGTGATGAAGGCACCGACGTAGCCTGTGGCAGGGATGTAGAGGAGTCATTGTGTTTGGAAACTGTTGTCCATGTGCTACCAAGGTCCTGATTGTCACACAGATGTCTCTGACTGGGTTGCAGGCCTTCACCTATGACCACATCCAAGAGATCATGGTCCAGCTGCTTCGCACAGTGAACCGGACAGTCATCACAATGGGCCGGGATCATGTTCTGATCGTGAGTAGACCCTTCTCTCTTCTCAAATGCTTCAGGGCTTCAGAATGGATTTTTCTGGAAGACCAGATCATATTGAACACCGGTGCTGGTCATTGGTTTTGCTTGTGATGAAGGATCAAATTTTTCCCATCAGAAGTGGGAAAACAAAAGAGCTAGCTCAAGTTATCAGGACTAGTTTAAGAAGTAGAGTGACCAAAAAAAAAAAAAAAAAAAAAAAGGTGGGATGTCCCTAGCAAAGGCAGAGAAGAGAGAGAGGAACCTTATGTAAGTGAACAAGGTAGAATGTTCTAGATGCATGTCCACTGGGAGACCATTCTGATTCAGTGTCAAGCAGTACTGTTTCTGAAAGCTTGGTTTTCTAACGGGCTTAAATTGTGTGTGAACTCTGCCCCATAGATAGCTAACTCAATCTCAGCCCTAAATTCAGGGTCATTCTTCACAAACATCATGTTCTGAAGACAAAAGACCAAAACAAGGAAACAAACAAAAAACCCACACCTCTAACAGCTTCACTTCTGCCCATCTTGCTTTAGAGAAAGGGCCAGACTTTGAGGTGCTAACAGGGGTCAGTCAGCAGCATCCACAAACATGTTCAGCCATGTTTGCCCTTTGCTCGAGCCCTTTAGCATTTTCCTATCTGGCTCAGAATAAAATCTAAACCATGGCCAGGTCTGAACGGCCTTTCCTTCCCCTTCCTTGTTCCCTTACATGTTCTGCCCACACCTGCCGCAAGACTCCGCCTGGTGTCTGTGGGCTTGTTTCCCATTTGTTATCAGATTGGCCCAGGAGTCAGAAAGGCTTCCCACTGTGACCCCTGTCTGTAGTACTTGTACCTCACGGCCATCTTCCCTTTGTGGAATCGTAGTCCTTCATTTCTCCTACTGATCCTCAACTTAGGCTACGGATCACTTTATTTGGCCATTGTCTGTCTCTCCTTGTGAGAATAGAAACTCCAGGTAAGTGGGCACTTTTTGTTGTTATTGTTGTTTGTTTGTCTTGTGAATTTTTGAGGCAGGGTCTTACTCTAGCCCAGGCTGACCTGGCATTCACTATGTACTCTCAAGCTGGCCTTGAATTCATGGCAATCCTCCTACCTCTGCCTCCCAAGTGCTGGGATGAAAGGTGTGTGCCACCACGCCCAGCTACTTTGTCTGTTTTGATCCCTGCTGTGTCTGCCCATCCCACAACAGCACTTGGCATATATTAGTTTTTCAATAAGTACTTGTTGGATAAAGATGTGAATGAATGAATGAATAGGTAAATTCCACTAGGCAAAGATTCTCCTATCTAACTGATACCATGTGAGATCAGGTCATAGAGTTAACAGAACTCTCAGTTTCCTGAGAAAAAGGTAAAAGTCACATCACATTTTAGTGGAATTTCCTAAATCCAAGTGTCAGCGCCTGTAGCAGTTGTCTTCTCATTGCTAGGACAAAGCACGTGGCCAGGGAGCAGCTCATGGAAGGAAAGGATGTATGTTGTCTTACAGTTTTGAGGGGGAAGCAAGGCAGAGAAGAGAACTGGGCATCACATCTTGTCACAGCAGCAGAGAGGAAGTAGAGAAAATGAGCTGAGCTATGAACACGCAGTAGGGCTGGACTACCAGAGTTCAAGACCCACCTCCAGTGACACACCTTTTTAAGGGGGGCTCCACCTCCCAAAGGCTCCACCAGCTGGGGACTAAATTTGGGGCTTCATCACAAGTACATGAAGGCTATGGGGGACATTTTACATTGAAACTACCACAGCACACTGTGTTGTCCACAAACAACTAGACTCAGCTTTCTGAAAGCCGCCCAGTGTCTCTGTTTTTTTTTTTTTTTTTTTTTTTTTTTTTTTTTTTTTTTTACCCTGGTGTGGTGTGGGCCAGGTTTGGGGACATAAAATGACATGATACTACAAAGCAGTTAACAAAACAGGTCCAGTGCTGAGAGTGTAGCCTGGAGTAGAACAGTTGTCTACTACGGTGAGGCCCTAGGTTCCTCCTCCACAGTACTGAAAGAGTAGCAAATAAAAATGAAAAATGAAGATGTGTTGGAATCCATGGAGAGCAGCTGCACTAACCAGTGCCCCTCCATTCCTGGGCCACAGGACTCTGTAAACCCATCCCTGTCATTTGTTTCACTCAGCATCTTTCCAGCATGGAAGTATTGCCATTTCTTACTCAGTTACAATCCTCCCTACCCATGGCTCCCATAACATGCCGTAGATAAGCATTTTATAACCTCCCTAATCTTTATTCCTTTTCTTTGGAGCAACCCTAAAGATGATCATCAATCCATTTGGCTCATTCTGTGTATAGCAGGCTCTTAAGTCTCTGCCTTCCCTGTAGAAGAACGGTTGTTTAAAACAGGGCCTGGACTATAGAAAGCATGAAATAAATGATGCTTATTGTTTTCTTTTCTATCTGTTGCAATGAATCTCTGTGGCTCTGCATTATCCACACTGGGTAACCCTCATTCAGTATGACCAGGTCTATGAGATTTCATATGAGGCTCTGGCCTTATGATGGCCAACCATTCCATCACACATTCCACACATAGCCCCATTGTTCTTTGTCGGGGCCCTCTTCATATCTGGAATGGCCAATGGCTCCCCACTGCCTATAAAATTAATCTGTAAGTGTATTTGCCAGCTCATCCTCAGCTTCTGGGATCTAGTGTGGTCTATACCAGTTGTTTTAAACTTGCATCTAATTTCCTGTGTCCAAATACCAGGTCAAAATGGATGTCTGGATTTTACACAGACATACCTGACACTCTTGCTAAATGCATAATCTATTTTTCTTTCATTGCCTATAATTTCTTCTTGTGCCTTCTTAGCCTTTTTGCATCCTACCTAGCCTTCAAGGTCCAGCATGACCATATGCCCCCAGGACATACTTTAAAATTTAACCTGGAGAGATAGCTTAGCTGTTAAATGACCTTGTTTGCAAAGTGTGATGTCCCGGGTTTGTTTCCCCAGTACTCATTTAAAGCCAGATACACAAAATGGTACATGTGTCTGGAGTTCTTTCCCAGGGTCAGGAGGCCCTTTTATGCCCATTCTCATTCTCTCTCTGTCTCTCTCTCTCTGTCTCTGTTTGTGAATATAAATAAATTTTAAAATTCTGAAATGTAACCATTTAATGAACCAGCTTTCATGAGCTTTGGTATCTTTATGCAATGTGCAGCCATCAGAGTGACTGAGTCTGGGACACATTGACTTTCTACACCAGAAGCTCTCACAGGTCATTCTTTAACCCCTCCCCTCAGCAACCAGGAATCTCCTTTCCATCTCTATACATTTGCCTCTTTGGGAAATTTCAAAAGGTGAAATCATAATGGCTTTTGAAATTTCTCATGTCAGGCTTCTTTTGTTAGCAAAAGGTTTTTGTAGTTCATCTGTGTTGTGGGACACATCAGGGCTTTTTTCTTTTTTGTCGCTAAGTAATATTACATGGTATAAGCTTGCCACTTTATATTATTCGCTCACAAGTTGATGGATATTTGATTGTATTCAACTTTGGCCCCTTATAAATTATGCTGCTTTGAGTATTTACATATTAGCCATGTGGAGCATATTTTAATTTCTCTTGGGCAGAAATCTAGTACTGGAAGTGTGGAAACATATGGGAGTGCAGCTTTCTAAGAAGTTGTCCAACTGTTTCACAGTGGCTATATCACATTACGTTCCACCAGCAATGTACGGGGGTTTTGTCTCCTCACACTGGCAGCCCTTAATAGTCAAACAATTCTAGTTGGTTTGTAACAATTCTGTTGGTACTTTTCATGTCATCAGCCTGTTTTATTCTCTCTCTCTCCCCCCCCTCAGTGTGTGTGTGTGTGTGTGTGTGTGTGTGTGTGTGTGTGTGTGTGGTTATGTTTGCTTATAAGGTGGTCCTAGCTCTTCTCTTATACCATAAGACGTTTGAAGGGACTTCCTTTCTATCCAGTGTGTCAGTAATGCACCTTCCTCATTCAGTTGCTGTGAGACCTAATACCCCATATGAGAAACATTCGTGTGTATGCTTGCACAGAGCACTCATGTGTTTTATTCATCTGCCATCTGTCTGTCTGTATCTATCTATCATCTATCTATGTTTTGATGATTTCATACATTATTTTGATCATATTCGCCCCCATTACCCTTTTTTGTTGCACTCCTGCTGAACCCTTTCTAATCTCAGCTAGTCCCCTTTTTACTTTCATGTCTCATTTTTATTAAGGAGAGGAAGAGAGAGAGGGATAAAGACAGAGAGAGTGTGTTCCATGGCCCCTTGCCACTGCAAAGAAACTCCAGACACATGTGCCACTTTGTGCATCTGGATTTGCATGGGTACTAGAGGATCAAACCTTGGCTGGCAGGCTTTGCAAGCAAGCATCTCTAAGCACCAAGCCATCACCCCAGACCCTTTGTATCTTTTTTTTATTTGGCACAATGAGTTTAATTAAGGTTGCTTGCATGAGCATGGGTTGAGGGCTATTTTACTAGAGCATGGGCAAGTTACTGGTGGCCAAACCACTGAGGAAACTGTCTCCCCTTTACCCAGCAACCATTAGCTGGGGTAAGGTTTAGAGAGACTTTCTTAGATTAAGAGAAGGAAAGAAGAAGGTACAAAGGGCTCCTGCCATCCGGAGGACAGGAGCGGGTACAGAGCCCATGTGGGAGTAAGGAGGGTTGTCTCCTCTCATCTCCACACAGCCAGGCCAAAACAAGGGAAGTTTACCAGAATCTCAAAGTTCAGGAGCCAGCCAAGAAAGCCTTCCCCTGGTAAAGGTCAATTTATAACCTAATAGTTTGTTATCCTCATAACTCTCATGCCACCATTACACCAGTAGGCACACCTTGCCCGACATTATGTATTTTTTTCATTTATCAATTTCTGAGAATCCCTGATATCCTTAGAACACTGAGACATGAGTTAAGCATGGCCTATGACCTCAAAAAATCAAGATCTCTTCCTATGAGGCAGCTGTCAAGTATTTCAAAGTCATTGTCCCCCAAACTCTTCATCAACGGGCTGGAGAGATGGCTTGGTGGTTAAGCGCTTGCCTGTGAAGCCTAAAGACCCTGGTTTGAGGCTCGATTCCCCAGTACACATGCTAGCCAGATGCACAAGGGAGCACACGTGTCTGGAGTTCATTTGCAGTGGCTAGAGGCCCTGGCACACCCATTCTCTCTCTCTCTCTCTCTCTCTCTCTCTCTCTCTCTCTCTCTCTCTCTCCCTCTCCTTCCCTCTCTCTCTCTCTCTCTGCCTCTTTTTCCCTGTCTGTGGCTCTCAAATAAATGAAAATAAGCAAAAATTAAAAAAAAAAAACTCTTCACCAACTTCCTGACGTGTGGTTTCCCTGCTTTAAAGAGCTAAAGGTGTGGTCTTCCACCTAGAATCATAGCTGCCCTTGACTTTATTTCTTGATCACACCTGCCCAATACTGCTTCCAGCCATCCACTCATCCTGTTTTTTTTTTTTCTTATTAAGTTTTTATTTATTTGAGAAAGAGATAGAGAGAATGGGCATGCCAAGGCCTCTAGCCACTGCAAACTCTAGAGGCATGTACCTCCTTGTTCATCTGGCTTAGGGGGCCCTGGAGAATCAAATCTGGGTCCTTAAGCTTCTCGGGCAAGATCCTTAATTGCTAAGCCATCTCTCCAGCCCCATCCTGTTATTTTTAACCATCTGGCTTCATGCCGTCCCTTCATGGGGCTGGAGGGACCCAGATGTACGCTGTAGCCACTTGCTGTCAGAGTCCAGGTGCCTGGCCAGGCCATCAGGTTCGTGGTGCTCAGCATATTGTAATAAGGGTCTCTGGGGACTTTCCTCTTCTGTGTTCTTGAGACTCCTGAGGGAAGAAATTCATTCTTTTATCCTCAGCACCAAGAAGATACCTGGCATGGAGTAGGTACTCAGTAAATATTTGTTGAGCAGATACAGAAACTCATGTGTGAGTGAATTATTGAAACATTCTCCGGAGGTGCTGTGGCATTGCCCAGAACATCTTTTTGTGTACAACTTCTCCTCATGTAGCAAATGTGTTTTGACAATACCTGAAGCCCACATATCAGAGAATGAGGGGATGATACAAGCTTGGCCTGTTCCAACATTCCTTCTCCTCTGGGCTGATTCCAGAGCCTGGTGGGGGCTCTATGTTACAAGCTGTGCCATTAGCCTCAATGTCTCTGGGGTTTGCTGGTATAATTACAACGATAAGAATGCCGCTTGTGGAGCATTAGAAGCACATGGAAGACATGCTTTTCCGGAGCCAGAATGTACAGAAATAGATGGAAAGTAAGCACAAAGAGGGTTTCCTCAAGATACAGCTTCATTTTCATAAAATGGGCCTTCCTAGAAATTCTTATAATAGAAATATCTCTTCCAAAGTGAAGATGTTGGGAAGTAATTGCTGAAGGGTCAGGGGTCCCTGTGTTAATGCCAAAGACTCCAATTTAATTTCAAATTGAAATTTGACAGGGAGAAAAGATACCTATTCTACCCATCATTTTTAATTTTCTAGGTTCTATTTTTATTGGTTAGGTTCCATTGTTTGGGAATATTAAAGAATCAATATTTTTGGCAAACACCAGTCATGTCCAGTACTTCTGAAATCCTAAGACCTTGCCTGAGGGCCAGGCAGCCGCTTGCACTCTTTTCATTATGTGAAATTAGAAAGTGGTTTCCTGGGCTAGAGAGATGGCTCGGCAGTTAAAAGTACTTGTTTACAAAGCCTGACAGCCCCGGTTTAATTCCCCAATATTGATGTAAAGCCAGGTGTACAAAGTGGCACATGTATCTGGAGTTTGTTTGCAATGGCTGGAGGCCCTTGTGTGCCCCTACACAATCTCAATCTCTCTCTCTCTCTCTCTCTCTCTCTCTCTCTCTCTCTCAAATAAGTAAACAATATTTTGAAAAGACAGTGGCATCTTTTTTATTCTCAGGAGCAGGAACATTGTGCTAAAAAGATGTTAAATATCAAAACCCCATGAAGCCTATGGCCAGACTGGATCACTTCTTCAGCTCAGCACATTTTATTTATCATTTGCTAGAAATGGCTGCTCCTGATTTTTCTGTAAATCCCTTGCCTGAGCAATGAATTATTGGTGCTGATAAATAAACAAAGAAAAGTTTATAGAAACCAAAAGCCAAGAACTCTTAGAAGGCTGGAGCTTCTCTTCCTGTTTTTCAGAGTTTGGTCTATCAGGTAACTCCTGGTTTGCTTAACTTACCCACGAACTTAACTGCGAAGTTAAGTAAGAAAGGTGGCTGGGTTTGGCAGGAAAGGCACTTGGAGTAAGAGAGATAAGGAGGTTATACATTTTCCCTGCTGAGAATAGGCTTTGAGACTTTTGACATTTTTTTAACCTCCCTAGCCCTTTATTTCTTCTGTGCAATACGATATATCATTTTTGTGATCTTTGCCATGTACTTATGTTTCCTGATTTCGTCAGTTTCCCCTCTCATTCTCTTTGTCTGGCTTCTGAGATATGGGCCTAAAATAGATTGGGCTAACCATGCTAAGTATGTTGATTGATAATATCTGCCTGCCATACTGTTGAGAAAGTTTACAGTCGCTGTGTTGGCTCAGTGAAAGGAACTGCTGAATTATTAGTGTAGCAGTTACCTTCTCCTTGCTTGGTCTAAACACCCGACCAGAAGCAGCTGACGGAAGGAAAAGGTTTATTTCAGCGTAAAGTTTGGAGGGGAAGTTTTGTAATGGTGGAAAACGAGCACCACAGAGCAGGCACTCAGCTCGCGTCTTCATTCATCATTAGCAACATGGGAGGAGCAGGTGTGAACACCCCTCCTCCTGCAAGGCTCCACCTCCCAAAGGCCCCACCAGCTCGGTGCTAGGCACAAGGCTTAATCACAAACAGTTGAGGATATGGGGGACACTTTGCATTAAAACTGCCATGATTTGTGATGTCTGTCAAAGACTGGTGAACAGTGACATATGCAAAACACTTGCAAATGTTATGCCTCGACCAAAATCCCTGTTGTTGCTGTTGTTCTGGTCCAGTCCAAAAGCAATTTTTTAACCACCATTCTCTTCTACATACCTTTTGTTCCTTCAGGAAGACTCTGATGTAAGTGCGGAATAACAAAAGGCAAGTGATAATGGAGAATCTGCATTTTAACTGGTGACAGTACATGTGTGATGCATGTCGTATTTTTAACAATTGTATATTTCACCATAATTTTATGTGGCCATAAGACAGAAGAAAATGCCACCAATTATACTCTAAAATAAGTTATCTTCAGTTTTTTTTTTTTTTTTTTTTTTTTTTTTTTGAGGCAAGGTATCACTGTAGTCCAGGCTGACCTGGAACTTACTGTGTAGCCCAAGCTGACCGAGAATTCCTGGCTATCTTCCTACCTCAGCGTCCCAAGTGGTGGGATTAAAGGTGTGTGCCACCATACCCAGCCAGTGATGTTAACACATGAGAAAATAAAGTTTGACTCAAAAATCTCCATTTTGCGTGGATCCCATCATGAGTCCTAACCACACAGGACATCATCATTCTGTCATAGGCTAGAATAGATGAGTGCCTATCAGAGGAAGAATGCATTCTGTCTAAAGCCACACAGCTAGTAGCAGTCAGGCATGGCATGAACAGAAAGAACAGAGCATGTGTGCTCATCTGGTTCTGAGCTTCCCTTCCAGGGAGATATTGTCCAGGCTGTAGATTGCTGAGACATGCAAGGCAAGCTTCTAGGCCTGCTTGCAGTGACCTCAGAGATGGTTGCTCCCTGCCCCTGCTTTTGCTGGTTGGCGATTGGCCATCTTATAGCAACAGTGGAGCAGGGAACTTACCCACTACCAGGAGTTCTTGGAAGGAAAATGATCTGGCAATTTTGTTGAAGTTGGGATCTAGCTTTTTATTTCAGGTAGTTAAAATAAGCCTCTGGGTGATATATTTCGGGCCTAATTATCCCACTTTTCACAGAGGAGTCTGTGGACTGATTAAATAAAAGTAAATGTAGTTGGCATTCAAGAGCAATTTGTTAAAAAGGGAAAAATCTAATAGTCACCCCCATTGCCTTACTTAACAAGAGCCCAGGAAGGTCTCTGTGTCTGTCATTGAAGGCAGGGCTTTGAGCTCGGGTTCCTCCTTCCATTCTGTCCTGGGATGCTGCCTGCGACATTGATACCAGGGGTAAGTCAGGGACTTCAGGTGGCCTGAACAGAGCCACAGCAAGAGACTTGATAGCAAAACATCCCAACTGCAACCAGACCATCTCTTACGGATCTAGCGCCTTGTTAAAACAGAACATTTATTTAAAAAAAACAAAAAACTATGATTAAGGAAGCTAAGCCCCTCTATGTCTTACATCACTTAGCCTGCATTGGGCATTTCTGTTTTACAGAGGCAGCAACTGACACCCAGAGAAGTTGTTTAATCTGCCTGCAAGTACATAGAGTTCTGGTGGAAGTGCTAGGACTTGAGCCCAGAGGATTTGTTTTAGAGTCTCTGCTCTTTGGTACCATATTGTACATTTACCACTGTTGGTTGCTGAAAGTGTGTTTTTAGGCATCAACCACTTAAAAGGTTAATAATGAGGGTCAGAGAGACAGTTTAGCAGTCAAGGCGCTTGTCTGCAAAGCCTAAAGACCCCATTTCAATTCCCACATAAAGCCAGATGCACCAGGGGGTGCATGCATCTGGAGTGCTTTTGCTCTCCGTCTCTCTTGGATTGCAAATAAATAAAACAAAAATTTAAAGGTGAGTAATGAGCACCTTGACGTCAGCTGCTGCCCAAACTAGAGCATGGAAACTAATGAAATGCCCACCTGGAGACTTTCAGAAACCTACAGAAGGACTCAGAATGTGGGGTGGATTCAGTTTGCAAGGACAGAGTCAGAGTCAGTCTCCTAAATTCTGATAACTAAATCACAAAGAGTTGAAGTTATAAAGCACATTTTATTTTATTAGGGGATAGCAGATTTGGTAGAAGGGGTTGTGTCTGGGATGGAGATTCTCAAAGGTGTTGGGGGCACAGTCTTTCCCATTCCACATCAGCAGTGTGTGCCAGTCCTTAAAGACCTCCCAGCTCCAAGTGCTTCTCCAGTGCCTAGCCAGTCTGTCATCAGTTCTGCTGCTATGGCTCCTAGCCTCATACCCCCTTCCTTGATCCTTCCAAATCTAGTCTTCAACCAAAAGGATCCTGTGGAGTAGAACTTTCTGGAAGAGAATGTGTCAGTGATGCCATGATGCTGGAGGGTGAAGGTCTGTCTGGATGGGACCTTCAGGGTTCCTAGTGCCTGTCCCTGCTTTTTCTGCAAGTGTCTCCAACTCCCCCTCAGCCAGCCCTATGGACTGTTTGCTCTGTTATCCGTGAATGTTCCTTTCCTCCTCTGGGCTCTCATGCATGCCATTCTATATTCTTGGAACATGACCACTATGACTTTTCTTTGCCAGAATGTCTACTTGCCCACTTCTCTAACTCTTCACCACTCTGTCTACAGGAAGTATTGTGTTCCTGGCCTGCAAGATGCCTCAACGACCACTGTGTGCATGAGATATTTCTATGATCTGTTTTCATGTTCTTTTAAGCCATCTTTCTTTTCCTTAGCATATATGTGTCACTATTGTTTACTTATGCTGTGAGTAGTCTAGCAGAATCAGGATACCATGGATGGCATTGTGAAATCACTGGCCTGTGAGATATATATATATATATATATATATATATATATATATATATATATATACACACACACACATACATACATACATACATACACACACACACATACACATATACACATGTATACAAAATGTACTGCATTTCAGATTTCAAGGGATCCATTACATGGCAAGGCAGAAGTCATTTATCAAGTTTGAGATCATGGAACTGGATCTGGGTCTTAAATGCTATGAACAATTTGAATGGTGGAAATACCAGGGCACTTGAAATGGGTGCAGCATGTCTTGCCTCACTCTTTCTCGTGGTCACAGAACTGTGCAGCATTCCCAGGTCATCTTTTCTCAGGGTCCTATTGTTTCTTCATGCTGCCATTACATTTCCCTATTGAACTGGAATTTTCTTCTTCCCTACCTTCATGTAGATTGAGACCCTTGAGGGAGGGGCTGAGTCCCATTATCTTTGAGGTTCCTGCCCTACTGCTCAGGACTCAGCCTACAGCAGATGCAAAGTCTAACCTCAAGGAGTGAATTAATGGGAAGGAAAAACAAATTCTAAGGACAAATAGATGATGGGCCTTTAAAGTTCTGATTTGAAAAATAGGCGAGGAAAGACCAATGTCGTGCCAGGCTTTCCTTTAAAGATCACCTACACATAAAATTCCGCAATCCTATGCATGCCCTGTGTAAGAGTTCTCTTTTTTCTTTGTAACAAACTGTAAAGGAGCCTGTTCCATCCTGGAAAATATCTTTCTAATCCCCAAGCAACTGCAGAAATGGGGAACCAGAGAAAGACCCTGAATGGGGGGGCCCTGTCTGCTCTGGTCTGTGCAGTGTAGTGGAGTAGAATGGACTACGCAGGAAATGACAGTCAGCACTCTTTGATGGTCAGCTGCAACCACCTCCAAGGATGTTTCCCTCGTGGTCTGGGGACATGTGCCTCAGGGTTCTTCAGGGCTGGTGAACTCTTCCTGCCCTGGGGTAGCTGGTGTTCCAACCAGAGCCATCACTGGCCACACCCAGGATATGGTTGGCAGTACCCAGAGCGGGGGAGAGAGAGTGAGACAGGGGACACTATGGGAAACATTCAGAAGTGCTGGGAAATGCAATCACATAATGAATGTATGCCATTAACTTCTAACAAAGTTATCCTGATAGCTCCATGCCCTTTGGCTTCTATTAGTGGAGATAGACAAATTTGATTTGGGGAAAGTGGTTTTAAGTGAGCTTCAAGGTAGGACCCCATCGTATCATGTTTCCTGGCACTGGAAGAGGCACCAGCATTTTCTTGTTTCTGGAATACTTCAGAATGTCTTAGCCTTGGTAACTTTGGAGCCAATGTGGTGTTTAAAGGGCTGTGGAGTTGGGGAGCAAGCTGTGATCTTAAAGAATCTGACAAGTGGGAGTTTGTGTCCCCCGTTATATAGCAGTGAAGAGGACTACTCGATAGCTCAGATCCTTAGTTCCTTTATCAGGAAACTAAAGCTGATAATAGTTATGCAGTGCCAATCCCATGATGAGGATGGAATGAAATGCTGTGTAGAAATTGCATAACTAGGCTTAAAAACTAGCAGCAAGCCCTGGAAAACTGAGAACTGTTTTCGATTGTCTTCATGCTTGAGTCTTTTTCTTTCTTCTTTGAGTAAGGTTGCAGACCATCTCATGTCCCTGCCTTGGGATCTTTCCTGGACTCACTTTCCTAGATAAGTAAGGCAACGTGGAGCTATTGTGATAGAGTTTGCATTCCCATGACAAAACATCTGGAGCAGGCTACTTGTGAAGTAAAAAGAGGTTGGTAGTTTTGGAGCTTGAAGGGCCCAGCATTTCCATCTGCTCAGTTTGCATGAGAAACCCATAGTAACTGGTAGAGGAAGCTGGTGGAAGCTTATGCCAGACCAAGTGATCACAAGCCAGGAAGCAGAGAGAGCTAGATGGGGCGAAACCCAGGCTTTTGTAACAGCCTTTGCATGAGAACTACACTTAGGAGTCCACAAATAATATCTTATGAGGGCACCCTTCCAATAACCCAAGCATCTCCCATTAGGCCCCACTTCCTAAAGATTTTCCCACCTTCAGTAGCCCCATGCTTCAGACCAAGCCATCACTCATTCACGGTGTACTCTTTGAAGACATTTGTACTGCATTCAAACCATAACAGCTGGGCTGTGAAGAAAGCCCTTATAAGATGAAACAGGGCACCCTATTTGTGCTGTAGGGAACCAAAACCCAGGGCGGGAGGAGAATTCCCACCACGACTCTCTTTGGGAATGTTACTGAGTAACTAATACTGCCCCTAGAGAAACCCTGTTGGAACAGCCGTAATGAAACAGGCTCCCTCACACAATCAGGTCCATGCCATCCCTCTCAGGACATTGACCTTCTTGAGTGACTTAAAATTAATTCTGTAAATGGTCCTTCACAATCAGAACCCACTTTTCTAAGTTGTTTTTGTTTTGCAAGATTCCTGCAAGATATACTTATTCAGCCATTAAGTGCCATTTGTCATGATTTTTTTTTTTAAGATAACATAAGAAAGTTCTATGACTCAGTATGGAGAAAGGGTTACAGGAATATAGGAGCGATAGCAAAGTCATCAAGGAAACCAAAGGTCAGGGAGGAAGAAGAAACACAGCCTTTCAGTAGAGCCCTTGGTCTCCCAGAGGCCAGACCCAGGGACTCTGTGTAAAACTAAAATTGGGTCGGTACCTTCTGCTCAGAGGGCTTAAGGTTTTTGTACATTTCTGGAGTTTCATTTTTTTTTTTCTACAACAGCTGCTTTCCTTTTATGATCAGATGAAACAAACCTCAAACACTATTCCTTTTAAAATAGGAATTAATGAGCTGGTCAGACTTCCTGAAGCATCGTCAAGTATATAAATTCACTTTTCTTCTAAATAGCTTATAAACTCAGGAAGGCAGGTGTGTTCATTTTAAAGATGGGGTCAGACAGAAGACAGAACCTGGCCTTGTCCCTCTCTGTTAGTCTCCCCTGGAATATTTTTTCTTTCATTGTTTTTCGTAGCCACATTTTTCTCCTAATTTATTCAACACACAAAGTGTTAACAGCACTCATGTAATGTGGGAAGTCCTTGGGGGTTCCCAGATATGGGAGCCACAATTCTCATCTCCTGGGACTCTTGTTTCCTGGTAGAGATGTACATGAGAGATTGATGAAAGAAATTTCAATACAACATGAAAAGTGACATCCTGAACAGGGCTGTGGGTCCTCAGAGGATAGAGTGACTAATGCCTGGGCAGGGTTGAGAGATGATCAGAAAATATTCCAGAGAGGAAATAATGCTTAAACTACAGCTTGCTGCCTGTCGCAGGAGTTTTAAGTGTTCCAGCTCCCAACTTTGACAGATCTTAAAAGAACTTCTCCAGCCTTCACCGCCTCATACTTTAGACTTTGAAAAATTACTTATCATCTTTCAAGCTTCCATTTATTCTGCTGGAAAATGGTGATCATCACAAACTACCTTGTGGTAAATGTGTGAGGAGTAATGGGATAAAGGAAACAAGGCATTTATTAATGGCCCATTTGTAATTAAAGAAAATAGAGCTCTTATTGTTGCTGGTTGATTTTATTCTTTGAGATAGGATCCTACTGAAGTAGCCTAGGCTATCTTTGCACTTTTGATTGTCCTCAGCCTCTTGAGTGCTGGACTTCACTACTGATAATAATATTCTACCTGACTTTTATCCACTCCCTGCCTCAAATGAAAATTACTCTTGATAATAGCTAAATGATGCCTGTAGGTTCCAAGGAGAAATACATGTAGTTACAAATCTATAACAACTTCCCACCTTTGAGGGTGGCACTGAGAAGGGGAGTAGAAAGTGAACTAGCAGGAGGTTGGGCCACAGGTACTGGCCTGGATTCTGACTATTAAGAAGGCTTGCTCGCTGTGAAGGGAGCTTTCGTGCTGGAGGATGGTAGCAACACAGTTAGAGACATAAGACCCGGGGAATGACTTGGTCGAGGATATCTCTTAGCAAGCTCCCTAAGGCAGTCATGATTCTTGGAATTGGAGACAGAAAGTAAATTCTGAAGGCAAGTGCCAGGGACCACATGGGCAAGATAAAGACTCACCATGGCAAAGTCTTACAAGTCAACTAAACAGACTTCCTGGGCAGTGTATGCTACAATGTGAGGGAATCATTTCTGACTCAGGGAGTGGAGTGCACAGTATTAAAGGGGAAGATGGTGAGGCGGAGGAATACGAGACTTTGCATTCTCAGTCTTAGGGTCAAAAGTAGGATTGTGTGACATCCAAGTGGGACAAATCAGAGCGAGACCATGCTTGTTGTAGGAACCCCCTGCACTGGACCATATACCCTTTTAGGCCAGGGCTTTTCTGTGTCCTTGGTACGAGGCCTGGTACAAAGAAGAAACTCAGAAACTGTGCACTGAAGAATCCAATCATTTTATAAGTTTCCTTGGAGCTGGTGGGTGCGTATTGGACTAGAGGAGAAACAGTCCTGGAAATCTGGTCCAGGCCAGCAGACTTTATTTGTGAATGTTGGTGTTTTAAATTGCCTTGATTTTTCTATCTTTGATCCCCAATTCTCAACTGGTGAAGGTATATTATTTTTTATTTGGGAAGTGGGGGGAAGCAAACAAAAGTCAGTGATAAGGAACTCCTCCTGGTTCTTCCATTGCCAGTGCATGATTTTTTTTTTTTTTTTTTTTGTGCATGTGGGATTGTGGGGTGGGCTCAGTCGCTTGGTGCCCTCAGTGGCAGAGCTGTGTAGGCCACTCTTGAGTTAAGCCCTTAAGATAACTCAGCTAGTTTGGTTCAATTGAGAGATGGCTGTTTTGTCATCCAGACCAGGTGTCATTGCATTGTGTATGCTACCTGAGAAGCCAGGTTGGAATGCCACATAGAGGTCACTGTGGCTAGATGATGGTCTACAAGCAATGCACTTTGAGGTTTTGTCAGTAGGAGAGTTATGGGTTTCATTTGAGTGAAATTTAATATAACATATTTATGTATGCTGACAATTTGTGAAAGCCTTTCATGATAATAAAGCTTTTATTTGCTTTGGAGCAAATAATGCTTTGGTGTGATTCTATTGTCTTTTCACTTTAATCATGGCTGAAGCCAAGGCAAACTGCTTTGCCTAAAATTCCCCTTTAGTTAGACAGACCCTGTCTCTTTGAAATTGCATTTCATCTGAAATGGACTGGGTCACATGTAATAAATGCTGGCATTTTAATAGAAACATTACAGCAAAAAATAGTTAACAATCTGCTTTAATTTCAGAACTCATTTTCTCTCACACACAGTAAGGCAATATCTTGGTGAAATGTGCAGAATGCATTGGGATTTAATTATGACAGCAGTTTCTTCTGAACCAAGGTTAAGCAGGGTTATCAACATATAGGATGAAGGTACAAGAAGAGGAGAGTAGTGACCCAACATCCCTAGATCCTGAAAGCCAGGCAGGTGTTGGAAGCCCCCAACCTTAGGGGTACAGATTTCGAGACTAGACTCTGCTAATACCATTCCTTGTGGGGACCAATGAGGAAGGAAACACTAGGGTCATGCCTTCATGTCTCCCACACTGGATCCAATTTACTAATTAATTTGTTCCTGTAGCATCCACTTGAATCCCATTGTCATAAGTGCTAGGAATACAAAGGAAACTGCAAATCAGCAGGATTCCTACCTCTGGGAGATTACAGTGAGAAGTCCATTCACAAGAAAACAACACAGAAATCTGCTAAGGATAGCTGTGCCAGGTTCTTGGTGCAGGTAAATGGCTAAAAAGGGCATTTGGGGTAATTTGGAGGAGTAATGGTGGTTGGCAGGGGCGGCTAGAAACAGGGTAGGAAAAGGGCATGGTGGGATGTGTCCCAAGCTGGAGGAAGGGTTCCACCAACCTTCAGGGAGCTTTAGTAGTGGTGGGCTCAAGGAGCCCAAGACGTCTTCCCGTGGCCAGAGTTCTCATAGAAGGTCACTTGCTCAAGGTCACTCAACAGAAAGTACACAGAGTGCTATGAAATCCAGGATTTCTGATTCTTTGTTTAGGCTTTTATGTTGTATTTACTTCTCCTAAGTTGATATTTCCCAGAGATTCTCAGTCCAGGTATAAACAAGAAGGTTTTAGCTGGTTCACAGACAAGGCAGAGAAAACATTGACTCACATAATGAGAAAGTTGTTTTCTTTTCAGTTCTTCTGATTAGTCAAGTAGAACATGGGTTCCATATCAATTCGGCATTAGAACACACTGGATGTTGGCTAATATCCTCGTTCACATAGGGACTGGTCTCAGGCCTCACACTTAGAACCTTTGACCTTCAAAAATGGAAAGACTTTGCAATTTAATAAAGGTGTTTTTTCATGTTTCATTTTGGAAATGTATTTGTTTTCCTTGTAGTGGTTTTACAAAAGTATCTTTTAAGGGGATATTTAAACAGAAAATAATTAAAGATAAATATTAAACAAGCAAGGATCAGGTGTTTGGGTATAAAGATGATAGTCACAATCATGAATGCATAAACCTTTGGATGAGTTGGGAATGGCTATATTGACTCTTGCCTGGCCTCTTCCCAGGAAACAGACTCCATATAATTGTTGTTATACTAAATTCTGAATCTGTCCTTTATTCCTGAGAAATGTATTAAAGCAATGATAGAAAAGGCCATCCTTGACCTCAGGGTTACTGAAGATTCCTTTTTTCCCCTCCCTCCCCCTCTCACACTCTGTCTCTCTCTCTCTCTCTCTCTGTGTGTGTGTGTGTGTGTGTGTATGTGTGTGTTTCAGAGGCTTCCTTCTTAAGTTTAAATTTCATAACCCAAATCAACCCAAGCTAATAAGGGAGTCTTAAAACTTAGGAAAAATACGTAAGTTTATTGCAAAAGATAATATCCCATTTAAAACAGTTAGAAATTTACAAAACCTTACAGTGATACATCATCTTAAAGAAAACGCTCTACAGATGAGCTGGCATTGAGTTCAAAGAGAGTGAGTATGCATTTCCTTACAGGTAAAGCGGCTACATTAAACTCCTATGATTGAAGTGATGTATCAGTTTTGTCCCCTTCAGTTTTATAAAAGTAATTTTTGTTAAATTAATCTCTCCATAAAACCATGTAACCTCAAGTATAGCATTTCTGTAGAATATCATGTTACATACTATTTTACAAAGAAACTCACATGAGTAGAAGAGTAGAGAGTTTTGGTATATATGTGAATGATATTTTAAACATTGAGATGACCTCTTCTGTTCAGCAGGCTGGTGTTTATCACATCCTTTTCCCTCATCTTGATTTCCAGTGTTCCGTTTTTAGAAGGGACCTCTTCCCCCAACCCCCACCCCAGTTTCAAGTTAGTGACCAAGCAATATGGTGTTGTGCTTTGGTATAGAATCACTATAGCCTTGGTTGGCTTTATTTATAGGACTATCAACATTTTCTAATCCCAATTCCAATTTAAGTTAGTTGAGGGTTTAATGCAAGGTCCCCAACTCACTGCATGTGTATGTGAGACTGCTTGAAATGCCTCAGGAATATCCTCACCTTCCCACGCCAATGGAACAAAGGCTGCAGACCAGTCTCCTTGCCTCTTCCCCACTCTGTTCAAAGGTACACAGAGCTAACAAAGTAATGAATGAACAAGCTTGAACCAATTTCAGTTTAGCAAACTTAACCTGAAGAGCCCCAGGTTCTTCAGGTGAGGGCAGCAGGCTGCCCCATTTTCTGGGTCTCTTAAATCTACAAAGCAGTATTATTTTCATCCCTGTCTTGTTCCAGAGAATATAAATTCATTGGAAATTAGCATAAGCAAAACAAATTAAGATGGAAGCTCCACTCCAAGATAAAATTACATAAGAGATCCCAAATGCCTTCACTTTATTGGATTATACTCTGTGCTGTTCTTTTCCATTGCTGGGACCAAACTGAGAGTTGATTGTATAGATACAGAAAGAAAGCTCGGTGGCATGAGGCCAGTGGTAGCATATCTTACTGAAATGTGGTTTCTTAAGTATGACAAGTGTATTTATCTTAATTCTAACTTGACGTTATGTATTCCGGTCTCACTTTGTGGGTTTAAACATTACACTAGAAACAGAACGAGAACATCGCCAATGACATTCCAAGACTTAAATAGTGCAAGCCAAGAATTCCTTGCCAAATTTCCCTCACTCTCCCTGAAATAGCCTGCGCACTGCAGAGCTGTGACAGGGAAGTGAAATTGTTGGGGCGGTTTGCTCAATTAGTCTCAATTTGCAGTGGGGTACGCACCGCCCACGCGAACACGGGACACCATGCTCAGAAGAGACTGCTCCAGCACTGTGCCTTTTTGGGCAAAGGGGCTTAGGAAATGTCTTCTACGTTTAGGTATGGATTGCACTTCTGGCAGGGCAGGGGTCAGTCCACCCATGGGATAGCAGCGAATTTCATAATGATTCAAAGGAATCCGAGCCTTGCCCTCCTATTGCCCATACCCCCAATAGTACATTGCAATTACTTAATTACATTTCTTGAAGAGTGTGTACAGTCATGCAAGTTTGACTGGACATACTTCTATGGAGGTCTTGTCAAAAAAAAAAAAATTGAGCCAGAACTTAAAGGACTTAGACTTTGGAGAAGAAAGGTATTTAAATCCTAAACTGGTAAAAACAATATCCCAGTCCTGCTGTTTCTTTGATTGGGTGACTATAGTCTGGTGGCCAGGAAGAGAAACTGTAGAGTAATACACGTTGGGACCTATCTACAAGGTGGTCTCGGGGATGAGTGGATGAGAATGAATGCTGTGTTTTATCTCAGTCTCATAACTATCACTTAATAAACTGTACTGACAGGTGACTAAAGTGTCATGATTTTCAATGTAGCAAGTACATTAACTAACCGTGGTACCCAAAGTTCATCCTCCCCCCCGCATCTGTCAGGCAGTCTCAGGCCCAGACAGAGACAGTGATAGTTTAGGTAACCCCAGAAGAACCACAGCTATGAAACCCTCTTTTGAGTTGAGGTGACACAGGACAGCCACACCCACAAGTCCCTAGTACCCTTGTCACAGACTGCTCGGCTCACAGTGTGTGGAAAGACAGACAGCTCCTAGATTTGGGGTGTAAGAGCCAAGCAAAGATCGAGACAACACACACACAGGAGGGGGAGCTTGCGTATTTAGGCCCCTCCCACTGCTGTGTGCTTTCACACGCTGTAATCTAGAACACTGCCGATTGTCAGGTATTTTCTACGGTATCCCCTTATAGCCTGTCTTTATCTTTAGAGAATGCACAACATATATTGAGATTTCTTTAGGGCTGATGAACCCAGGGTGGGAGGGAAGTGGTTGGTATCACGGAGGTATAGGGAAGTGTAGTAAGGTCTGTGTGCGGGGTGGGTTTGCTCATGGTAATACAGACTTAGCAGACAGTAATGAGATCTGGCTGTGTGTGACAGGGAGCTCAGCAAGTGGCCATGCCAGCGTCCACAAAGTCCTCAGCAAGCAGTGGCACTCACTTGGGTCAGGTTGGTCCAACAGTGGCCCCATCCGCTCCAAGGTGCTCCTGTATCGCAGGTCGAGGGGATCCTAGCCTGGGCCTTTGCAGAGGAGCCAAGAAGGCCTTGAGGACAAGGTTTCTCCATCTCATGGAGGAGTGTGGTATATCCTGACTTGCTCAGATCCACCAGAAACATTTTTTCTTCACCTTCTTGGTTTTCCGCCGGAAGTCCTGTTTCTCGGGGGCCGGGGCTTCTGCTGGCGACTTTGGTGGAGAAGGGGCTTCCTCGGCTGGTTCCACTTCTTCCAGACTCTGCAGAACCTCATTGAACCTGCCCTCCTGCTGTCGAAAATCGTACTCCACACTGGAAGACAGAGAGGAGGGATGGAAAGTAAATTCAAGCAGGCACACCTGAAATTCGCTTTACTAAGGTACCCGGTAGCCCAAAAGACCAGGGGCCTTAAGATCAAGTGCTGGGTCCTTCGTTGTGCTGCCCAGAGAAACTCATGCTACCTCTCTTGAGTTTTCAGTGCTCCCTTGACTGAAATGGTATCTCCAGTGCCTGCCTCCCTCACAGGGATATTATTAAGTAAATGAGGCATGGAACATGGCAGCTGGCGGAATGTGTTCAATAAATACTGGATCCATCCTTTGCCTCGCCTTCCTTTTCTTCGGTGCTGTTCATGGCTAATGTTGTTTTTGTACATTACGCATAGAAATCGCTTCATTAGAAAACATCTCAGTAATGCAAAGCTCAGTTTCCTCATCTGTGAAATGGAAGTAATTCTGGCACCCCTCTCTAATGTTTTGTTTGGAACTAATATGTGTAACTAAGGTGACGTAACTGTTGCACTCAGAGCAGCACCTGAAATTTAGTCACCCTCTCGTATATATTAGCTATGACCTCATTACCGCTGTCATTAGCTTTATCACCACCAACATACTTTGCTCTTTTAATTGCTTCTCAGCTCAGCAGTGTGTCTTGGAGAGTTTTACATATGACTGCCACCTAGTATTCCTTAGTATAGATAGATTTAAATACTCCTCTGGGGGTGGTGGGCGGCGTTCCTGCTTTCACTTCAGTGTGTGTGTGCGTGTGTGTGCATATTTTGGAGTCACTAATGCATAGTGTACATAAATAGGTTCAATGAATCATAGGGTAAACATGAGGCCATAGGAGACCACAGTTCCCAGAAGTCCAAGGAGCATGAAGTCAGCAAGTCCATGGGCCTGGGGCTGAGGGGTCTGACGTCCCCCTTCCCGACCTCTTTCCACCTGGGAATGAGGAGAAAAAGTGTCAGGGACCCTCTCTCTTTCTGCATCCTAATTCTTCTCAGCCTCCCCTGAACCCCAGAGTTCCGACCCGTGAAGAATGAATCCTGCTAGATAGCCCTGAGGTTAGGCAGGGCTCCCTATGTCCTTAACCGTCCACTTCCGCCCCATTTTTGGAGGTGTTTTGGTTCTGAGTGCTTGCAAGAAGGCATTTGAGCCTTTCCATGTGCTTGTTAGCAGCCAGTACTTTCTGGAGTGCCATGGATGAGAAGTCACCACAAGAATGTGGAAAGGAGGAAGTGCACTCATGAAAGCTCTGTGTGCTCTTTATTCAGAGATGGGGGGAGGGGATAAAATGTGGTGTGAGGAAGACTAAAGACCCCATGTTGTTCTGGGAGGTTGCCAGATGTCCAGAGGCCTTTATGTCCAGCAAAGGCTGAAAAACAGTCATCATTAAAGCCATCAACTACCCTTGTCTATGAAACCCATGTCACCTCCCAGGGCTCAGAATCAGAGGTGATGCCGATGCAAAAGGAAGTCACAACTGATGCATGTGACAAAGGAAGCCCCATAAGTGCAGCCTTGTCCCCAAGCATTCCAAAATGGAATAAGGACAGCGTGGCCTGTCACATAACCAGCTGGAGGAGATATCCATAACCTTCAACCACACTCTCCTCTTGTCGTCAGACATCTCTGCTCTTTCTGTTCCTGCTTGGTACTCTCTACAGGGACATAATCCTGGCAGGGTGACCTGTATAATAGATGAAACACAGATTTTGTTTCTCAAAGCAAAGCCCCAGAGAGTATCAGCTACAAGATCCCAGGAAGGAATTTCCTTTCCAAGCTGTGTTGAGGTCATCTGCCAAGCTGGCAGAGTCTGCTACTCTCAGGATCTCAGGGAAGTGAGGATGGCATGTGCACATGTAGCAACCAACACAGAGAGAGGCACCAAATTTTGGCCTGGGCATTCATCAGACATTCAACATTGTCCATGTGCCAGGCCCTCTTCTACATGCTGAGAAAAGAGTGGCAGATAGACCCGTGCTCTCTTTGGCCCCACGGCACTGCTAGCCCACGGTTTTGTGTCTCTAGTAAGTGCTATCCCACATAAGTGGCAATTCGAAGCAAAGCCCAGTGTTTGCCAGGTCACTGGGTGAAGGCATCCACAGATCCATACCCCAAGCCTCACACTGGTTTGTCTTGGGTGATGGAGTGGGTTTTTGTCTGCACCTCCTTCTCTCCAGTGGGAACATGGGAAGTAGATCTGGAGGCTGGGAAACTGTCGTGTCTGACAATCTCTGCCTTGCCCCAAGAAAAGAGTTTGATGAGATAAATTACAAGCTCTTATTCTCAGCTCCCTATATCACTGGGTGTGTGTGGGAAGGGGTAAGCAATGTATGGTGAAACACCCATATTTACAGTCCTTTTGTGAAGTTTCTGATGTGGTCCTGTCTCACCTGCCATGACACAAAAATGGTCTTCATCGTAGAGCCAAAGTAAATGATATTGATTGCTCATGCTAGGACCTCCCATGCTGTCTGGTGCAGAACATCCTGTCCATCTGTCTGTCTATCTGTCCATCTACTCTGATCCTGCTACTGTGCTAGAATCCAGTGATACAGCTAGACAAGCCAGCTTACTGTCCCTGTGGCTTCCCCATGTTTGAGACAGGTGATTAACAGCTGTTCAACACCTGCTTATTTCTCTCAACTATTCCCACTCTCCAGGTCTTTCTCCTGTGTCGCCACCAAGTTATCTGAATACACGTCCACCAATAGCTACTTTCCTCTCATTATATGTAAAACACAAGACCGATGGTACAAAACAACCAACCAACAACAAATCACTTGGCTTTGTCAAGATTTACAACAGTCCCAGTAGCTATTAGAAAAAGATTACCTCTGGATGATTCCAGAAGGTATCTCCTGGAAAGAAAAGAGCCAGGAGACAGAAAGGAAAACTCTGCCTTTGCTTCTTGTCTTGAAGTGCTGCCTAGTACACAGGCTGGAGTAAGGGCTTTTAAGTTGAACGCTCCTGATGTTTGAACCAAGGATGTGCCACTTACTAGCTGGGTGACCTCAGGCAAGTTTCTTCTTTGCCTGGGACTCAACTGAATGTGGGAGCGATAATGACAACCGTGCTGGGTAGTACTGCCTATGCAAGAACGAAACAGGAGCCCCACAGAGGGCACAGTCTCTGCCCACTCTGCTCTTCGGCAGAGTTCTTGGTCTCCATGTCTTAGGAAACCAATGTCTTACCTTCTCACCTGTACCTCCAGCTCCTCAGCCATTGTACACCTTGCTCACAGAATTGCTCTTCACCCCTCCCCATGTGCATATCAGGGAAGAATACATCATTATGTTTCTATGGAAACACAGTAGGGTTCCATTATAATCACTGAGAATTAGGGAGCACCCCGCCCCACTCTTGTGACTGCCCCCACTGGTCTTGACAATCTAAAGGGGATTGAAAGTGACTTGCTTTTCAAGGCCAAGCAAACAGCAGAGTATAGAGAAGTGTGTGTGCTTTGGAAAGAAACTGATTAATGTTTTTAAGACCAAAGCAATTTATTAACATAAGGGAAATTTGTCACTTTTCTTCTCATTCATCTGTTTGACAAACTACTGTTTGGTTTGGAGAGAAGAGAGAGTATATTTTGCTTTGTTGGCAGCTGGCCTCTAAATGGGGAGGGGCCATGGCTTCTGTCCTCATCAGGTTTTCACCTTCAGTCTGGGTGAAAAGTAGAGATGCCACCTACACCATGTCCATCAACCCTTTGGAAAGATGAATAAGTTGCCAGCTTGGTAAAAATTTAAGTGAATCCTTCATGGAGGGCTATTTGTAAATTCTGGGGATGGACTTCCTGGGTTGGGTTTTGGTCTAGGCTTCAGGATAGGACATCAATGACTCTTCCAGCCTCAGCTCCCCTCCTCCCTCTCCTTCCTTTTGCCCTTCCTACCTTCACAGCCATATCATCACCTGCATCCATATTTTATATACTCCATATAGTGCACATGCCACCATAAAAAAGGAAGTTGAGGCTTGAGAGTTTAGTTTATGAAGAACCTAGGTGTGCAGTGAGGGGCAAGCAGTAGGCAAGTAGCTGTTGTGATCTAGGGTTCTGGACTGTGACCACTGTAACCACCTAGAGAAGTTGAGATGTGTGAGGTGGGTCCTCCCTTGGATGCATAAGGTACATAGCTCAGGGATGCCCAAGTCACTGAGGAGCCTTAGGGCCTGTCACAGCCAAGGACATACCTGACCATGTTGCCAGACTGCATTTTGAAAATGAGCTGTGTTTAAACCAGGAACAGATGAGACCTTCCAGGTTTTCCCTCTTCAGGGCACCTCACTCATCTAGCTGACAACCCATGCCCCCAGCCTCACAGTAAGCACGAAGCGGAAGAATGCGCTCCTAGGTATTTAGAAACAAGGAGAGCCTTGTGCCATGGTTACCTGCTTGAATGAGCAGTAAGGAATGGACAGAAAACAATAGATAAATATAGAAGCACATGTCCTTGGCTGGGTAAACAGAAGTTGGGTGAGTCAAAAGGAGATACAAGGCTGGGGAGATAGCTCAGCGGGCAAGTATGTACTTACAGTGCAAGCCTGAGGTCCTGTGTTCTGATTCTCAGAATCGATGCAAAGCTGGACACAATAGCACTCATCTATAATCCTAGCACTTCCGTGGTGAAGTGGGAGGCAGAGACAAAAGCATCCCTGAAGGCTCACGGGCCAGCTTGCCTGGTGCGCGCAGTGGTGCACAAGAGACCCCGCCTCAAATAAGGTAGAAGGCCCAGGCCAAGACCTGAAGTTGTCTTCCGCCCTTAACTCAGACACCACAGCATTGCATGTCTGTACTCCCACACATGAACACACATGCACATCACAAACACACAGAGGAGATAAAAGTTTGAGTAGAAATAAAAAAGGAAGAAAGGAAAAAAGAAAGAAAGGGAGGGAGAAGAAAGGAAGGACAAAAGCTCTAACTTTCATGTGACACAGTGAAATACGCGAAGCGCTTCCAGTCTGTTCTCATTTTATCCTTGGCTATCCCAGGAAGATAGAAGGCTCTTATGCCCATTCAACAGGTAATCGAATTGGCCAAGGAAAGCCACAGTGTGGGTTGCAACCAGATCTAACCCTTGCGTTGAAGTCTGTTATTCATGCTTCCATAACAAAATACCCCAGTGGGTTAGTGTTAACAACAGATAACGTATTTCTCATTGTTCTGAGAGATCCAAGATGAAGATGCTGGAGTACATTTCTCGTATGGTGAAGGCCCATTTCCTGGTTCATAGATGCCTGTCTTCGCTTTATAACCTTACATCATGAATGTGGCCAGGAAACCCTCTGGAGTCTTGTTGATAAGGGCATCAATCTCATTCATGATGGTGCTACTATTTTGACACAGTCACCTCCCACTCTCACTAGGATTGGACATATGAATTTGAGCGAGACGTAAAATCCAGCCCATTGCAGCTAGCTTACTGACTCCAAGCCTTTGCTCTTTCTGTCAGAGGGAGCCAGTGTTCTAAGGGTGAGGCTCTGTCAAGGTCATGTTCTGAGGAGAAAAAAGCAGTAACAGGGCCTTGGGCCTATAAGACCAGGCTCGTGGTCATTTAAATTGGCAATCATAATAATTATAGTCAGAAGGATGACTATCATTTGTGGAGTGGCATCTGTATACTAGACAGTACACTTCAAGTTAACATTCCTTCTTTGATATAATTCTCCTAATCCCATGAGATAGGTAATGTTATCTTCATTTCCTAATAGAGCAAACCAAGGCAGAGGTTGGATTAGTAGTTGGTCAAAGGCACATACTAGCAAGTGACAGACTCAAGATTTGAATGCCCATTGTCTAGCCCCAAAGCTTATGCCTCAAGTTATATTGCATGAAGGAGCATAGTTATAAAAGCCGGATGGCAGAGGAGTATATAGGAAGAGTGGAGTGGCAACCAAAGCTTGATACTCCAGAGTACCCACCCCAGTCTTTCAGGTGGCCTGAGTGGCACGGGGAGGTCCTCTATAGCAGCTGGATGCCTACTCTGCAAGGTTCGTTCTAAACTTGAGTACAGCCATCACCCTCAGCCTGCACACCGAGGAAAGTGCCTCTCCCCCACCTCACCCCACCCCCGCAGGGGATAGCTTAGATAAAGCCATGGCTGGTTCAGCAATCCTTGGTCTGGGTCTTGGGTCTTGACTGCTCTCTTCTCAGCAGTTTGTTCTTGCTTTTCTCAAGACAGGGCCCTGCCCTCAACCTACAAAAGAGCAAGTTGGCAGAGGGATGAATGTGCCTCTTCCCCACCTCTGCTGGGAGCACTCTCTTGCTCCTTCTCTCTGTGGTTCTGCAGAACCCAGGTGCACCGCAGGGGACTGGCTGCCCATAGCTTTCCTTTTGAAAGAATCCGTCCAGTGTGGGACTTGATAGCTCCAATGAGGGTGGCTTGGTGCCTGTCCACTTGGCACATCTCATCACTTTGGGAAGTGTCTCTGAGGGAGAATGACAGTCTGGGAAAGTAGCTTGAATTTGTATTCCCCAATCTCTCGCAAATTGCTGTGAGGGACAATGTTCCTACAGCTATCTCCCACTGACCAGCTTGCTCATTGTTTACAGGATGGAACTCTGAGTATCAGAACCTACAGCCACTTTAAATGGGTAACTTCACCCCTTCTAGGCATCTGTCCACTGAGGAGTTCTCAGAGGACCACCACCCACAGGCTCTCTTCTTTTGGACACTTGGACAAGTAGAACCAATCCACAGAGCTCTTTACTATTGATAGCTGTCTTTGAGACAAGGAGCTTGTTAAGCTCTCAGAAACGGTTGGGCATCTCTGAGAAATGCAACACACATATTCACTGATGAGGCAAGATCACAAGGAGACGGGGCAGGAAAGGCTCCTCAAAGTTGAGGCTTGAGCCTTGACTACTTGGGATCTTTGACAACTTATTTAACCTGAGTCTCAGTTTCCTTATCTGAAAATGGGCATAATAACCCTGACCACCTTTCAGAGTCCTTGGGACTCTGCAGTGAGATGACAGGAACAGTGTGTAGCAACACACGTGGCACAGAGGCTGGTGTAAACAGATGATGATAATTTCTGTACAAACTTGGCAAGGAAGTCAAGCCTGGTCATGGTGCGGACACCCTTGGTGGACTGCCTGCCTGTGGCACCCTCTTGTTATTCCTGTGAGATACTCCACTTGCTTGATTTTATATTTACGGCGTGTTTCAGGCTCTTTAGCTATTAATGTATTAAAGTAGGCTTCACTTTTTATTGCCGATAAATTGCTGATGCTGTAAATCCTTCTTCTTTTCCCTTACACTCCAGAGAAAAGAAGAAAGGGACAAAGCCACCGAGAGGAGCAGGAAATAGGTACAAATAAATGACTTGGGTATCACCCTGTTGGCCTCAGAGAAAGTTCTGCCTGTACCCCGAATGTTATGGCTGTTTCCCGGAGGTGACTCGAGCTTGATGTGGCTGGTTGTTTGGGGCAGGGTGCTGGATGTCATTGCCATGACATCCCCGTTGACACTGAGGGAATGCTGCTCTCGTCCACCCTGGGATTTACGCACCTGTGATTACTAGAAGAATAGACCTGCCCTGTGCTTTATAAATATTTTTTACTGAAAACTTCCTTGCTGGCCAACAGAGAGAACTGCTTGCTTCACCTGACTCCATGCTGAGAGGGCACCATCCATAGACAAAGGGGAAAAAAAAATACTAAATAATTTAAGTGAAAAGGAAAGTTGGTTGCTAAATCCACATGACTGAGTGAGGCAGACTGCAATTTCCAGAGAAATGCCTTTTTCTCTGGTGAGATAAATTGTTCTAAGAGGCATGCAAGGCTGAGTGAAGCCCAGTGGCCCAACAGCTTAGCCACAGCAAGAAATTTAGGGAAGGGCTCTTAGCATCGCCAACCACGTGACCTCAGGCAGCTTGCTAGCTCTCTGAGCCTCTCTTTGCTCAGCAAGGTGAAACCCTTGCTTTTCTCTAGCAGAGAGCACAGCTGTGAGGCTGTGACCCAGGTTCCAGGGAGCCTCTTTGTCACATACTGGTACTGTCAAAGCTGAGGAGGAAGCCCCAGGACTGCGAAAGCTGGCTACAAAGGTAGACCTCTGCAGGGACTCCCCTTTTGAATATCCGCTTAGTTCTTCTCAGTCATGGCTTCAGGGGGGGACTTGAACCAGCAGGGGAGGCGTCAATGATAAGAATCATAGTAATGAAGCAAATGTGCGCTGTATGGAGTTGAGTAAATCAGAGGGTGTGTGGACGGTTCCTATGTGGGGTTCAGGATTATGAGTGTTCCTTGGTTCAGACCATAGGATAGCCACCCCACATACACACTCAGGAAAGGCAGTGTGAAGGTCATGGTGGTCAGGACTCAGCACACCTACTCAGCCAGGCCCCTTCAGGGGATCCTCCCTGACTGGGTGGAGAATGGTGCTCATCCTTCAGGTTCCTGACTGGGGAGCAGACATAGGCTTTATTTGTCCTTAACCTTAATTGTAGGAGAAATGTTAGTCTGGATTGTTAATCAATTCCTCATCTGAGATGAGGCCTGAGGTGCTGGAAGATGTGGGAGGAATGAAAGGCTCAAAATGGTTCCCCTTAGCAATGCATAACGCAAGCCAGAGCCCAGGGAAGACCAGAACAGGAGGCATCAGAACATAATGCTCATGCTAAGAACAATGCCCTTTCCCCTTCTTCCCTCCCTTTACCTTTATTCTCACTTTTACTTATATATGTGAATTGGTATGTGTGTGTGTGTGTGTATACATACATATACATACATATATATGTATACACACACACACACACACACACACACACACACACACACACACACACATATCCAGCTAACCCTAAAATCAAGACCAAGCAGAAGGATAACTCATCTTTCCAAGGATTCTTTAAGAAGAATGCTAGGACATGAGAAATGACTCAGCCACTAGGAGTGCTTACTGCTTATGTATGAGGGCCTGAGACAGCTCAAGTTCAACTTCCCCAGAACCTGTAACAAGCTGGACATTGTCACGCATATCTGTAACCCCAGTCCACAGAGGAAGGAGATGGGAAGATTGGTGGGGCTTGCTGACCAAAAATGGCAGATCTGAGTTTAGAGAGACCCTGTCTCAAGGAAGCATGTGAACGAGCCATAGAGAAGGGCCCTGGGAAGTCCTCCTGTGCTCACTGACCACATGTTCATGGTGTGTGCATCTGCACACCCAGGTACATACACCACACAGAACATACACCACCACATAGGAGGAAGGGAGGGAGGAAGAGGAGAAAGAGAAAAAGTAAGAGGGGGGGAAGGTAGAAAGGAAGGAAGGAAGATGCTAATTCAAGGGCATTTGAGCTGGAACTAGTCATTGAAATAGCAGCCTCAAAACTTAGTTCTGACTTCTGATGAGCCAGCTTCCATTCAATCCATATTTCTACTCATGAGCCTGTTGTCATGAGAACCTACAACGCCAGTTGTCATTTCTTCCTTTGTGTGGTTCAGGGGTCCGCAAGCTTTAGACCCTCGGGGAGCTTGCTACAACTGTAGATTCTACCCTTTACCCAGAGACAAAGTTTTCCTGTGAACCCAAACCAGCAGTGCCAAGAAAGCCAGAAATTCTGATGCAGATGACCCATGGTCATGCTTTGAGGACCCTTGGGGATTATATTTCCCATTACTTTCATTAAGCAAACTGCTGGTAATTCCAGACAGTGCAGTGCAGAGCCTCATGATGCTCTCAGCTGAGTGAACTCAGTGAGGATAGAACACCCCACCCTGCCCTCATAACCATCAAATGCATCTGGCCTCTGGAGGCAGCAGTCTGAGGACTGTGGCTCGTAGGAAGGCAGAATTGAGTTCAGGTACTGCTCTTTCTGTGACTTGTAAGTACCTTGTCTTGTCCTGTCTTTTTCAACCTCCATTGCTTAATTTAAACAGCGTACAAATGCCTGATCCTCTTATAGCTTCATTTCCCTCATCTGGAGACTGAGAGCTCTTTAACTCATCCTGCATAGTTGTGAACATTAAATGTGAAGTGCCCAGTAAATAATAGATGCTCAGTAGGTGGTAACTTATTCACTGGTAGCCCTATCTATGTGTTCTCTTAAGTTTCTGCTTAATAGACATTGTTCCTCAGCTCCTGGAATTGTAGTGACCAAATAATGTCCAAGACACTGACCTCCAGTGAGATGTGCAGAGTTCATACATGACAAGCATCTAACATGAGAGGGTGGTTTCCTATTGCCAGTAAGTCAAATCACCACAGATTCCATGGCTTGAAAGAACATCTTTCTCTTCCTGTCCTGAGAGCAGTGGTCATCTGCATTGTTGATTAAGGTATGACAGTGCAAATCCCTTCTGCAGGCTCTGTGAGGCAGTACGCCACAGCCATTTCCAGCTTTTAGAAGGTGCACACATTCCTTGGCACATGACCCCGGGCCTCTGCTATTACATTTCCTCCACTGCCTCCTTAGTCTCCTCCTTTCCCTTGTGATGACATTCAGGCCACCCAGGTACTCCTCCCCATCTTAGTCACATCAGCAAAGTCCCTCTGACAGATAAAGTCACATCTTCCTAGGATCTAGGAATTAGTATATGGGCATCTTGGGCATTTTGTCCACAGCCTCAATTTTCAGGTTTTACCAGGGCAACCACAGCTCTAATGCTTCAGAGATCACTGGGACAGTCCAGACCCCCTGACATAGGGTGCATCCATATGAGGGAGCTTTGTCACACTCCACCGTGAAGCATTGGAGCCCCCCTCCTCACCCCTAGCCAGTGCAGAAGTTCTAAGCAGTAAGGCTCCATGAAGATCAGGATCTCATTGTCCTGTGCAAGCTCAGCAGCCACGTGAGACATCTCAGGGAGATTGGACTAGGTTCCATCTCACTGAGAGTAGGTTGTTTTCCAAGTATTTTAAAATTGACAATCCACACACTGTATCTAGTCACTATTTGATTCACTTCAAAGGACCAACTGTGAAACTGCGGTGTAGAAATCCTTCCTCTCTTCCTAATAAAAACATTTGATTAATTACAACCTTCCATATGTAGTAGTGCACACAAATGGAAGCAATTTACTTATTTTGGGGTGAGCCACAGTTGCCTCAAGCCCTCAAATGATTTTAACTTCTTCCCACATCAGTACAGGCACTTATTTCTTTCATAAGCATCTATTGGATACCAACTATGTACTATCTACTGAGCCTGTACCTTTGGAATATTAGCCATTTGCTGGAGGCAATATACTTATAAGCACAGAGTCATGATGTATGAGGATCTGTGGTGCAGCAGAGGAATGCACGTGCTATGGGGCTCTTGGGAAGGCTTGTAAGGTTGCCCTGGTAAGTGATGTTTCCTGGCAAAACAAGGAAATACCACACAAAAGAGCGTGGGACAGGAGGTATTTCAGAAAAGTGAGGCAATTTGTACAAAGATACCAGTGGAACTTGCAGCTAGCACTTAATTCCCTGCGGCTGGAGATGTGAAAGGTGAAAAGGTTTAGCATTTTTAAATTTTATTTATTTATTATTTGAGAGAGAGAGGGAAAGGGGGAGGATGGAGGGAGAGAATGCACACACCAGGGCCTCTAGCCACTGCAAACAAACTGCAGACACATGTGCCACCTTGTGCATCTGGCTTTAAGTGGGTACTGTGGAATCAAACCTGGGTCCTTTGGCTTTGTGGGCAAGCACCTTAACCGCTAAGCCATCTTTGCAGCCCAGGTTTAGCATTTTTTTGTTCACAGCGCCTTGAGAAATTAGCTAAAGGAAACAGGAACGAGGGTAAGATTGTTAGCATGGGAATAACACGGCCAGATTCTATCTGTAAGAATAATTTAACAACTGTGCTTGGAGGATAACTTATGATGAGACAAAAGAAACCTGCTGGCAAAAAGACCCCAAAAGACCAGCATTTAAGTGGAATATGGTGAGGTCCTTTCCTGAGCCATAACAGGGATTTAGAGGACAGGGACTAGGCTTAGCATGTGGAATCAGAAGTCAGCTTGTTGTGAGAAAGAAGAGGAGAAAGGAGAAGGAGACATGGGAGAGGAGGAGGAAGTCTGGGAGACTGTTGCGTCTTTACGTAGTCAACACACAGCTAGTCATATTAAACAAAACAAGAAGTGGGGGAAAGGAATTAACTTCATGTGGAAAATAAGAAACGTTACATGAATTTGAGGTGACTTGGGATACCACTATAGTTTAGATGAGTGTCCTACAAAGGTCTATGTGTTATTAACGATTTGGCTCAACAGGGTGGTGGTTCTAGGGAGTGCTGTGAATCTTTAGCAAGTGGGGCCTCAAGAGAGTTCCTTAGATCATTATGGGATTCATCCTTGAAGGGATTATGGAATTCCAGTCTCAAACTTTTTCTATTTCCCAGCTTATAATATAAGCAGCTTGTACTGCCATGCATTCCTTCCATGATGTGCTACCCTTATCACAGGCTAAAAGCAGTGAAGCCGCTCAGTCTTGGACTGAGATCTCTAGCACCATAAACTGAATAAAGCTTTATTCTAAGTTAGCTGCCACAAGTATTTTATTACAGCAAGAGGAAACTGACATAAATTCCTCTTGCTAATATAAGCTACCTTATACTGTGTGTTCTACACATGTGTCTGTGATTAATTGAAAATTGTATGTGTATGTATGTGTATATATATATATATATATATACATATACATACATACATACATACACACACATATATATATCCAAACATCTCAGGAAGGTGATAAGAGAAAATCTGACATAGAATTAAAGTCCATGCATACCAATGAAACAATGGGAAGAAACTAGGGTTGAAAAATTGAACAGCCTGTGCAGACAAGTCCCAAACAATTGTTCTAGTTCCCTCTCCTCTCTAGTATCTTTCAAGCATTATATGACCAACCTCTACATTCACTCTCTGAAAATGGGGAGTTCGCAGCTTGATTTTTATTTCCATTTCCTTAGCAATGTGCTTGAATGGTAGAAGGATTTTTTTTTTTTTTTGAAAAGACTATTATTTTCCCTGAAAATATTGGAAGCGTTTTACAACTTAAATCAGGCATACTTTTTCCTGGAAGCTACATCCATAAAATAAATGCATGGACCATGTAGCTAATGTCCTCCAAAGAGGCTTTGCTGAGTATTTTTAGAGTGAGTGTGAAGATGGCTTGCAGACAGATATGGCTGGAGGAGTGAGGGAGAAGGGGAGGGCCAAAGGAGGGAGATATCTTACAGAGACCTCATGCCCTTGAGAAGGAGAAAAGTCCATTGCAAAGGGTGCTGTTTCCTAAACTTCAACCGGCTATTAGCTACTATTGCAGTCTTTTTTTTACTTCTTCACTATGTAGCCCAGTTTGGCATCAAACTCATAGTAATTCTCCTGTCTCAGCTTCCCAAGTGCTGGGATAACAGGTGGGCCCCATGACACCGAGCTATCTTTGTGACCATTTTTTATTTTGGGGTGTGTGGGTGTGTGCAGTGGATGTAGGTGAGACCCCAGTATGCACACATGTGTGGAGGCCAGAAGAGATCATAAAGTTCCTCCTCTTTTAACTCATCTGTCTATTTCCTTGAGACAGGAACTCTCTCGCAACCCAGAGCTGCCATTTTTCACATTTTTTTCAGTCAGCATGTCCCAGTGATTGAATTCACCAGTCTCGACCCTCACCCCCACCTGTAGGACTGAGGTTATAGTCATGTGTGACCACACCCAACTGTTTTATGTAGGTGCCAGGAAATTGAACTTGGCAGTCTCAGGCCCTCTTGCTTGCACAGCAAGGGCTTTTAACCACCAAGTCATGTCCCCAGCCTCAATCTTTGTGAGTTTTACAAAATTCCCTGCAATATCATTACAATTATTTATTTAACCTTTTCACCTCTAAATCAATTTGCTTTGAAAAAATTAAACAATTATATAAGACAGGCACCATAATTTTGGAAAAAAAATGGATAGAGTTAGTTTTATAAGTTAAAACCTTCAACAACAACAAAAAAATGCTTAACATCATTACATAGTGGATACCAGTGCTCGCCCACAGCTATGAACCTGAGGCCTAGCTCTCTCTGTGCAAAGAAAGCTGCACATGAGCATTAGGAAGGATATGAAGGTATTGCAGCCCAGAGCTCAGTTTTTTCTCTTCTGGGCTTCTAGGTAGGCAGAAGGATGGAGATGAATTTGAAAAGTAAATAGCTTTCTCACTAAGTAATTCAGCATTATTTAAACTTAGGTACTACCGGTGACTTTCATGCAACTCTTTGAGTAAATTGTCCTGGATTTAAAGATCATGGAAAGTGGAAGACCAAATAGCTGAAACCAACTTCAGGTATAATGGAAGTTACCACCCCCCTACCCTGGGAGTTACATATATATGGCTAGGAATGTAGTTCAGTGGTAGAGCACTTGCTTAGTATATATGCAAGGACCTATGGTTAATCCCCAGTACTGCAAAGCAAAACAACATCCACCCCAAACACAACAAAAACAAGACCCACAAAATTTCCAAGTCTTTCCCTCTGGTGTATGAAATCTCATGGGATCTTTGGGCATCAGTAATGGTACTATGGACTTTAGTGATCTTATTGGTAGAATCTACCCAGGAAATCCCTGTCAAGAGGAGAGAGCCAAGTATGCTTAAGGGCCAGAGAGTATGCGTTGGACAGAGCCAGTGATCTCATGTGTCATGATAGGAGCTGGCAGCATTAGCAATAGCCTTTGGCTGGCAAGGCCTGGGAGCAGTACCACTTAGGAAACCTTATGTGCTGCTAACTTAGTGGTAGGGAGGAAGGCCCAGTGGGCAATCCATCATGTGCCAATGTACTTGATGTACAGTGATGGACACTGGACCCTTCCATCACCAGAGAGAGAGAGACCACAGCTTAGCAAGACCTGAGGATGAGTATTTCACATCATGTATTCATTAGCTTCTTAGATCTGACTTTCCAGGACACAAGTTTGAAGTCATTTGAAATGTTAAAAAAGAAAATGACAACTCTCATCTTCCCACTGTTGCTGTATCAGGGACGTTATTCTGATGTCTTTGCTTTCATCAAATTAATTGCTTGTTCTTTCTCAGCGGTTTAGATACAAGGACACAGATACTGTCTGGGAGGGCAGTCTGACTTTGCATGGCAATGAGGGCCGCCTGGCTTGAGGGACATATGTACACGATGCACGTTTTCTGGAAAGGGAGGCAAGCATAAAGGTTTGCACACCCATCCAGGGTGTGACTTCCTTTACAATGTTTGCTTGGGATGTTTGAAGGGAGTGTTATAAAAATGCAATCATTCTCAGACTTGGTGGAGGGTCACAGTTTAAACAAATATTGTCACTTTTGATTCGGCTTAGAATAACAATGTCAGAACTGCAAAGGACCATTGGGATATCTAATTAAAGGCTCTCATTTCTCAAATGAGGAAACTTAGAAGCCAGAAATGACTTGCCCAAGGGAAGGTCATGAAACTCTCAGTACACTGGAAAATAACCATTTGCCCTTTTTACTAACATAAGCCAAATTAAAAAAAAAAAACAAAACATTTTAAGGTAATAGAAAATATATCATCTGGCTACTTGAAGAAAGACTGTCCAAAATTTAAATGGAGGTTAGTCCTAATCAGTTCTTCCCACTTAGGATCAATAGTATTTTTTTCCCTCCCTTGCTGTGTAGACATTTAATAATTTGTGTTCTCCTAGTGATTAGCAAGTTTGCTTAAGATAGAAGACATAAATAAAAGAGGCTGGAAGGTGTCGCAATTGATGATACCATCTACTTATACTTTCCAGAGCTATAATCCTTTCTGAAGAACCCCCTTTTCTAAGGAGACTTCACCCTTGAAGTAAAGGACATGCTTTTTTTTTTTTTTTTCTTGTCCTATGAACACATGTGGGTCTGGGCTCCCCCATGTGAGGGACTTGACAGGCTGAAGGAGATGATATTGAAGAGTCAAGTCTAATGACAGGCAGATGCCCAGGCATGTGCTCCCTTGTTAGGACGAGATCTCAGGATGCTGCTAGAGGGAACGAGCCTCCTTTAAAAGGAGACATAGGCAGCCTGATGGGAGAGTTCTGCCGAGGCCCTCATTCTTACTGGAAAGATGAAAGTCATGCAGAAAGCAAAACCATACACTTTTGTCAAACAAAATTAGATGTCATCAACTGAAATGACTACTTCTGACCATGTTTACGCCATGCTGCCAAAAGTGGGCTTCCAGCTGAGGAGACATTGATCTTCTGGCCAGGAGCCCGTGAAGGTTTGTGCAGAGGTCTGCAGTCTCAGTACACATTCACCTTACATTATTCGTCCTCATGGAAGTCCTGGCAGGCTGACATCTGACTTTGGGACTCAAACACAGACTTCCTGAGTCTAAGTTTAGTGCTCTTGTGACTATATAATGTTTTCTCTAGTGCCCTTTATAACGATTCTCTTTATCGTAGCACACTTGCCCTGTGTTGGAAGGAAAAGAACCCAGAGCTCTCAGTACAGTAGTTAGCACATAGCAAGTGTGCCGTGTGGAAGAGCTGGTGTGGGAGAAGAGAAAGTGACAGGGAATCACTATGGTCACACGTTTGGGATTAGAGACATTTGCATGTGAGCCCCTTTAGCTCTCAAAACCACACACAAGTTGGATGAATGGATGAACTGGTCTGAGGAGCCCGACACCCACCTCCCGATCGGTCACTGTGAGGTGAGGTGAAATGTGCATTCAGAGTGCATTCAAGTGCAAGAAAGGGTTCATCAGTTGATTTGCACATAGGCCCTGCGGTGCAGAGACAAGTGAGCCCATGCCTGTCCACAGATGTGAACACTTCACAGTGAAACACCTGATGGTGAAGGCTCAGGTACTCCTTTTCTCTTCCCTCCCGGCTCGCTGCACCTAGGAAAGTTTGTTAGCATGTCCTGTGGACGTCATGCTCCGCAGGGCAGACCTCGGTGGGGTTGGTACCTGTATATGATGCACGCCGTGTTCTGGCAGGTGCGGCAGTTGTTAAGGTCCTGGCCAGTCCGATAAAAGTTGCGCCTGTAAGATAGAAAATTTGAGGGATAAACATGTGGGCCGAGGTCACAGGAGACATGCATTAGTTCCCACAGCTCAGCATTCATGAGGCCCTGGAATTGCATGATCATTACAAACAAGGAAAAGAAGTTCTGACAATGGGGGCCTCACTTTTTCTGGAGGGTGCTTGGTACATTCTTTAACAATTCCAGATCTCAGGATTGTCTATGGCCATACCACCCTGAACACACCTGATCTCATCGAGTCTCAGAGGCTTTCTTGCTCGCAGCCAGCCTGTGGGGTGAGGGATTTTGCAAGTGAGTGGAGAGCAGTGTTGAAAACTCCCGATCCCTTAGTTTAGTGTTTACGTCATGCCAGCGCCTTGTCTCCTAAGGTAGTGAGTGTGCAGTTTAATGCCTAGCAGCCAATGCCAGCTATTGACCTCTCTCCCAAAGCCTTGATGGAACTACAGCCATTGCTTCTTCCTGGTATATAAAGGGCCCTCTGGGAGCATGAGCCGTCCACACCTCAACCAGTCATGACGTGCCCGTCCCCCAAGTAGTCCCTCAAGAAAGCATGAAGTGACCTTGTCTTTGCAGAAGCATGGTCCCATTCTCTAACCTAGTCATCAAAGCAGACATTGGAAGGAAAGGACACTCAAGTCCATTGCAATAAACACACACAGACCTAAAGCAGTGAAAATTCGGCAGCTCACTCTAAGAACAGGAAATGCTTGCCTGCTATTCTTTCCTGTCATCATTAATCAACTGGACCCTCATCTTTATAAAAATAATTATTGATTCTAAACTTCATTAGTTCCTTTCCTTAACTGTTGACACCTGAAAACAAAAGCAAATGATAGCAGAAGTCCACCCAGAGCCACCAAAACAGTGGACTAAGGGAAACCCCTTGACTTGGGCCAACGGAGGCTATTCATTAGTCATGATATGGGGAGTTAACTGATCTTCAGCATTTTGAAGACGCTCTGCTAATGGAAACCCATCTTCCCACTCTTTGCCCCATCCTAGAAAATGACTTCACCCATTTGTCTCTTCCCCCGCCCCCCAGAGGTAGGGTCTCACTGTAGCCCAGGCTGACCTGGAATTCACTATATAGTCTCAGGCTGGCCTCAGACTCAAAGCAATTCTACCTCTGCCTCCCTAGTGCTGGGATTAAGGGTGTGTGCCACCACGCTTGGCTACCAGTTGTTTTTAATATATAAACAACAGGTGATGAGAATGGGGAGGCAAAAGGTTATGAAAGCAGAAAGGAGGCTGTGGTGAAGGGGCACAAGGGAAGGGAACAGGAGGGAGGATAAAATGGGGAAAGGGAAACAAAAAAAAATGTTTGGAATACAGTCCAGTGAAATTCTTTGTGTGCTAATAAAAAATTAAATAAAAGATGTATCTTACCCTTCAGTGAGGGCCCGAGCTTTCTCCAAGTCTTGAATCACATTCAGCAGGACTTTAATTTTCTCTTGATTTGAGTGCAGGGATTCCTCCACGGACTGCAGTCGTCCTTGGAGGTCGCAGAGTTCACCCTGTGCCAGGTGAATGTGACTCGTGTCACTCGTCTCTCTGCCCCCCTGAACTTTGCTCTCATCCCTTGGGAGAGAGGAAGAGAAAGAGTCCCTTCCGGGACAGTTCTGGAACTCCAGTGTGTCTGACTGGGTGGCGTTCTTCACCGTCTGCTCCTGACACACCGGAGCTGACGTTGACGTACTGTTAGTTTTGAGTGACTCCGGATCCTGGTGACTGTCACTTGACGCTGGGCAGTCTGAGGCTCTTCCCGTGTGGGCTGGCTGGCTGTGGGAGCCTGGTACTGGGGAGCTGTGAGTCCGTGGAGGTGAGGGAACACGCGTTTTCTTTGATTGGGATGACAGCGAGACAAGGTCGTTGTCATCAGCATTGTCTTTGGGCAAAAGCAATTCAGGTTTGAGTTTCACTGTGCCTGGCAAGGTGTTGGCACCGCTGGTGGCATTTAAGCCAGAGGGGGGTCTTTCAGAATCGGAGGTCAACACCCTTCTCTCATCACCTGGACACATGGCCACCAAAGGGGTGAGGGAGTTACTCATGTCAGCTGAGCCGTCTGGGGGAAAGGCCGGCTCTCTAGCTTCCCAGCATGCACTGTGATATATGTCATCTGGAACCTGGATGGCTGCCGTCCCCTGCTCCGAAACCTTCCACGTGGCTGCATCCAAGCACATGCTAACAGGCCCATTGCTCTGCACCTTGGACATCCTAGGGAGAAATGAGTGGGGCACTTTGACCCTCTGAGGCCCATCCTCAAGATGCTGAGTCAGCCTCAGGTAGGCAAGGTCAGAGGACACCGTGTCGTGTTCCAAGAGGCTGCCGTTGACTTGGATGGCACTTTGGGACGCTGTGGGCATTTCCACCAAGGACTTGCTCGCCGTGAGTTTCTTCCTTTTGAAAACCGGGAAATGCTTCCTGAGACTAGGGGAGGTTTGGATGGCGATGTTGCGGAAGCCCCCTGCCTTGTGAGACCTGGGGAAGGACAGCGAGTAGGCGGGAGGGTGATGGTGCCTGGCTGTTGGCGTCTTGGTCTTCCCCATGGCAGCAGGGTCATCGTCGCCGCCGCCAGGACTTTGGATGTGGACCTCGGCTAGGCCAGGCGGAGTCTTTGTGCTCCCGTCATCCTTGAATCGCACCTGCTGGGATTTGCTCCTGCGGTGATGTGGTTGCTTCACCAGCTCCACCGACTCCAGGCTGTTTCGCTTGAGGAGCGCAGGTCTCACTTTCATGCTTGGCTGGGCCATTGAGCCTCAGTGGGAAGGAATGGAACCATGCATTTGTCCCAGGCACATCTCTTTTAGGTCTTTAGAGCAGCCTCTGGTGATGGAGTCTCAGAGAAGGAGAATGGCCAGACAGGATGCAGAGGTCCTTTCCTTTGAGTACAGGAAGCCCTGCCAGCCATCCCCAGCCTGGCAGTTCCACTCGTGAGCTGTCTGAAGTGCCCTTCCCTGCTGTTGAAATATCACGCCATTGCAGTCATAATTGCTACTCAGATAAATGGTGAGTTAGGCTAACTATGGAACATCTGACCTACCAAGAGAGTCAATGGGTTGTTGATCAATGGATGTCAGGAGGGCCAGTTCTGATCCTAAAAGAGGCTTGCTGTACTAAAGAAAAAAGATGACAAAAGTACCATTTGGAAGATAGTGCCACACTTCCAATGTGTGAATTCCAAATGAAATCTGCTATGCCTAGAACATATGGCTGCCTTTCCCAGAACATCAAATTCCAGTGCAAAACTATATGAACCTTAAATGCGTTTCCTTGCCACAGAGGGTACGTAGGTGGAGAAGGAGATGACCTGAGGCTCTGCTGCTCCCATGACACATGCTGCTCCTAAGGGAACGTCCCATTTATGTCAATCACAGTTCCTTCCTTTGAGATCATTATCTTCTTTCATGTTGCTTCCCTGTTATTTTATTTTATTTATTTATTTATTTATTTAGTGAGGGAAAAGTTATCTTCTTAAACAGCCTCAACCAACCCAGTAGAGTGTGGCCAGGGTAGAATCAAGGACTCAGAGGGGGCAGAAGGCTAAGCACTGTGTCATGGAGTCTTGGCCGAAGATCACGTATGGGAGATGCCGAGATAAGATTCACAATCTCCGTGTCTGTGGAGCCAGCATCTGAGATCTGGCAATCTTTGCCAAGCAGGCAAGGAGCATCTGAAAGGGAAGAATCCACAATCACCAAGTTCCACCGTCTGAGTGGGAACATCTAGGAATCAGCCCATCTCAGTGCTGCTGGTAAGACAGGTGTCTTGTGGGTGCAAGACCTTGAAACAAAGTGCTTGTCTACCTGCATGCCTTCCTGCCTCCACCCACAGATACCCTCCAGCCAACTCCTTTCCATCTGCAAAAGGCCACATTAAATGGCACTTAACTTCCTCAAGGAGCCTTTACAATGACTCTCTTATCTACACCTGAAAAGGAAAACCACACCCATGCCTCCATTTTAGATTCCCAATATCCTTTTAAATGTGTGTGTGTGTGTTTGTGTATATATATATATATATATATATATATATATATATATATATATACACACATATATATATATCATATATGTGTGTGTGTATGTATGTATGTATGTATATGTTTGAGACTCAATAAAAGAATATTGACACATATACCACTTGAATGGATCAAAAAGGGTTAAATAGGAAAAATAAAACCCTCTGAAAAGGTTGCCTTGCATGATTTCATTTGCAAAACATTCTTGAATGACAAAGTTAGGATGGACAGCATATTGATGAGGGAGAGGAGGAAGGGCCTAGCTGTGGCTGTGGAGAGGTGGCCCAGGGATACTTATGGCTGCTCGCTTTACGATGCAGATCGCACTGCCTTTCAGTAGCCATTTGCATGCACACTTACTGAATGCACATTGCCCTGCTGCTCTGTTACGCCAGTGGACAGAGGATGGAGTTGCTTTCGCTGCTTGGCTTTTACCTGCCCTCTTTCAGGCTCGCTGCAGGTGCTCAGTGAGCATCTGTTGAAAGTATAGATACCTGAGCAAAGGGTAGTTCCTGAGGAAAGAGGGGAGAGCAGCCTGGGAGTGGGCAGGGCAGGTCAAGGTCCTGTCTATCCTGCAGGGACAATAGAACTGTGGCTTCTCTCAACTATGACTGTGACATTTACTTAACGACAAGATTCCCCCCTCCCCCACAACATCGTCATTCTTACCACTTGCCAGGAGATAAATACACATGAAATTCTCTGAGGAAACTTGTAACAATAACAGCCAATATTTATTGAACACTTAGTTTTACTATGTTGAAGACTTTCTGCTCCTTAATCATAACCACTCACATTTTCTGAGTAGCTACGAATGTGCCAGGTGCTGTTGTAAGCACATTGCAAGTCATATCTCATTCATCCATCTCAACCTCTCTTAGAGTGATGGACAATATTGTCCCCATTTTATAGTTGAGGACAGTGAGACTCAAAAAGATTAAGCAGTGTGCCTAATGGTACAAATCTAGGGATAGGGCAATGGCTCAGTGGCAAAAGCACTTGCCACACAGGCACGGATGCTCGAGTTCAGATCCCTAGACCCTGTGTATTAAGCTGGACCATGTCACCCACTACAACATGCCAAGCATGTCCGCTTTAAAACCAGTTCCACGATCCAATAGGTTTGCATAAGATTTTCACTTCTACTTGAATCCAATACTTACAGCTCCTCATTTCATGATTAAGTTCTCTTCATGCCCCTCCTCAAGTAGTAGCTAAGTCTGCCTGGGTATCTGTGTAGGTAGGGAGCTCAGTATTGGTTCCACAGTCAAATAATCATTATTGTTCATCAATGGTAACAAAGATGTAATGCATTGTGGCGAATGGGGAAATGGCTCCGTGGATAAAATGCTTGCTATGTAAATGTGAGAACCTGAGTTCAGATCCTCAAGACCCATGCTAGAAAAGGCCCTGGATGTGGTAGTATAAGAATCTATAATCCCAGCACACCTACCCGTGAGAAGGGAGGGGGAGACAGGAGAACCGCACGCAAGCTCACAGGCCAGCTACAGCTAGCTTGGTGAACATAGCAGGAAACCATGAGAGACTTTGGTCAAAGAAGGTAGAAGCTGCCAGGTGCACACCTTTAATCCCAACACTTGGGAGGTACACGTAAGAGGATCGCCACTAGTGTGAGGCCACCCCGAGACTACATAGTGAATTCCAGGTCAACATGGGCTACAGGGAGTCCCTACATCAAAAAACAACAACAGGAAAAAAAAAGGTAGAGGCCAAGATTGATGGCCAAGGTTATCTTTTAACAACACACATACACACCACACACACACACACACACACACACACACACACACACACACACACACAGTGACCAAGTGCTGTGTGGGCATTTAACATCGAATCCTCAACATGACCTTCTGTATACGATTTACTATTTTGCAGAGTGTGCAAGTAAGATTGGTGAGATTGTCACGTGCCTGGATCTGCACATCTCATAACCTTCAACTTACACAGCAAAACCTAGACATTCATATGCTTACGGTTATGAATTTCTTTGCCTAATTATCCTCCCCCCTTTCTGTCTTCAACTGCTCATTAGCAAGAACGTTAACTCACACAAGCCACCATGGTGTGCAGCTGTTTTACATAAGTGCTGATGTCCAGTGACCATTGATTATGTGTCAGGCATTGTGACTGGTGTTTTTCATTTGCTCTTTTCCTCGGTCCTGGTGACACTCTTAGAGGAAATGCTATCACTCTCCTATTCTATAAATTAGAAAACTGAGGAGCGAAACGTCAGTCAATTTTCCCAAGTTGCTCACTTGGCATATGATAGACCAGTTCTTTGTGCCTGCACACAGACGCTGGGGTCAGCCTCCTATGAGAACCCGGCCTTTCTGCCCTCTGAGGGACTGGAGCACCCACCCTTGGTGCAAGGCCAGCAGCATTTCCAGCTCTCTCCACATTTCCTCTCCGAAACTTGACACCTTTCTCTGGGAAATTGCTACACTTTGGAAATTTTCATTTGAACTTAAATGTAGTTGGTTTTCTGTTTGTAAGGATACCACATGTTCATTATAAAATTTCAAATGATATATATTTTTTCTTTTTTTAATTTTTTATTTTATTCTTTTAATTTTTTTGTTTATTTTTATTTATTTATTTGATAGTGACAGAGAGAGAAAGAGGCAGATAGGGAGAGAAGACAGAGAATGGGCGTGCCAGGGCCTCCAGCCACTGCAATCAAACTCCAGACGCATGCGCCCCCTTGTGCATCTGGCTAACGTGGGTTCTGGGGAATCGAGCTTCGAACCGGGATCCTTAGGCTTCACAGGCAAGCGCTTAACTGCTAAGCCACCTCTCCAGCCCCTTTTTGTTTATTTTTATTTATTTATTTGAGAGCGACAGACACAGAGAGAGAGCACGCACAAGGGCTTCTAGCCACTGCAAACAAACTCCAGACGCATGCGCCCCCTTGTGCATCTGGATAACGTGGGTCCTTGGTAATCGAGCCTCGAACCGGGGTGGTGAGGCTTCACAGGCAAGCACTTAACCGCTAAGCCATCTCTCCAGCCCTATAGATTTTTTTAAGGAAGAAAAAGCCAGAAATCACACCACCCGGAGTCACTATGCACTACCAATTTGGAGAGGTTCATTCTCAGCATCCCACTGTGCAATGTGTGTGTGTGCACTGTGCAGGTGGATAGGGTTGTGGACAGGAAGTGTTTTCTCTATTAAACAACCTACAGGAAGCTCCATATCATCCCTGAGAGATTCCTGCCATTCTTTTAAGTAGGCCAGCAGGACTCTGTTGTCTAATATACTGTGATCTATTTGACTAATATGCATTTGTTGATATTTAGGTTATTCAAAATGTCAAAATGTTTGGTATTATATAAGTAGTGTGTGTGTGTATGTGTGTGTGTGTGTTGAGATGCTAGTTTAATTATACCCTTAGCATAAATTCTTAGAATTACAACTACTAATTCAGTAGGTCAAAGCAGCTATGCGTTTTATATCTTATTGATATTATCACTTCTTTGACTTCTAGAAAGTTCTATTGATCTACAGCCTCAGCACTACTACATGGGAAGGCCCTTTCACCAATGCCTCTGACACTGCTTTACCAGTTTATTGTGATTTTTCTATCACTGCTATTAAGGTGGGAGAAATATTGTCTGTTATCTCATTATGAAATTTATTAAAGAAAGAGAGTTTTCATTTTTAGTTTCATATTATGTTTGGTATATATAAGGAAAGAAAATTCTTGCATCTAGGCAGGGTATAGGGAGTTTAGGAAATACCATTTCCAGTTTATTTTTTTTTAATTTTATTTGCTTATTTGCAAGAAGAGAGAGAAATAGAAGATAGAGTGAACAGCATGCGGGGGCCTCCAGCGACTGCAAATGAACTCCAGGCGCCCCTTGTGCATCTGGCTTACTTGGGTTCTGGGGAATCAAACCTGGGTCCTTTGACTTCGCAGGCAAATGCTTTAACCGCTGAGCCATTTCTCCAGCCCACCATTTCCCCATTAAATAAGTCATATATTTGTGTTTCAATTCTTGTGCCTCCCAACTGCTCACCAGTGCCTTTGTGCAGACAAGCCCTTAGAATGACACCTGGCTAAAGGAATAGCCCTTTGCAGGCCTTCAGTCTCTTCGGCTCCCAGCTCTCCACTAATGGATAGGGAGTTTCCTGGGCCTTGCTTAGGGCTGAATTAATAACCTGGCCAGAATCCAGAATCACTCCCCAGAGCCCACTCCATGCCTGGTGGCTGGGAGTCAATGCTGAGTTTTGCAACGCATTTTTTCTGTTAACCCTTGATGATTGACTTCCCACACAAAAAAATCAATCATTTATATACCAACTATTCCTTTTACCCACATCAGATGGTCCCTAGAGTGTCATTCTATTCGGTTGACACAGACATCCAATGCCACCTCTGTGGGCTACCACCTTTAGGCTTTCTCTGGGCTGCCTTCCAAGCTTTCTTCTTGGGTACATGCAGCTAATCTCAAGGGGCTTCGCTGTATAAGCTGTAACTTATGATTGATCTTGACTAGAATCTTCTACTTGCTCCCGGGAACAAGTGACTTGGCTTTGAAGACTACATGGGATCATGTGAAGTGATCCGTAGGTCCACATTAACTCATCAGGGAGAATGTAAATAGAGTCCAGGGGACATATGGGTTAGGTCTTACATCTACCTTTCCTTGGTATTGTAGCTGTGGGCATATTGATGGGAGGAAATGCACTAGAGTGACATTCCCAGGAAGACTGCAAGTCACCTTGCCACGTCTTTGCAAACTTGGCTTTGTCTTTATATCTCTATGTTGTGATTACCTGTTGACACCTAGTCTCTTCAACTACTCTATAAGCACCTTGAGAATAGGAAATGGGGTTAATCTACTCTGAACCTCCATCTCTTGCCTCAAGTTTGACACAGAGCAGAACTTAAATGAATTCTCATAGAAGAAATGAATGTAATCTCCTGTTATCTCATCTGTCTTGCCTTCTATGGCATAAAGATATTTTATTTGTTAAAAAGTTTATTATATGAGGTGAGATCTTCCATTACCTAGGCTGGCCTTGGATTCAAGGACCCAAGTGACCTTCCTATCTTTGGCCTTCCAATTAGCTGGGACTCCAGGCCCACACAACTGCATCTAGCTGCATGAAGTAGTTTTACAGTTAGCATAGAGTAAATATTTGCAAACCTACTTAATTACAAGTGAATTCATTTACAGCTTCCTTTTCCTTTCAAGGATATATCATCAATAGATCTCTGGGATGAATGGCTTATGTCTGTCTTTTTTTTTTTTTATGTTCCCTGCAGTGTGTCTGTCCTTTTACTGTATTATGCTTCTCCAATTTAGAACTTGGATTGAATTTGGTTAAACTTTACAGACAGCCTGTTAGACTTATAATAAACATCGTGCAAATTCGGAAGAGGAATCAGACCACATCTCTACCATAATGGAAGAGAAAGAGCTTATAATCTATCATAAGGATTTGGGTCCTGGGAAGTATATCAACTGTGGTCCAGAGTTAGCAATGACTTGGGGAAAGGATATGATTCATTTTATGTAGCCAAATCCTGCTTTAAGTATCCAGGTTCTTTTCATGTTAACTGGGGTTTAGACTTTATCCTTTAAGCCAGGAGTCAGCAATGTTTTTTTTTTTTTTTTTTTTTTTCTGCAAAGACCAGATAATAAATATTTTCAACTTTGCTGCCCACAAGTTCTCTGTTGGAACCATTCAACTCTGATATTATGGCAAGAAATAAGTAATACATACATGATATATAAACAAATGTCTGTGATTGAATTCTAGTACAAATTTATTTATTTATAAAACGGGCAGAAGAGTGGCTTTGCCCTGGAACCATAGATTGCCAACTCCCATTTTAAGCACAGAGAAACCATTGTTTTGTTTTGTGCAGAAGATTCTCAAACAGGTTTTGTTTTTCAGACAGCTTTATTTGCTGACCCTCTCCCTTCTTCTGCACTTAGAGTCAGTAATAACCCTTACTATTTATGCCATACTTTACAATTACAAAGCATTTTCAAATCCCATGTAATCCCCACTGGAAATGCTGCAAACATTGTCCCTGGTTTAAAGATGACAAGTCAAACACAGAGGATTAGATGACTTCTCCTAAGCCACAAGGATAGAACTGGACCGCAACTGCCTTGCCACCAGCCTTGGATCTCAGATGGGGACCTGGAGTCCTCGTCCCCTCCATTTAGCTAGCCAGACACCTCAGTATTTTATGTGTTGCTCATGTTTTCTTGGCTAGAGTAGAGGTTGCATTCCTATGGGAGAGGGCTATGTCTACCGCAATACTGAATCCTTTAAAGGGCTAGGAACATGCTGAGTCTATGGAAGGCACTTTAAAGTAATTATTGATCACTCACCCTTGGGTCTTGCAATTCAAAGTCCCCATTCCATTCCATTTGTATTCAGTTAATTGCATGGCCAAATCTGTTGGCAAGCATTATTGCACACCCACCTAAAATCAAAGAGTTAATGCTGTAGCCCAAGTCTTTCTTTGTGTTTCCAATTTGGAAATTGGCCAAGCAGCTTTCACAATAAGGAAACAAGGGAGCAGTTATATATTTGCATCCATCTAAGTGCACATTTCTCCCCAAATAGACCATAACACAAAGCAAACTGGCTTTTTGTCGTTACCATGATGAGTGTGCACTCAAGGAAGAACTAGGCTATGGAAGGTAAAGTTGAGACTCAAAATTGAGACTTTGGAGATGGCTCAGTAGGCAAAGTGCTTTGGTGTACAAACATGAGGGCCTGAGTTCGGATCCACAGGAAGCACGTATTACACCAAGTGCCTGTAATGCCAAGGAGATGGAGACAGGGAATCCCTGGGGTTTACTGCCTAGTTAGTCTAGCTGAATTGGTGAGCTCTAGGTTCAGTGAGAGATGCTATCTCAAAGAATAAAATGGAAAGTGATTGAGGAAGACCTTGACCTCTGGCATCCACATGTGTTCACACACATGTGTTCACACACATGGGCATGTACTTCTGTGCCCTTGCAGGCAACCACACACACGTGCACACATATAAACATGCCCACACAAATGCACACATACCACATGCATGCAGGGGGAAAAAAAGATCCAAAATTGTGGATTTTGTATCTAGAAAGATGTTAGATATATACCAATCTTGAGATTTCTTTTTTTTTTTTTTTTCCGTGTGCCATGTTAGACTTTCCCACATTTTCTGCTATTCATAATTGGGCTTCCATCATCTCCCATTGGCAGAACCGCGTCTCATTTCCTTTCTTGTCTGGCCACCACGCAGCAGCAGCAGCAGCTTGTGCAGCGTAGCAAGATTCTGTCAGGCCCTGTTTAGCTTGCAAAAGTGTACAGCGCACTCAGCCTCACTCTCAGCTCTTCCCATAGTCTTCACATCCCTGTGTCATCTGGACCCGTTTCCTCCCTGCATACCACTCTTCCCATGCTCTCTGTGACCTGGTTACCCTGGTCCTAGACACACCAGAATCACTCTTACTTATCTCTGGACTGGTATTTCATCAAATCTTCCAAGGCCCTCCTTCTTATATGAAGCCTTGGTTCCATGGCTACCAGATCCATGACATCTTTCCTATCCAACTCCATCTTTCACATTCCTCTGTGTAGTGGTGTTCTTTTTCTTAGCTTGGTCATTCATTTGTCCATTCCCTACATTTGCCCCTACTGAGTGAGGAACCACCCTAAGTGTTTGTTGAATAAATGAGTGAGCAAATTCTTATTGTTACAGGCTTTAAGAAATCACAAAACCTTAGAAATAAAACTCTAACTGGTAGGCCTTAGGGAGCAACTCATTCGGCGACTCTCAATTTTCCTTTAGCAGTGCAATAAGCAACTTCCAACACCTGTCATAGAACAAAAGAGAGCTGTTCTAGGAGATGTAGGCAAACTCAGTGTCTTGGTACTGAGCCTTGCCCTAGGATCCAAGGTCTTAAGCAAGCCCACCCGAAAACCCATGGGTGCCATGCCCTGTGCTTTACAGATGGGGAAACTGAGGCTCTGAGAAGCTCCCTCTACCTATAAATATGTGAAGACCAGCATTGCTGACTTGTTTCCCAGGCCACATGGTTCCTGGAGGCCAGGCACAGGAGCTCAGGGTATAACTGTAGAAGTGACTCGGGTGGCGTGCACAGCTGTAGGCTCGTGTCAAGTTGAGGGCCTCCTGTTCTTCCCCCAGCAGTGAGAATAGTGGAGGAACCATGGCTCAAGGTCAACTGACCCCACCCGCCCCGTGGGGAAGACTGAGAGGGAAGATGGGTGCTCTGACCCCTGGAGGGCAGGTCTTAGATGCCACTGTTTTCCCACCACTCCAGGCTGCTGACTGCATTTGTCAGGGAAACTAAGGGAAGGGCCTCCTCCTTCCTCCCCTGTATCTTTATTTGTCTTCTCTTTCATCACACATTTTCTAAAACAAATAAAATGCTCCATGTAAAGCAGCATAGAGGGCTGGAGAGATGACGTAGCCATTAAGGTGCTTGCCTGCAAAGCCTAAGGATCCATGTTCGACTCTTCAGATTCCACGTAAGCCGGACACACAAGGTGGCACAAGTATACAAGGTTGCACATGCGCACAAGGTGACACACATGTCTGGAGTTTGATTATAGTGGCTGGAGGCCCTGGTACACCAAATCTGTCTTTCTCTCTTTCCCTCTCTCTCTCTCTCTCTCTCTCTCACACACACACACACACACATCAAAAGGCCAGTGTGTTGGGCTTGGCTCAAAATAAAAAGTCAAGCAACATAGAAGACACGACTGCAGACCCAGCAAGCAGAATGTGTCCACAGCTCAGCTTATATCAAATGCCACAGATGCAGGAAAGTCCTCCTCTTTCCACCTCCTAGCTCCTAAAGTTTTCCCTCTTCTCCCTTCTCCTTTTCTCTACACAGTTTCTCATTTTTCTCTCCATCTCCACTATCATTCCTTTCTCTCTTCCCACTCTCTGCTTACTTTCTCTCTTTCTTTCTCTCTCTCTCACTCTCCCCATCTTCACACCCATTCTCTTCTCCCTCTCTGGTCTTTTCTGTCCCCTTTACCTCCTATGCCTCTTTACTAAGTGTTTTGGGGCTAGGGCTTCATTCATTACATGCTCTTTGTCAAGGATGGCAATGAGGGTCTCATGGGGCCACCCAACCTGCAAGCCTTAGGGCACCCAGTATGCAGCAATCGCGCCCTGGTTCAAGGATCCTGGCAAGAGGCATGGGCTTCTCATGCTGGTACTTGGAAAAGGTCACCTCTAGCTTGCTGTCTCCAGGGGAAACACTTTACTGCCATCACTGCAGATGCCAGCCACTTGGCCCAGCTTCTCAGGGACAAAAGTGTGCTGCTTTGTATTATCTCGACATCTTGCAGCATTCTGAATTCATCCCTGGGGTTTCCTTGATATTTCCCAATGCATTTCTATATCGCCACATGACAGGGACAATTTCTTACTAGTTTTTTAGGCTATACTGTTTTCCTTTAATTTGTCTTTGAATTATTCTTTCTGGAGCCATACACTGTGGGAGCTACCTGCACAGTCAGACAAATAGAAGAACCAAGGCTTTGGGATTTATCATTGGAGGAATAATGGTGTGTCAGGTGGGTGCAGGCAGGGATGAATGATCGTGTCTCACTGCCCCACTTAATCACCTTGCAAGGTTGGGAAAGACAAGATGCTCACAACCAGTGGTTTGCATGAATATAAGGTGTTACCCCAAACAATTCTTCATTGTGGCTATAGAAGAGCAGGAGAGAAATGGCTCAGGGGTTAAGGTGCTTCCCTGCCAAACCTAACAACCCAAGTTCAATTCCCTAGTACCCATGTAAATCCAGATACACAAAGTGGCACATGCATCTGGAGTTCATTTGAAGCAGCTAGAGGCCCTGGCATGCCCATTCACTCTCTATCTCTCTTTACTTGCAAACAAATGAAAATAATTTTAAAAGTGCTGAGGTATCAAAATTCATGTTCTCTAAGGGGGTAGGATGTTGCTATGAAAGAAAGCAGGAAACTTCTTCTCTCCTTCCCTCAAGAATATCTTCTTTGCTTTTGTGGACTAAACTACCTCTTAAGAACTCTGAGTTTATGCTTTGGTAATCTTGACCTGTAGGTTATCTTTAGCTACTGTGAAGAAACTTGAGAAATATCCCATTCCAAGGGGACCTGTGGTCTTCTGTTGGCAGGCCCATCAGCTGATATAAAACGTTAGCCCTTAGACTAAAAATAAGCCAGACCCTTTCCTCTTCAATAGCCCTGCTATGGAAGCTCAGATTTCCTGCAAGGTGTGACAAGTCAGCCTCACTCCCATCTTATCATTGAGACAATGGTACCAGAGCAGAAATATTCAAAAGGTTTGGCAGAACCAAAAGAAGTAGAAAACTTTCTTAGACCAGAGAGCTGCCACAGGAGCTGGAAGAAGCGAGGCATACCCATTGCGAATCAGCCCCCCAGCATGGGCTTGACAGGAACCCCTACAGGTGACAGAGACACACAGTACACACCCGCTGGGGATAAGTGGCAGCTCCTGGGCTGCACAGTGTACTACCCACCACGATGCTGCAGAGCTGTTGGGAGCCGCAGTGAAGGTTTTCCGTCTTCTGGACCTCAGCCTACGCTGCAGAATTTTCACAAGGGAACAAGAACGGGCAGTTTATGGTCAGATCTCATCACAAAGGAACAGAGAGCTCAGAACAGCCAGAAGTTGGCAGCTGGAGGCTCTCCTACCATTAAAGAGCCACCCTTCATTTCTGAGAGCAAATGGTGTGCTCAGCACCGCACAAGCCATAGACTGGGGGTTCAACCTGTGGTCACCATTCTGTTTGCCACAGAGACAGAAAAGCCTATTGAGGATTCGGAGAAAAGGAATGAAGTCACAGTCATAGCAATACAAAAAACCAAAACTGGAAAGAGATTTGGTGTCATGGTTCTTCCATGACATGAGGCTGGGGTTTTGTGAGAGAGGGAGCAAGCATATCTCTGCAGCTTCTTGTCCTGTTTCTTCCTATTTCCTTCCTGGTCTTCACCACAGGCACCTCAGACCATTGCTAGAATCATGTCATGTCCTGGGACACAAGGCTCCTGTGATCATTCAGAACACGCACCCCATCTGCCTCCCATGCACATCACAGGCGATGGAGACACTTGCCGCTCTCTCCTGCATGACAGGCCCGTGGTGCCTGAGAACAAAGTTGCTCAGTGTTAGACAAGCCTCAAAAGTATTAAGACTGGAGCTGGAGAGATCACTTAGAGGTTAAGACACCTGCCCATAAAGCCTAAGGATCTAGTTTTAATTCCCCAGCACCCACATGAGCCAGATGCACAAGGTGGTGCATGGCTCTGGAGTTTGTTTGCAGTGTCTAGAGGTCCTGGCACACCCATTCTCTTTCTCTCTCTCTCTTTCTCTGTCTTATAAATAAATAAATACATAAAATATGTTTAAAGTATAAAAAACCTCTTAGGTAAACATCCTCCTCTAATCCTATCTTCTTGCAAAAAAAATAAAATAAAATGGAGCTGTGGATACAAGAAGTCATATTGGTTTCTGGCAGTCGTCTATTCCAGCACCAAGTCCACTTCTCACTATTTAGGGCAGGAGAAATGCTATGTGCAGGGGACACCTGAGGACACAGAAGTGGGAGTCCCCAGTTCTTGCTGTCCTCACCCAAGTGCCAACTGTACTGGTGGGAGGAAAGTCACCAGTATGCTGTTGTCATCTCTTTTTGGCAGTAGGAGCCCTCCAGTGTCCCATACACCTTGCTGAATAATAGAAGACAAGCTCCCCCCTACCACCACCACCACCACCATCTGTGGGCTCAGCTTCCTCATTTGGTTTATATAGTGCGCGGTCTGGCACATAAAGAATCTGCCAGTAGATGTCTCAGCTTCTCTCCTTCCTTTTCCCCTATTTTCTGGCCTAGAGATCTTCCCATGATTCCTGCTATCCTCACATTACCTCAACAGGGACCTTGATACAGGTGATCCCACGTCAAGCCAAGTTTTTGCTGCCCACTGTGGTCCTCACTGGACTGACGGGATGGCTGAAGTGGTCTCTTTGTTTCCCAGTCCTGGTTCTAAGTCAGTCAGTCCATGACTGACATTCTGAGGACATAGGAATTGGCAGGAGAACCCAGTGCCTCTGATAGATGGTAGGAAAGCCAGAGACTACTGGGTGATAAGCAGTGAGCACAGAGTTCTTAAATGCAGGTGAGTGGCTCAGTGGGGACTTATGGTTTAGGTAGCTGACTGTGGTGAATGGAATCCTCTGCTGAGGCCCCTCTGCCCAGATTTCAGTGCAGCCAGGCCACTTTCTGTATCTGTGTTGGGAGGTAAATTCCTGGACGTCTCTGTGCTTTGACTCCCCCAGCTTAACACGTGGCTAATAGAACCCTCTCAGAAGCTGCTGGTGAGCTCTAAACGGTATAACACAACTATGGAACATCCAGAAAAGTGCCTGTTGGGCCAGAAGTACTCAATACATGTTGGCTGCTGTTTACAACTTTACAACTGACCACATTGTCTTTAGTATTGATGGGTGAGAACATAGGCTTCTCTCTCTCTCTTAAAGCTCCCCACTCAAATCTTCATCTAGGTGTGGCCATTGATTGATAAAATAGAAATACACATAAGAGAAAATTTGTACTAAAACACAAATCCTATAAAAATCAAAAATATGATAGAAGACTGGAAGTAAAATAATTAGGAAAAAATAGTTTCCTAGTAAATCAAGTGAAAAGGAAAACTTAATGTCCTATATCCTTACCATGATATTCTGTCATGAATAGCAACCTATTTCATAGCCTTGAGCTCTGAGTGATATTATGATAAGTATATTGACTTTGAACATTTCTACAGGCCTAAAATTTCAGGCCCAAACACTCAAGAGAAAGAGAATTCTGATGATATTTAGAAAGAATCACAGGAAAAGTGAGTGATGGAACATGATTAACCAGAGAACAGAAAACGGGGAGAGATGATGGTCCACAAATTAGAGGGAAGGCTGTGCTGTGATGTCACCAGAGACAGTACCAGGATGCAAGTAACAGTCTAGAAAAAGGCAAGAAATCCATAACCCCCACCCCCGCAGTAGTAATCCAACAATGACCTATGGCAAGCAGTGAGCTCCCTGTTTATGTGAGCCACATCTTCGGAGACATGCGGGCAAGCTCGCTGCACTATCAGACAGAGCATGGAGACCCAGCCCCTGCCACAACTTTCACACTCTCCCAGTCCAATGAGAGCGGGGCAGAGTGCCTTTCCTTCTTTGAGTACACATTCGTAACTTTTGACAAGAGCCATTCTTTATAGGGCTGCATCCTTAGAGATTAGGGAGCAGTCTGCCCAGAGCCATCAAGTCGCTGTGTTGATGATTATGTAATGAAGAATACTGACACTTACATGTCCAGACACTCCCTAGCAGATTTGGAGTAGTCCTGCTAGGAGTGAGTGTCATCTGCTTCCAGCCTTCTCCTACATTGCCTCTCCTCTGTATGTCCTAGCTGTGGTCAGCACATTCCAAGAGTTTGGTATTCGCCAAGGCCAAATGAGCAATTGCGTGGTCCTAGGGCTCATAAAGGCCCTGTCGTAGCTCTTTGAACCCACACACTTACTAACAGGGTTGTCATCAACTGTTTCCTCACAGTGGCTTCAAAAGGGCCTGGCACACAGGAGTGTCCTACAGGCTCTAGAGCCTGACAGCCTGGGTCTCTATCACTTTCCAGTTCTGTGAACTTGCTCAAACTATTTCAGTTCTTTAAGTCTCAATTTCCTTATCTATGAAGTGGAATCGACAAGTCAATAGGAGCTCAGTGTGTGTGTGTGCACGTGCACACACAGACACCAGCAAGAAAGAGAGAGAGAGAGAGAGAGAGAGAGAGGGAGGGAGGGAGGGAGAGGGCACTGCAGTATGAGCTAAATGAGAGGATGAACTTTAAGCTTTCAGCATAGACTCTCTCTTACCTTCTCTATCAGGAGTCAGCAAGCTAGCTGTTGCTATGGAAAGTTAGATGACACAAGCCTGCAGTTTCATAGACCTGGTGGTGTCTGTTGGAGCCATCTAGCCCCACCACCATAGCATGAAGACAGCCACGGACAAAGTATAGGTGAATAAGCATGGAGCAGTTCCAATAGTGCTTTACTTATCCAGAAAGGTAGCCGACAGGAATCTGGGTTGTACTTTCGGGACTCTACGCAAAGTGGAAAGTTGGAGAGCTAGGTGAGAAACACACATAGCCATGAAGATCGAGGGGAAGACACCAAAGGGGGCAGAATGGTGGTCTGCTCAGTAGTCAAGAGCTCAGTCCACGGAGTAGGATAAGTCTGGGTTCAAATCTAGCATGGGCAAACCGTGTGGTTCCTGTGAGTCTTGGTTTCCTACTTCCTACTGCCCTTCGAGGTAACCAATAAAAGTGACCCATCCCAATTAGCTGCTGTGTGGATGGGACATGGTGCTAAGCATTTAGTAAGAGCTCAGAAACATCAGTAATAGGATTGTAGTGACAGCTGCATCCAAGTACAATGAGGCACAGCCTGTAGGAGGCGAGGTGTACAGACTCCCAACTTTGCCTCTAGAGACCCCGCAGGCTAGATTGTGGCTGCGGAGGGCGTGCCTGCCCACCCCTTAACAAACTTAGAATTCCCTTGCACAGTCAGCACCAAAGTTGGGAACCGCAGGTCCTAAACCAGCCCTGGAATTTCCATCTTGCCATCATCAAGCAGAACTAAGCACAGCAAGGGCAGAAGGTTAGCTTGGAGAATATGAATTTTTTGTTTTGGGCCGAACAGACCTGCTTGGAGACTCAGATTTGGTGCAGCACTGGGACGCCCCTTGGCATTGGATTGCTTTTGTGTGATATTAGAGAACTGGAAATGGAGTCCTCTGCATAGCACATTTTGTTGGAAGAAGATATTGCTGTCAAAGGTGAAACTTACACATTACTTCCTGCTCCTTGTTGATGTCTGAAAGCTACCTAACAAGCATGTGCTTTTCTCCAGAAATTTCAAAACTTCCCTTGTCTTATAGTTCCCAGGGGTAAAATTTGGATCTTGAAATCCTAATTAATGGCATATCAGCACCTCTGGCCTAATCACCATACGCTAATTGATAATGATTTCCACTTATGCCGTTTGTCTCCACTAAGATCATGAGATTTTCACAAGTTTTAAATTTGTCTTGCATTGAGCCCCAGCACTAAAACTGTAAGCTCTCTTCATTTTCTCCCTGGCTCTGTCCCTTCCACCCTTCCTTTTCCTTTTACCATACTTCCTCCAAGTTCTCACTGTGTACAAAACATTGTGAAGGGCATTAGAAGCATCTCCACGCTCTCAAACATAAAGACCGGTGGGCAGCAAGAGTCAGCGTGGTGACAAGGCAGGACTCAGCAAGGTCAGGGTGCTGTGTGTGAAAATCTCTGTGGGGCCCCTCGCGTGTCAGACAGTCAGCACCTGCTTCCGGGTGGAGGAGACACCTGAGCTGGGTTTACAGGATGAGGCGGAGCTCAGGTAAGTGAGTAAGCAGCGGGCTCGACCTTCTCTGTAGACAAAGAAGTAATGTTTGTTCTCCCTTCTGCATGGACTTGGTTATCGGGGTGGGTACAGGGAAAGTGGCAAATGTCAGGCAATACCTGGCTGGCTGGCGGGAGGCCCAGCGGGAAGGACTCTGTAAGCTAAACAGGTCTTTCTGAGCTACTTTCGATGTCTTAAAGCTGAGACACGCAGCACATTAATGAAGCCGAATTAAATATCAAGTTTTGTGGCCCTTGGCTGTAATTGTGTTAAGACTATTGTCGCCTTGGTCCACTGCTACCAAATGGAATCCCTGATTAGCCGCATTACATACATCTGATGAGTAAAGTGATAAAATAAGCTCATTATGACTCAATATGTAGAATTTGATATCCCCTCATTTCAATACATGGAGTCAGCTGGGAAAGGAAGTAAACCAAAGAAGATCTTAGTAGTGAAAAAAACATGAGAAATATTTCCTCGTATCAAAATTCCAGCAAAAGTTGATCTGGAATGGAGGTTAATTAAAGCAATAAACAGAAACAGAAAGTGACTGGGGAGGGGTTCACCATCTGTCTAACACTGTGACTCACCTTGGGTTAGAAGCATTATGCCATGTAGCTATGGTCCTGCCTATTAAGGACCCTGGTCATGGGTAGAAGAAGTCAAGTTAACAAAGTAAACACACAAATAAATATGTACCTATAGAACATGCTAAGTGCCATGACCCAAAATAAAGAGTCTTATGAGAAAACATGGTACTTTACCTATAGAAGGCTGGTAGCCTTATCTTGGTGAAGGGAGTAACAGGAGAGAGTGTCCCAGGTAGATGACCTTTGTGAACATTGGCCCTTGTCACAGCTAAAGTCCAGGTACTTGGGGTCCAGGGAACAGGCCAATACAGACCCTGATGAATTTGGCAGGAACAGTAATGTTGGTCCCAAACCCCATGTAAGTTTTTGATTGATGCTAAAAACAGGATGAATTAAATAGCTTTAAGCAATGCGTTGTGTGTGTGTCCTGAAAAAAAAAGTGGACCAGATGACCAGATGTGCCCATCACATTCATCTCAGTAAGAAATGGTGCCAGGTGAATGAGGTGGTAATAGTGAAGATGGTGAGAACTGGATAAATTTAACATTATTTTGGGCAAACTTGGTAATGGATTAGTTATTCAAGGTGGTACCAAGGGGAAAAATATGGAAGCAAGAAATTGCTTTCATCATTTGCTGAGCTGGGGATTATTATTCTGGAGTTCTTAACCTGGAGCCCTCAAATATGCTTTGAAGACCCACATGTGACACTTTCAGACACCCTCAGTCATGTGCTTTGAGGTGGCCGCCATGCTTGCTTGTATTTGACAGAATAGTGGGTTCCCTTTTCTCTGTATTGTGGCCAGGTTGCAGGAATGTGCAGGTCTGGGCACAGTGACGTTGTCTTCTTCCCTCAGGGTTGGAGCAATCACGGTGAGTGTCATGCTCAGGTGTTCCCCTTTGAAAGAAATGAACCGCTCAGTGCTCAATCCATCCACCTGCTTGGTTCTCCATCTCTCTATGCCCAAGAGAACAAAAATGAGGCCACATGTGACCCCATCGCAACGGTACTGCTATTAGAAACACCCTAAAACTCTGGAAGACAGACACTATTGCAGGCAGGTTCACATTGCTGGTAGAAATCACCCAACCAAGAACAGCTTATGGGATAAAAAGAGGCTTATCTTGGTTTACAGGCTATGATGGTAGGGCAAACGATGGCATGAGCAGAGGGTGGACATCACCCCCTAGCCAACATACAATGGACAATAGCAACAGGAGAGTGTGCCAAACACTGGCATGGGGAAACTGGCTATAACACCCATAAGCCTGCCATCAACAATACACTGTCTCCAAGAAGCTTTAATTTCCAATTGCCATCAGCTGGGGAACCTAGCATCCAGAACACCTAACTTTATGGGGGACACCTGAATTAAACCACCACAGACTCCAAAATTGTAGGAGAGAGAAGCCAGATAATCTTGCTGTGTTCAAACAGCTCCTCCAAAGGACCAGTGAGCTATGAAGAAGGGGCCCCACTGTAGTGAGAGGACATACTGGTAGTGTGTCCTTGAGACTTCTGAAAGGCAGTGACTGTCATCTCATCTCATCCCCACAAGCATCATGACACCCCTACTAGGGAGCCTGGGCACAGGGAAGTTGAATGACTTTACCAAGCTCCCCCAGTAGCAAGTACAGCTAAGCACAGCCGGGGTTGAAACACAGGGACTTGTATTACATAACCTATGCTCTTAGCTACTCTGATCCTGTAACAAAAGGCCACAGGCTAAGAAAGTAAGAAATGTGGTCCCCTGGAAGGAGGGATCGTGACTTGAATTGAGACTGTTGCAGTCAGGTTCACATTACTGACAGAAAACACCAGACCAAGAGCAGCTTGTGGGAACAAAAAGGTTTATTTTGGCTTACAAACTTGAGGGGAAACTCCATGATGGCAGGGGGAAATGATGGCATGAGCAGAGGGTGGACATCACCTTCTGGCCAACATCAGATGGAAAAAAAGCAAGAGGAGAATTGCCAAAAACTGGCAAAAGGAAACTAGTTATAAGACCCATAAGCCCACTCCCAACAATATGATGTCTCTAGGAGGCTTTAATTCCCAAATTGCCATCAGCTGGGGATCTAGAATTCAGAACACCTAAGTTTATAGGGGACACCTGAATCAAACCATCACAGAAACCAATAGAAAATCCTGAGCTTCACTACCTCTGCAGGACACATGATGTCAAGTTTCCACGAGGCCATCTGGGATCCTGGTTTCTGGTGAAGTGCTGCGCCTTTGTTTTACAGTGGGGAGTCCCTTCCTCCTATTGATGCATTCCTTCCTAAAGTCCTTGCTGACCACCCTAGGTCTGTCGGAAATGGAACTGGTCCCGGGGCTACAGCAATGAGCTCAGGCATACCTTGGAGAATAAGGAAAGTTTTTTTTTTAATTATTTATTTATTTATTTGAGAGCGACAGACACAGAGAGAAAGACAGATAGAGGGAGAGAGAGAGAATGGGCGCGCCAGGGCTTCCAGCCTCTGCAAACGAACTCCAGACACGTGCGCCCCCTTGTGCATCTGGCTAACGTGGGACCTGGGGAACCGAGCCTCGAACCGGGGTCCTTAGGCTTCACAGGCAAGCGCTTAACCGCTAAGCCATCTCTCCAGACCGGAAAGTTTTCATTCATGTGAATACACAGTGGGGTGCTGAGGGAATTCATAGACCCATCAGGAGTCTCTTGATACTGTACAGTGGTATGAGTTCAAGAGGAAAGGGGTGGTGTTTCCTCAAGGGACATCCAGCAATCAAGGAAGGTGGGTAGAAATTAGCTTGCTAACTAATTGAGAGCAGAGAGTTAGACAGGAAATGGCTTCAGGTGCAAAGGTGTCCAGGCATGGAAACAAGAGAGCACAGAACTCCATAGATGACCTCCTGCAAGGCAGCCTGACCAGAGGGGAGAACACAGGGAAAGAAGACAGGGGAGTCTTGTCTCTGTTCTCCAAAGGAGATTGGGACTTCACTCGGTGACAGAAAGCCACCTCATAGGAGGCTAAAGGGAAGCCTTCCTGGAGTGGTCTGGGGCCTCAGTTCCTTTCTTGGGTTGAAGTGATGGTGGGTCTGGCCAAGCCTGTGGGACAGTTGGGACAGAATTAGCAGAGACCATGGGCCTTTAGGAATCTGGAAACTTCAGTAGTGCCATCATCCCCTCCTTTCCCATTTGCAGGAAGACCTTTCAGTCAACTTTGTTCTCTAGCGAAGGTTCTTCCATCCATTAAGAAGGCTTCCTTCAGGCTGGAGAGATGGCTTAGCAGTTAAGTGCTTGCCTGTGAAGCCTAAGGACCCCGGTTCGAAGCTCGGTTCCCCAGGTCCCACGTTAGCCAGACGCACAAGGGGGCGCACGTGTCTGGAGTTCGTTTGCGGTGGCCGGAAGCTCTGGCGCGCCCATTCTCTGTCTGTCTCTATCTGCCTCTTTCTCTCTCTGTCTGTCGCTCTCAAATAAATAAATAAAAAATTTTAAAAAAAAAGAAGGCTTCCTTCGAGATGGCTTAGCGGTTTAGCGCTTGCCTGTGAAGCCTAAGGATCCCGGTTCAAGGCTTGCTTCCCCAGGACCCACGTTAGCCAGATGCACAAGGGGACACATGTGTCTGAAGTTCGTTTGCAGTGGCTGGAAGCCCCGGTGCACCCCTTCCCTCTCTATCTGTCTCTTTCTCTCCATCTCTCTCTGTCACTTTCAAATAAATAAAGAAAACTGAACAAAAAGAATATTTAAAATAGAAAGAATGCTTCCTTCACTTAAGTGGACAGTGACAGTCTGGTGGGTACCTAGAGTGTCTGCAACTCACTAAACATGAACTGTACTGACTGCATCTTCACTTCCATCAGTAGCATCCACCGTACAGAGCCAGATTGCAGGTTTATTAACCCCCACATCACTCCTAATTGGGATCATCACCACATGGCAGTGGCTGCATAGAGGACATTGGGAACTTACAGTTGTCCCCACTGGAGGCAATTTATTCTAAGTGATGCACCTCCTGCAGCAAGGCTCCACCTCTCAAAGGCTTCACTGGCCCCAGACCAAGTAGGTGGCCTAGTCACAAATAATTGAGTCTATGGGAGTCAAATTACATTCAAACCTTTACAGTAAGTTGCCTAGAGGTGATTCAAAGTAAATAGGTTAGGTTAAATGCAAGTACTATGCTGTGTCAAGAGGGACCTGGAAGCAATCTCCCAGAAGTACCAACAGAAAATTGTAGATCATATCTAAAATGTCTGTTCCCTTCAGAAAGGCTGCACTCCATTTTAGCTCTGAAAAGTTTAGCACTTCAGCAGTTGTTGGATGTTAGGATATCAAAAGTAAATTAATACAATTTTTTCCTCACATTATGAATTTCAGTTCTGAATTTTACTTTCTTTTTATATATCCATTCATATACTCAAGAAATCCCAAGTATCAGTTGACCATGTGACATATGTACATGGGTCCTTCGGTAGTGAGAAATTTCTGATATCAAACACAAGCTTTGATGTTTGCCGAAAAAAGCCTTGGTTTTCTCCTTTATTAAATGGATACAATAAAACTATGTCAGTTGTACTAATTCAAAGGGCTACACAGGCAGTGTGCACACATGGCTAGCATTCAGTTACTATGTTCGACACCAAATAATCATTCATCTCAATTATAACTCCAACCCTTGAAGTTGTACTGTCACCCCTCCCCACCTCCACACACACATTCTAGCAGAGGAGGAAACAGTTCTCCAGTGATGCATTGACTTGTTAAAAGACATACACCTAAGAAAATGTTGGGCCTGGATCAGAGCCCACCAAATAACTTTGACAAGGATGGACCCTTCCTGACTGGCTTGCTGTGCTGTTAGAAAGAAGTGAGATACCTTCTTGGAATTAAGCCCTGAAATATCGCAGGGTAATGGGTCTTGAAGTAGGAAGAATGCTGGGTAGTTCTCTCCTGCTAGAAAGGGGTTCAGGGCACTAAGAAAGCAAAAGCTACATAGAGGGAAATAAGACCGTTCAATAAAATACATCTTGACTTCCTTTTGGGGTCAAGCAGTCTTAATGACTAAGAACACATCAGTGAGCAGAGGAGTCCCTGCCCTCCAAGAGCTTTGAAATGCCACCATCCTGTACATGGAAAGATGCAAGAAGTATGTGAGGATTTAGAAATTATCACTAGAGCGAAGGCAAAGATAGGGCTGCTGGGGAGGAATGCTGGTGAAATGGATCAGTGGATAAAGGGCTTGCCGCATGAGCAAGAGGAGCAGAGTTAGGATCCACAGCCCCCAAGTAAAGGCTGGGTGGGTGTGAAACTTTGCCTATGACCCCACTACTCAGGAGGCAGAGACAGGGGGGCCTCCTGGGCAAGGTGGCTAGCTAAATCACTCAACAAAGCAAGTCTAAGGTTCAACTGAGAGACCCTGGAAGACCCTCAAAGTCAACCAACTTCTGTCCTAACACACACACACACACACACACACACACACACACGTGCAAGTGCACAATTCCCCCCATGCACACACACATGCAAATGCACATACATGTACACCATATATACTCTCATACATAAAAATGTGTGAACAAAAATGCATGAGACCGACCCATGCTTGATAGTGACTGAGTTGGTTTGATCACTGATGAGTTTTTTTTTTTTTTTTCTTATTGCCAGGCAGCTTGATTTTGCATTTGCCTTGTGCACATTGTTAGGACTGCCGAAATCAAGTGCCAAGGTCATACCCACAAACATGAGCCTAGGAGAAGACCTGGTTTTATGTGGAGCTCTGGCAGTGCACTTCCAAACGGGCGCTCTTGGGAAGATTCTCTGGCCACTTCTGCTTCTGTTTACTCTCTATTGGGATTAAGTACCTAATAATTGGACTCATGCAGTGAAGCAGCTAGAGTTGTGGCATGTTTGCTTGGAACATTTTGAAGTCAAAGTAGTTAATGATAACTGTAGCAACCATTTAGTGGAGACTAGTTACCAGGCATTGGAGAAAGCCTTTTACATAGGCAATTGCACTTGATTCTCCAAGGAATCCCCAGGCTTGAAAGTGCAGTTATCTCTATGTTGCACAGGAGGGAAAAAAAGTCTCAGAGAAGTCACATCCTGGCACAAGGTCACGCTGCTGGAAATGTTGAAGGGAGAAATGGGCCTGGTCTGGCTTGCTCTAAAATAGTGGTTCTCAAACCAGAAGCAGTATCTCCATCCCTACCAGGGGACATTTTGGAAAGTCTAATGACTTTGGTCCTGGCATGAATAGAGGGGTTCCACTGGCATCTCCTACGTAGATGTCAAGGATGTTAATTTAAACATCTTCAGTACACAGGATAGCACACTTCCCCTCCCCCACAAACCAATTACCCAGCCCAAAATGTCAGTACAACTAAGGTTGAGAAAACTGCTGTGACGCCACAGCGCCTCCCCTTGCCCTGCCCATAGTGGCAAAATCTCATGCACAGGAGCTTCCAGAAGCACTTGCATCAAATCATCTAGCTGGCATGGGAGTGTTGGATGAAACTCCTCTCTTGTTGTCTTTATCTAGAAGCAGAGACGAAGTAATTTAGATCGAGCTATTCCCAGGAAAGGCTTTCGATGAACACAACACAGGAAACCCCAATGGGGCTTGCAGCTCCATTCCAGCTAAGGTTCAAGTTCATGAGTGCAGGAAAGGAACTCATTAGAGTCTTACAGGCTGCAGGACAAACATTAATAGCTTCACCTTTAATTTAAGCTAGGCTTTATTTTTATTGCTGGTCCTTGGGTAGCAACTAGATTTATTAGGGTGTGTTTTTTTTTAATATAAGTTGAAGCAAATCAATAAAGCATATAAGCAAGTGATTCCTATACTATTTTCAAAAATGAATTTGAATCCTCCTATACATGCATAGTATGTACACATACTCATACGTTCCCTTTTGCCCCACATTTTCAGACACTTGGTCTTCAGAATGCAACCCACAAATTATGAGATGGAAATAGAGTTCTATCAGCTGGGGGGAGGGGAGATTACTTAAAGTATAAGATCCTGGGTAGTGTTTTTACTTATCTGTAAGGAAAGACAACATGCGAATATTCACCCTAATCACCAGTGTTGGAAAACTAAGAACAGTATGAGCTTTCTTTGCAGTTTTCCCTCATTTTGTAGGTTTTGATGCTTTTGACATCTATTATATCATTTCCCCTAAAACAAATGAGATATTTATCCCCCATTTTATAAGGTATGAAAATAGATTCAGAAAAAAAAAATGGAAACTTCTCCAATGTCACAGAATTTGGCTGTGGCTGAGAGACCTCCATCTACTGTTACTTCCATCATGATTGCAACCCCCCGGGGAGAATGTGAATATGCCAGTTTCCTTCTCATTTCTGGGATAGAATGCCTGACCAGAGGCAGCTTATGGAAGGAAAAGGTTTATTTCTGCCTCACAGTTTTGAAGGAAGATTTTGTCATGGTGGAGAAAAGCATAGCAGGAGAAGTCAGCTGGGTATCATGTCCCCACAGCAGCAGGAGGTAGTAGAGAGAGACAGTGCCACCTGGCGTGGGCAAGACGTCCTGGACTATAAAATCCCAACTTCCAGCAAAGGCCCACCTCCCAAAGGCTCCACCATTTGGTGACTAAGTTTAATCCCAAACACATGAGGCTATGGGGGGGTATTTTATATTCAAGATACCACTGTAGCAAGACTAAGCCAGTCAGTCTGCCTTAAAGCCTGCTGCTGACAGAAGAAGCATATGTGGAGAAGTCTGTCTGTCACCTTGGCTGTGTATACATAGCCACATCCCCTGTTCCTTATGGGTGTATGGAGTTGACGTGCTATCCAGTGCAGAAGCCATTTAAATTTAAATTGGTCAAAATTAAAATTAGAAGCAGCTGAGAAGCTCAACACTAAAGTAGACTTAAAACACACCCACCAAGGTTCAGGGAATTTTGTAGAAGAGAGGACAGAAAAATTGTAAGAGCCACAGGGTGGGAGGGAATATCAAGAGGCATTGCTCCCCAACAAAGACTCACTGCTGCTCTCGTAACTCATACCCCACAAGCCCATGGTGGGCACCAGCTATCCCACTGAAGAGGGCCCTTGGTAGAATGGGGGCAGGGAGGAAGGAAGTGATTTTACCAAAGTTTCTACTTAACCAAAGACAAATTGACTAAAATTCAATAAAATTAAAGTTTCAGTTTCCAGTCACCATGGCTGCCTTTCCCATGCTTATAGCCAAATACTGCTCGTGGTTATTTGATTGGACAGCACAGTGCATTTCCCTCTACTACACTAATGGATTGGAAGGACAAAGGAAATAAAACCAGTGTGGTATGTAGTATTTCAGAAAAGTCAGAAAGGCGCTATTCAACTTGCAATGATGAAAAAAAAAATTACACATGACTTTTACGTTTTGTGCTTTTGAAGGAAGAAAGTTTACATGTCTGTGATGGGCCCACTCTGTCAGGAGGCAGACGGGGGACATTTGCTTCATGCTCAATCTCATGACAACTCTCAGAATCAGTACCGTCACCCTGCTTTATGCATGAGGCCACTGAGGTCCAGTTATTTGGCCACCACGTGCATGTGAAGGGGCAGCACAAGCATTCAGTCTCAGCTCTGCTTTCTGAACCTACACATCTGCTTTGCTCTATGCCCTGAATCCTCGGTGCAAACAAGAACTTCGTTTCTACCCATAGACCAGTGTCACCTGAGTCAAGTATACCCAGAGTTCATCATGTGCAAAGGAATTAACATCCCGGATTTGGAGCTATTGAGATGATCTGAGTTACACAATTGAGAAATCATCTAATACATCGTCTGTGCCAAATAGGCCCGAGTCCTTTGCTTCCCAGTCACAGAGTTGGCATTTGTGCTGCAAAACACCACACAACTTCTGCACCAACATGGTCATTTTAATGATGGTGCAAGTCACTAGGGTTCCTTTTCCCAGCCCTTGGAACAGGTTTGGTGTGGAATAGCCATGATGACACACAGTATTTACTCCATGACACCAAAGCCAGGCTCATACCCATATCTGTGGCCTGGTGTTAACTGAGCCATATGTTTCCCCCTGCACAGATTCCTGGCCTGACTGGCTTTCACAGCCCTAGATGACTAGAATCCCAAATGAATATCCCAAGCCTGTCCATTTACAAGAGAGGAGAGTCACCAGACAGGCATTCCATTGCTACATGTGGCTGTCTATGAGAAGCAGGTTATTTTTCCAAGCAAATGGCCTCATGGAGCATCTGAGGAAAATTTATTTTAAGCCTTGGAATTATAAGCAGGCAAGGTCACTACAAAGACATTTAAAATTGCATCAGGAGACAACTCGTAGCAAAGGACCTACCACCTCTCTCTGTTGATTTATTGCTTACTCTTTTAACTTAAAAATAAAAGATCGATAGATTGATTACTTTGCCTGTAGTTGGGGACATGCTAACCTGCTCTCTGGCCTGGTTCATAGGGAAGGCATCACTGGCCTGCTTGTGGCACCATTACCCCCATGCAGAGGGAACTCCTGTGAGGGTCACTGAAGTAAGTGTTTAGCACTGAATGAAAACAATATGGCCTGCCAGGCACATGCCCCAGAATGGAGCGTGGCCGTGAAGTCCCCAGAATGTCCCATCATGCCTTCAGCCATAAGACTGAGGCAATTTCCAATGGGCTTTTGGAGGCGTTTGAACTTGAGGCCATGAACTCTTTAGATCAAAGCTTTCCAGAGAAAATGGCAGGTGTCTCTTCAGCTTCTGGTGAAACCACCAGTCCCGAGACTCTCAGCCAGGATGCTGTCTCCAGCCTTCCCAGTTGGTTTATCATCTGGGCTAGCTAGGTTAGCCATTTGCTTCCAGAGAACTATCTTAACACAGCATAATTTCTGAGTCCTGAACACATTTGGGACATGAGTCACCTGGAAGACAAAAGTTAAGCAAATCCCAAAGGTTTTGCCAAGATACCAGGAAATGTGCTTCTACACTTGTCAATTGATGTTCACTGAGTAGCTACTAGGGAGCTGTGTTGTGGCTGCTAAAGTTGTGACTTAATTTCGTTCCTGGCTTTATTCCTTTATTAAGGCTTCTATTTCATTTTAATTTCTGCTGACAAAATTCTCCTCACCATGAATTTATTTAGCAGATCAGGTATATATCTCACTTTGAAACAGGGGATTGGGAAAAATATTATTAATTTAAGAGTTGCATGCCTTTTTCAGGTCCTTTTAAGGCCATGTTGCATTCTAAACATGTCCTCATCCTGTGCAAGCGGCTGTGTATCAGAGGCCCTCTCCTCTCTTCCCTTTTCATGCACAAGGCTCACAGACATCAGAGGAACCACAGCTCTCAGCCTCAAGAGCTGATCCCACCACACTGAGCTGTATCTAAAATTGGCCTCTGTGTTGAGACCAGGGCAGGGGGTGTAATGTGGCCTGTGACTTCTTTTTCCATGTCCGTATATTACCTGCTGGTGAGCGATCCTTGGAGACAATTTGAGATAAAACTTTAAGAATAATACATGCTTTATTGAGGACATCATGCCCTTCGGGCTGAATTTCAAACTATGTTAAATCGATGCTCACATTCAGTTCTGTGTTGTCTGTGTTTATATTACAGATACAGTATTAAAATTGCCCATAATTAGTCATGGTCATGCCACACATATGGTACAAACTGACTTTAAAACCCTTTCTCTGACTGCAAAATCAATACAAGACAGACAGGTGACATTCCTTGTCACCAGCTCGTATCAACAGGTTCCATAGAGGGCTGGAGGCCAGAGAAGAAAAACTGAAGGAGAGGAGTGTTATCTAATCCCCTGCTGGAAAAGATGCTGCCCTACTGTCTTTATTGAGGAAGCCCCACAGGGCTGTGAGACATCTTTCTGCCTGCATTCCCATGATGCTTTCTGGGTGGAAATTACCTGCTGTAGAATGATGCAATTATCACCTGTCTCTGAGCTGGTGGGGGAGGGGGGGGCAGGCTGACTATGCATGCTAGTGAGCCACCAAAGCCTCTTGCTGAAAGACCCCATGAGGTGAGGCACCCTGAGTGGGACAAGAAGAAAGCGATAACATTTTCCTACTGTTCCATCACCCTTGTTTTGTCTTAATTGTGAGCCAGGCCCTCTTGTATGTTTGATCAGGAAATGTACTGGCTTCCTTAGACGAAGTCTGGCTCTTATTAATAAGCTCTTTCTTGTTGACTGTTGGCTTTCTAGATTGTTGCTCTTCTTGAAAAGTCTTAAATAGCCTTAGATACACACAGATGCATGTTTGGTGTATGTAAAGCTTGGATATGAGTCTACATACGTGTGTGTGTTGTCATAGAGTCTTATCATCAACATTTCGTGTAACAACTGCTGCAATATGTAACTGTCCATAAGCAGAATCTCATTATGTGCTACTGTGTGTGTGTGTGCATGCACACGCATGTGCCCCCATTTACACAGTCCTGTATCTATGAAGACTAAAGTGCTTCAGCCCCTCATCCAATACGCATCTGTTTAATATAGAAAGGAGTACCATAAGCAGCAGTTGAAGCAGCTGAGGTATTTTTTTCCCTCTAGGACATACTTTTTTTATTATTATTCTTTCAGTCAACCCATTTGAATAGATTACTTAATTAGCATTTATTGTTTGTAAAATTCCTCATCCAGAAGTACCATTTTAAGGCCTGCGGTTTTGAAGAAAGACAATTTAATGGTGATAATCCTGTATAGAATTTTCAAATTGATTTCTAGGTAATAAATTGTTCCTCAATTGTAGTGCCTTCCCCACTCCCATTAGACATGAAGACTTCTTTCTAAATGCATTCATAACCATTAAAATGTTGTCTGCAGTTCCTTGTCATTTGAAACAGGTCATAACTTTAGGCACAAACATTTAAAGGGCTATACTTTCACAGTTCCACTGCTATGCTGGGGGGGGGGGATGTGCTGTTGAAAGTAATAGAGCTCTTGCAGTTCCTGGTGAAAACAGTTCAGCTCTACTCATCCCAGGAGGAGAGATAACCTTTCTCTTTGTACACAAAGTTGTTTGGTTGAAATTCCACTCTGCCTGGGTCTTATTTATCAGCCTGATGTATGGTTAGGACTGTAGGGAGACTCTCCAGAACCTGTTTACAATTTCCCTGCCCTCCTCTTTTCCCAGCAACACCCTGGGAATAGAGCAAACTCATTGCCAAGGAAACTCGCTGACAGTAAAGTACTGTGAGGAGGCTCTACATTCAACCTGCAGCTTTGGGCCTTTTGAAGATGGCACTCAAATGTATGACGCAAGAAAAGCTCTAGAAAATTTAAAATAAAACAAAAATAAATAAATGAACACACTGGCATTCCCTATGATACTTCTGGAAGTTTGTATGCCTTTGATTGGGGGGAGCTTGTTTATTTTGAACAGAATTAGATCATACTTGGGTGTTGTGTTCAGTGGTGTGGGACGAGAGGGGGCCAGGGTGGTCTTCTCATGGCCTCTGTCCAGATGATTTTTAGCCAAATTAGGTCTAAACATGATCTCATTGGTCTGATTCTCATTTTTATCAATGAGAGATTACATGCTTAGGTATTATCATAACAAATGGAATGTTGATCCCATTCAAGGACTTTTTATGTACCAGGCAAGAAGCTTAGAGAATGTTATCTCTTGATCCTCAGTTCTGGTTGCCAAGCTGACCGAGGAGGAAGGTATGTAGTCCTTTCTATAGAAGTGGAAAGGGTCAAGAAATTCAAGGCTTTGGACCCATCTCACATAGCCGGTTGGGTACCTAGTCTAGTGGCTAGGATTCCACACCTTCAGAGAGCAGGTTGGGGGTTGAGTGGGATGGATGCCCTCGGGTGACCAAGGGTGCCCTTTCATGGGAGGCTTTGTTCACTGAGCGAATGAAGAAACATGCATGTGTTTGCTCTTCTAAAGCTCTGGATATGCATATTGTACATCCTGCGGACACCCTTTAAAGCAAGCGAGACTGCTCCTTTACTCTCGTTCACCCACTCGCTCCTAACCTCAAGCTTTCCTTTTCTTTCGCATATGTGTTTATACCTCTGCAAAGGAACACCCATCTAGCTTTATATGGGTGGCTGAAGAATTGAACCTGGGCTGACGGGTTTTGCAAGCAGGTGATTTTAACCACTGAGCCATTCTTGATGTCAAGTTTGATGCTCCCCTCATACCATGTCCTCTGACAGCTCAAGTGGTCTTGCCTGCCCCTTTCTGAGCCTTCCATAACCTATATCAAGAGTTTTCCTTTCCTAAGTCTTTAGAATAACCCCTTGATCTCTTTATTGAGAAAATGAACAATATCAAGTGCACACTTGTAGCCAACAGCTGCTCACTGGGTACACCAGTGAACCAGATTGCAAGACCCTCTCATAACCCATATGGTTGGGGTGGAGGAGTCATTGCAGAACACAGAACATGGATGTAAAAGACTGAGGATAATTCAGAATTCTAAAACTGGCAAGTGTTTTTATTTAATTTTTCCTCCCTGAGTAAATATAAATACCTTCAAAATTGGATTTAATTGTTCACATTTTGAAATCAGTCTGCATATAAAGCAATATGTGTTTCTGACATCTCAGTGGTAATCCAGGACCACTTCCCTACAAGGCATTCATCCATGTGACAGAGGCATCCTGGGCTTTCCACGTGGGAGGACTCACAGCTGCCTGCATCCCGATCATGACATTTTACACGCAGCCAGCTGCCAGCAAGTTCATGGTCTCCTGATCCTATTAGACACTTCTGTGACATCCAGGAACCTACAAAGTCCCCTAATACTCTGATATCGTTGATAGTTGGCATCCCATGGCTTCCCAAAGTACCTGGATTAGAGATGACAACTAGAGAAAAAAAAAGACCCTCATGGCCTCAGAAAAGTCTGGGTGTTCATAAAGCAGACTTGCAGTATGTGGTCCCATCTGAGCCTGGGTGCTACAAGGGCAGACACAGTATATTCAGGACTTGGGAGAGCGACCCACTGCCCTCCGTGGTGACAGTTTCCAGAAATGTAGTACAAGTTAATAAACCTAGAAAACTGGAAGTTTTCTCTGGTAGCATCCAAGTTAATAATAAATAAATAAATAACTGTTACCTATGCATCATAGTGGAGGAAATCAGTTTGTTCCCATACCAGTAGTTTCGGCAGTAGAATTCCAGAAGTACTGCTAACTTGTAGTAAGTTCATTTATGGTAGCTTGAAAATCTTTACTCATGATAAGCAGCAAAATCAACAACAATAACTGAGAAGTAATTGTAGGTCTCTCATGAAATATTTGGGTCATTTATTCACCCTCATGGCTCCCATTTTGGAAACTGAGACCCCTGTAAAGAGAATCACCTACTCAGGGTCATGTACCTAATGTAGCAAACCACTCACTTATCTCTTACTTTTTCCCATTTCCCAATTTTGCTGAATATATCAAAGGAATATTTTTTTTTGCAGGATAGAGATCTCACACACAAACAAAGTCAGGATGTTTCTCCATGATGTAAGACTACCTGCCTCCTCCTTCACCATTCAAAAGAAATTACCATCATGCTTATTTCAGCTGTATTAAGCCATCAAGAGCCACTTAGCAAAGTGTTTTACAGAAGACACTATAGAACCAGATGACATTCTAAAGGTGCTCTGGTAAATAAATACAAAAAATACGGGTATGAGATTGGTGACTCAAGAGTTGATCCCCATAGTAAATCTGATGGAAGAATACAATTTGGTTTAGAAAGCTATCAAAGTAAGTCCTTTCTCTTAAAAATGTTTTTGCTAAACTCTTAAGATCATACTGGTAACACTAGATGAGAAATAAACAAAAAATATACATCTCTGAGTCTTTATTAGTTTTTCATGTTTACACTCAAATGTAATTTGGCAGTTCACAGGATAGGGCAGAGGGCCCCCAGGGCAGAAATGGGAATTCAAGTTGGATTTGAGGTGCTATTAGCCCCCATATTTTACTCTTCCAGGTGAAACCGTAAGTTGCTGAAAATCAGAATAGAGTCTTCTGGGGTTTACAGAAACAAAAACAAACAAACAAACAAAAAAAACATTTGAAACAAGCTACTTGTTCCATAGATGTGTTACAAAAGAATGCTATGTGTGATTGTCAAACAAGGGCTGTTATTTGTGACTCAGGTCTGCCCATGTGTAGAACTAAGGAAACAGCCAATTGGCAGAGGCCTTTTGGTTGATGCCTGTAGGTATTGTATATTCCTGTCATTGCTACTTGAATCCAAGATACCTTGCTGTGGGTCAGAGGGACTTAGAGGATGAAGGCAGCATAATTGACTAGTTTAGAGTATGGAGGTAGCCATTGGGAACCTTCCAGTGCTGTGGTTTCCTCATCTATAAAATGCCAATAATTCATCCTCATTAGATTGTTAGTGGTTCAAACACATTAATATACATAAAGTGTTTATGATAGTGGGTGTCAGATTAGAGATCATCAATAACTTTTTGGGCTGGAGAGATGGCTTAACACTTAAGGCACTTCCTGCAAAGCCAAATGACCCAGGTTTGATTCCCAAGGACCCACATAGGCCAGATGCACAAGGTGGCACATGTGTCAGTGTTTGTTTGCAGCAGCTGGAGGCCCTAGCATGCCCATGCCCATTCTCTCTCTTTCTCTCTCTCTCTGTCTCTCTCACTCACTCTCCCTCCCTCCCTCTTCCTCTTCCTCTCTCAAACAAATAAATAAAAATAAACATTAAAAAAATATATACATAAATAATTTTTCAAAGTGTGAGATTTGCTTTTTAAGTTTTTTTTTATTGTTCAGTTTATTTATTTGAGAGTGACAGAGAGAGGAAGAGGCAGGTAGAGAAAGAGAGAGAGAATGGGCATGCCAGGGCTTCCAGCCACTGCAAACGAATTCAAGAAGCAAGCGCCCCCTTGAGCATCTGACTAACGTGGGTCCTGGGGAATCAAGCCTTGAACCAGGGTCCTTAGGCTTCACAGGCAAGCACTTAACCACTAAGCCATCTCTCCAGCCCTGAGATTTGCTTTTAATAACAATAACCAGCATTTTGCCTCTTATATGCCAGAACTTAAACTAAGAACTTACCACATGGTAAGTCATTAATCTTCAGAATTTTCAATGTATGTGTGCAGAATCTATAAGATAATACAATGATTACTGTATAGTATATTTAGTTGAACAAACTGTGACTTGGAAATGTTAGCAAGATGCCCAGGTCAGACAACTAGGAAGTAATTAAGCCCATATTTAAAAACAAGTAACACTGTCTGAAGTGCACATTTAACCACTACATTGTACAGGGAGACAAACAACTTGTGAATCTGCTGTTCCCAATCCAAAGTTAGAATTCATTCATTGAAGAGACACTGGACCCCTGTGAGGCTAAGGCCAAAGATGGGCACGTGTGCTGTTCCTTTGCTACCCACAGCCAAAAACCAGTGAAATTCATATGCAATTGTTGCAGTCAGGTTTGCATTGCTGGTAGAAATCACTCAACCAAGAGAAGCTTGTGGGAAAAAAAAAAAAGAGGTTTATTTAGGCTTACAGGCTCAAGGGGGAAGTTCCATGATGGCTGGAAAAACAATGGCATGAGTAGAGGGTGGACATCACCCCCTGGCCAACAGAAGATGGACCATAGCAATAGGAGAGTATGTTCAAACACTGGCACAGTTTTCCTAAACTGATTATAACACCCATAAGCCCGTCCCCAACAACGCACTCCCTCCAGGAGGTATTAATCCCCAAATCTCCATCAACTGGGAACCTAGCATTCAGAACACCTAAGTTTATGGGGGACATATGAATCACACCACCAGAGTAATCAAGCCTTCAACTCTCAAGATCTCCTTGGACAAGAAAACCCCAGCAATCTAGTGAAGAAAAATTCATAGAATCTAATAATTTATAGCATCTAATCTGTCTCAGGATTCCTAGTGGTTTTTGTCAACTGTTTTCAGTTACTCTGGCTGCACAACTAGGTTACCAGCTCTTAGTAGACTAAGTCATGTTTAATGAATAATAAGGAATGGATTTATTCTATCTGCATTGTACCTTGAGGCCGGCAGTGACTCTTCCCATCATCAAGGCGGAGATTCTCATTTATTTTGGTACAAAAATTAACATTTCTTTTTATTTTATTTTATTTTTTGAGGTATGGTCTCATTCTAGCCTAGCCTAACCTGGAGCTCACTCTGTAGTTTCAGATTGGCCTCAAAATCATGAAAATCCTCCTACCTCTACCTCCTGAGTGCTGGAATTAAAGGCTTATACCACCACACCCAGCTAAGATTAAGATTTCTAATTGTTATTACTTACTCTTAGTGGAGCAAATTGACAACGATGCTAATGCTGTTACCACACTGGCTCTACTTTGTCTGCAAAGAAAGCTCCTCACTGAGGTAAGGTTCTGTGACCCATTCTGATTTTCACTCAGGAAAAATATGGGATAAGATGAAAATTGAATGGCTGTTGGAGATTACTTAGTTGATGGCTTGCTGTATTTTAGTGGTTTTGAAACACTGTAAAGTCCCAAAGGAACCAGATATGTCATAACAAAAAGAAGTAAAAAAGAAAAAAAAGCAGGTGTCCATCAGGAAAGCTCACAGGGAAAATAATTAAAGGTGATGGAAGCCATAATGCCACCCTCCCTTTTCTGGCCGCAGGATGTAGGGGAAATGATGACCTTGCAATCGAGAGATAAGACTGGGAATCAAGGAGGAGTTATTGTCTGAATGCTCTCCTTTCCTTTCTGGCAGTCTCTCTCTCTATAAACCGAAGAGAGGAGTTGAATAAAGGATGGCACCCCATTTCAAAGGAAAGGGACTTACAGATCATCAAACCTCTATCTGAAAGAGCTCTGGGCTGGTGTGTGCTATGAAAGGATTCTGCCTTTCAGTGAGGAGAGGCATTTGGCTGGCATCTGAGGATTAGCATAAACGTGTGATATTTCTTTCTATCCTGCATTTCAGACCTTCAATAGTAGCATGGGGCAGCTTAAAGAGCGATCACATTCAATTTGCTTTGGGCAGCATTAACCAGTATCAATTAATTTATTATTTTTTTTAACCCAGAACACTACATGCTTCTTGCCTAAAGAGAATATGCATCCTGGTTTGCCTGAAAGGGTTCCAGTTTCTACCTATTGTACTATAGGGTTTGAGTTTGCTGTTAAATTATACTTTACATATAACCCAGTATAATTGGTCATATAAGTATTTGGCTCAGGCAAAGTCACCCCCACATGGAGGTGACTACAAAACTGTTCTCACCACAGTAACCACAGAATGTCCCTATAGGAATGGTGAGTGGCTACCATCTCACACTTAAAACACTCTGATAACTGTTTGTAGTAGCCTAGGTATCTGGTGATAAATGAAGCCATTCTCAGAACATCTCCCCACATGAAAATATTTTGGTTATTTAAAATCAGTTTAGGACACATTTTAGGGGCTACATAATCATCCCATCCCACTAGTCATTAAGAGTCAGCTTGGATAGGAAGAATGGGTTAGGACTTGATCTTATGGTCAAAGGTGACTTTAAGAGTTCAACTCACTTCCCCAAACACTATTAATCTCTTATGGCTTATGGAAATGAACACTTATTTTAAATACAATTTGAAACTTAAAACAATATTCCAAAGATAATGTTGCTCAATTCAATGTTTTATGTTGGGGTCACTGGGAACCTGAGACTTCACATAATTTGTCCAGAGTCACGCTATCATCTGGACAGAGGTGGGACCTGAATGGGTGCCCTTATATCTGTTTCTTATCCATGGGCTGGAAAATACTCTCCTGCAGAGGTTACTGAGAGTTATTAAATTGACTGAACTCCATGGAAATAAACAGCTGGATACAAGCTGAACCATGCTCATCAAATTTTACATCCTCTAAATCCTGAAGTAAAAAGTAATGGCCAGGCTGTAGAGCCCATCAGCATGCCCCAGGCTGGCAGCCACCTGGCTTATTCTTTGGAGCCTACCTTCACTCTCCAGCACATTTTCATATGATATGAGTCTGAGAGTTTAAGCTCATTAATAGTTTGAAGAGGAGGCAAGTATATGACAAGTGGGATTTTCTTAGTATAGTCTTATTACAGCTTTCACGAGGTCACTTTCCTTGGTTTATGTAACCCCTTCCTCAGGTAAACAGTGTGTTCATGGCCTCTCCTTCCCAGTGGTTCTCTGAGCCTAGTGGAGCCTACTAATGAACAGGCAGCTGGAAACAGTTATATTATATTTCCCTGGAGTATCTGGATGTTAACAGAGATCAGGACCTGAAGTTAAATTTGATGATCTTTAAAGGTGAAAGTTAGACATTAACCACAAGATTGGTATTAGTGGAATTTTATTGCATGTGTTTTTTTTTTTCTTTCCTTTTTTGCCCTTCTTAATTTTCCTTCAATTATACTAGAACATCCATACGTTTTGGTAGCTATTAACACACATCTTAGTGGTAATCATTATCACTGTTGTTGAGTTTAGAACCCAGCACTTGTTTTTAATATGTGTGTGCAGGTGCACATCTGCGTGTGTGTGCGTGTGTGCATGCTCATATGTGTGGGTGTGTAATCCAGATGACAACCTTCATTGCCATCACTCAAGAAGGATGACAGGGTCTCTCGCTGGCTTGGAGCTCACCGATTATGTTATCCTGGCTGTCCAGGGATCCCAAGGATAACCCGCCTCCCCAGCATACTTGCCATTTTCTTACATGGCTTCTCGGGATTAAACTCAGGTCCACATACCAATGAAGCTATTTCTCCAGCTCCAGAATCCAGCCTTTTATAGGAATTAAGACTTTTAATCCGTATGATAACTTTATGAGACAGGAACTATTTTCCTCCCCATTTAATGGATTCACAAGACACTGAGAGATGGGTATGTGGAGATTTATCGCCAGGCGGGGTACGGTGGCACAGCAAGGGGCAGAGATGAGTTTGAACCCAGGCAAACTGACTTCAGACCTTCACCTCTTCACCACCATGCAGTATTGCTGCCACCGTGGTAATGGTTATGTAATTATTATGATTGTGCAAAATACAGAGTAATACAATAGAATGTAATATTTTGTAAGGTGTAATTATATGTCATTAGTTGTGTGGGTACTCATTTCCATACTCTGATCTCAGAAAAGCCAAGGGGGAAATAAAGCACTTTCTTGGAGGACTGCTAATAGAATTCTGGAAACCGGGTGGATTGCTCTGTACTTATTTCTCGGATCAACACTTTTCTGCCTGGTACTCATCTGTGGGAGACAAGTGTAACCCCAGATCCTCAGCAAGAGGGCACGTCTGTCACTCAGTTGAAGAATTCTGTGGATGTCATAAAGGTGATTGCTCTGCTCCAGGAGCAGGTGATAAACCAGGGAATTTGAATGAACATCAGCTCTGCTCCTTCCCTTGTCTGCAGACTTAATTTATGGCTGGGACTTGGCCCATCTTTTGGGCTTCCAGGAAAGCCTGGGAGCTGACTGGCTGAGTTTATCATGATCAGTGTCGGAGGCTCATCTCATCTCACTGACCTCCACCCAAGGATGCCTGCTGCTCCTCCAAGTTCAGGATTTGGAAGCCACCCGAGTGATTTGCAGCTCTGGCTGTCAACATGCATAGCCACACAGTCCTTAAGTGAACTGGGTTTGTTTAGGTCTTCCCTCAGTTTAGAGTTATTCTTCCCAAGGGCCTTTAGAGGAATCTTATTCATTCTTCCTGCTTGTGTCCGATTCCTTATTTTCAAAGCAGATGTTTTCATAAGGGAAAGGCATGTGGGTTGGGATTCAATAAGAGTGACTGCAGTGTAATCCTCACAAAGTAGCTAGCATGGGGAAATACTCAGGAAATTGTATTTATGATCAGCACTAAGTCCATATTGATTCTGATAGAAGATTTTGGATTATAACACTGAAGGTTATTTGCTAATGGGAAAAACCAAATAATCTTTATTTTCTCCAGTTCTATGTTTTTGTTCTCTTTGTAGCATAAAGTTTTGAGAAGCTGTTCAGAAAAATCATGCATCCCTAACTCAGGAACTTTCCATGTGCCTTGAGCTCTGAGAACTCCTGTATCCAGCAAAGATGGCTATGTTACTTTGATGAAGCCAGTCTTTTCCAATCTCATTTCATCAAAGAGCCCTTCGATAGCTTTGGAGCAGACATGCTCTGGGGAAGCCAATTTCTGGCATGGGATTGTATCCTAGGAGTTCATTGAAATTATTGGTTTCGCAAGGATTCAAGTCTACAGTTCAGAACAGACTCTTACCAGAGATCTTAACTGAACTTGTAAGTTTCTGTACCAAATAGCTTAGTCACAGCATTCAGTGCGGTTGCTGGAAGGAGCATATTAATACCCTGATGCTCCTTTGAGTGTGGAAGGAATGCAGTAGTGGTGTGGCAGCCTGTTGAGTGTGGGGAGAACACACGAACACCGAGCTAGCCTGTCGAGCATGAAGGGCGGTCTCTTACAAAGGAGTAGGGGGCGGGGATGGAAATGAAAGAAATGTTGCTGTGTGCCTTTCACACTACCATGTACAGCTTGATACAAGGCAAAGCTTATTTAAAAGTCTTCCCATAACCCAAATGGTATTTCTATTCAGTCCACCTCATTTTTCTGTTTAGCTTTAATACCATTCCACTTTTGAGAGAAAATGGTAACGTAACAGGCACTAATGTCATTCCTCAGTTTCTGGGGTGCAGATTTTGAAGGAAGCTTTCAATGATGAAGTATAATAGTGTCCCTACTGCTTGAAGCTCCAACAAATGGACCCTCCAATTTTATGGAGGAAGAATTAGAGGCTCAGACAACATGAACCCCTTATATACATACAAATGAGAGCCATGGCTGCATTCATCTGGAATATCAAGAAACAGTGTTGGGGCTGGAGAGATGGCTTAGTGCTTATTTAATGTGTTTGCCTGTAGAGCCTAATGACACAGGTTTTATTCCCTAGTACTCACAGAAGCCAGATGCACAAGGTGGTGCATGTGTCTGGAGTTTGTCTACAGTGGCTGGAGGCCCTGGTGCACCCATTCTCTCCCTCTCTCTCTCTCTCTCTCTCTCTCTCTCTCTCTCTCTCTCTCTCTCTCTCTCAAATAAATAAAATATTTTTAAAAAATAAACAATGTTAATGAATAATATAAATAAATTTTACAAACAGAACCAGAGGAAATGTCTACAACTAATCCTTCTTGTCAAATTAGAGCTTTCTTAGCAACCTTAGTATTAAATCCTTTTAATTCTCTCGAAGGTAGACATTAGCCATACTTTCATAATACAACGAGAAAAACAAACCCTAATGACTACGAATTTTTCAGATCATAGAGTATCACCGATATTGTCCACCTATGCTGTCAGTCACCTCATTTTATATATCTGTAGGTTAGAGATGTCAAATGATTTATGTGTGTTCACATAGCTAATGCACTGGAGAGGTGGAGATAGTAAGTAGCCCATTATGTCTCCCTTCACTTATGATGTCTCATCCCCCGGAACTCTCCAAGGAAAGCTGCTGGATGGAATATCATCCACCTCATTTGAGTCTGAGACATTCAGGGGAGCTTTCCAAAAGATATCACTAGAAGGAAGTTTGGAACCTGCACGTTGATGTTGGGAAGCCTCTTGGCTTGACATACAGTGAGGCAGTATTTATTGTCATTACAGGTTAGCTTCTAAGCACTGTAAAAATCATGTTGCGGACTTCTCTTAAAAGCCCCACAAGTCTATATAAAGTTACTCCATTTTACAGATGTAGGACCAAAGACCAGAGAGGAGAAATCACTCTCCCGAGCACAGGCACCACATAGCTAGATGGTAATCTGAACCCAGACTTCCTGGCTCCAGGATCTGCATTTTTCTCTGCATACAGGACTCCTCCTGCCTCCACTGCTGACTCCAGAGAAAAAATGGGTGGAGGGCGATTCTGATGGAGATGTTCCTCTGTTCTAAAAACAAATCAAAGAAGACTGGGTTGTTTAATGGACTTACTTTTCCTCCTGGCATGCTTTTATGTATCTTCTAATTTTCCTATAGTACTTATGTGTTATTTTCATAATAACTAAAGGGAACCCCCATAAAAATCCGTTGTTTGAATACAGAGTTGTGGTCCTTAGCTTAGGACCTGATGTTGATATTGGCAACATGCATGTACACAACACAGACATACAAAGAGAGAGAGAGAGAGAACAAACGTTGGGCCAGAAACATTAATTAACTTTTGTCAATTTCTTTTGCAACTTGGGGCATAGTTTTGCATTGCTGAGCCATTTTATTCACATCTGATAAAGGCAGTAGTACTAAGTGAGACAACGAGTGTACACATATTTAATAAATACGAGCACTGTTTCAATATAAATCATGTTTTGGTAAAAACATACATGATAGACTTTTAAAGCTTCCATTCCCTCTTCTCTGCATGGATGTTACACAATTCATGTTTTGGAAACATTTCTAGGAAGGAGTTTCTGCTGCTACCTTTAGCCAGGCAGGATGTGAGCTACTGTGGAAGTTTTGTGGGCTAAGCAATCTGCCGCTCCCTTGGAGAATTCTCTCCATTTGCAAGTAGAAGCATTGCACTTGGCAGAGCAGAGCTAGAGAGATAGTATTTATCATTCAGGTGGAACCTTTGTGTTTGCAAAGATTGGTAATTAGTTGCCCACATTGCGGCATCTTACTTTCTGTTGGCCATGGTGTCCCTTGGATTCAGAGAAGCATAACCCTGCACACTCTTGCAAGGTTGCTCCCTACTTGGTACCCTTGAAGCCCCAGCAGGCCTCAGACATCTGATCTGTGACTTATCTAGAAATCACATTGGCCCTGACCCTGAACTGGGAGCAAATGAGATCAGGGTTGGCAGACATTGGGTTTGGAGAGTTTCCCCACCATCATTTTCTTCCTCAAAGTAGAGCCAATTATGCTGCATCCTTGTAATCCAGGGACTTACTTCCGGTTCCTCCCACCATCCCAATGGTGAGTTCCGGTTCCCTGTGTGCTCTTGCCCCTGTACATGTACTGATACTTCTTGAGAAAATTCAGCAAACTGAGACTCATGATCTCACTGCTGCTTCTTGGAGAGCAAACTGGGGTCTCATTAAACACCCATTCCATCTCTTTTGCTCCATTCAATCACACTGGAGTTCATTTGAAGTGTCTAAGACTTCCTATTAGCAGCTCCTTCTTGCTTAAAAAATGAAGTCTCCTTTTGCCCTCACAGCACAGCCGAGAGCATTCTTGTAAAAGAGGACTGAAGACTGAATAATTAATAAAGCCATTTTTCCCTGGCCTTTTCGGCCTTCTTTTCATCAATTTGAAGGACTCTGACTGCCATCCTGGTAGGCCTGGCACCAGGGGTAGGTAGACATAATGTCAGAGGCCAAACATTATTCTTCAGTTTAAGGCCTCCCTGGAAATGACTTCCTCTAGAAGCCCCTAGAACTGGAAACAGACAACCTGTGTCCAAGCACAGTTGCTCCTTTCCAGCCCTCATGGGGGCACTTTACTCATAGCAAGCCACACTCTTAACCATTGGCAACATCCAGCAGCCCTTCATCCTGCATTGGATTTCTCCCCTCCCCCTGCCCCTGTCCATCGGCTATTTTCTAGTTCATGTCAAAAGGTATAGCACATAAGAGTGGAAAATGAGCCCTCCAGTAGAGAGAGCAAGGGGTCTGACTCAACTGAGCCTCAGGTAGAACAGGTCACACCTGCCGTAGGGGTTAGAGTGATTGGGACACTGCAGGACAGACCCTGGAGATGCACTGTCAGGGTGACCGGGCTGTCCTGAGGTGGAATTCCCAGCTGTGTGATGCCGGGGGACCATGCGGGTCAGTTTTGTCACCTGTGGTACAGACACTCAGCATCACCTGTAGTGGTGGCTCAAACCCCATGCTCTCCAAACAACGTTTCCAGATGTGACAGAAACTCTTTTGAGTATCTAGTACATTCTAAAGGTGCTGGGAGGATTAAAAGTGTTCATTCATTCAAAGTGTTTTCTAAGGTTCTGGACCAATATCATAAGTTCCTCAGGAATACAGATTGAGCATTCCAAATATGAAAATCTAAAATCCAAAATACTCTATAAACTTTCCAACACTTGACACTAATTTCATACCCCAAAAGCACTAGTTTCTTTTTTTTTTTTTAATTTTTTATTTATTTGAGAGCGACAGACACAGAAAGACAGATAGAGGGAGGAGAGAGAGAATGGGCACGCCAGGGCTTCCAGCCTCTGCAAACGAACTCCAGATGCATGCGCCCCCTGTGCATCTGGCTAACGTGGGACCTGGGGAACCGAGCCTCGAACTGGGGTCCTTAGGCTTCACAGGCAAGCGCCTAACCGCTAAGCCATCTCTCCAGCCCAGCACTAGTTTCTTACTCAATATGACACTAGTTTTATAGCCAACTTAACAAAAAAAAACATTGAAATTATTTTAGGCTATATACTTTATGTGTATATGAAACAAATGAATTACATGTTTAGACATGACCTCAAAATATCTCACTATGTATATCCAAACAGCCTAAACTCTGGAAAACTCCAAAACATTTCTGATTCCAAGTACTTCAGATGAGGAATGTGCACCCTGTATTATCTGTTCCTAGTAGTCCATTGTTCTGATTTGTAATAATTTTTGGCTTTCTAATCCAGATGGCTTCTTAGATGTTTCCCACAGGCAAGGCCTTTTTAGGTCTCATGGTTCCCAGAGACACTGGTGAATTTCTGATAGTTTTTCTGTGAACCAAATCTATGAGTGTAACTGTGTGCCCAGGAACTCACAGTATGGCCATGAGGCTCCACAGTACAATGTGTGCTTGGGCCTTAGAGCTGAGCATGACCAACGACTCCCTTTCAAGGTTCTCTGAGAGAACCTGGATCTGTAGATCTAACAAAACCAAAGGCATCCAGGACTGCTGTGGACCTAGGCACCAGTGTGGGGAGCCACTTACCTCCTTGTCTGTAACCTGCCACATACAGACCTGTCTTCACTGTGTCCTTCACGTATTATTATTATTATTAAAGGGACATTGTCACTTTATATCCAAAGAAAATATTCTTTTTTAATTTTGATGAGTGAATTTCTTATTCTTTACTTCTTGAATCACATGCCATAGAAGCCCTGGCATAGCTACTAACAAACAGGCCCTTGGGGGCTGGAGAGATGGCTTAGCCCTTAAGCACTTGCCTGTGAAGCCTAAGGACCCCGGTTCGAGGCTCGGTTCCCCAGGTCCCACGTTAGCCAGATGCACAAGGGGGCGCACGCATCTGGAGTTCGTTTGCAGTGGCTGGAAGCGTTGGCGTGCCCATTCTCTCTCTCTCCCTCTATCTGTCTTTCTCTGTGTGTCTGTCACTCTCAAATAAATAAATAAAAAATGAACAAAAAATATTAAAAAAAAAAAAACAGGCCCTTGGCACATGAACCCGGAAATGAACACTGGCTCTCTCTGAATTCTGCCGGCCATGTCCAAAGAGCATTTGTTGAGAGGACTGAAAATGAATCCTGGGGCTGCACAGACTGGATGATGGGCATTCTGAAGCTGGCCAAGGCAAGACAAATTAGGACTTAAAACTAAAACATTCAGGGCTGGAGAGATAGATGGCTTAGTGGTTAAGTGCTTGCCTGTAAGCATAAGGACCCTGGTTCGAGGCTCATATTCCCCAGGACCCACGTAAGCCAGATGTACGAGGTGGCACATGCATCTGGAGCTCGTTTGCAGTGGCTGGAGGCTCTGGTGCACCCATTCTCTCTCTATCTCCCTCTTTTTCCCTGTGTCTGTCCCCCTTCACACTACTAGAGCTAAAGAGCCCTCAACACCTCAAGGGTTTATAGCTATGGAAATGATGAGGTGTACCCACTGACAACTAGCTACTGGTAGGGTTTCTGCTGTATCTCCACTACCATGCTGCAAATACTTAAGGGTCAACAAGACAATGTTCCTGCCTCTAGATCTTAGGAAAAATAAAACAGCAAAAAACAAACAACAAAAAAAAAAACCACATTCAACATAGTCAAAACCTCCAGGAAACAGAAATGAGGTTAGAACTAAAGGTTACAGTAGGAGCGAGGTAGATGGAGCAGCCAGGCATAACTTTGGTGATATTTGTGTTTAGAATTAAGGGAAGGGGGTGATGACTCAGTGATTTAAGGTACTTGCTTGCAAAGCTTGCCAGCAAGTGTTCAATTCCCCAGTACCCATGTAAAGCCAGAAGCACAAATTGGTGGGTGCATACATATGGAGGTTGTTTGCAGCAACAAGAGGCCCTGATATACCCAATCTCTCTCTCTTTCTCTGTGTGTGTGTGTCTAATATTCATAAATACACACACACACACACACACAAGGCTAAAGGATGAAAGGAGCTTGTTGTGTGCAAAGTAGGAAAAGAGTCAATGAGCATAAGCACATTTCAGATGGGAGAAATTCTCTCATGGCTAGAGAGACATGAGAAGCTTAGCAGCTTCAGCCAAGTCTGGAAAGGTAGGAGGGAACAGGATTACTTAGAATCTTTTAGGACCAGCTAAGGGGCTTGAAATGCAATACAAGGTACAAGTTTTCAAACGTGAACATGAGTCAGAATCAGCTAGAAGCTTCATTAGTCATGGATTTCTAGCGTCATCCCTCCAGTCTCCTTAGATGAGACCTGAGGACATAAGGCTCTCCCAAGTTGCCAAGCGATGCTCATGGTGCTGGTCCAGAGACTAGACCTCAGGAACCACCGTTGCAAGACAACAGTGAGAAGCCTACTCAAAATGTTTCCTAGGATTGTCAGGGCATGGCAACTGCTGAATGTGGGCATCAAGAGGAAAAGAAATCAAAGGTTATCACAGAATTATAATCCTATGTGATCAGGAGGTCGAATTCCAGGGGGGAAAAAAATCTGCCTGCAGGTTATCTCCCTTGGGTTTCAGCAGATGTGGGAATTCTCAGAGCTCTATGCTTCATGAAAAGGGATACAGAGGGTATAAACGTAGGGCAGGAAGTACAAAGGGATAACAATAAGACACTCAACAAAGAGCTTCTCCAGACCTTCTCAGCCAATATCTTCTCCCTGCAAAATCAGGGATAGCCACTTATGGGTTTGATTCCCAAGCACAGGTCAATATTGGAAGGACCCTCAGCCCCAGAAAGTGGTGTCTATAGGGAGCCTTGCTGCCACAGATACTATATACCTCATGGTACCAGGTAAATCAGCTTGTTCTTAGCAATCCCCCCTCCCCCCGGCCACACACCACCACCTTGTAGGAGGCTGGGCTCCATCCATCCATCCGCAAGTGAACAAAACTAGTTTCATTCCTCTAACCAATGGCAAGGCTAGTGGCCAGGAACACCCTACCTCATTGGAGTGGTTCAGGTTTGTCTCCCAAACCAGAGCTTCCTGCATTTTAATTGTAATTTTTTATTTATTTATTAGAGGCAGAGAGAGAGAGAATAGGCAGGCCAGGGACTTTTGCTACTGCAAATGAACTCCAGATGCATGTGTCACCTTGTGCATCTGGCTTATGTGGGACCTGGAGAATTGAACCTTGTTCCTTAGGCTTCGCAGGTGAGTCCCTTAACCACCCAGACTTAACCAGCCCAGACTTCCACATCTTTCCTTCCTATCAACTTGTGCTACTAAAGATGCATCCAGGCTATGAGAGCAACATTGCAGGGGCGAGGAGATCAAAGCAATGGGTGACAAGAAGCGTGGTCTACACAAACTAGGCCAGGATACCGTGGAAAGAACAGCACTGTGGAGGCCCAAGGAGAAAAGAAGCTGTGAAAGAAGCACGAAGGCCCAAACACATCCATACTATTGAGAAGCATTAAGGCATGAGGGGAAACCACAGCAACAACAACATGATCTATCAGTACATCATACACCTTCCTTGGGAACAGCTACGCAAGAGTGGGTGGCGGGAAGAAAACAGCAATCACGGCCCAGCAATGCGCATCTAATGCTATTAGGTTAAATGCTACCCAAGCAATTATTCAGTGATGAAAATTATTAACTGTGTACACAAAGCTTGCTCTGTGCCCCAGGTACTTCTAGTCTTACTTGAATAGTGGAATAATTAGCAGATAACTTCATGATTAATTATGGCCAGGCTTGCTTAAAGGGCCAGACATATAAGATGATAAGGGACATCCATGTACCCTTCCTTATGTGTGTCCTGAGCTGAGCACATGGGGTGTTTGAGGTCAAGCTGAGCCACCACTGGCCCAGGGAACTGAAGTTTTTTTACTTGGGGAACTCTGGAGACCAGAGGGACTTATTCAGGGCACTTATACTCAAAGGCCATCTGCGTCTTGCCAATTGCACTCGGGCACAGTGAAGGGTAAAGGTCTCTGTCTTGAGTTCAAGTCATGACTCTGTCTCATCCTTCCTTAGTCATGTGATAAATATTCTCCATTTCTTGCCCTATTGACACCAGTAGGCTCCTCCTATATTTGTCAGCCTAGCAACAGTGACACCACTCATGCCTTTTCACATCTGGGTTATGCTCAGAGCAGAGCCTGATAAATTGTACGTAGAACTCCCAACTTACCATGGGAGGAGATAAGAGGAAGAAACCACCCTAGTTAGAGCCTAAAATCCTTCAACAAGGACAGGAAGCGTGTGCTATGCTACAGATGTGGCATGTGCCTCTGGAGCACTGGAATGGTTCCTGATATGGTGAGGGCAGAACTTGCTTGTTTTTTTAAATTATGAATTATTAATGTTTATTTAGGAGGAAATAACAAATGGTGGGGTTTATTTAAGGGAGAAATCACAAATTGTGGGAGTTAGGAAATATGCTCTCATGTGGAAACACTGTATAGTTTATAAGGTTCACTTAAGAGAAATTAAGGTTTTGGGGAAAAACTGGAGTAGAGTTACAAGCACGTGGATGATAAGTAAAATGTGGAAGTTTTATTTATAATTAATAATTAATTTATAATTAATTAACATTTGAATAACCACATGCCATGGTTAGTAATGCAGGACCTCCCTTGAGAATTCATGACTAGCTTTGCCTGCCTGAGCCCTCTGGGCCTCACAGCCCCTTAGGGCGATATATGACATTTTATCTTGGGCAGTTTCCCTCCTGTTATCCAACTACAGCTTCATTCACTTCAAATGAGTAAAAATCTGCTTGGAATTACTTAGGGAGGTGAAGGATGAACATATTAACAGGCTATAGATAACACAAAAGTTCTTTAAAAATGAATGTGCTGGCTGTGAAATGCCACTTCAATTTGTGCAAAATAACGGAAGGCAAGGCTGAGCTGTGGCTGACAGAGCAACTGAGTTTTGTGATATTTTGCCTTGAATTATTAATTTCAGGAGGACGCTTCTCTCTTTCTTTAATCTTTTGTGGGTCTGGTATGAGGGAGGGGGCATGCTTGCACGTGTGTGGAGGTCAGAGGACAAGCCTGGGTGTCAGTTATCACTCTGCCTTCTTAAAAGTAGAGTGTCTTCCTGTCTGCCTCTGCGTTTACCAGGTTAGCTGGCCCACAAACTTCCAGGTCTTCTATCTCTGCCTTCCATCTCAGCTAGGAGCTCTGGGATTGCAGATGCTCACACGTCTGCATCACATTTAGGCCCTCACACTTGCCCTTTATCCATGGAGCCCTCTCCAGCCCCTCTTCATTTTCTGCTTCAGTTCCCTCTCTGTGACTTGACCCCTCTAGTGTTGGGTGGAAAGCCTTGCTTTCCAAGGAGTTAACAGCCATCTCTCCTGGTTTCTTTCCTCATGTCCTCACTGATTCCTCGGGACTGCCATTTCTTTTTCTTCTATGTTCGTGACAAACTGGCCATACAAGGAAGAGTTAGCAAAGCAAAATCAAACAGGAGAGGCGTAAGCCAGTGAGCAGAAAAACATGTCCCAAGCCTCAAAGGAAGCTATGGTGTGTGTTCACAAGCGTGGACTGAAGAAAGGAAACGTGTGGGAGTTCATGTTTCTCCTTGCAAACCTTCAGTATCTTTGCCTGGTCATCTCATGGGGGAACTCCCAGTACTCTCGACATCCTTGATTATGAGGGCTAAGCCCAGCATGTGTCTTCAGTCATGAAGTTCTCCTCTCGGCAGAGCTCAGTCCCAGGAAACCATCTTACAAATATATGTGTGTCGCAACGAGGTTCAGGAGAATAAGGGGAGCTATTGATACCATGACCCATTGGTGTACAAGCTTGCCATCAATAGTGGATCAGTGAGAACACAAATACACAAGTTGTTCAAAGGGGATTGAGTTAATATTGCCATCACTAAACACAGCTTTCCATCAGCTCGCCAAGGCAGCTCGACGTTGCTATCTTTCAGAAATCAACCACTTATCACCCTGGTTGCTTGGCCCCAGACATCTTTGAAGGAGCTCTTCCTACCTATTTAGTTCATGTATGCTAGCTTTCTGGCCCATAAAATGAGGCGTGATGTGTGTTTTCTTGAGGTAGTGTTGCTTAGTGAAAAGTGCTCTGGGATCAGACAGCCAGGGGTTGAATTCCATTTCAGTCACTTGTGGGCAGTTTGAGATTAGTAAAGAAGCGCAGTGTCTCTGGCCTGTTTTCTTATTTCGGAAACTGGGTTAGTGCTACAAACACACACACACACACACACACACACACACACACACACACACACACACACGCAGAAAGGAGAGAAAGAGAGAGAGGGGCCTGGAAACAATGGGGTCCTCCAAGGAACTTGTCCTTTGAACTGGTCCCACCTGCCTATTCTTTTGCTTCTCCTTATTTTCTTTATATTGTTAATTGGTTCATCCACCCTTCTGCTCAACAGAAAGCCACTACTGTGTACTAGAAGTTGTTTTAAGTTCTATTAATACAGCAGTGAGTACATTAGAGTTTCAACCTCATGATGCTTATATTTTAGTGGTGGCCTAAACTTAGATGCCATAAACAATGTCCAGTGATGATCAGTGCTAAATGGAAAGACAATATAGGCAATGGGATAATGATGAAATGATGCAAGCCTGATTAATACCAAAGTTAGTATCTAGTATTTATATCACACAGGTACAGCTCTGTTTACAGAGTCTTGTTATGAGTGAAGAGCAGTATGTGATGGGAACAAGGAGTGTGAAGATAAGAGGGTGGAGGCGAACTCTCAGAGGTAGCAAATGGTTGGGAAGAGAAACACTAAAGAGAGTGGAGGAAGAGATGGGTGGAAAATGTGGACTGGGGAGAGAAGTATGAGACAAACATGGTGGCTGCCACATAGGGAGCTTATGCAGAATGATTCCCCAGTAGGTGGAAGATACTCAGGGGCTCCCCCAGGAAGCTCAGGAAACCATGATTGTGATGACTCTGATCTGATCTTCCTGAAGTTAGTTTTGAGGGGCTTTAGATCTGTGACATTCACTACTGGGTGAGAGTCAGTCTGGACCAGTGAGCCATTACTAAAATATTCCTTGCCTAAAATAATCCATCCCTGATTAACCCCGTGTGCTGATTAACAAGTAAGTGGAAGGGCCTGTCCTTTTCTTACTTCCCCCCAATTCTAGCTCCCAAAAGTGATTCATATTTAAAGTGAAAGTGTATGTTCTTTCTGGTTTTATTCTATAAACATAAATGTACCTACCTTTAATGTTTAAAAATAAATAACAGTCTCCTTGGCCTTTTAAGAGAGAAATCTGATATAATCATTTCTCAGGGACCGAACCCCCAAATATGATTACTGGAAAATTCAGACATGAATCCTATATCCTCTAGCTGTAGCAATTAGGGTGTTTTTATTCTTTTTAAAGCCTGTCTTCTGACCCCTACTGTCATTTCCTAACCCCTCGACATTCTTCACCTCTGCCTGTCGTTCCCTGCAAAGCAATGATTTCTGGCAGCAGGCGTTGATGGGCAGGATTCTGCCATCAGCTCAAGCTCCATCCTGTAGTCATTAAGAGAGAGTCCCCTCATTCATGGCTCTGTCACCTGAAACAGGATGGGGATAAGGGCAGGGAAACAAAACAATTTACCACTGAGTGTGCCCTGAACAGGAGAAGCTGAAGGATGTGTTGCTATGGAAACCAGGTTCTGTTTACTAGAAGCTTCCTCCATTTGGAATGTGGCAAGTTAGAATGTATCCTGGTAGGGTAGTGGTTACTTATGGTTGAACACTGAGACCCACACACGCACGCACACTTGCATGGATGCACACATATGTGCACGCTCATAATTTTCATTAGCCTGTGAGGGCAGCCTGGCATCCCTAGGCATTTGAAACATATAAATAAAGGTTGGGAGTTACAGCATCAGGATACATCTTCCTGCCCCAGATAAATGAGTCATCATCCTGGGCTGGCATCGAGTCATCAGACGTGAATTTCGGACTTTGTTTTATTTTCACATTGATACTGTATTCAGCTGGGGACAGAGTCTGTTCATTTATCCACCTTTCAGAAACAGTGAATCGTGAGCCAGTTCATTTCAGTCTCTCTTCTTCCCTGCTTCCACCTTCTCCCCACGGGAAGGGAGCAATGCATGTGTAAGTCAAGAGGCCTTTCTAGCCCTGCTCTGGAAATCCTGCTATGCTAAGGAAGCTCACGTGTGTATCAGGGTTCAAGTAGGTCAGACACCCACTTCTGTAGCTTCCCTTCTTGGCTTTCTTTCAACATGTGGATTTATGAGACAGGGGAAGGATAGGGGTGGCTGGAGGCCAGACTTGCTGTAATCACAAGGAGCAGAGGATGCTCAAGGGAGCCGCTAGCCTTTCCAGAACCTACCGTGGGTGTCATTGGTAATAGAGCTGATTGAGGAACCCTGTGTGCTTGCTTGTCTTCCGCCTCACTAGGATCCACCAGACTCTCTGGATGATGACACATTTGAGCATTTAGGGCTGAGTGTGCTAATATTGCTTTTGTTTTCAGTGTCACACTGGCAACCCACCACACGTCTGTGTGAGTTATGAACCCTGGGTTGAGCAAGTCCCAAGTGAGGCTCCGTAGTAGTATGCAGGAACTGAGGCGAGGCTTATGTCACCTGCTTTATTCCTCAGATAGTGCAAATGGAAGAGAACCATGACTTCCTTTGAATAGGACAAGTCATCTGTGCCAGCTCTCCCTGGGAAGACGACCCTGACCTTCTGGAATGATTCACATTCCCCTCCAAGTGCTGTGATTATGGCCCCTGGTATGGATCACAGCCAGTACTGAGTCTGAGGGGTTGGTTTTCACTATCCTCCTGCCTGTAATACACAAGCTTCTGAGGATGGAGGACCCCAGCCTCTAGCACAGCACTCATCAGATAACTTAGAAAGGAGGGAAGACATGCTCATGTATAGGACCATAATACTGTCAGAGTTCATGTTTCCTCCAACCTCACAGTATGCTGGAAACACAGAGATGTGTTTCTAAGTCCTGTCCTTGCTTCAGGATTAACTGACCTTGGGCCAGACTCTTCCCTTTGCTAAGTCTTGTTGCTTTCATTCCTAGAATGGCTCTAGTGTTAATCGCCAACTGGTTTAGGTTCAATTCACTTAAAAAAAAAAAAAAAAGATTTTGAGGGCTGTAGAGATGGCCTATCAATTAAGGCACTTGCCTGTGAAGCCTGAGGGCCCAGGTTTGATTTTCCAGATCCCACGGAAGCTAGATACACATGGTGGCGCATGCATCTGGAGTTCGTTTGCAGTGGCTAGAGGCCCTGGCGCGCCCATTCTCTCTTTTTCTATCTGTCCTTCTGTCTGTCTCTAATAAATAAATATTTTAAAAAATCAGAAAATATAAAAAAGATTTTGGCCTTTTGAGACAGTATCCTGCTATATATGTACAGCTGGCCTTGAACTTGCTGCCATTCTCCTCCCTCCGATGCTCAGAGACTGGGATTAGAGGCGTGTGTGGTGGCGCCATGCCTGGGAGTATGAGTAATTATTAAGTGTGAGCGTAAGTGCCAGCATACTGCGGGTTTCATGGTCAGCACTTGGGAAATCCTCATTATCACACTGTTGTCGTTAGTTTCACCACCGCCTGTGTGATATGTGGATTTTAGCATCATCCTCAGCCAAGCAAATACAGTAGGATATGGTACCAAAGAAACCATGTTACACAATTATTAATTCCAACTAAAAGTCAACCCAGCAGCCCAAGGAAATGGCTGGTAAGGTGACTGTACTGTTCCGGAGATGGTGTTAACCAGAACATGGACTTGAACTGCAGAAATACTGGTCACGGGGAGTGACATTTTGGAAAGGCGTGAATATTAATAAACTCAGCACCCGGGAATGAGTCCATTTGGGTGGCCAGCTAAGTGACAGTCAAGACAATTAGGCATGGCTTGTGCAGGTCTACAAAGTGTCTCCCTATTGGAGAGATCAGCCTGCAGACCGTCATTTCATTACCACTCATCTGAGTTGGTTCTTACACTGTTTGCAATGTCTTACACAAAGCTAAGATCTACAAGTTACAGCCAAGGTCCTTTTCTATGCATTATGGAATAAAGGCTTAAAATCAGCAGAGGTGGGCCAGAGAGATGGTTTAGTGGTTAAGGTGCTTACCTGTGAAGCCTAAGGACCCAGGTCTGATTTCTCAGTAACCATGTCAGCCAGATGCACAAGGTGGCACATGCTTATGGAGTTCATTTGCAATGGCTAGAGGACCTGATGTGCCCATTATCTGCCCTCATTCTCTCTCTCTCTCTCTCTCTCTCTCTCTCTCTCTCTGTGTGTGTCTGTCTTTCTCTCCCAGCACCCATCCAGTATAGGGAAATTGCATGCCCACTGTGCCCTGTGCTCCCACTGAGCCATTACAAAGACTGGGTTGTCCCAACTTTCTTTCCCTTCCTTTGCATTCCATCTCCGAAGGCTGACGTACTGAACAGACCACTAAGGTGAAGACCTTTAGAATGAGAACCAGTTTCTGAAACCATGTATGCGCAGCAGCCATTGGAATATTAGGTCAAGGCTTGGGGACCATGTTCAGAAATGAATGCTGAAGTATGCAGGTCGAGAAGTAAATGTTTCATCATGTCCTACCTCCTTTGCAACGAAAGGAAGATCTTCATAGGGAGGCAGTGATGAACACTGTAGATGCAGCGAAGTCATCTTTCATCACCATGCTATTTTGCTTAGAGCTCCAACAGCTACATTATGTCTTAAAACTTGTCAAATTGTGCACAGTACACTGACTTCATAGGAGAAAAATGACTTCTCTAAAAACATCAAAAATCAGACATTTCCAGTAGAATGAAGCATTATAACTCAAAAGTCCTACAGATAAATAATAATTAGGAATGACATTAGCTCAGCAGAACTGGCAGAAAACAGCATCTTCCATCAGCTCTGCCCTTAAATGGTTACAGATTCATGTCTCTGAACATACTCACGAAAGACCAGGCTTACAGGTTATGCTAGCATAGATTCTTTTCCTTGGCTAGACATGGGGCAGACAACATGGAAAAAGTATCTCTCAGTTTCTCACATATTCTCTCAATGACATAATCATTCCCCAGTCATGGGAAAACAATATACAACGCCCCACCTTTGAAAAGAAAGCAGACCAACAGCATTTGCTTTGACTGTACACATGGAATTAATTCCTAGATGCACTTGGACTCTCTTGAGAGCTTCCAATGTTGCCAAGTGTCATTCCATTGAGAAGGCGATGTCTGTGCTTCTAGGGCGAGCAGGTGCTAGAGAGGGTGGTGCCCAGGGTAAGGCTTATAAGGAGAGTCATGCAAACACAGGGCACTTCATGGGCCTCAGCCTAATCCTGCCCATGCACTCAGACTCTGTAGTTAGTCAGCCATTCAAGGGGTGAAAGTGAGGGACCAGAAGTTGAAGAGGTACATCAGAGGGCTCACAGCTAGATGGTAGCAGATCTGGTACTCGAGGTGAGAAGCAGCCAGTGGTAAGCTAATCAAAACAGATACTTCCATGTATCTCATCCTGGGTGGACGCACACCACATGGGGGAGGCAAGAAGCACCAGAAGGCCCTTATCATGATTACTAGCTTCTCTTCTTTCTGACTTAGCAGATCCTCAGACAGGCAGTGGAGAAACCAGTCTGCTGTTGACCCATGATAGGATTGAGTGTCCCCAGAGCACAGGGACCTCCTCTGGGGGCTCACTCCAGCCTTAGTAGATGTGATGGATCAATATCTCATTGTCCCCATGAATAATCTCTGATCAGAGGGTAATAATTAAGATGTGGCAATGCCCACTTAGTAAATTAGCTAAATTGGCAAAACTCAATTTAAACAGCAATTTTGTCTCCGGTGATAGAATCATAACAGTACCCTTCACTTAATGAGCCAGACACTTAATAATTCAAACGCCCTTAAGAAAAATCAAACAAAGCTTTTCCATCACAGATGGGATGCCCGTCTCGGCAACTTGGCTGTCTGGAGGGCAGACTTGGTATCTGGTGAGCAGGTCGGGTAGGTCCAGCTTCTAGGCACACAGATTCACTGACAGACTTGGGCCAGTTGCCCATTTTCACCAATAAAGCTTTATTGGGGTGTAGCCCTGTCAATTTGTTTATATAACATCTATGGCTGCTTTCCCACCACAGTGAAAGTATTGAGTAATGATGAGAGGGACATAATGGCTTATAGAGTCTAATGCATGCTTCTCTGTCCCTTTAAGAAAACTCTGACTGTTTAAGAAGGTTTGCCAACCCTATACTTGGATCTGTGCCCAGGGTCTGCATTCCCCAGATGTGTGACCTTGGATAGATATTCCTTACCTCCTTAATCTATTGTTCTCTTATCAGTCAAAAGTGTCTCCTGAGAATGGGAGAACTGGTTGAAATGATGCACAGCACACTGCTTAATAGAGGGTTAGTGATAATACCAGTACAGGTACCATTTATTATGTTCCCAACCTCATTCTAAGTTCCTTATATGTATTAACTCATTTAATGCCCACAACAATTTTGTGAGGTTCACATTCTAATTATCTTAATTGTGCATCTTGTGCTTCATTAACAGTATTTGTAATTCTTTAATAATTCCTTCTATACTTTCTTGCTTTTGCCATCTCTGTGCATAGCACTTTTGTCCCATAATAGCTTTTTGGCAAAGTTTTTGTGTGTCTCTGTGTCCTGGGAGCCTACAGTATCAGGAATTCAAGCATCCTACTCATCACGAAGAACATTGAACTCAAATGTGGATACTCTCAAGTGCAACTCCTGGCTCCATTCTTGTCTCCATGCAATGGGAGATGAAGCATGATTATCTTTTCATTGCTTATTTATTTTTTTTGAGGCAGGGACTTACTCTAGCCCAGGATAACTTGATACTCACTGGAACTGTCAGTGATCCTCCGGATAGGAGTAAAGCTTATAAACCCCAACTTTGGGGCTCTTGCCTAATGTAACAAAGAATTGAAATAAACAGATTGAGAGGGATAAAACAAGACATAAATTATTAGATTTGCTCAGGGGAGATTATGAATCCAGGCAGGAGGCTGAAGCAGAGATATACACCAATGTGGAAGCAGGACCAGATGAAAAGCTGAGCATGGGCATGGAGGAAAAATATGAAGGGGGCTTTCCAGGAAAATTGAAAAACAGACCAGAGCTTAAAGGAACACACACACACACACACACAGAGAGAGAGAGAGAGAGAGAGAGAGAGAGAGAGAGAGAGAGAGAGAGGGAGAGAGAGAGAGAGAAAGTGGAGGAAAAGGATGTAAGCCTTTAACCTTCACATTAGACAAAAAGTTAAAGAGTCAATTAGTAAGGGTCCCCTAGTTTAGAAAAGAGTTGCGAAATTGAAAAAACAAAAAGCTCCCCGCCTCCTAGCCCAGCCAAGCCAAGCTGGGATGGGGGAGGGGTTACCAGATCAGGGACCTGGGAGTCTCTGGCATCAGAGATGGACAGCCAGGAAGAAGCATGGTTATCCTCTCTAGCTGTGATATCACCGCTACTGAGAACTTGCAGATCCAGAGGACCATGGGGCTTTAAAACAGAGATATCTATTTACTCAGTGACCACTCCCTGTGTGCCCAGCATGCATTGGCCCTGAAGGTTTTCCCTGAAGAAGGAAATGTTCTTGACCCTCTACACCTCGAAGTCCATCATGACATGCTTATGACTCCAGGACAGCCAAGCCTCAAAGAAATCCCCATTTATCTCCCTCTCTCCCCCCCCCTCCCTCCCTTCCTCCCTCCCTTCCTCCCTCCCTCTCTCTATCTTTTCCAGTTTCTCTTTTTGGCATGAAATTTAATGTGGACTTCGTAGGATCTGCATATCCAAGTGTAATGGCGTATTGGAGTTCAAAGTCTTTGAACACCAGCCCCTAAATTCATGTGTGTATTTAACCAAAGAATTGGGCAACCCAAAGTAAAAGAATGATTATTAAATTATTGTATTTACTGAGGGTATAATAAAACCAGGGAGAGGGAAATGGGTATATCCACGTGGTCTGAGAGGCCATGTGATGGGCCTGGAACAAACATGAAAAGAAAGGGGCTGGAGAGGTGGCTTAGCGGTTAAGTGCTTGCCTGTGAAGCCTAAGGACCCCAGGTTCGAGGCTCGGTTCCCCAGGTCCCACGTTAGCCAGATGCACAAGGGGGCGCACGCGTCTGGAGTTTGTTTGCAGAGGCTGGAAGCCCTGGCGCGCCCATTATCTCTCTCTCCCTCTATCTGTCTTTCTCTCTGTGTCTGTCACTCTCAAATAAATAAATAAATAATTTTAAAAAAAAAGAAAAAAAGAAAAGAAAGTACAGAGAGCTCCCGCCATGTGGAGGGCAGGACGGGCAAAGCCCTGGTAGAAGCAGGGATCAGGGGAGACTTAGCACGACCTGGAAGTTCAGGAGCCTTGAACAGGCAGGAGAGAGAGGGGGGGTGGGGAGTAGAAAGGAGAGAGTGGGAGAGTCAGAGAGAGAACAGGTTGCCAGGACCTCCTGTCACTGCAGATGAACTGCAGACTTACGTGCCACTTTGTGCATCTGGCTTCGTGTGGATACTGAGAAACTGAACCTGAGCCATCAGGCTTTGTAAGCAAGGACCTTTGACCCCCTGAGCCATCTCTCCAGCCCAAGTAGCTTGATTTTATTTCTTATTCCTGAAACTCATGCCTCATAGGTCCCTAAAAGTTCCTTACAGTTGCCAGGATTCTCCAAGCCCCCCAGAGGAGCAACACATTACCCTGTTTCTACATTCCACTGATTTTACAGAAGGGATCCACTACTCTAAAAAAGCAAGTGAAGAGGTGCTGGGAAGTGGGTGGCACTTTATAGAATGCCAACTCTGTGCTAGACTCCAGCCCAGGGGTTCTCAGCTAGGGGTAGTAGTTTTGTTTACCAAGGGACATTTAGCCAAAGCTCAGAAGTATTTTTGGCTTTCACAACTTAGAGAGAATGTTACTGGTATCTGATGGGGAGGAACCAGGGCTGACTCTGCAGTGCATAAGACAACACCCCACCCTGTACAAAAAGTTATTTGACTCAACATGCCTTCAGTGCCGGTGAAGAGAACCCCCAGTCCATGCCAAGTCTTGGGTACTCAAGAATGTGAAACAACAGGGCGTCTGCCCTCATGGAGATGGCTCAGTTGGACGGGTGTGTGTGTGTGGGGGGATATAAACCAAGTCACCAATCACTGAGTCTTTGATCTGAGAGATTGGAGAAGTACTCCAAGGCTAAGTATTTGCTGTAAGACGAGGAGGTGGCAGCCAGCCATTGTTAAGAAGTCCAGGGAAGCTGGAGTGCCAGACAGTCTACTGCAGGTCCAAAAGCCCCGTTTGAGCAGGGTTGAGGACCTATTTGAAGAATCGCAAGGGAGGAAGAAGAGGGCAACAGGTGAGATGCGCCATGAGGAAAGGAGGGGAAGAACAAAGGTTGGCCATCTTAACAGTTCTGACTATATGACTGTGTTTCCCCACAAGGCACAACACGAAACTGTTTGAATTGGAAATGACCTCTCTGTGGGTGGCATGGAAAAGAAGATGGTTGGGGCCAGGGTGGCCATAGGAAACCAGCAGACTCACCTTGAAAAGCTTTCTCGAGATCAGGGCCAGGCCCCCTGCAGAGCAGAGCCTCCCTCTTCTGGGGCTGCCTGCTTGGGATTTGAGTGTAACAGCAGGAACCCTGCCACTGTAAATGTCAAGTCACATCCTTTCCCTCCACTTAAAAATATACACCACTCAAAAATAAAGCCACACCGTATCATTTGGGCTTCACATCTGGTCTGCAGTTGCAAAATAACAATTCTACCACACCGTGAGCAGGCACGGAAGCAGTTCAACGCGAGAAGGATGCAGCCTGTCTCTAATTTCTTTCTTTCTTTCTTTCTTTTTTTTTCTTTATTGACCTTTTCTGAGATGTCAGAAAGCAGATTCCCTCATTAAGATGTTGACACCTTGAGAAAGTCAGGAGTATATCTTATTTATGGCAGTGTGTATGGGTGATGGAGGAGGGAGTTACAAACCAGCTGTCAGGGCTGGAGAGATGGTTCAGCCATTAAGGCCCTTGTGTGCAAAGCCTAAGGATCTGGGTTCGGTTCCTCAGAACCCATGTAAGGCCAGATGCACAAAGTGGTGCATGTGTCTGGAGTTTGTTTACAGTGGAGGGTCTGACATGCCCATTCTCTCTCTCTCTCTCTGTTTGCAAAGATAAATAAATAAAAATGTTTTTAGAAAACAACTGTCAGGATAAGAAAACTGAGATTTTCCTTAGTTTATTGCTTCTTCCCCTGTGGCTCCTGGCTCCTCTAAGTTACAAAGTGTATCTCTGCCTCTCTCATGGTCTGATTAACGTACAGGGAGACCAGGTTACAGAAGGAAATGTCTGAAAACTCCCAGAAACTCACAGGTCGGTGGAGCAAGCACAATTCATTTCTGATTAGTAGTTCATGCACTCATCTGTAAAGCACACAGATGTTTGAGCGTTATGTCTTGAGGTATTGAGAAATTATCATAAATTTGAACTTGTTGGCAAGCATTTATTTCCATATTTTAGAGAATACTGTGACTTTTTCCTTCCCAAAATTTCATCCCATGAAGTAAAGGCATGCCAAGATGGCAGTGGCTCCCCGTCAACAGCTCTTATAGGGTGAGGCCATGAGGTTACGGGGAAGGCCTCAGCCCAGGGCTGGCAGAGAATTAGAGGACCTACCGGCAGCCTGCCCTGCATCTATCAGGTTCAGGAAGCACTTAGGCCACCAGCTAGCCTCCCAGAGAGTTCATGATCCGAAACTCAGTCTCTGTGGCTCCCAAGCCTAGGTATGAACTTCTCCGCCATCCTTGACAGGCCTTCTCTCTCATTGTTCTCTTACTCAGCTGAAAAACAGGCATGGCTACAATGAGACTAAGACCTAGTGAGTCCCATGCATATAACAACCATGGTCACTGGATTCAGTAGCCAAAACAGAGAGGAAAGATATGACAGGAATGTGTCAGAATGGGACAGAGGAGCCAAAAGGACTTTGGTCTCCTGCAACTTCTCTATTCTAAGAAATTAACGGGCCACATTGAGTTTTCCTGGGCTACCCTACCAGAAATGTCCTTGCTTCCTAGTGTCTCCTGTGATGTGGAATCTCAGCTCTGGAGGACGCTGCAGGAATGTGAATTGGATGAGTAGGTTTTAAAATATTCATTGGTTACATTCCCTGGTTTCTCTCCTGGAAGAAGCAGCAGCTGCCTGCTGGGTTGGTCTCCTGTGAGATCCAGGCACCTCTCTGCAACAATACCAAGGTCCCAAACTGGTGGTTTCAAAGCCAAGTTCAACACACGATGTGATTTTAGTGTCTAAGTATTAGTTAATAACATTTAAACCCTAAGAGTTTTCATATTAAAAAGACAGGCTTACCGTTTTCTAAGGGGCAGCTTCTCCTGGGACTTGGCGCCATTGAGGTACTGTGTCCCAGAGCCCATGCCTCTGCCCGATTCTGCCTGGCTTGCCTGTCACACAAACTTGCCTGCCTCACCCAGCAGGCACTGGGATGGGCAGGCCTTCCAGCCAGTTCTCCAAGATAGGGTCCTGAGACCTCAGCCTCAGCATCACTGGGAAATGCACATTACCAGCCCCACCCAGCCGCTTTGAATCCAAGGGAGGAGCCCAGCAAACTGTATGCTACAATCCCCCCTCCCAAACCTCCTTCAGTTGAGAAGCCCTGCCCTGGGTATAAATCCTCTCTGCTATTTGACTACTATGTGACTTTCTTTTAAGTTTTGGAGGCTTTCTTTGCCTTCTCTATAAAGTGAGGTCAGCTGGTAGATTTCTGAGGACCTTCTGGCTATGGCAGGTTAGTATACAATTATTCAGGTCTGTGGACTGACTCATAATTAGCATTTATGAAGGGTTTACTGGGTGCTAGGGCTTGATGAACATTTTACCTGGACGATTGCAATGTCTTTAACCCTAACTTTGGGCATGGTTCTCTCTGAGAACTCTCAGAGAAGGAAAAGACACAGAAGGCCAGGGGACACACCAGATGTTCCTCATAGAGCAGGCGAGTCTTTGAGTCCCCTGCTCTTCTCCTTCCTGTGGTGAGGCAGCAAGGTGTGTGTATGTGCACGCACGCGCGAGGTGATGGTGACCATGTGACTGGCACCTTGGAATAAAGCAGTCGGGTATTTCAAGGCAGGCAGGATGTATTCTACCAATCAAGGAAGATGGTCAAAATTAGAAAGTGGCAGCTATGGCCTTCCCCTGCCTCTGTGCCAGAAGCAGGCAGGGACCTGCAGAGATGGAAAGTGAGGAGGGAGGTGTGACCAGAGGTGGGCAGCAAAAGCAACCACCAGGCTTAGTGCATCCTCACTAGGCTGGAGGCCCTGGTGCACCCATGACCGACCTCCCCCTCTTCCCCCCCCCTCCCTCTTTTTCTCTGTCAAATAAATAAATATATAAAATATATTTTTTAAAAAGCGTCTGGACCACTAAAGGGTGATGTCATTGGAGCGGGATGCTTGGCCCCCGTAAGCAGCTCTAGGAGCACCTGCACCCTCGGTTATGTGATGGAGAGTCTGACTTGTCTCTGGTCATAGGAAGAAGCCTTTCTACTCAGTTAGTTTACTGTGCACCACTTGCTCAGAACACATGACTTCCCAGATGCCTGCCTGCCACATGCTCCCAGTATTTCCCCTTTGAGAAAGCCTCTCTTGAGGTCTCTTTTCACAAAGTATAGATGGGGAATGATTCTTGTAACATTTAAACCCTAATTGCAACCTGAGTTATCTCTTCAGCATGACTAGGGATAAAGAAGCAATCCAGGTCTGGGGAGATGGCTCAACAGTTAAACATGCTTGCTTACAAAGCCTAATGGCCCCAGGTTTGATTCCCCAGCACCCCTATAAAGCCAGATGCACAAAAGGATGCATGCATCTGAATTTATTTGCAGTGGCAAGATGCTCTAGTACACCCATTCTCTCATTCTCTCTCTCTCTTTTATTTTCCTTTTGATCCAGGAAGATTCCTTTGGCACAGATAAACATTGTGGCATTGAAAAAGTCACTTAACCTCTCTGGGTCTATTGTAATCTATACAAACGATCAATGACCTATTCCTAATATTTTAGCAGGCATGTACTTTCCTTCCTCCAGTTAGGGAAAACATCTAAGTCATTCAGAAAGCTCAGAAAGATAGAGCAGAATAGATTTAAGCTCTTGCATCTCAAGTAGGAGGCCAGGAGAATAAACTCAACTGAAATATGAGCTCATTCATTCATTCATTGAGCTATTACTCTGGCCAGTATGGCACTGAACATTTTGTATGTCTCATTCAATCCTAGCCAAAGTTCTCTGTTTTAAAAATTAAAGAAGGATTACCATACCCATGTCAAAGGTGAGGAAACTGAGGTGCTGAGAGGTGATGTAGGTTGCCCACATCCATAGCAAGTGAGCAGTCAGGTCAGGTCTGTAGACTGCAGCAGGCTCTTCAAACCTGCAGTGAGAAGGAATGCAGGGAGCAGAGATGCTGGGCATATTTCTTCCACCTAAAAGCCTCTCATGCTTCCAGCCTGCAGATTGCTTCCCTTGGGGTCTGTCAGCCCCCAAGCCTCTTCTCCAATGACTTTCACTCTGCGTTGCCGCCTCAGCTCTTTATGCAGACTGAATTTTTCCTGGCTTTCAGTCCCAAGATGTGTCCTTATTTGTATGAGAAAAGTGAATACCCTTTATACTGCTTGCTGTCGGAAGCTACAAGAGACTAGCAAGGAAGGCTAGAGTCCTGGGCCAATACCTTAGTACCATGTTTTCTTCCCTGTGCCCCGGAGCCATTTGCAAACTCTCACAGCTGAGTGGAACTCCTCAGAACCAAGGCTATGTTTACCCAGCACAGCTGGTTGATTCCCCCCAGACCATTACAGAAACAGTAGATGGACTCTTGAAAAATGAATCACTGAACAAGTGTCCTCCCTTGAGGGAAGAAGGAAGCCAGCCTTCTGGTCATTTGGAAGACTAAGCCTCTAGTCCCTGGGGACATTCTGGAAGGTCACAGGAGAGGAGGAGCCTCCTACCCTCTGCATCCTGTGAACCTGGGGCCTGGCATGTGGGCATCCATTGAGCTGATGTGGAATCTTTTCCATTTAGATGACCGGGGGCATTCTTTACAGGAAGCCTCCATGAGTGCTTTCAGGAGATTTTGTTGGGCTTTGCCAAGTACAGCATTAGCTGGTGTTCAAATTCAGAGAACAAGGCAAGGGATGTTTAGAAACTGTCCTTTACCACAGCTCCTGTTTTGGTCATCAGATGGGCAGAATTCCAGGAAAATACTTCAAGGATCCAAGTACTTAGTCATTCATCCATTCATTCATTTTTTAAAATATATTTTATTTATTTACTTACTTGACAGAGAGAAAGGGGGAGGGGAGAGAGAGAGAGAATGGGCACGCCAGGGCCTCCTGCCACTGCAAACCAACTCCAGACACGTGCGCTCCCTTGTGTATCTGGCTTACATGGGTCCTGGGGAATCAAACCTGTATTCTTTAGCTTTGAAGGCAAATGCCTTAATTTTTAAGGCATCCCTCCAGGTCCCATTCATTTATTTTTGTAATAGGTAAATATGAATTATCAATTCCTTTTTAAAAAATATATTTATTTATTTGTGAGCAGAGGGGTGGGATAGAGAGTTTAGAAAGAGAGGGGGATGGCAAAATAAGAACAGGAACACCAAGGCCTTTGGCCTCTGCAAACAATCTCTAAATGCATTCCCCACTTTGTGCATCTGAATTTACATGGGTTTTGGGGAATACAACCCAGGCCATCAGGCTTTGCAAGCAAGCGTCTTTAACCTCTGAGCCACCTCTCTAGCCTCATTCATTTACTTATTCATTCCTCAAACTACTGAGGTCCTGCTATGCATCAGACCTGTTTCAAGGGATAAGACAGGCTATTTTTGCAGAGTGGGAAGAGACAATGAATGAACAGACCACTGGGGAAAAAATAATTTCTCACAGTGATAGGAATTCCGAAAATTCACCCAGTAGGTATTTGTCATAGAGCAGGTAAGGGTGGTGGGGGCTAGTTGAGATTGGGTAGGCAGAAAATATAGAGGGACCTTGAGGCTGGACCTACATGCTAAAGTGTAGCCAGTTTTGAGAGGCTCTGGGAACACGGTGTTTTAGGCAGAGAAGGCCTAAAGAGGTGAGAAAGGAGGTGCAGAAGAGCAGTTGAGTACTTTCAGGCTGCAGCGAGCTTTTGATGAACCTCGCACTGCCCTGAACGCACTGTGAGTAACACGTATTCATCCTCTGTTGATGCTGGAAGTCCCTGTTATTGTTTTGGAAACTGGAGCCCAGAGAGATGACCCACCCTTCCAAGGTCACACACCTAATGAGTGATAGAGCTTCCATATGAACTTGAGCAGTCTGAAAGTAGAACGTATTCTTTTAACTGGCACATGATGCTGTCACTGAACTCACTTGAATATATTCACAAGCCAAGCCAAGACTGAGAAGAGAAGCATCTTGGAATAGGGTGGAACATTTCCCAAGGGGAATGAGGAGAAAGATAGCATGAATGGACAGAGCCAGGTGCTGAACTGCATACCTTCTCATCCATTGTCCTGACACCCATCCTGCTTCATGGGAGGCTTTGCAGATGGCAAGAGCCCATGCTCGGAGCGGTGATATAGCCTGTCCAAATCCACTCACAGAATGCCCTGTTGAGTTCAGCTCCATCTGCCCTGCTCCCAGTGCTTGTCTAACGCTTGACATTAGCTGCTTCCTTTTTGTTTAATTATGTATTCCCCTCTAAATAGAAAGGCAGATATCCCCCTCTCCAGTGATGGAAACCTTACTAAAAAGTATGCCCATTTGAGGTGGGAGGCAATAGCTGCTGTCAGCATGCATGGATTGTTGTCCAAATTGCCCAATATCTGGAGGAGAAGAACAGGACAGGATCCTTCACTGTCACGGTGCCTGCTGGGTGAGCATGAACACACAGACATTCCATAAATAAGAAATAAATGCCACGTCGCGTAGCTCAATGCCTTCTTCAAAGCTTTACCTGGAGGATCCTTGCATTTGCCAGAATCAGGGTCAGGAGTCACCACTTGCCCCTGGGGCTGATGCCCCATCCCATCCTGTCATGAAGACCTAGAGAGCAACTCTCACCAAGTACCAGTGGCACACCTTCTCTTCTTGCTTTAAAGTCCAGGTGGGAGCAATTTCCATCTCGTTCACTTAAGCTGTCCCAGTGGCTGTGGTGTGGGAGGGTTGGGGGCACTGTGGGGAGCAGGGCACAGTCTGTGCCTTTCAGTAGGAAAATTCAGATTTTTAAGGTAAACAAATGGGAGTGTAAATATATGCATTTCAGATGGTGATAAGTGCTAAGAAAAAGAAAAAAAAATAGATAAAGAGGCTAATGACCCAGAGACAGAGAGGAAGAATCTATTTTTCCATACCTACCTCTCCTCTCTTTTCCTCTTACCATCCTTATCCTTCCCCTCTCTCTCTCTGCCTATTGTACCTTCCTCCTCTGACATTAGCCCCACGTTTCTAGATATAATTTTGACACCCACTCACAGCCATCCCCTCACCATGGTTTGTCTTAGCCCCCTTCAGTAGTAGTCACTGGTTATTCATCCACGTCTCCTCAGCACTGAACAGACAGTTCAGCATAAGGTGGGCACAACAAGCATTTGTTAAATTACCAAACTCTAAGAATGACTAACTGAGATTCTTCCATGAACCTGGTTACTGAGACATGATAGATGCCACTGTATGGCCCGTGTTTGCTACCATGTGGACTATTACATGGAAAGAAGAGCATGCAGACAATGGTAAAATAGAAAAGTACTTCATAAAACTTCATATAACCTATGTACATCCGTATGCTTCGGTCGAAATGATCTGTCAATTACTTGTAATATAATACCCTATACAATGCAATTGCTATGTGTAGCAGACAGCTTCAGGTTCGCTGAGATGAACTTCCAGACCAGGCACAGTTATGAAAGAAGGGATATTTATTGAAGCTTACAGATTCAGGGGAAGTTCCATAAATGGCAGAAGAAGCTGGCCTGCCTTCACAGGACCAAGCAGAGAGATAGAAGTACAAGCCTAAAGATCAAAAGCCACAGCACACTTCAGGAACTCCAGCTAGGCACACTTTGCATATCTTTAGATTGAAATCTGAAACCCACCACCACACCTTAAGATCCACCCAGTGACATTGCCTCCGGCCAGGTAGCCAGCAGATGCAAACTACAAACAACTGAATATATTGGGGCCCATCAATTCTATTCAAACCACCACACTATGGAAGTAGTTGCTATGATATATATATATATATATGTGTGTGTGTGTGTGTGTGTGTGTGTGTGTGTGTGTGTGTATTGGTTTTTTGAGGTAGGGTCTCACTGTAGCTCATGCTGATATGGAATTCACTATGTAGTCTAAGGGTGGCCTCAAACTCACAGTGATCCTCCTACCTCTGCCTCCCAAGTGCTGGGATTAAAGGCATGTGCCACCACGCCTTATATTTTTTTAGGGAATAACAAGGAGAAAAATATGTCTGCTTGTGTTCAATACAAATGCAATTTTCCCCGACTATGTTGATCAGTCTGCAGCTTGTTAAATCTGGACATGTGGACTCTGCAAATGGAGAAAGTCATATGCATAGAATTTCCCTGGCATCTTTTTAAATTGCAAGTGTCCAAGAGCATTCCATTTATGAATCCATTTCTGGATGATTAACCCAACCTCAAAACACTTAACTGAACAACCATTTGTGTGAAAGGGGCCACTGAAGGTGGGGTCTGTGCTCTCCTATTTGACAGTCCCAAGAGGGAGGTGGTAACACTGCAAACTGTACAATGGTCAGAATTGTAGAGGTGCCCAGGGAGCCTCAGGGGACCCAGGAAAGGGAAAAGCCCTATCTATCCTTTCCAGTTATCTTATGGCTGTTTGAAGGAAGCATCTTTGGAGTAGCTCTTTACAAAATATCGTGTGTGTGTGTGTGTGTGTGTGTGTTATATTCTATTACATGGAAAGAAGAGTGTGTGTGTGTTATATTCTATTACATGGAAAGAAGTGTGTGTGTGTGTGTGTGTGTGTGTTATATTCTATTACATGGAAAGAAGAGCATGTGTGTGTGTGTGTGTGTGTGTGTGTGTGTGTGTGTATTATATTCTATTACATGGAAAGAAGAGTATGTGTGTGTGTGTTATATTCTATTACATGGAAAGAAGAGTGTGTGTGTGTGTGTGTGTGTGTGTGTGTGTGTGTGTATTATATTCTATTACATGGAGAGAAGAGCATGCTGATAAAAGTATAGTGTTGTCCCCCTATATCTAAGGGGCATTGGTTCTAGAAGCTCCCACAGACATCAAAATCTGAGGATTTTTCTCTCACACACACATATTTACACAGGCATGCATGTCACGGCATGCACAAGGAGGTCAGAGAGGTTGTTTGTGCTCCACCTGCTTTGAGACAGAGCCTCTTGCTGCTGCAAATGAGTCTGGTCTATGAGCAGCTTTATGTGTGTGAGTGCTAGAGAATGGGCGCCCCAAGTCCTCCAGCCGCTGCAGAGGAAATCCAGACACGCGCAGCACCTTGTGCATCTGGCTTACGTGGGTCTTGGGGAATAGAGCCTCGAACCAAGGTCCTTAGGCTTCACAGGCAAGCACTTAACTGCTAAGCCATCCCTCCAGCTGGCAAGTAAGTACTTTTAACTGCTGAGCCATCTCCCCAGGCCCTGCAGTAGTTCTTAAGAGGGATAAGAACCAAAGCTCTGTTCGTATGAAGAGAATGAGAAAGAATCAATGAAAAGTGAAAAATAACTTAGGCAGTTGGATCCTGACACACCAGCCTGAATTCCATCTTAACGTAGAGCCACTGGTAACCAGAGACCTTTTAATGATGGGGGCAACAAGGCACCAAATGCTATGATCAGGTTAGAATTTGATTTCTCTGGGCCATGGCTCACAGAGCAAATAACATGTTCAATGTGATCTTTACAATAAATTACAGAGATCAAAAGGGAACAGAGGCAGAGAGTTTCTATGTACATAGAAGTGTAACATTTCAGAGTTCATTTAATTAAAGGAGCCAGCGCAGGAGGCTATCTATCGCCTGTCATTTGAGACTCAGTGATGGAAGAGCCAGAGGTCTGGCTTTTTGAAGTGGAGAACGTCGTAAATGGGCTCTTCAGCATGCACACATGCTCCTATCAGTTAGTAACTCTCCGGTCTCAATTTTCTTTTATAGTGGATACTGGTGGGGTTTACCTTCTGGCAGTACTCACATTTACAGTGGGAAGTAAAAGTCCTCATAAGGAACGACAGCCAGTTTCTGGGGAAGCACAGGCACTTCACACTAAGAGACCCAGTGCACTGGGGCACCCACTGTCCTTCAATGTTCTCAGCCCTTCCTGTCCCTTTTATGTATTTGCTCTCCTGAGATAAACAAAGACCATCATGGTGGAGAACACATGAATGCCAGAGCAACCTGTATGGGCTGCCTGGCTTGGTGCCCTTGGGGAAATTCTTACCCTTTCTTGGTATCAGTTTCCTCGTAGAAGAATTAATAGGCCTTCCTCACAGGGATGTTTGGGGATTAAGTGTGCAGATATATGCAAAGGGCTTAGACAGTGTCTGGTATGTGAAAAGAGCTCAATAAATATTAGTATTATCTCAGCATAACAGCCAAGCTTTCAAGAGACAAATCTGGGTAAACAGGAATGGAATCATTGTGTGCCGTCAGGGAGGGCAGGCTTGCATATGGGGGCATGTGACCTGGGTCAACTCCTAGCAAAGGAGTACTTCTCTGTGGGTTCTGTTTTGGTCTTGGTTCTCACTTTTGGATCCTGCTGTAGATGTTCTGTGTGGCTGGAGGCACTGGAGTGTGCTGTTTCCTCCTGTGAAGTAGTTGATGGAGTGTGGTGTTCTTCTGGGGATTTGGACATTATTCTTTACAATAACCACACTCTGGGTGGCATCATTTGATCTCTCCAGATTTTCTGGAGTGTCAGGACCAGAGTCTGTCCCCACTTCCATTACTATCCACCTCATAGGTCTCTGGGTCCTGGTTCATAAGCCAATTTTGCTGGCCTGGACTGGGAACCAGTCTTTGGCAGCTCCATGGGACAAATGTGGCTTAGAGCGTCTGAACCGGCCTTCATGATAGCTGTCCCACTTGAACTTTCAAAGTGAATCTTGTGTTCAGTGGGAAGTTATAAAATGTGGGAAGTTTCATATGCACGTTCTCAAGCTATTCATGAGCAAGAGCAGCTGGCAGCCTGGAGCCTGTGTCTCTGCCACAGGGACTGGCGATGCTGCCGACAGCCTCTTGCTTTCTAATGCCACAGTTCCCGCCACCCTCTCTTCCTGCCAGCCAGTCTTAATTTATCATCTCTCTTGCAGGGATGGAGTACAGGGAAGGAAAGGGACTGTGTTTTAGGCCATTGCTTTACTTGGAGTCTCACTACTTCTGGTGAGGTCAGCCTCAGGGTCCTTCCAGTTGTCCATCTTTACTGTTCTGGTTTATTTCACAGACATTCCATCTGAAGCAACACATATGAATCCAGGCAGAGGAGCTCTTAATGCATCCAGAAAACAAGTGGCAGAGTCGAGACTTGAATCTGAACCTCCTGGATGCAAGTTTAGAACTCTGGTCTTTTCCCAGTTAGACTTCCAAGTTAGGCTGATTCTCCCAAGAGAAACTTCTCAATGCCACCTGCCCGATTCGAAGGATTCAGAGGTAGATGCTGTGGAACGCCTGCCTCAGCCTTTCACTGATCCATCTAGCGCATCCATTCATCCAATGACTAGTTGACAGTAGGAATCATGTGGTTGGATATTGACAATAGCATGATGATCAGGATCCCCACTATATTATGAATAGTAACAGTATGCTCCTGAGCTCCTGTTTTCTCTGCACACATATGTACCTGTGCATGAAGCATTGCCCTCCGCTGTACTTTGCTTTTATGATCTTTATAAAAATCCTCTTTCCCATACAATAGGAGTGATAGCAGTACTATTTCCGCTAAATGGGTTCTAATGGTACATGAGGTGGGATACAGTTGTTATCACCATTTTACAGATGCAGCCCAGAAACAGAAAAAAAAAAAAATTCCCCCAAGATCACCCAGGCAAAAAGCAGGTATGCGAGCTGGGGCTCTCAGTTGACAGGCTTCATGGCCTCTGCTCTCGGGCTGGTGTTATCCTGACCCACCTTCCTGCCACTCCTTTGATAGAGGTGGCATTGTCAACGGGGATGTTAATATACCTGTCCTGGAAACATGTGAAAGCAAGCACATTGTAGTTCAAGTTTCCAAGGGTTTCTCCTACTATGTCAGAGAAGAGAAGACTTGTTATTTTTTCTTTTTAAACTCAAAACCATGATATAAAAACAGAATGGGGCTGTGGGAGGAAGCAGTGTCAGAGGACTAAAATTCTCTTATCTTTGCAAATAAGAACCCACTGCCACTGGGCTTCCTACATGTAGTTCTCAGAGGAGACCCCATTCTCTTCCTGCCAACGTACTCATTTAACAGTGTGGTCCCTACTGTATAAATATGCTGTTGGCCTTGGGCAGATAGGCATCAAGGCAGTGTATCCTGTCCCCAAATAACTCATTCTATTGTCTGGCTTACTCTCTCTCTTTTGAAGAACTAATCAAGGTTCCCCTTTAAGCGAAGGACAGAGAATCAACACTGAGTCAGACTTTTGCCACAGCTCTTACATAGATAACCTATTCTGTACCACACTCCCCACATGTGAGATCCAAGTCAGCTGAGCCTGAAGCCTCCCAGGCTGAGAATGTGCCGTGATATTCCAGCCCATTACAGAAGTGGACAAAATTGGTGTGCCACCCAGAGAAACCCTACCAAGGGACAGAGGTGGAGTGGAAGGGGAGAGAAGCATCCTGGCTGCTTTCCTGACCCCCAAGAGTCAGCCTTGCCCTCAGAATCACAACTTCTCTGGAGGAGGGTATCATTTCTCCAAGTGTTTGGTGCCTTTCCATTTTGGATGTAGAATTGCAGCTGGAGAGAGGGAGTGAGGAGGGAGTAGAGACATGAATAGATACCTAGGTGGGATGTAAGGACACAGCTAAAGTCTAGAAGGAAACACACAAATCTATTCCCAGTAGAACCTAGGGAGAGATCGACAGGTTGGCTGTGGGAAAGAGAGGGCTTCATTTTATATTCGGTGTACGTCTTCTTTACTGGGTTGTTTAAATAATGCATATTACCTCAAATTAAAACAGTTTGGGCTTTAGAGTAAAGCCATAGCATGCATCCTGCAATCCACTACTGAGAGCTAGGTGTCCATGGGGAAATTATTTCCAATCTCCAAACCACCAGGTCCCTTGTTTATAAAGTAGGGCTTCTTATGAATGCTATGGAAACTGCTGATGAGGCTGTTGATGGCATTCAACTTTTCATGGTTGTCACTTGCATTCTTAACAGCAGAGAGGTAGGGCTGAGTCACACACAGAGGAAACTTCTGTGGGCAGAGAACTACAGAGTGGGTACGGAGAGGCAGAGGTTGCATTCCACGTAACACACTGTGGATTGCACTCCTAAGTCTGGAGATGCACACCCCCTCCACCTCAGCTTGCCAGGACTTTTCTCCTCTAGAAACATTCAGGGATGCTGGGCACCTTACGTGGTGAAGTCCCTAAAACATGAGCCTAGAGCCCATCGATTTCCCATGGGATGGTAGCTCACTAGCACATGTCCTTCGAAAGCTGGCTCACATCAGAGTCCGTTTCCTTGCCTATAAAATGGGGATAGCATAGTGGTCCCTTGACATCTAAAACTGAAATAGCATAGTGGTCCCCCAGCATCTGAAATGGGACTGAAACCGGAGGACCACCCTAGAGTCGGCTGCAGGCCCTTACAGACGCTAAGATTCATAGACTGCAAATGCCTTAAATGACCTATGCACATCTTCCTACATGCTTTAAACTACCTTTAGATCACTTATAATGCTTACTACCATGTAAAAGCTGTGTGTATATACTATACTGTTAAAAAAAATACATGACCCCCAAAGTCTGTTCATGGTTAGTGCTGACACAATTGTTTTCCAAATGTTTGCTTTCGGAAAACAATTGTGTCAGCACTATTGCTTGAATCTGTAAATGCAGAAAGCACAGGTATGAAGGGCTAAATGTAACTGTACATACCTCAAGGATAATCCAAAGTATTAGACAAATTAGTGCAAAAGGCTTAGGAAGAGATCCCAGCACAGAATAACTGCTCAGTACATATTAGTTCTGGCTCTAGGGCAGAAACCCTAAACTCTTGCATACCCAACATCTTATCAAATATATGGAAAGTCACCCTCACTCCACAGGAACATTTTTTAACTGAAATGCATTTTAAAGAGATTTGTATAATTTGTCTTTTGAAATCATTTGGCTGTGAGTATCTCATGGCTACAAGCCCTCCGCAATAATCGGACACATTTGAAAATCTTTTCAGAGAACAATTCCAAGGAACAAATTGTTTTCAAATGTAATGAAACTTTTATGGATATCAAAGTTAACAATTAATGATGTTTATATAATGTTCCATTATGTAGACATTTAATTAAACATTTATTCATTTTAGTTTTGTAATTTTCTCTTTTCATATTTGAAACAAATTATATTTTCTTCTTAACAATTCCTGCAATAGTCCTAGACAGTCAGCTGGGGATCAGGAAGTTCCCTCTGCCCTCCCCCCTTTCCAGCAGGGCCAGACACGGAACTCATAAAGAAGGACCCTTAGACTCATCTAGCAATGGGATGGGAATGATTTTCCATTTTATAAATGGAGAACATGTGGTTTAAAGTGGGGGAATGACTTGACCAAAAGCAAATTTCATTTCCCAGGTGCAGAATCCTGGGAGCTCCCGGACTTATTTCTTTTCTTAACACACCTCAAAGATCTGCAGAAAGTGGCTTCCACAGGCGACGTGTATGTGCTTGCAACTGGTTAAGATAACCAACCAGAAGAAGGTCTAGGCAGGGCTGCCTGGCTGCCAATGTGGGCAACTCCAAATCAGAGGCAATGTGACTTTGCCCATTGGGGAACGGGTGTGAAACGCAGATATTTTCCTCACAAGCTCTTATGAAAGGATATCGGATAGCAGGTCCATTAGCAACCAATCTAGCAACCAATCACAGGTGGCTCCTCCTCTGAAAGGAGGGCTGGGGAGCCCTGAGCAGTCACTGGACTGTCACCGCTAAGAACAATCTAGGGCATGCTGAGTAAGGCAGTCTCCCCTCCCCTGTCCCTGTAGAGATTCTGGTGCTGCTCAGCCTCCAGCAGGGTGATGAGAGTGACAGACTGATGCCATCATGTAAACCCAGGACAGAGTGGTGTTGGAGGAGGAGAAGAAAAAGTGCCCCTGCTCACGCTCACAGAGGGCAGAGGTCATGTGGACAATTTGGTGCATGCTCAGAAAGTGGAGGACCTTTGGTTCTGAGCTCAATTAGCTTCTGAGCACCTAAAGTCTGTGTGAACTATTCAATAACTATTTAAGTAAAGAGAGAGAAGGAAGAGGAGAAGTGTGGACAGCCACTGCTGTCAGCTGGGAGCATCTTTCATCTCCAGGTTTTCGCTTCTCCCTTCTGCCTTTATATCTTTGCATTGGAGAAAATGGTTTGGTCATTAGCACCCTGAGGCACATTTTATTCAAGTTATCTTGTCCTACGTCATTACTAAGGTTCTTGGGATTGTGTATCATTCAGTAGTATCATTCAGGAGAAAGAGAAAAGTGACAACTGTTTCATATCCCAGATTAGTCACCACTTGGCTAGGGGTGCAACGGCCAGTCCCTAACCCACCTGAGACTAGGCGTCACTGTCTGAAGAGTGGGCACTTAAGAAAACCCGACTCCTGTCAAGCAGGGTCACAGTTGCAGGCACAGCACAAGGATGACAAATTCATTCCTTGTTCCCATCTCATCGCCAAAATGGTCACTACTGAAACCAGAGGCATCGCGCGTTGAACTGCTCAAGTCAAATACAGCCACATGGGCCTTAGGAGATAGTTAAGGACTGACGAGAGAAGAGCACAGGATTACACTGGCTCTTGGGGAAAAGGAGCCAGATGGAACGCAGGGCAGGAGTTAGGTGTGTAAAGGAAAGCAGGCTGGATGCGGGTCAGGTGGATTGTCCCTCCAGTTCTGCCACGACTTTGCCCTTGCGTCATCCATCAAGTCACGGTAATTCTCTGCATCTGAGCTTCCTGTTGTGCCCTGTGAGGGCAGGATTTGACCTGGAAAGTCCATCCCAGCCCAGAAAGTGCAGAACTGTGTGGCGCCTCTTAGAGGCCCTGCTTTGAGTGTCTCCAAGAAGTGAGTTTTTTGGAGACAGTCTGAGTGTCTGGGAGCGGTTAGAAAGATTCAGGGAAATGATGCCAAGTTTCAGCCACAAGTGATGCTATTAACCCAAGAGCTGCTGCAGATCTCCTGGGAATAGCTCTCTCTCCCCTCAATACCTCCCCCCCCCTCCCTTGGGTGTTAGTGCATGATAGTGACCTTCAGTGCCACACATAGGACTCAGGTTAGATTTAAGCAAGGACTTCCAGGCAGTCACTTTTTATAGGCATGAGCCCATAACTAAGCACAAGGGAAGCATCAAGCATCAGTATCACGTGCCTTTCAGAAGCTGTATGATGCTAGGCCCAGGTATATTTTATATTCCTGAAAAGCTGTGAGCTAAGAGAACAGATTGTGTCCCTCCTGTTAGGAGTGCAGCATGGTGCTCACTCTCCAAAGGCACAGGGGCGCCTTACATCTGCTTGGAAATGCAGGCTCCGTCTAACAGGTTTTTAAAACGAATTTTCCTCGCTGGAACTCTCCCACAAAGAGTTCAGATGTCATCTCTGTCAGAGGCAGAGAAATGGAATCAATCCACTCTCAAGGTCCCATTAAGATGCATAACTCTCGGAGTATCTGCAGTACAATAAGGAAAATGCATATGACAGTTCTGCCTTGGCCAACATGTTGGTTTCTGTCTCTGGAGGACCTGCCAGGGCAGCACTGTTTTCCTGCATGGGTCACCATCACCAGGCAAGGCCATGGCAGCATCATTGTTCCCGGAAGTTCAGTCAGGAGACACCTGGGGAGGGGTACTCAGTAGAATCTGTAATCTCATCCAGTGCCCAATGGTTCTGTACCTTGTGCATTCAGTAACAAGCTATTAAGTGCCAGAGGGTAAGGAGTATATGTGTTTTGCTTCTGAGTGGCTGGCATTGAGCAGGTATTCAATAAACAATGTTAAAAAAAAAAAAAGATGATCCAGGCATGGTGGCACATGCCTTTAATCCCAGCACTCGGGAGGCAGAGGTAGGATGATCACTGTGAGTTCGAGGCCACCCTGAGACTTTGTAGTGAATTCCAGGTCAGTCTGGGTTAGAATGAGACCCTATCTTGAAAAACCAAAAAATTAAATTAAATTAAGTTAGGTGAGCAAAAGCACTCTCTATCTTGCAGTGTTAGCTGACTATGTGACCTTCAGCCATTTACATAACTGCTTTGAGCCCCAGTTTCTGAAACAATCACATGGGTACAGTTTCTATATTGTAGAATAGTTATGAGAATTAAAGTAGACAAAATAGAGCTGGAGAGATGGCTCAATGATTAAGCACTTTCCAACAATGCCTAATGACCTGGGTTCAATTACCCAGTACCCATGTGAAGCCAGATGCACAAAGTGATGCATGGATCTGGAGTTTGTTTTCAGGGGGTAGAGGTCCCTACCCACCCATTATCTCTCTCTCTCTCACTCTCTCTCCTCTCTCTTCTCTTGCAAATAAATAAATACAAAAATATTTTTAAATTAGATGAAGTACACAGAACATTCAACACATTGCCTAGAATACCAACCAATATCTGCACCTGTTATTTTTACTTAAAACTCTTAGTTTGCTATTTTCACAGTTCTGTGAGGGTAAGTGTAACTGTGCCCAATGAATAGATGGGAGAACTGAGGGTCTAGTGAGTGCCCCAGGCTCCAGGTGGAAGGGGAACTCCTAGGTTTGTGCACTATAGATGCCGAAACTCTGGAAGACCCTCCTTCCTATCCATGGCATTTTTCAGAGCTCTTCGAGGCAAGAAATGCATTCCCCAGGAGTGCTCTGGCTCTGCTCTGCAGGTGGAGGGCCCTGGCTTTCATTGGCTGTTCACCTGTTGTTCACTCTTAGTAGCAAGGCTTTTTAGCTCCAGGCACTGCTGTCGGTCTACCTGTCCCCTGGCTCCATACTAGTCCATGCTACTGCTACCTGTCCTTAGTAGTTACTCTGTCCTTAAGCAGCCTTGTGTGGAGGACTTTTAAATGGAACCTTGAGAATGCATTGACTCCCTTTCTGTGCCTCTGACAGAGATGATGACACTTGAACCCCTTGTAGGAGAGTTCCAGCTAGGAACAGGGAAGGTTTGGGGTGAGAAGGCCTCACGGGAAGCAGGACACCAAGGAAGAGCCTCCTAGCCCATCCCCACCTGGATGCTGCTGTGCTGCATAGAATGTTTTGTTCAGATTAACCCCTTGGGTATTCTGCCTGCCTGGCACACTCTCAGGTGCACCCGTGAAACCCAAGGTCGTGGGCACACAGATGGATGGAACACAGATGTTAGCGAATGTGATCTTCTGCTTTGGTGACAGAGAGGAAGAGGGCAGGGCTGTAAGTGTGGAGACCAAGGTGAACCTTGAAACTTTAGTTTACAGTATGAAAGAACCTCCCTGTTCACCACTGGCCCTTTAGAAATGGTCTTTTTTCCTTCCTTACAAAGCCCAGGTTTTTGCAGGCAGGGAGAAGCCCCAGAGGTGGGCAAAACAACAACAGGGCAAGGAGAAAGTCAGGAAACCCGTTATTTAAATGACAGCACCAGAGGTTGCAGTTGAGCTGAGCAGTATTTGATTTTGTGTGTGTGTGAAACCTACTAAGTCAAGGTCTACCCTCCCTTTCAAAGTGATTTTATAAAGATTCATGATAACATCCTACCAGAGTATAGTTCCAAAGGATAAAGTGGTATGGTTCCCCTTGAAAGCCTGGTGCACATATTTAAATTATAGCTTTATCTAACCCACAGGCCTCTTGTCTTCATCCCAGAACCCCCTCACTCTTACCATTAAAACAGAGGGCAAAAGGGGGTACTTTTGTCATCTTCTGGTGTGAGTTAGTAGCACGTGGTGTAAGTGTGGATTTGTGAGAACCATGTCACATTTTAATATTCAGGGTTAGGGACAGAGCTCCTTTGAAGATTGTTAAGTAAGGCCAAGAGAAAAGCCAAAGTGGCAGCAATGGGCAGCACAACAGAGCCCACGTAGTCAGTAAGGAAGTCACCCTGTCAACTGCCTAGTCACCCTTATAATTGACTAGGGGAAAAGGGCCCTCACCTCTTCACGTTTCTCTCTTTTGCTAAAAGAAAAATACTCAAAGTGTTGGGGTGAGAGGAAGAATCTAGCATGCTTTGTGTATCCGGGGACTGGGCTTCATTTATCATCATTAGCAACTAGGGCAGGCTTAGTAAGAAGCAATGGAGCTTCCTAGAATTCAGACCAAGCAGGTTTCACTAACAGATTACTGACTTCCCAGGACCAGACAGAAGCAACAAATGAAAAATTTTAAGTAACGTGCCAAAACATTTCAGTAAGTAGAAGATGTGTGTAGAAAGTACACATTTTTCCACCCATTTCTGGCAGTTATTTCATCCTCCAGAAACAGAATTGGTTCAATGTCTTCATGTCATAAGAAAAAGGTATATGGTCCAACATAAGAACTTTCTAGCTATTCTAGCATTGGATTGACAAGTGGAGAGGGTCTTCCTGATTAGGCACTTTTCTCTCTGTCTTTCTGGAATCATTCAAGCAGAAGTCTTTAACTGGGGATCCTATGTTCCTTATACCAATATCTTATTAACACATTCTACCATATTATGCCTCATACACATTTTGAGAGTTACCATAGAATCAGGACCCAGTGGCATGGATCTGTTATTCCAGCTATTCAAGAGGCTGAGGCAAGAAAATTGTAGGTTTAAGATCAACCTGGGGCTACAAGTTCCCAAGCTCAAGTTCAAGGCCAGCCTGGAAAACCTAGTGAAAACCTGTCTCAAAATGGAAGTTGAAAAAAAAAGTCATCAAAGATCTTGAAAGATCTAGAATGAGGGCTGTAGAAGCCAGGAAGAATGATCAGAAAATGAAACATGGACTATATCAATATCATGGAAATGGGATTTGGCTGGGAAAGGCATGGATCTTAGAAACTGAGTCTGCTGCTACTGGGGAGAAGGTCAAGCAGTTGCATGGTAACTACTTCAGCCTAGATACGAGTAAATGGGGCTAAACTAAATTAAATTAGAGTAAAGCTTACTCTTCAGAAAGAAGATTGTTGGATACCAAGCTATCAATCCCCCAATTATCTTCATTGAAAGAGGGAGCAGTTGAGCTGAGCAGTATTTGATTTTTTTGTGTGTGTGAAACCTACTAAGTCAAGGTCTACCCTCCCTTTCAAAGTGATTTTATAAAGATTCATGATAGCATCCTACCAGAGTATAGTTACAGAGGATAAAGTGGTATGGTTCCCATAGAAGACAGAATGACAAAAAATTAAAATGTTATGAGCTGGTATGGTTTCTCTCTTTCCTCTTTTTTTTTCCTTTTTTTAAAACATCAGCTGCCAGAGAACTGTGCCAGAACTTCTACTGTTTATGTCTGCTCAGTTGTGGTGCCTGAAATTTTACTCTTTCTGTTTCCGGTAGTAAATATGCTCATTGTGGGCCATTGATAATGTGCCATGTACTTTAATCTGTCATTCATTTTACATCTTGTGGAAAGTGAGCCCAGTTAAATCTTATCTTCTCAAGATGAAATGAAATAAAAAGAAAGTTATTGATTGGATGAAGAAAAGCATGAGGTATGTCAAATGGGTTGGAAGATTTCTGTCATTTAATTTCTGAAATGACCAATCATGATAGGCAGACGTCAAACTCTGTATTCTTGAGCTTCAGCTCATTAATCACCTTTACTATGGTAGGCTATGCTGAACTTATGAAATGACCATGAGAAATAGTCCAGTATGTTACACTGTTACATTAGTGAATGAGTCCTTGAGCTCCACTTTAGGTTGACCAGTTGTCTGAAGGCTGAGGCATAATGGTAAGGTAAAATATATATTCTATGACTGTGCTTGGCCAGAAGATGAAAGGAAATAAAGGAGAGTCCCCTGAGAGAAGAGAAAGGATCATCTTCATCAGTGACATTTCAACATTTAGAATAAAGAATGTCAGTCTTCCAGTGTCTGCGAAGGTTTTTTGAATTAAATTAAGATGAATTGGATATAATTGAAGTGACCAAATCACACTGGGCAGAGTTAATTTGGATTGTCTACCTTTGCTTCACAGAAAGGGAATGTCTCACCTTTGTTAGCCAATCAACTCTAACAACAGAGCAAAAGGAAGCATACCTACTGAACATCTTCTTTAGAATTTAAACATGTCTTCATTCAAAGGGTATTTACTGTGTAATCTTATGTTCAGGCTCTGTGTTGGATGCTGGGAAGGTAGTGTTGGACTAATAAGTAATTTTCTTTGCCCTTGAGAAACTCCACCTAGGAAAGACACCAGCACTAAATAATACAATGCATAAATAAATATCTAATTGAGAGTTATGACAAGTTCTGAGAAAGAAAAATATAAGGTTATACAAGAAGAATAAAAAGCAGAGCCTGTTAGAATAAAATAATTTGTCCCAGTGTGTCTAAGCCAGAGTAGTAGCAGAGACAGCCACATTAAGGAAGACAGGCTTGATTGCGGCTCAGTAGGGACATGAGTAGTGGAACCTGGGTGTTTGTAAAGTCAATGCTGATTGCCCCTTGGAAAGGAAGGAACAAGGTTGGAATGTCTTGAGTACATGGAAGAAACCACGATAGTGTGATTGGGGTAGGCAGAAATATAGTCTAGCCACATTTTAGTGGTAGAATTGTGAAGAATTTGGCCATGAGGTTGATTGCAGTCAGAGGAAGTATCAAAGGTGCCTGAAGCCTCCCATATAAGTGGACAAGGGCAGGGAGAGGATAGAAGTGCCATTTGGCCTGCGATGGAAGAGAATTAGATTCGGAGGGTTTGTGAAGAGGTGGGGATCAAGAATTCCAAGTGGATTCCAGTTTGAAATGCCCAGAGTTTTCAAGTCAGCACTTCCTGCAAATATTTATGGAAATATAATGGAAAAACCTAATCTGTGTATGGTAAGAAAATGGGCGAGAGATGAAGATGTAGCTTAAGAAGATTCCCAACCTCTGTGAACTGAATTCCTACTGCTTGCAGTATGGGAAAAGACAGTAACCAAACTTAGGAAATTATTAGAAAACAAAACACAAGAAGAGAGAGGGATCTTTTTTGAAGAAAGAAAGAGAAGCTCCCTGGGAGTTGAAGAAAGGAAGCTGTTTCTGTTGGTGTGACAGATGTCAAGGTGAGGAGGGGACCAGTCTGAGTCAGGGGCAGTATTCTTTTGTTTTTTTTAAAGACATTTTATTTTTGTTTTATTTATCCATTTGAGAAAGTGAGAGACAGAGATAGAGAGATAGAGAGAGTGGCAGAGAGAAAATGGGCATACCAGGGCATCCAGCTGCTGCAAACAAATTCCAGATCTTATCCACCCCCTTGTGCATCTGGCTTCTGTGGGTACTGGGGAATTGAACCTGAGTCCTTAGGCTTCGCAGGCAAGTGCCTTAATCACTAAGCCATCTCTCCATCCAAGGGGTCACTCTGCTTAATGACTATAGCACAGAGAGCCTGTCAGTGCCTACTTGGATTGTGTCTTTCCGGAGCCCCTGCCAGGTGAGGATGGGAGATGGAGAGGTACTAGATTCTCACCTGCAGCTAAGCTAAGCTAAACCCAAGTGAGAATTGGCCTTTTGGTGGTTAAAATATGGGTCTACAGAAAACGTACTCATCCCCTGCAGAAGCTAAGAGAGGCTCACTGGTCATGGTTGCCCTGGAGACAGTGTTGTTCCAGTCCCCTAGAATCAGCTAGTGCAGAAATGGGGCTGAGCGGCTATCTTATGCTCCTTACCCCTGGATCATTATTTACTGAGTGTCCACAGTCTGCATCAGGAAACAAAACACCGCCCCCTTTTACTGTTGCCTAGAGAATTTGGAAGGGCTGGGAGATGTTCTCCTTTCAGATCACCCAGGTATAGCCGGTATAAATTTGCCATGTGCTCACTGCTGAGATGGAAGATGACAGGTCTTATTTTCTTTAAATCAAATTAATGTAGCCTACAGCAGCCCTGACCTGACTCAGCTGGCATTGACAAGAAATCAATCTCAGCCTTTCATTAGCCCCTCTCTGACCCTCCCCACACCAAGAGTCACATGGAGGTCTCTGAGTAATCAATCCCACCATGTCAAGGATAATATGGTTGCTGTCCAGGTGTGCATGTCCCTAAGAACACAATCTGGTGAGGAAGGGCTGGGGTCAGGAGACAGCCATTGTAGGGACACTCCTCTCAGAGGTGGATCAAAGGCAAGCTAACATGTAGCAAACCCTGTGAGACTTCATTTCCCCATGTCCTAAAGATCTGTGAGCAGTAAGTGAGACACTTCAGGGCCCTGTAGCTCCTTGCTACCCAAGGGGTGGTTATCTGCCACCAGCAGCAAGAGCATCACCTGGGAGCTTGTAAGAAATGTTGACCCTCAAGCACCAGCCCAGAGCTCAAGAGTCATAGTCCATTTCCTTAGAAGACCTACACGTGGGTAGTGGGCCCATTGACATTTGTACAGCATTGCTACAGCACACAGTAGGTGTTCAATCAAATACACCCTTTGTGAACATTTTCCTCAATCTCTCCCTTTCATCCACTAATACTTTTTCAATAATTGCATACTGTGTGCAGGGCCAGGAGAATGGGACCCAAGTATAAGGATTAGCATATAGTAGGGTTTGGAGGCTCACAGTTTCATCCCCACCAATCTCCAGGTCATGGGAATATTTTGTGTCCTGTTTGTTTTGTTTGTTTGTGATAGGGTCTCACACTAGAGCCCAGGATGGCCTAGAACTCAGTATGTAGCCCAGGCTGGCCTCCAACTGGCAACTGTTCTGCTGCTTCTGCCTGCTAAGGGCTGAGATTGCAGGCATGGGCCACCTTGCTCTTTTTACTCTTCCTTTATCTTAATTTCATTACCTCCTCCCCTCCCCACCACACACATCCTACCCATATTGGTCCCTCTTCCTTCTCTATATGAGGACTGCTCACTGGAGACGCTTCAGCTCAAAGCTCTCTGAGGCAGTAGACCTCAAACTTGACCACCATCAGAGACCTCCACCCACTCAGAAGGCTCGTTAACTATGGACTGCAGGAACCAGCCTGCTCCAGGGGCTGGAGCTGGGGGCAGACACTGTGTCAGACAAGTCCCCAGGTGCTGCCGCTTCTGGCCTGGAGGAAACACTGTGAGTACTGTTGCTGGGAGAGGGGACACAAGCTAGACCCCTGTGAGGTGGAGGTAAGAAAGGAAGGGAAAATAACTGAAGGCTGAAGCATAGACAAATATTTTCTCATTGCCCTGCGGTCCCCATCAGCACATCTTGCTGAGTGGTGAAACTATATTGACCAAAATATGATTACAATGTGGATTTCCTGGAACTTGCCTATCTGGTAAATAAGACCCAGGGGAATGACATTCCATGACCTCCAACCTGTCCTTGCTCACAAGCACTCCCTTAGCCTTGAGCTCAGGACCTCTGGACGAAGATTTCCAGATCACCCACATCACACAATTTTCAGGAACCTGCTCCCTCTCCCAAGTTCACATGGCATGTCTCTCTTTCCCTCCGTTGCCTGGACTTGTCACTGAGAAGCCTGGCATTATCTGCAGGCTGTATTTGCAAGTAAAATGTCCAAGTGCAGGAGAGAAGCCTGGGTGGGGGCAGCTAGAAGCAGAGAACTATGTCAGACAAGTGGCCCACAGAGCTGGCAGCCCTGTGGCCAGTTCTTCCACTGGGAATAGAACCCCACAGTAGCCTGTGGGGGCCTCCTGCAACATCTCCCAGCACCACAGACAAGGCTCTTCTTGAAAGAGCCAGAGTCCATGTCAATTCAAAATCACCCCAAGTGGTCCCTCTCCTGGGGGCTGTCCTACAGAGCAAGCTTCAAATCTGTCAGCACCATGGGCTAGCTGAGAGTGGTTTGGGATGTACTGCTTTGCTCCTCTAAGCCCACATTGACTTGTTTATTAAAGGTGAATGACAATAGCATCTCCTTTCTGGTGTGGTTGTAAAGATGGAAAGGGAAGCTATGCTGCCTGACACACGCTTGGCACATGACAAGTGTGCAGATAACTACACCTCCGCCATTCATGACTCTTACTCTGCTTTTGATGTTGGGGCCCACATCTTCCTTTCTTTCCTGGACCATGAACACTTTAAAAGAAAGAGCCAGTGCCAGGTCTGATCGCCTTTTATGTCCATTCATTCCCATCCTCAAATGTCTCTTGAAGCCCTACTATGTGCTAGTCCTTGCACTAGGGGCCTGTGCCCTGGCCCTGCATGTAGTATGCAAGAACTGATTAAGGGTTAATGAATCAAAGGGGCAGGTTGAGAATACTCACAGAGGACTCACTTGGGTGAACATCTACTGTGTGCTGCAGTTGAGCTGTTCAGATATCAATAGGCCTACTACCCCCAAGTGGGTCTCCTGAGAAATTGGATTCTGACTCCTGCTCTCTGGGCTGGTGTTTGAGATTCTGCTCATCTAACAGGCTATGGTGCTGGTGGTGAATGGCCACACTTTAAGAAACGAGGAACCAGACTGCTCTGCATGGTCTCACTTACTGCTGACATACCCTTAGGAAATGGGGAAACAGATGTCTGCGTGTCTTACCAGAAATCACACAATTGGCCAGCCTGAAAGTCAGGTCTTCCTGGTACAGTTTTGCCTCATGAGCTCACTGCTCTGAAGAACTGCGGTCCTAACCATTAGTATCTCTAGGAGCAGGAGATATCCCATTGTCTGCAGAAATAGGTAGACTGGTGTTCCAATGTGCTGCATAGTTTGGGGACTGTAGCTTCAGAGCCCCAAGGTCAACTAAGGAACCAAGAAAAAAAGGGGGGGGATAAAATTTGGAAGTTTTAAAACATCATGTTCCACTCATAGATTAAGAATTTAGAGATTTTAATGGTTTTACAAGTAAGGAAGAAGAAAACTTGCCCAAGATGATTCCATTCATCAGTGTTCAGATTAGAATCTAGCTCTCTTGATCCCCACTTCCTGTGTGTTCCCTGCTCCAACTGGCTACTAAGCTGACAACCCATGCAGCTGTCATACTAGAGGAGGACTCTAGGGACAGGGAGCATTCCTGTGAAAGGCTTCCCTGTGCTTTTTTGCCAGCTGAAGCCTATCAGCTCAAAGATGACCTAAAGGTTCTCAGGGGATGCTCAGCAACCTCAGGAGGACAGGAATGGTCTTCTTTGCAACGTCCTGCCAGTCTTGAAATGATAGCTGGTACCCAATCACATATTTTGATGTAAGGCCTTGAAAATTCCCAAACGCAACCTCTGTACCTGTTGGACAGAAGCATAATTGGGGGCTTGATTCATGCAATAAGCATTTATGATCTTAATTATAACATGATGTCAGTTTCGTTGAATGTTTCCCTTTCAGAGCTATAGTAGTTTGCAAAGGTGTGCAGCCAGCACTTCCTTTTTGGGTGAGGGTGGACATGGGCCTGACTCAGGGTTGGAGAATCCTAAATATGCTTCTGTACAGCTTTGCCTTAGCATTCAGTGATAGCCTGTTGCAGTCGGTTTGCATTGCTGGTAGAAATCACCCAACCAAGAGCAGCTTGTGGGAAAAGGAGGTTTATTTTGGCTCAAGAGGAAGCTACATGATGGTAAGGGTAAACGATGGCATGATCAGAGGGTGGACATCACCTCCTGGCCTACATAAGGTGGATAATAACAGGAACAGGACAGTGTGCTAAACACTGGCAAAGGGAAACTGGCTATAACACCCATAAGCTCACCCCCAACAATACACCATCTCCAGGAGGCTTTAATTTCCAATTGCCATCAGCTGGGGAACCTAGCATTCAGTGCACCTAAGTTTATGGGGGACACCTGAGCCACCACATAGCCATAATAACATGACTTCACTCAGTTGTCACCATTTATTGAGAGCCCACCCCAGCCAGCACTGTGTTATCTCAAGAAGGAATATGATCCTATGCAATCTACGTGGCTCCCTCTTGAAGTCACTGCTAATCACTGTGGAGCCAGGATGCACAAACAGTAAGCAGTGGGTTTCTCCAATCCACACACACAGGGCAGAAGGTTCTAGCTGTCAACCTTTATGTGGGGGAGGAGGACCAGAGAAGAAAAGCCACCTGCCAGGGACACATTGTCAGCATAGGCTGGGACTGGAGCTGAGATGCAGAGTCTCCTGCTCCTGAGTGAAGTATTTCTTCTTACTATATACATGAGGTGTAAACACAGAAAAGAAAATTGTCCAGGGCTCCGACGGCTGTGCCCCTTTGCACTCAGCTCAAGCTATCACATGATGGAACAAGTGACAGAACCCATGGGTCCCTTCAAGTTAAACTGAAACTAGCACATGCCTTGTGGTATACCTGCCTCCTCTGTACCACCAGCCGAGATCACATTGCTGCTCACTAAGCTAAGCGCTTCTGTGTACCAGGCACTGTGCTAAATGCTAAGGATAGATAAGGATGCATTACCCCAGCCTTCATGACCCTGTGGTAGAAACAGACAGGAAAGCACAGGGCCTCCTGGGGCCTATGGTAATGATAAACATGAGGAGGGCACAGCGGAGGGAAGTCCTCCACCCAGCTGGAGATGGGGGGTGGAGGGAATCACTAAAGAATTCCTGAGGTTCAGCAGAGATGATAATGCAAATTGTCCAAAAAGATGGTGCCAGAGAGGGTTTGGAGCTGCACTGCTGATGTGTCTCAGATGTCAGTAGGATGCTGGAGGTGATCCGAAAATGATCTGAAAATGTGGGCTGCAGGAGAATTAGGACAAGTTCTGTGTGGCTGACAGTAGTAGTGTTTAAAGACTGGGACGACTAGAAGAACTGAGGGTGCAAAGGGCTCGGCCGTGCAGGAGCTGTACCGTTACTTACAAAGAAGCTTGGCTCCTTACTCCAGCAAGGGGGATCCACTAAGGTTTTAAGCCAGAGTGAGGCTCCCTATCATTTGTGTAGAAGTTGCATAGCAGAGGATTCTCTTGTGACTGCAACACGGAGAACAGACGGGAGGGAGCAGAGTCAGGGCCGGGGGCCACTTCAGAATCTATTATAATATTAGCAATAATAGTGATTCTCTTGCTAGTGAGAAGGGAGGGGGGCAGAAACGACCACATTTCTAAATCTCCAGGGCTTGGCGATGGTGAGGAGAGGGAGGACGAGAACGAGAGAGATGACAGTGAGGAAAGGAGGAAGAGGAGAAGTCAAGGTCTTCAAAGAGAGAAAAATCTTCATCTTCCTGGATTTCCCTTTATTTATCAGAAAGACCCCTAAAACTGCGAACCCTTTGTACTTCTGTGGTCTTGTCAGAAGCATGAATCAGAGGAATGTCAGCTTGACCCGAGACCTAGACTGCTTGTGTCCTGGCTGCTTGACTCAGGGTGATCACCTGGGCTCCAGAAGCCTGGGAACATGGCACAGCTAAAAAGACCCTTTTTTCCTTTAAAATGGCACCCAGCAAGGACTCTTTTAGCCCCTGCCAGGTGCTCTACCACCCGCATGTCCTTTCACCCTGCCTCACTCACTGGGCCAAGCATGGAGGATACAGGATGAGGAAATGCCTTCTCACTTGAGTTTCTCTGGGACTGATAGAGAATGGGCATGAACTTGGGTGAATGAGCCACATAGGGGCAGAAGGACAAGTGGATATAGGTGTTCAGGAGGTGCAAATGTTCTGATTCAAGCATGCTCACCGTTACCACGAAGTTGACGCAGATGTTTGAGGCAGTTCCCATCTGTTCACTGGGAGGAATCCCATGCGATGCGCACATTCCAGAGCCCAGCCTTTCGAGTTAGGTTGCGCAGTTTTCATACATGCAGGTACTCTCACCATTTGGTCCCCTTCCGAATCAGTATGAAGGGTTCTCCCCGCACTCCCCAAGATCTATTCCCTTGATTCCATGTTACCAGTGAGAAGGAGGAAGCGAGGGGGCAGAGCTTGCTTTCCTGGACACAGAAGAGGCAGAAGGTGTCAAGGAAGGCTTCCTGGAGAAGGAAGACCCTTCTGTGTAGCACTTGACAAATGAGTTACTGTTCTCACCACCAGGACATTAAGAGAGAGATGGTAGGTGCCAAGGGAAGGAAAAGGCTACAGCAGGCCACACGGAGATGAGGGCAGCTGGATCTAGAAGGTGGGCAGTCTCAAGTGCTGTTTGGGGGAGGGTGCATGAGCACAGGGAAGCTATGAGAAGGGGGAAGGGAGTCAGACCTGCAGTACCCATCGAGGCCGGGCAGGTAACACAAACAAGACAGCTAGCTGGAGTGGTCAGTCCTGGCTTTCCTGGGACCGAAGGGTTTCATGAGACTTGGGATTTACAGTACTAAACCTGAAAGGTCCACTGACATGGGCTGATCACCCTGCATGAAACCCGGCTTCGGCCACCTCAACAGGAAGTGTCTGCCTGCCCCCTGTTACAGACAGCTTCCAGGGCTGCCTTGTGGGAACATGGCCTAGGAATTCCAGACCTCCCAATAGTGGAATAAACTGAAAATCCAGATTTGTATGCAATCTCTCCCGAGGTCCTGACACGCTGCCATGCTTGAATGTTTTTGGAATGTGTTGCTGGCTAAACAAAGCATCTCTGTGGGCTCAGGAGGTAAGCGACACCTCCAACAGCCCTCCCCACCTGACACTTCCCTGCAGTCTGTGATGACTGCCATTCCTTGGCGACTTCAGTGGACAACAGTTTGGTCTTTAATTTGGTGTTCTCAACCAGACTCGGTTACTGAGCACAGAATGTAGATCAAAGCAGGATGGACCGAGGTCATGAAGACACCTATTTAAATTTTTGAGAGATGACATTACATTAGTATTCAGTTGTGGGACTTGTTCTGCCCCCAGCCTGGAAATGTATGTAGTGAGGAAGGGATCAGACTTAATGGTACATTGGCTTCTATTTATTCTGGCTCTCCTGACCATCTCCAATCTGGTATTAGGTCAGTTTGGTTTGTGGGAACCTGAAGAGTCAAGGAACCACCGTTTGGAGGGTGTGAAGATCGATCTAGTCATGTCACATTATGATCATGCCATTGCCTTTTAGTCTCAGCTCTGCCACTTTCAGAGGGTGTGTGATGTTGAGGAAACTGCCCAACCTCTCAGGGTTCTGGCTTCCCTACATGCGCGACAAGAAGGCTTCTTTGTGAGATCCCTTCCCCATCACCTCTCTAACTCCAAGCTGTAATTTTGATTAGACTTGCGTCTGAATTTCTGCAGGCCTGACAGAGTGCAGAGTGGGGATTTAAAGAACAAATCAGTCCAGACAACTCTGACATCTATCTTTTTTTTTTCTTTTTCTAGATGGAATTGGTAGATATGGGGCTTTAGTAAAATGATCTGCTATCTGGGAACCACCAGGCCAGCTCTCTCGATGGCGTTTTTCATCATGTCACTTCATTTCCCTTTAATTGAATGTGGATTGGAGCATAGGCACGTGAGCTAGGAGCAGGAGTCAAACTTCCAAGGCAGGTCTGCTGCCAGTATGGGGGGCGGGCGGGGTAGGTGGAGATTATTTGCTTCCATGTCAAGCCCTTTCCTCCTGGTGTCTGCCAGCAGCTAACACAGAGAACCAGCAAGTGGGGCAAGCGGGGATTGAAGAGGAGAGTGGTGAGAAGGGGGGGAGAAGTGGGGAATGAGTATGATGTCATTTGGAAACTTGCCAAGCATTGAGCAGATGACGTGTCATCCGAGAGCCAGGGGGGACTGTTGCCAGAAGAGCCCCGAGTCTTGACAAGAAGATGTGGGTTGGATAGCAGAGTTGGCAGAGGCAGTGTCTGAATAAGGTCAGCTGGCATGAGAGCCCAGCCTGAGAAAGGGCTTCTGCCCACCACCACCCCCCCGCATCCCTGTACACAAACATGGGTGTCAGAAGGAATGCACCAATCGGATGGGCTTTCATTAATGGGAACCCTTGAAGTCAGCTTTTCAAACAGTGACCACCAGTTCAGCTTCACAGGATTATTTTTTTTTTCCATTGTTTCATCATTGGGACCAGCTTCATAAAAGCCAGAGCATGGTGATCCTGCTGGGTTTGACTGTTAACAGATGAAATAGGACTCCTTTTACAGAAATGAAGAGCAAGGACTTTGAGTAGCTTTCTTTACTGCTCAAGACCTTGTCTGGCCGAGCTGGCCTGGAGGCAGCACAGTAGGCAGGTGCCAGTATGGCAGCCCATTACCTACAGGACTGAGCGTTGCAGCCCTGAGCCTGGCTCTCCAGCTCTGCCCCAGTCAGCCCGCCAAACATTTCTTGTGATCTCCCTCTGTGAACTTCTGCAGTACCAACAGCCCTTGCTCATTTCCACCTCTGCCTCTGTCCTCATTTTGTTCTAAGGTCTGAAAGTGGGACAGCAATTTCTCAGCATATGTACTATCAACTCCCCTTGCTAGCCTCTGGCAGACATCACTAATCGATCACCACTGCTTTCCTGCTGAGCTAAGACTTGGCTTCCAAATCACTCCCGGCACAACTTTCTTCGCAGTCACTTCCAATCAATTAAATTAATCAAATTATAAGATGAAATCTACTTTATATTATAGATCTGAAATGTCCTTTCCCCTTCTTAGCTTAATCTCTCTCAGCCTTGTGGTACCTCAAGTCTACATGCGCTGTGACAATTTCCTTGAATATCTATATCTCTAAGCCATTTCTGTCCCCTCTTCTTAAAAGCCTAGAACAAACATTACCTATAGCATCCATTGTTCACTTGTCACCCAGCACAATGATGTATTTCTGTTTCTGGTATTAGTGTCATCTTGGGCTGGGTCATCCTCGATTGGGGATGTCCTGTGTATTACAGGGTGTTTCCACAGCCATTGCCTTTTCCCTTCCTCACTATGACATCTACAAATATTTTCAGGTGGTTAAATGCCCTTTGGGGGTGAAAATTCCCCCATTAAAGAACCACTGATAGATAGATAATTGATAAGTATATAGATAGATAACTGATAGGTGATAGAAGACAGATAATAGACAGATGTTGTATAGGCGATAGACAAAGATAGATAACATATAACCAGATGAGAGATGACAGACAGACCAAGCAGATGATAAATAGATACAGGTAGGTGATAGCGACAGGATCTCCTCAAGAGTCTGAGACCCTTTAGGGCACAGACCATGGTCACACCTAGCACAGCTCCTTATGTGGATAATCAGTGCCATGTATTTGATAATTAATTGACTAATTGGGAATGTAAAAATGTCTGAGAAAGGGAATTTCCGCAAATCTGAGTTGAGAATTCTACCCTCCCCGAGCATCTTTGCATCTTCCAATCACTGCACAGCTGAGCCCTGCCATGTATAAGGGCTCACCTTCCACACCCTGTCAACCCCTAGTACCTGAGTGTGCTGGGACTCCTAGGCCCCTTGAAGCAAAGCACAGAAGCCTGTTTAGGGAAGTAGAGGGAGATGCTTGGAGAGGCCTGGCTGCTAAATTAAGCCGGAAGTAGAAAGTGAGGTGCAAAGGACCATCTCCAGTGCTCCTCACAAAGGAAGCACAAGGGACACAAATCTTTTTATCCACTAAGTAGTCTTTCCTGCTGGAACCTCTGGCCTGGCTACCCGGTTGTCCCTGAAAATACTCCTGCCTGCCCCTCTGTTCCTTTCAACCTGGAGGCTTTGCCAAGAGAAAAGCAGGGAGACACCGTAAATCCTCATCCGCAGTGCGGCTCCCAGGCCCAGGGGAAGGTTTAAAGGACTCTCTGCCCCGTCAACCTGGAGCAGGGAATTTGGTGCGGCCCCTGCTAGTCAGCAAACTGTTCCCCGCCCCAGACACCAGGAAGGGGCTGGGTCTGAGTAAGGAGAAAGGCTTTTTAAAGAGCTGTAAGTCCCAGGCTCCTTAGGGGACCTTCTGCTCTTAGCTTCTGTCTTCACTTCCCCCACCCCCCACTGTCCCAAAGAGCTCATAGTCCATCCCCATTCACCGAGAGGGGTGAAACACCTTTTCCAATGTCCCAGAGCGTAGCAAGGAAGTCTGGTTCTATGCCAGGCTTCCTTGATATGCATTCGTCCACCACGTTCCAGCAGAGCTGCTGCTCTGGGAGAATGAAAATAAGTCACGGTATGTGGCATTGGTGTTCCACACAGAACCCCTCCCTGTATAAAGATACCTAAGGGTGGCCTCAGAGGAACCTGAAATCACCAGAGTCCGCAGGCCATGGAGCATAGCTGTTAAGCAGCTCGTTCTGTGTGTAGCTGTGTCTATGTTTTAGTTGGTCTGCCTGCCTATGGGATCTGGATAGCTCAGCCCACGCTCATAGTCAGCTCCCACCTTCTCCCTCCCTCCACCTCTATATGAGCAGAAAAGATGCCCCGGGTTGCGTTTCCTGGTGCCCACAACTTGTTTGATAGTGGAATTGAGATGAAATGCTGCATTGTTTTGCTTCATTGAATTTTGAAGTATTGTTTCACTTTACTTACAATAAGATTATTTCATGATTACAAAGTAATGGTCCTTTTTTAATATAAAGAAAAGAAACAAAAGCATGCAAGAGTCAGGATGACCTCGGCCACCTGAATTACCTCTGCTCTTTGGCTTCCTCTTCTGTAAAGTACAAATAGTATTACCAACATCCACATGCTGCTGTTGGCTCACAGTAAATATTCAGCCTCTGTTGGCTATTAGAAACCCCAGTGTAGTTTTCAGCAATATCTGACATAATATCTGTGATTGATAATAGCTTATGTCCCTTCTAGATCTTTCCTTGCCTTGCTACAACACTATAAAAAATTCTTTACAAATGGAGAAATAATTTAGTGCAGTATCTGACACACTATTAGTCCTTTAAATGGTCCTTGTTATCCTTTAGTGTACAGTTTCTCCTGTCTGAGATTTGATGTGCTTTGATGACATCTTCTCCCATACCTTAGGTGTGCATGGGCAGAAAAAGGTGGAGACCTACTTAGGGTAAGCTTCCCATCCACAGCTCCACATCTCAGGAATGCTTCTGGTTTGATTTTCCTCAGAAAAATGTGAGCTAAAGACTATGTCATATTTCCCAGGACCCTAAATAGGCTTTCCAGCACAGCCTTTCCCAAAGCATTTAGTGTGAGGCCCAGAAGCCCATCATGGGTGTGTGCACAGAATAAGTCCTTGTTTCCGAAATGGCTCCTTTCGCAATCAAATTTGAGATCATTCTTGCCCACACATCTGTGGATGCAGTTAGAGACGGAGTAGTTATCATCTGTTTGGGTAAAAACCAAATGATAGTTTCCCACCAAGCTGGCTTCTTACTTAAGGTTCCCCCAAACTCCGACAGCTTTAATGAGAGCTGGAGAGCAGCCAGGAGAGGGTTTCTGTTTATTCAGCAGTGAACAACGGAGAGCTGAGCACCCTCAACTCAAGACAAATGGACTCCATGCCAAACTAGAGTCCACATGTGCTCCCACATTGGGAGGGAGAGATTTTGTTGTGAAATAATCATTCAGTGAAAAGCATGTGCCAAGGTGTTCTGGTACCACCAGTAATAAGGAAATCCAACATTGAAAACATAAATTTACACATTTCAAGAATCCATGACCCTGGGAACAGCTCCAGTATAGTGCTGTAGAGCTGGACTTGCATGTAAGACACAAAAATTGCTTCTTTAAAGAGAGGGTCCATGGTATATGGCAGCCAGAGCAAGCTTCTTAAAACTCAAACTAAGAACATCCCCTTGAACCAAAGAGAAAATCCAAATTCTTGTCCCTGATCCCCATGGGTCCTGCCTGTCTGTCTGGCCTCATCTGATTTTATTTATTTATTCATTCATTTATTTATATTTGAGATAGAGAAAGAGGCAGAAAGAGAGAGAGAGAGGGAGAAAGAGAGAGAGAGAGTGGGTGTGCCAGAGCCTCCAGCTGCTGCAAAGGAACTCCTGACACATGCGCCCTTGTGCATCTGGCTTACATGGGCCCTGAGGAATTAAACCTGGGTCTTTTTGCTTTCTTGGCAAGGTCCTTAACTATTAAGCCATCTCTCTAGCCCCTCATCTGATATTTTACCTTCTAACTATTCATAGCTTTCATTCAGGTCCTCAGACCTCATTAGCACATGCTCAGGGTCTTTGCATCTACCCTTTTCTTGCCCCCATGATGCCGTTACAAATTTTTGCATATATCCATTCTCATCTTTCAGGCTTTCACTCTATCTACTGCCCACTCTATTAAAAGCAGATTGCTTCCTATTCCCATTGATTTCGAATATGTCATTATGTAAAATTATCTCATGTGTTGACTTATTTAAGGTACGTCTTCCTAATTCTATACCCACCTAACCTGCCAATAAGCCTCTTGAGAGCAGTGCTATTGATAATCTTGTTCCTGTCTACAGCCCCAGGACTTAGACTGTGCCTGGCACATAGTGGGTGCTCTAAAAGTAGTTTTTGAACCATGTAATGGTGGCAGGGTTATCTCACTCACATTTTATAGGATTAATTAAGAAGGGGGTTTGCTCAGAGTTTGTAGAAAAAAAAATATTGTGGAGTTCTGAATTTAGGATTTCTCTCCTAAGTCAGAGATGGCTAATACATGACTCTAATTTTTCAGAATGTTGGAGGAGGATCCCTGTGACATTCTTTTCGAGACAGGGAGTATGATGATAAATTCAATCTCTACTCCAACATGTACTGAGTTTGTACAAAATTCAAATTCAATTCCAAATCCTGGCAATATAGCTGTGAATAAGGGGTACAACTCTTTACTGAGTGGAGTTGACATGAGAGTTGTGGTAGGTCAATGAAAACAGAATAAAAAATTATGAGGCAGAAAGGCCTAGACTTTCATTCTTGTCCCATCATTTATTAAATGTCTGTCTAGGTGAGTTGCCTCTCACTTTCCTTATCTGTAAAATGGGCATAAAGCTGGCCTCATGTGAATGCTGAGACATCTCAAGGAGATGCTGATGAACACTCTATGTCCTTTGGAAGGTTCAACATGATCTCCTGAGTAGGCCCAGGCTCTGGCTAGGATCAGAGGTGCTGGGTTTAAAGGAAGGGTGTGTGACAAATGCAGACTCATCTTCCTGCTTCCCTCTTCCTTCTTATCAACAAGGATTTCTCTTGGGAGAGACACTGCCTATAGTTCTGGCCCTGGTTTATCTACAGAGCTGGTCCATCACTGATGCACACAGTGTCAAGCACGGGGGCATACCACTAACCCTCCAAGATTCATGGTATTGTATAGATGGGCCATGTCAGGTCACAGTCAGAGGACACAGCATCCGAGAGGCACTTCCGTTCTCCTGGGGTGCTCTGCCTCTGACATGGAGCAGCACACATAACCCTCCTGGATCTGTGCTGAGGAAGCCTCTTCCCTAAGAAGGAAAGAGACTTGGTTTACTCTACTACACAGCAAGACCTGTGGGTAGCCAGAGCAGCATGATAGTTCCAGGCACTTCCTAATACCAAGAACTGGTGGACTTAGTTTTCTAGGAAGACAGCTGCATCTCATACTTTAGTACAATTTCACCATTGCACCACTTCTGTCCTGCCTTCCAGCTACATGTCTGTCCCAGCATGCTCTGTTCCAATAGGCACATAATATATTTGCTAACCAGCTGAACTCAAGGCATCCTGTTAGCCAAAGGCTGCTTAAAGTCAAAGGACACATAACTGTTGGTGTGAAGCTGCCAAGGGAGCACTTGATGTGTCTGTAGACTGTCACTGGTTGACAGAGACATTATTTCCTCTGTGCAGGTCAGGAATTTTTTAAGTATTTTATTTATTTATTAGAGAGAGAGAGAGAGAGACAGACAGAGAGAGAGAGAGAGAGAGAGAGAGAGAGAGAGAGAGAGAGAGAGAATGGACACACTAGGACCTCTAGCCACTGCAAACAAACTCCAGATGCATGTGTCACCTTTTGTAGCTGGCTTATGTGGGTACTGGGGAATTGAACCTGGGTCCTTAGGCTTCACAGACAAGTGCCTTACCTGCAAAGCCATCACCTCAGCCCCCATGTCAGAAATTTTAGCTAGTCAATCTGCATGGTTTCTCTGAACCACACAATCAGCAATAAGGCAATAATTAATAATAATAATATCTAATATTTATTGAAGGTTTCCTACATTCAGAGTTCTTTCCATGAATTAAATTAATCTTTCATTCCATAAGAATAAGGGGCAGTTTTATCTTCTTTGACAAATGAGTCAGCCTAACAGACACAGAAAACCCTCAAGGTCACAAGACTCTAATGTGTAGAGCTGAGATCCGAACCCATACTGCCTAGCTTCTAGGCTCCCACTCTTGGCTCCAAATGTAAGCTTGTCCGAGAATGGCTTTAACTGTTCTGCTGTAGGCCCTGACACTTAGCAGTGATGCCCAATTGCTATAAGAGGACGCACCCCACACCTTAGCTGCCTCAGAGATTGCTCCCAATTACAAATGTGAACAGCCCAATGAAGCTGAAGATGAATGGGTTTCAGAGCCATAGCTTTTCTTGACACCATAGCTGCCCACCCCCAGTCCTGGATCCACCACCCAGACAGCACCAGTTTCATCCCAGAATAAAATCTGTTACATAAGACATGGCAGACATGGGGGTGAACAGAGAACGCGGCCCGAGAGCGGCATCTGGCCACTCTTCCTCTATAAAGTGTGGCTCACAGAGAAAACTTTTCATCTCCCTACAAGCCTCCTCCAGCAAGCAAACTTTCCTTCATCTCCTTGCTTTGGCGCTTTCTATATTTTATTTTATTTTGGTCGTGCACATTATTTGAAGTTACTATGGCAACATGTCACCAGCTGGTATCGCATAGTAATGTTAGCATTTAGATAGTGAGCTCCCCAAGTTGGCTGCCTCCCTCCCTGTGAGATCTCATTTCCCCCACTAATGTCAGGTGAGTGGAGATGCCTTACAGCAGCCAGACCCCTCTCTCTTATTTTATTTTTTTCTTCACATCAAAGCAAATGATAGCTTCTTCTTCTTCCATTCACTAAGCATCGCAAGAGTCCCAGGAGTGTGTGTTTGCATTAAAGGTTGTTAAATAGATGTGTAAGTTAAATGCTATATGTAGAACTATTGGTATTATCAGTAAGATGATGGTGGTGGTTATTTTAAAGGAGTGAGGTCAATGATTTGGGAAGGCTACCACCTGGATCAGAATCACATAGTATCCCAGCTTATTAGCATTGCTTACACACCATGGGTGTTCTCCTATCATCACATGGTACAGAGACCCTGACTGTTTCCTCTTAAAGCCCTCGTTCTCTCCCACATGTGCAAGACCTCTGTGCAGAGTAATGGGTTGAATTAATTAAAAGAATTGATTGTCTTGGATTGCTGCGAGAGTTCTATATGGCAAATAAGTCCCACCACTCACTCATTAAGTCACCCCTCATCAGCCAAGTGCCCACGATGAGTGTACTTATTTTTACACGTTTGACCTAGTTTCAAACCGTGTCTCTCCATGCTATGATTCATTAGCCACATTTTAAACCAACCCGATTGGAGCGGAGGTGACTCTGCCTGGTTTGTGCAAGTCTCAGATTCAATTTCTCTCTGGAGTTTAATATGCGAGCCCCACTGGTACCCTGTTTTAAGAAGCAATTTCCTATCTAGGCACCTGGCATGCTGCTTGGGTATGGATGAGTGGCTGCCTCACGCCTTGGTAGTAAATATATGTCGATTACAGAATTTCTGCCAGGAATAGGAAGAGAGAGTTCTTCTTAGTCCAGGCTAGAGGGGATCCCCTCACACCCCTGAGGACACCATGCAGCATTGAGGCCTTTCTAGGTTACTGGTGGGGCAGGGAATTGTAACACTCCTGTGCTATAAAGTTTCAGCAACATCAATGCTAGAACTGTGCCCGTTGCTAGGGCAAATGAGCATCTCCCTACTCTCAGTTCCACAGAGCACTGAAGACATAGTGGATGTAGAAGTATGCTCTCAAACTTGTAAAAAGGAGAGGGCCAAGACACAATTGTCTTTTTGACATATTGACAAAAGGGCTACACACTTCAGAGAAGCACAAAGTGATTCCATTATTATATCACTGTGTGACGAAGTGTGTGTTTTAAATTCATTGACAGCTAAGAGCCTTTAAGAGCGAGTAAAACCCGCTCCTGTTTTCTCATCACATTTCAGGTATCCGTTGGTCACATCTGTGTGATTTCCTAAGGATCAGATACCAAAGTGGACTAGGCACTGTTGTAGAAAAGCAGAATGCTTCCAGTTGGAAGTAAAACACCGTCATTTTTCATTAGCAGGCAAATGCAGGTAACTTGTCCAAACTTCAGTCACAGTGCACCAGAAATCCTACTGAAAGACACCCAGCTGGGATTTTCTATGTATAGTTTATGACAAAGAAATTAACAAGCTGGTAAAACAAGTTTGATTGATCTGGCCACTGTAACATACCGGCTGACTCCTGGTGAAATGATATGGGTTCTCTCATAAGATGATCACTCTAATGAGGACTGGAACCCCTCTTTTTTTTCTTTCAAAATAAAAAACAAAAAACCCCCACAAAACAACAACAACCTTCCCCACCACCCCCCAAAAACGAAGGAAGCATAGAAGTTTCCCTATATAAAGCTTCTGAGAATGCAGCCTTTTCAAGGTAATTCTAAGCAACTGGAGTGCTAGGGTTTGTTGGGATTTTTTTTTTTCATTTTTATCCACTTCAGATTCAAATCAAACCATTGGAAATTAAAAGCATTTCATATCTATGCATTTGGGGCAGACTGCAGTTCTAACAATAGTGGATTTTTTTTACCACACCCCCACACCCTCCTACATGCTCACAATCCCAGCACTCATTTAAGCCCAAGCGTTAAAAGTAAAGTATTGTCCAAGAGACGACAGCATTTTCTCTTACGAGACCATCGATCGCAAATTAAATAAATAAATCAAACCTTCCCACATCTCTTACCTCAGAGCAGTGGGATTACCTGCAGTGGATTTCCCCCTTTCTTGCACAAACAGCCAGGCTTTGACCAGCAGCAAAAATAACTCCAAAAGGAAGGAAAAATAAGCCCTTTATATTGTAATTTTCACTGTTTATAGGAAAGAAGTGTAGTGGGTCTGCTCACGTAGGAATAAATAAAAAGGCGAACAAACTGCACAGCATCTGCCATGTGAAAAGAAAAGACCTCTAGTGGCCACAGGCTGAATTCTTTAAGGAAGGGAGAGAAGAGATGGAGAGAGTAGACGAAATACATTTGTACACACAAACGCACACACACGCACACACACACGCCCTTCTGTACCCTTCAAACTAGAAATTTCCCTTTCTTGCTTTTAGCCTGGCCAGAGGTATAAACAAGAATCAAGTTCATTTCTTGCTGTGAGTGGGACCTGGTCAAGTTAGCTGCTGGAATCGCGATGTTCAGTCAGTCTGGTTTGAGAAGGGTGAATAATTTCATTAACTCACCACCACCCCCTGGAGGTCTGAGCAAGAGATTACTGTTGGCTTATTGAGGAGGTGCTTAACTGTTAGACCTTCTGGTGCTGGGACCAAACACCTGACCTGAAGCAGCTCACCAAAAAAAAAAAAAAAAAAAAAGGTTTGATTCAGCTTAGAGTTTCTGGAGGGGATTTTATAACATGATCCTGTAGCCATTCTGAAGTTTTTTTAATGCATTGACAAGGGCCCTCTGTGTTCACTTTGTTCTTCTATAGCTGACTCTGCTGACTGGGAAAACGTGCTACCCCTAACTTCCTAACCTAGAAAACCCAGAGGCAAGTGAGAATCTGTATCTTTAGGAGCTGTGCTGGCAAACGAGAACTTCATCAGCTAACACGAAGGATCCCTAAGGAGGAATGCCAAGGGCCTTTCTGGAGTCACTCAGAACATTCTTTTATCACTAGGGCAGAATTCTAAACCTACCATCTGGCAAGTATATATATTTTAGTATTTTTTTAGCAAAAGGAGAAATTTTTTATATGAACAAAGGCAGCAATTTGTAATACCAATCCCTCTGCACCTTTGTGGTTTAAACATAAAACTTCCAAACCTATTTAGAGAAGTGGGTGTTCTTGGACCCATGTGTACAGCGTCAACAAGTCCATCTTCTACAAATCTGCCCCGGACTAGGACACTGTAGGATGTCCTCTGTCCGAGATGGCAGCCCACGTGGGACCCTGGAGGAGGCATTGTTGAGAATGGCATCTCAGCCCTACTGGATCAGGAGCCAGCACTTCCCTTATGAGCTTCCACAGTAGACTTCCTTGAGTCCTGTTGCCAGTGCCACATAACTTAACACTGTCACTAGCCATTTGAGAGGGAAAAGGCTGGTGCCTTCATGGTGCATGGATGGGTATGGTTCTTGCCACTGCTTCTCCTCAAGTCTCCATCCTGATTTCCCTGTTGCCTGAATCCTTCTGCCCTCTTGCACACCAATTGTTCTTTACCAAACGGACAGAAAGCCACAAACATCAAGTGCCATGTCTTCTTCCTTTCCTATTTTTATTTGTTATTGGTTTGCACAGGGGTGATGGAGCTAGCCGGGATCTCTTGCCACTGCCAACATGTATCTGTCTGGCTTTATGTGAGTAGCTGAGGAATTGAACCACAGTGAGCAGGCTTTGCAAGCAAGCATCATTGACCTCCGAGCCATCTCCCATCCCCTTCTTTTACCATTCTTAGTCCTAACAAGAACCAGTCCTGGGGCTGAAGAGATTGCTTAGTGGTTAAGGTACTTGCCTGCAAAGCCAAAGGATCCAGGTTCAATTCCCCAGGGCCCATGTAAGCCAAATGCACAGGTGACATATGCATCTGGAGTTCATTTGCAACAGCCAAAGGCCCTGGTGCACCCATTCTCTCTGTCTGTCTCTCTTTCTCTCTTTCTCTCTCTCTCTCTCTTTCTTTCACTGTCTCAGATATCTAAATAAATGAATAAATAAATAAAAATTTGTAAAGAACCAATCCTAGTTGGTGCTAGGTTCTCTCACTGGCCAGTGTATGGAGATCCAATAACTGATCCCTCGACAGAGACTTGCATACACTAAAAGGTACAGTAGGGCCCATCTGATCTTTCTGGTAACTCCTCTCAGGGTAGATATGGGTGAATTACCATTCCAATCAGAAGAGTGATGTGATTTACCCAAGCAAAATATTTGCCAGAAAATGAAACTGTCTTCAGGATTTTATCACAGGCTATAACTCCTGACATCCATGCAAAGCTGTTTTTTCCAATGTACAAATAGCAGGAGAAGCAATGTAGCTGGTCCTGTTTCTGTATCCGTCGTTCTTCTCATAGCCCCAGGCATATAATAGGTGTCCGATTCGTATTTCTTCAATGAATAAGCAGTCAGGACGTCTCTTCACAGATTGTTTTCCATGCTGACTAGGTAAGAAGAAATTCTTTACACCTGGAGAGCCTTGCCTAGTAAGGTTTTGTGTTTCATAGTTTTATGTCAAAGAAATTGAGAAGATGAACTCATGGTCCTTTATTCTATTCAGTTACAATATTTTTCTTTGTGTCTTTCAGAGTCACTTTGTGGCATGCATGACAGCCATCTTAGACCAGATGGGTGACCAACACTATTCCTTCTATATTGAGACCTTCCGGACCAGCTCAGACCTTGTGGTGAGTCTGCAGGACACACGGTTGGGGGTGGGGTTGGGAGATAGGAAACCGTGACATATCATGTCCTTGCTTCTCATGAACTTAGGGTAGGAAGGTCTCCCACAGAAACTGAGTATGTGTTTGTGCTGCAAGTTATAAACATGCATATCTAATTATGTTTTCTTGTATATCTCCATTCTGGAATGTGTCTCCAATCTATATTACAGCTGAGACTTGAATCTCTACTGCATAATGTAGATGTGATTCAGACAATATTTGTTGATGGATTATGCATACTTTGGGGACTTGAGATGATGAGAATTGAAGTTGTACAGTCTTGGGTTTGAATCCTGGATTTGTCACTATGTGATCTCAGGCTTTCCCAACTATCAAGTGAGGATAATACCATTTGTGTCACAGAGCTGTGAAGAGATGATAGGACAGCATGGTAGTGCTCACACGGTGAGCACTCAGCCAGAGCCAGCTGTGCTGTGTTACATAGAGGACAAGTGCGCTGAGAAAGCCAGCCCCTGAGCCCGTTTCTTCTCACCTCTCAAGACTCATCTGCCATAGGGTCTTCTGTCTGTGGTTCATATCCCTGCAGCGAATGACTTCAGTACCACACAGACCATCCCAAACTGTCCCCATCCTGGGGGTGTAGCTCATCACTGTCTCTTATGCATGGCTGGATCGGGAGGTCTGTGATCAGGCTTTACTCTTATTCCCCAAGGAAGGACGAAGGATTGGGCCAACCTCAGGGAGTGATCCTTAAGAGGATGATCATTAGGAAATCGAAGATTCACCCCACCACCCATTGCATTTTCCCTTTTGGAATAGGGTTGGCAAGAATTGGAACCTTTTCCAGGATACAAAAAAAAAAAAAAAAAAAGCTAAGATTACATAAAGAAGAGTAAAGAACTAAGGATCTGGAGTGATGGCTTAGCAGTTAGGGTGCTTGCCTGCAAAGCCTAAGGACCCTGGTTCCATTTCCCAGTACCCATATAAAAGCCAGATGCACAAGGTAGCACATGCATCTGGAATTGGTTTGCAGTGGCCAGAGGCCTGTGCGCACCCATACCCCCCCAAAACAAATAAATAAGTGTTTAAGAAGAACTTAAAGTTCTCTGCATTCAACTTCTGTGTGATTCATATGTGAAATAAGAAAGCAAAATTCTTAACTCTTGATCCTTATGCAAAGAGATTTCTGGTAAAGGAATGTTCATTGAACATACATATTTTCTTAAGAAATCCTCACCGTAGTATGACCTAGGTCACAGTGTTCAATCTGAACTCTATTTGCTCACGGCTTGATAGCTAGCAAGCAGAGTGTTGGGACTGGAACTTCCAGTCTTGTATCATGCTCTTCCTTCTCACTCAGAAGCTGGCTGTCCATCCAGGAAACAGAAGCCTTTTCTATTCCCATAGGTAGTTGGTGTGTGGGTCAGGAGAGCCGCATCTTTCCAGGGAACATGGAGGATGAATAATCCCCCATAATTATTGACAAGTGTTTACTGAGCATCCACAGGGCTCTGTACTAAGCATCTGTCTAGTACGTGGTATACACTTGATCTTCATGGTGAGCCTTATAAGGCAGACATTACCCTTGACCAGCTGATGTGGAAGCTGGACTTAAGCACAAAGTTGCCTAAAAGCAAACATGGCTGGAAAGGAATTAGTGCCATTTATAGAATTTTCAAACAATTTTCAAGTTATATTCCTCCTCATTTCACCATAAATACAGAGAGAGAGAGAGAGAGAGAGAGAGAGAGAGAGAGAGAGAGAGAGAGAATACCAGAGCTGATCTGCTTTTATCCATTTCATACATTGGGTTCCAAGTGAGATTTCCTTTGAAAAAAGGGTCCACATTAGAAATGATTTGCACATCACTGCTCAAGGCAGGAATTCTGAATGGGTTCACTCTGGATTTTCAGCTTTACCTAAAGCACCCAGGTGATCCGGCTTCATTACCTCCTGCTCAAGAGGGTATCGGTGCAGGTGCCTCTTGACTTTGCTGTCTGGAATTTGTTTTCTGTAGAAACAGAGATCAAGTTTATCCCACTGCAAAACCTGATGAGTATGTTCAAGTCTAGGGTGGGCCCTTCAAAGGAGAGTAAAAACGTCCTTGTTTCTAGACCTCCTCTCTATGCTCCTCCAATCCGCTCATGCGCCTGTGTACATATGAATGAGCTGTGTTTGCAGCACTGCTAATTAGATGCTCATTTAAATAATAGTTTGCTTGTTCAGTGACCTGAGATGATGTCAAATACTGTGGATTATTTCCTTCATAAATATATACTTGGGAAGATGAGTATAAAATCACCCCACATCAACAAATGTTTACTTCTATATTCTTAAAGACAGAATTAATAGTGCTTAATTTTCAGAGTGTCTTCTCAGTGAATATTCATACTCCATTTCTTTTTGTTTTACTTTTTTATTTTTATTTATTTTTTTGAGGGGGGAAGGGAGAGAATGGATGCTCCAGGGCCTCTAGCCCCTGCAAACAAACCCCAGACACATGTGCCACCTTGTGCATCTGTACTATGTGGGTCCTGAGGAATTGAATCTGGGTTCTTTTGCTTTGCAGGCAAGTGCATTAACTGCTAAGCCATCTCTCCAGCCCTCATGCTCCATTTCTATCGGAGGGTAAAAAAATGAAGCTGATGTTCAAGCTTCCAATTTGCTGCTGTGACTTTCACTGAGTTATTTAGTGAGAAGCTGAGCTCCTCACCTTTCTGACCCTGTAAAAGAGAATGCAGAAAACATTTTAAGCAGACAGCAAGGTCTGGCCTGGTGTTCCTGTGAGGGCAGGGTGATGGGTATGTTCTGTGGTGTTATTGCAGGACTTCCTGATGGAGACTTTCATCATGTTCAAGGACCTCATAGGAAAGAGTGTGTACCCTGGGGACTGGATGGCCATGAGCATGGTGCAGAACAGGTGAGCTACCCCTGCTTGTAAAATGCTTGTGCACCACTTATTTCAAAGAACTCTGGGAGACATAAGGTGGGAGAGAAGAGAGTAAAGTATCAAGAGATACTTTGTTCTATACTTAAACCCAAGGAGGACGTCCTCATCAATTTGAAGCCACTCAAAAAGTATTTCCCAGACTGGAGGGATGGCTTAGTCATTAAGATATTTGCCTGCAAAGTCAAAGGAGCTAGGTTCAATCCCCCAGGGCCCATGTTAGTCAGATGCACAAGGGGACACATGTGTCTGGAGTTCATCAGCAGTGGCTGGAGGCCCTGTCATGCACATTCTTTCTCTCTCTCTCTCTTCCTCTTTCTCTGTCAAATAAATAAATAAAAATAAAATATATTTATTTATTTATTTATTTGAGAGCGACAGACACAGAGAGAAAGACAGATAGAGGGAGAGAGAGAGAATGGGCGCGCCAGGGCTTCCAGCCTCTGCAAACGAACTCCAGACGCGTGCGCCCCCTTGTGCATCTGGCTAACGTGGGACCTGGGGAACCGAGCCTAGAACTGGGGTCCTTAGGCTTCACAGGCAAGCACTTAACCGCTAAGCCATCTCTCCAGCCCAAATAAAAATAAAATATTTTTTTAAAAAGCATTTCCTATCTTCTAATTTCCTTATATAAAAATATTTTACCTGGTCTATGACACTTTGTCAAGAGAGGAAGGACAAAGTTATAGATAGATAGATAGATAGATAGACAGACAGACAGACAGACAGACAGATAGATAGACAGATAGATATGTGTGTGTGTGTGTGTGCGTGTGTGCATGCATGGGTGTATCAGGTCCTCTGGCCAGTGCAATAAACACCAGACACTTGGCTCTTTAGGACTGGTTTAAGTGAGTGGCCTGGGAATTGAACCGAGGCTGGCAGGCTATGCAAGCAAGCACCTTTAACTACTGAGCCATCTTCCCAGCCTCCATTATTTTCAAGCTGTATTATTTTAAAGTTTATTTAAAATAAAAAAGTATCTGTGCCATATGTAAAAATAAGTATCAGACACGTTTGGATTAAACAGTTTTGAACAGGTTTTCCTGCCTTCTCAGGGCTTTTAATATGCTAACGCATTTCTCTAAGAGGAAGAAATAGGCGACAGTATTTTCCCAGATGAATTTGCCTTTGGAAACACATGGGATGCAATTTATGTGTCGCTGTTTGTATGCATACCTATTCGTGTCTCATGAACTGTCACAAGAATAATTCAGACCCCACATGGCCAAGCACAACATATAATAATAATAATAATATATTATATTAAGTATAATAACATATAATAATTCAGGCCCCACATGGCCAAGCACAACATGAGATAACAGTTACCTTAAGTAGTTTCATTCTTCACTGCTACATCTCTCCAAGGCAGAATCCAAATTGCAACCCTCCTCATCAATACTTTCTGATAGTACCTTTCGCTATCCTTCTGTCTCTCAATGGATGTCCCACACTGTGGTTTCCCCTGGTCTCTCTAAGAACCTCCTTCCAAAATCCTATCCATGAGTACCCTTCTGCAGAGCCCGCCTGGCTCCCCGCTTTCCATTCTGTCCTCCTTTCCTTTTGTGACTTCTATTTACTTCCTGTCCTTAGCATAGAAAGCCCTTCATCTCATTTGGGATTCTAGTTTTACCCTACAGTACCTACTGCTTCTGCTCTACATAACACACACACACACACACACACACATACACACACACACACCACACACCCCATAATGCTTAGCAAGACAGAAATGTCATGAGAAGGTAGAAGGGAGGAAATCCAACAGATAAAAACAGAATTTTCTTTAGCGGGAAGGATGGAGAAATTGCTATGAACATTTTTGAATTAATGATTGGGTCATCAGATACATTCTAAGAATATCTGTCTCTTGAATGCCTGAAAGCTGACTGCAGTTCCTGGCAGCTTCTATCCCTGACCTTTTAGTCCTGCGAAAAGCTTCTCTTTCATTCCCTACACATCCAACTGCCCACCACATGATAGACACCCTAGCTACTGTACTCTTGGGCCAGCTTTAGAAGCTAGAGAAGTGGGGGAGAGGTTTGTAATGGAGGCAGGAAGCATCTGTCTGTACATCTTACCTGATGGTGGAAAGGAGAAGCTCTGCGCAGCAGCACAGGGTCAGGGGAGTGTCCCCAGCCTGGGCTCAGCCTGTCCAGTTCTCTCGTTCACATCTCACAGATGGAAAGACGGCTTTGGGTGGTGAACATGCTGGTGGGAATTGAGCCCAGCCACATTTTGGATCAGAAGCAGTTCCCTCTCTAGCCCTATGGAGTGAGCCCTGTGCAGGTACACAGAGCTCCATGCTCACTTAGAAGAACCCCATACCTGGTTTACTGTTCTTGTGTTAATTATCAGTTCATAATGTCTGGACATGGAGACTCCTATTTTCATTTTGCACTGTTCCCACAGCTTGTGTATCTGCTCATATGTCAATGATCAGCTATCTTGGGTCGAGGCATTTGGTACCTACCATATTACACATAGGCCCTTTACTGCCTGCCAGATGCTGATCATGTCTTGAGACTCTGCTGAATTACATAAAGCACCCAAGAGGAGCCGCGGGTGTCATTTTCTTTATACCTTGCATTTCAAATATGCCCAGCCTCTCACTGCTACCTACTTTTCCAAACTTGTGTAACATCATATAAGTCATGGCTCTACCTGGAAGCCTTGCCTCTACCCAGATCAGACACTCCTCCATAATAATTCTGAACTCTGTCATCTTGACCAGGGGTGGGGGTCGGGGAGAGGATCCCTCTAAGGTTCCTTCAGGGTGGGAAAGTCTGTTCCTACCTTAGGGTTTGCCATTATCTCACTCATAATAATTATCTCTCTTCATAGGAATGGGACTATTCTGGCTCCAGAGAATGGGATTTTTAATTCTTTTTTATTTTGGTGGGGAGGGGATGAGTGAAGTGAGAGAGAGGGAATGAGGAAAGCTGCAGCTCCAGCTGGTGGGGTGCAGAGATACTTGGACCTGGAATGGAGGGACGATGAGGGAGAAGGGAAGGGGGCTTTTTGAGGGCAAGCTCTATGTTTAATCTGTATCTGGTTTTGGCTCCTAGTACACAGCATGGAATTCATTAATTCACGTAATGAGCTGAATGTGTACACAGGGTACTAACTGAGTAGGATTTCTAAAGAATTCATACTTGCCTGCGTAGAAAGAAACTGCATTGGATCAGATAACCACAACAAAATCCCTCAATGCTATAGTTTCAGTGATGGATATATGGAGGTGCTGACAGACTAATGGGAGGAATCTGTGTTTCTCTCTGTTCTCTCTGCTGTCTTCATTCTCAAGTAGATACTCTCTTCATAGTGCCAGAAATAGTTCTGCCCATATTGAAAGAATATGTTTGATTGCAAAAGAGAATAGGAGGGGCTACAGGGATTGCTCAACGGTTAAGGTACTTACCTGCAAAATCTGACGACCTGACTCTGCAGTACCCACATAAAGCCAGGTGCACATGCATATGCAGTTCATTTTCAGTGGTTGGAAATCCTGGAATGCCCATTTTATCTCTGTCTCTTTCTCTTCTTGCAAATAAATAAGTAATAAAAAAGAGAATATAAAGAAAAGCCAAAAAAAAAAAAAAAAGACAATGATACAGAGAATCTTTTCAGTAGGTGCAATAGGAGTTCTCAGGCTAATATTCAAAGTCTGGTTTGGGCTACATGCTCATCCATAAACCTCTGTGGCTGAAAAATGAGAAGTGTTATTTATTAAGTAAGGCTTTGATCTTGTGATTCTCCATGGACCACACTAGGGATAGTGCGGTCAGTTCTACCCAAAGCACAAAGTCTGAGAGCAAGAGGAGAAACAGAGCAGGGAGTTCTCCAAAGAGAAATTTAGAGTTGTTATAGGAAGGAGGACTAGATGACTGGCAGGCAAGTACACATGCCCAGGACTGATCACACCCATGACTGGTCAGAGTCCTCCTGGGCATTCTGGAAGAAGCACCTGCTGACCTGTGTTAGAGATAAGACCCCCACATGCCAAACTCTTTGTTTCTCCATATCTAGAAAATGAGGCCCTAATCTAAGGGACCTACAGAGATGGAATTGTCTCCTAAACAGAAACTTTTTTTAAAATCTCTGAAGGATGATCTAAATTCTTTATCTTTAAATGTTTGTAAAAACCTGGCTCAGGGCTACAATATGGACTTCATGTGGCCCAGACTGGCCTTGAACTCACTATGCAGCTGAGGAGAATAACCTTGAACTTGATCTTCCTGCCTCTTCTTCCCAAGACGTAGGATGACAGGCACACACCTCCATGTCCCATGCCACCCTCCTCTCTTGGAAAGTCATTGAACCTCCAGGCCTGTCAGTTTCCTAATCTGTAAAGAGAGAATAAGATTTTCTCTTTCTTTGTTCTGTGCTGCCTATGCTGTCCTGAAGAAGTCAGTAAGCAGTGCTGTTCCCTCACCAGGTAATGACAACTCGGTCTTGGCTAGAAAAACATGTGCTAATGTCAACCTTCCAAAAATAGCTATCCTTTCATCCTGGTAGTACATAGCTTAGCTTATAGATTTCTTTCATCTTCTAGCCACAAGGACATCTACATTTATGGAGCTCCTGAAATTTTCTCTGTTGTTGCATTGTGTTTGTTATTACAATAGCTTACATGTTTTAAGCACCTAGATCAATCATGGCTGTAAGTGCTACGCATACCCCAGCTTCTCTGATTCTCACAGCCACCTTTAGATATAGAGAAATGATAATGCACAGTGAATAAACGAGAAAGCAGAGGGACAGACTTGATAAGTAATTGACTCCATGTTGCACGGCCAATAAGAGAGAAGCCCCTCTATCTAATCCCTGAACTTTTGCTGTTTCACTCTGTGAGACAGTGAAGTTTCTATTAACAACCTTACACAGACATCAAAGCTGAAGACCCAAAGGGGAGACAACATGCCAAGTTCTCACAGGTAGTTTGTGGAAGATTTCAAGATGTAGATAGACAGAACATGCACTATGATTTAGCCAGGCCTGCTAATCCTCAGAATACCATTTTCTCTTCCTCAAAAATAAGCAGCTCACCCACATAGCCAAAACAATCCTCATTAGCAAGTTAGCCAGGACATTATAACTAACTTACTCTTTTCCTTATTGTCTTTCTCTCCCTCTATTTATCTGTACATCCTGTGGTTTGTTTGAATGAAATAATGCCCCTCAGCTCATATGTTTTGAATACTTAGTCCCCAGCTTATGGCAATTTGGAGAGTGAACCTTGATGTAGAGGGTGTGTCAATGAGGGTGGGCCTTGAGGGTTATGAGTCTAGGCCACTGGGTCTTCAGAGCTAGCTCACTCTTGCTTTTCTACCTCCCAGCTGCTATGACAAGATGTGATACCCAGCCTCTGCTCTGCCACGCTTTTTCCCTGCCATGATGAAGCTTTTCCCCCCAACTTGAAGATGAAATAAATCCTTTCCTCCCATAAGTTGCTTTTTGCTCAGGTGTTTTTGCCCAGCAGTGAAAATGTAACTGCCAAACAACCCCTCCTCTTTATCTCTTGCCCTCTGTTACCTATTATATGTATAATATTTTGCTACCATTTCTGATTTACGTATATGCGTATGTATGTGTAAATAATCTAGCATGTGCTTTTCTATTTGTTGGAGGAAGGAGTAGAGTTTTCCAGATTTGAAAGTCTCCCCCAGCTGTGTACTGTTTGTGTATGCAAACGTAATGACATGTCTACTGTAAGGACTATTTCCTGGCAGAACATTTTTCTTGATGGTAAGATGCAAAACTCAGCAAGAGCTGATTTACGTGCTGTGGTTAATTTTTAAATGATCAAGTTCTTTTAATGTTGTAAATTAACAAAATTATGCCCAGGAACCTCTCTTTTCCATCTTCCATCTGTGCCTCTATCTGGAATTGTGGTTTTGTGATGGGGGCTTAGGGATTTATGCACACACTCTTACAGCTTCTCTTAAAGGCAGTCAGTCAATGTTTATTGAGTGTTTAGGGCTCAAGGGAGGGGACAGATGCATCCAAGTTGAAGATAGAGTACTTCCTTCTAGTGAGGACGAGTAAGTAAGATTACAGAAACTCATAACCAAGTGCTACAGTGAAGGTCATGAGTGCAGAGCACAGAGACAGCCTAGAGGCAGAGAAGTTTGAACTTATGTCTGAACCAGGTTCAAATCTCATCTCTGTTGTTAAATAGTTGAATACTTTTGGGCCAGTAACTTAACAACTCTGGACTCAATTTTTCTCACCCTAAAATGGGACCAACAATAGTTCCTATCACAAAAGATTGGGGAGAGGCTAAAATGAAATGACTTGTATAATTAGAATGCTGTTGGCACATAGCAAACACTTCATAAATGTTGGGGATTTTTATATTCCTATGATCTGGATTTATGCAGAATGCCTCACAGAATGTACAAATCTGGGTTGGCTCTTGGTCATGTTTACCAGTGACCCATGTAAAGATGTCATATTGTCAAATCACACAGCAGGTATATGGTTGGGTCACAGGAACATGTCTAGGGCAGTGATAATAATTTAGTCATGGTTCTATGAATAATGTGTGAAACAAATTGCTGGACCCACTCCCTCTTCCCCAGGCTGCCTTAAATTGAGGTGATTATTCTTCTAAAGAGTCCCCACTTCCTCTGGTCCACCTCATCCTGAGAGTGTGCGGAGGGGTGGGAGGCGGGGAGAAAGTTAGAGACATAAAGATTTCTTTACCCCACTCAACAGACGTAATCCTGAAGACCAGCTAGCTATAGGAGTCCAATTTGAAGAGTTTGTTGCACCCCTAAGGAAGTGAGTGTTGAGGGCACCTGAGATAAAGCATGCATGACACCAAGCTGGAAAAAGTATCTTCTCTTTAAACTCCAGGTGCATGAACTTTGGTGTGTTGTGAGAGGAGCAGTGTAAAGGCTCTGGAAAAATGCATGTGTCCAGGCCTCAAGGGGAAGCAGAAGAGCCTGCCTTCCCTAGTCAATTGTACTATTTCCATTCTTAAGTGTTGGCCAGTAGAATCAAAGATATCCCCTATGGACCACAGGGGAAGGAGAATGTGACTCATAGAGCCCATCTGCCCACCTCCCTTTGTGATACTTCACAGAAGAGCACATGCCCCCTCCCTCCCCCTCTTATATTCACATCGGACAACTAGTTGGAAGAGCAGCATTGTACCATCACATCAGCCTCCCAAGGGATGGTCTGGGCAAGTCGGAATAGGAGAACGACTGGCATCTGCTGAGGACTTCCATGTGCAGAAGCTGCTGTCCTTCATCCTCATTTGGTCCCCACACTTGGGTCACCTGACAGATGGTGCCACTGAGATGTGAGGAGGTCACAGTCTCAGCTCAGAAGGGTGGGCAAGTGGCAGAAGCAGGCCTGCTGCAGCCTCCGCAGGTGGCCCTGTGCACCTTCAATTCCTGGAGCTGCCCCTGGTGTCCCGTGGAGTGTTTATGTGGGCTTACTCGGGAGGGAGAGCGTGGGAACTCTCCCCATCTTGCAACAAGGATTTCTTCTGCCACATAAAGGCAAGTGGGAAGCTGGGGCAGCAGAGCCAATAGCCAAGTGAAGCCTTTTGCCATGTTTCCCAACACCACCACTCTTTCTGCTGGGGTCTTCCTGTTCCCACCCTCCTTGTTCTGTTGTACATGTTTCTGGTTCCCTGTGTAAACATCCACATGTGACTTCCACTCAGGACCTGGATTCATCATGTTCACCTGTTTATTTAGGGCCTGGGCTCATGGTGTTGAACTGCTTTAAAAAGGTTTTGATTGACTACCGCATAGGCTTGGGGGGGTCCCACTGGGAAGGCTGTTGGCCAGCCCCTGAAGACTGGGTTATGTTGAATGTTGGCCCTGGACCCAGTCAGCTGTGGGCAGGGTGGCACCACCATCTGAGCAGGGTAAGCATTGTCTATGGTGTGCCCAAGAAAAAGCACACTAGTGTGAAAGCCCATGAAGGCTGAACTTCCAAGGAGCTTGTGGATCCTTCTCCAAGGAATCAGAGAACAATAAGCCTGAATGGCTGCTCAGTAGCCATTGGAATGTGGGAAACGAGTTGATCTTCCCAAGGGTCATTCACTTCCTCTGTTAAGTGGGTATAACAATCACATCTACTTCCGTTTACATAATTAGATGAGATCATGTCTGCAGAGCCTTCAGCACAGAGCATGTGCAGGGTTATGACCGCTATATCCCTCACTGATAATGTTAACTAAGCGAGCTCGCAGCTGGGAATGGGCAGAATCACAGGGACTTCCTTGTGGGCAGAAGAGCGTAGTGGATCAACAGCTGTATTCCAAAAGCAGCATGCCTTAAGTGGTATTCTGAGTTCACGTATATGAACCGGGTGGGACTGTTGGATATCTCTAAGACTCTAATAATGACTAGCTCAGAGAGGACAGAGAGCGAATGAGCAGGGAAGGATGAAAGAAAAGGAAAAGGAGGAAGGCAGTGCAGGTAGGTAAGCAGGTGAACCCATGCAAAGGACTTAACAAGAGCCTTGTACAGACTATAATGTGACTGGATCACCATCTGCCAAACATCATAGATGAGAAGAGTTTGGTTGAGATTTGATAAATGAACTTTGCATTTAAGCAATTTTTTTGTTCATTGTTGAGCAAAACAGAGTTGAGTGTTTTTTTTTTTCCAACCACTTCAGAACACTTATGTCTTGTAAAGTGAAGAAGAACAGTGAGAATAAAAATGCCTTATTTTTCCAAACCCAAACCTGACATCAGAGTTAAGTGGTATTCCAAGGTTCGGGGTGTGGCTATAGAGGAATCCAGAGGGACGGAAGCAACTTGACTTTCTCCCCGGATGCCTGCTTGGAAACAGTGCCACTATTAGCACAGAAATGATCGGTTTCTGGTCACTGGAGCAGCCTCTGAGACCCTAAGACAGGTTTAGATTGACAATCCAAACAGGAGCTATGCCTGGAACTCCTCCTAGCTTTGCTGTTACAGACTATGTAGAAACCCTTCATTTTGGTATCACATTTCATTTTCTGATATGTTTATGTGTAACATGACAGCCACTCAATGCACTTCCATCTGGAAAATAGATAACTGCTCTTTAAGGAGAAAATAGAGATGTCTCAAAGGCAAATTAACAAATGAAAAAAATAATAAACCAAAGAAATCTCACTTTTTAGCAGCCCGATGGGATGGTGGACTTCATGAGGAGCCCTTTCTGCCTTGGTATGGTCCTTTCCAGCTCAAACCCAGCTGCTAACCGTTCTTCATCTGCCATCTGTCCATTCGGCTCTGTGCCTCTGCTTTTGGAAGATGGATGATGTCACGTAAAGGAAACCAAGAGCCCAATAGCCACAGTATTGCTGCTGCCACTGGGGGGGGGAGAGGGAGGGGGGCCAGGCCCTGTGTTCAGCCCTCCGCTTGCTCCTCTGCAGCCTACAGTGGTTCTAGGAAAGAGTACTTACCACAGGTGTGCAAGGAGGAACCTGGGACTTCAAAGGGGTCCCAAATCCACAAAACTAGCAAAATGCCAGTGTGTGTGTGTGTGTGTGTGTGTGTGTGTGTGTGTGTGTGCGCTCCAAGTTCCGTGACCCCAGCACTAGCTCACACTGCTCTTTCGGCTCAGCACACTTAGGTAACTCTGTGATGAACATGTGACCCAGAGGGGCCAAGACTGTGGCCCACACAGCAAATGCTCTCGTGCCTGCCACACTCCCCGCCCAGCCAAAATGCCACCAGCAAGACTGGACGTTTCCCATATTTGTGTTAGGCAGGGCTCTCTAGAGAAACAGGACCGATAGAATGGACATATTTAAAAAGAGGAACTTAGCCGGGCGTGGTGGCGCACGCCTTTAATTCCAGCACTTGGGAGGCAGAGGTAGGAGGATCGCCATGAGTTCAAGGCCACCCTGAGACTACAGAGTTAATTCCAGGTCAGCCTGGACCAGAGTGAGACCTTACCTCAAAAAACAAAAAAAAAAAATAAAAAATAAAAAGAGGAACTTATCGGATTATGTCATAGGATTCGGGCTGGGCAATCCAACAACAGCTGTCCGCAGACTGAAAAGTTGAAGAATCCAGCAGCTGCTCGGTCTGTGAGGCTAAATACAGGCTAAACATCAGAGGACCTGTAGCCACTCAGTCCGCAAGCAAGACAAAACCTCAGAAGCTCGCACAAGCAAGCACAGCATGGCAGCCAGGCCAAAAAGCAAGTCGCATGGACAGACAGACAAAAAGTAGGGAAAGCCCTAAGCCTACTCCTGGAGCTTTCTTATACATACTCCCCAAGGGACAGGCCACCTATTTTGGAAGAAGGGCTTTCTCACTCTGTTCATCTTGCCTAGGAAGGCCCTCTAGACCCACCCAAGAAGCAAGTCTCTTACTCCATTCCTAATCTGGTTGAGTTGACAACACATCCAGAGAGCTTCTTCCTTCTTTATTCTCTTCGCTTTCTCTGGCTGCTGGGTGCTCAACCCATCTGTAGGGGGAGAAAGCTACCAATGCCAGGGTCTTACTGCCTGAGAAACAACTTCCAACCACCGAGGGGCTAGTAAGAGTGAGACAAATAGCTCAGCCTATTAGCCTCCTAAGGGAGGACACTTCTGATGTGAAAATGTGCTCTATAAAGTCTCTGAGAAGCTCCCAAGCAGAATGGAGGTCCACTGACACAATCTACTCAACAGTGTTTCTTTTACTGTCCTTCCCTGGTGAAAAGACAGCCAGAGGAGTGGTCTCTGGGCCAGCCACTGCATGAACAGAGAGTCATCAATCACTTGCTGCTCATGAAAAATGATAAAATGGAGGCAATAACTCAGTGGTGGGGCGCTTGCCTTGCATGCAGGAGACCCTAGGTCCAATTCCAAGACCTATCCTCCCCCACCAAAAGACAGTGATGTGAGTATGAGCTCACCCTTACTCTCTAAAAATTTGCAAACATAGACACACAAAGAAGACTTAGACACATGGCAATTGGGAGATGACTACAAAAATCCAAGAAAGAATTGATAATGTCATGGGCACAGTTCACTGGCAGTGGGGTGAAATGAAATAGGTGAATTCTGCACGTACCCTGAAAACACTGCTAAGCAGTTCTGTTGATAGGCTGAATGTGACACGAAGACAGAAGTCAAGGTTGCTGGGCTGGATAGATGGTCTAGTGGTTAAGGTGCTTGTCTTGCGAAGCCTAAGGACCCAGGTTCAATTCCCCAGGACCCATGCAAGCCAGATGCACAAGGTAACACATGCATCTGGAGTTTGTTTGCAGTGGATGGAGGCCCTGCTATGCCTAATTCATTCCCCCACCCCCCACAGACACTTTTCTCTCTCAAGTAAATAAGTAGATAAAAAGTAAAGGTGCTTATTGACATGGGGTCTTTTCCTTTTTCAAGCAAGTGGAAAAGGGGAGTTGTTCTTGTCTCAGATGAGATTACGGAGAGATGTGTTTGAGGTAGGAAGGAAAGGAGGAGCAGCTACCTTCTCATTGCTTGTACAAAAAGTACCCAACCACAAGCATCTGCTGGGAGGAAAGGGTATATTTTGATTTACAGTCTTGAGGAGAAGTTTCGCCCTGTCTGGGAAAGCATGGTGGAGCAAAGGCTGGGCATTGCGTGTGGTCACATCAGCTGGGAGGAGGTAGCAGAAGCAGGCTTTCACTTGTGCACACCCACTGGGCTGGACTAATATCTTCCAGTGCCCACCCCCTGACCACATACCTCCTCCAGCAAGGCTCTAGCTCCCAAAGGCTCCACCAACTAGTGATGGAGAATGAGGCTGAATCACAAACACGTGAGGCAATGGTGGACGTTATGCATTCAAACACATAAGGCACTTGGGGTTTGGCTTTAAAGTGTATTCACAGAAGAGGTCTGGGATAGGGATGCAATTCTGGAAGAGAATACTTGTGAGTTAGTGAGCCTGTGAGTTGCTGGTCCTTCTGAAAGTATGACCTGAGAGGCCCACAGATGTGTCCTCTGACATCTTTTTTTTTTTTTAAATTTAATTTATTAGTTTTCATTTCAGTGAATACAGGCAGTTTGGTACCATTATTTAGGCTCATCTGTGATCTACCCCCTCCCATTAGACCCTCCTTGTTAATGAAAATGGGTCGTGCATTGTGGAGTTAGCCCCCAGTTAATAGTATGATAAATGTCTCTGCAAATCATGTCCCAACATGTAACTCTGACATTCTTTCCGCCCCCTCTTCCGCAAGATTTCCCTGAGCCATGTTGGGTTCATTTTTGGTCTGCTTCAGTGCTGAGGTGTTGGGAGCCTCTGAGGCTTTGGCTCTCTGATTTGGTAGGAGTTGATTTTTCTCTGCGTTGATCTCCTTCCCCTTTGTGCTGGTATCCGGTTCACAGGAAAACATCACCCTTGCTTATTTCGCCAGTTGTCCTTAGTTTCAGTTGGGCCCCTTTTGAGGTATTTTGGGGCAGCTCTCTTCTTAGGTTCTGCATCTATCTGGAAAAGAGAAGCAGATTCTCCAACGGAGAGTAAGTTAGCACCCAGAACATTGAGATAACACTTACTTTTTTGATAGACAGTTTGATAGGTGTAGGCCCTCTTATACCCCGTGATTGATGGTAGCTTGATATTGTAGAGTGGGCTCGTGTTTGGGTATGGTTCTGACTTGTTTCCCAGCTCCAGCTAAGGGTCTAGTACCACTGAGTGGATCAGTTAGCCAAATCAAGAGCAATTGATTCCTCACCATGGCTGTGTACCACTATTGCACTTGTGTGGGCATCACATCCGGTTATTTGTTGCTAATTAGGTTAAACAGTGTGTTGCTTGGACAGATCTTGGTCATTTCCCCCAGTCGCCTATGTAGCGCCTTCTGGCACTAGACACGCTGACTGTCTGGGGACTGACTCTCTCCTGGCTTCCAGCCATGTCATTCCATTTTACGCGTCAGCTGTGTATGGAGTCTTCAGCAATAGGGTCTTATCACTGGCCTTTGGTGGGTCGTCCTCTGACATCTTGATGGGTGCTGGTGAAGGAAGTCACCTTTGGGTGACACAGAGGCAGCAGGTCCTGCCATGCAGTGGATTACAGAAAGAGAAAGATGGGCTGCATGGAGACAGCTAAACTATCAAGCGTGCTAAGAGGAACGGCATAAGTGCCTTCAGAGTATGAGAGGGGTGACAGTCAGTGAATTATGGCTAAGGAGTAAGAAACATCAGAAGGCTTTTGATCGATTCTAGACCAAGCAAGACCATGAAAACAAAATTTTTGACTTTAAGAGATTAGGTAAAGGGTAGTCTACAAAAAGAAAATAGCCAAGCACTCAAGAAGCAGCCAGAAACACAAGATAACAGTGAGAAGTAAGTGGGAAGAAAGGTTGGGGGCCAGGCATGAAGGGCAGTGGGTGTGTAAAGAGAAAGAATTCAGGTTTGTCCACAGTCTGTGGGCATCATGGAAGTCAGCACTAGCCATTCTTGGGGCTGATTCTTACTATTTTTATTTATTTATCTATTTATTTAAGAGTGTGTGAGAGAGAAGGGCGGGGGGGGGAGAGATAATGGATACACCAGGGCCTCTAGCCACTACAAACAAACTCCAGACTCATGCACCATCTTGTGCATCTGGCTTTATGTGACTACTAGGGAATTGAACCCAGGTCTTTAGGCTTTGCAGGCAAGCACCTTAACCACTGATCCATCTCACCTGCCCAGGGCTGTCATTCTTGAACACAGCAGGCAAGGGAAGGGAGGGTGAAAGAACACTCAGTGAAGCCTTGGCAGGGAGCCAGGAGAGGACAAGGTGTTGACGTGGAGAGACAAATGCAATTTGACAGCAAATACCAAAATGTGAAATGTGGATATTTGACCAGCATTGTGACTTGGAAGAAGAACTGGACAAGAGGTGCTTAGAGGAGGGACAAGGTGTACACCAAAGAATGCTCACGGGAACATTGCCTATTAAGGAAAGAGCCGAGAAACCACAAAAAGGTCCATCAATAAGCAACTGATTAAATAAACTGTGATGTGGGCATACAGCGGAATGCTCTTCAGCGATTAAAAAGGATGATGTATGTCTGCATTCATTGGCGTGAAAGGAGCTCACGATTTATTGTTGAGTAAAAAAGACAAGCTATGAAACAGCATTTATCGTGTAATGTCATTTATCAAATTGATACCCTTAAAATATCACTCATATATAAATGTGTAGATTCGTCTAGGGAGACCTGTGAAATTAGCCTCATCAAAATGTTGATGAAAGCTTTCTCTAGGCAAGAGGGCCTGGTAGAGTATTGTTTGGCTGAGGCAGAGATGCTTTCTCTTTCCAGGGGAGCATGAATTTCTGGCCATACACAAGCTTCTAATATCTTGAATATAAGACCATTCACATTTTCAAACGGGAGCTAAACAAAGAGCTCATGAATTTTTGCCCGGAAATCATGAGCCCTGGTGTTGAGTGCATCCAGATGTCCATCTAAGATGTCCTGGAGGAAGCAGAGGACATTTCAATCTGGCCTAAAAGGAGGAGAAACCCGAGGGGCAATGCTTGCGTGATCTCATAACCGTGAACTCTCTTCCAGGGTCTTCTTGAGAGCTATCAACAAGTTCGCAGAAATCATGAATCAGAAGTTTCTGGAACACTCGAGCTTTGAGTTCCAGGTGAGTGTGAACACTGGAGCTGCTCAGAGCTGCTCTGGCATGTTGGGGGTGATTGTTCTCACACTTCCTACCCCAGAGCATACAGAAAGCCTGCCGATGGCTCCTGGCATGTCCACAGAGTTCTCAAGCTGTGGCTGAGCTGCATGCGCAAATATGGCACACCCCTCAGTCGCTTGCACTCAGTCTCTGCCAGCAGAGCAGGCATGACCTCTCAAAAGCCACACCCCATTTTCTTCCTTCCGTATTCACTGGTGTCTAGAAGCAGCCTGCCACAAAGACAGGCTTTATTGTACATGTCTGTGACTTCCCAATTTCTCTGAAAGGCATCTTTGGTGCTCAGCCAACACAACGGTGGGGTGGAGGGTGGGAGGTGGGCATCTGAGAATTTAGGGGCTGATAGAACTGTCCCTAGGGAAAGCAAAGTTGACACACTTACTCTAGGGTGAGGCCCACAGTGTTTTCTCTCTGTTCATCTGGCATGCTCAGTTCCTACGGCCTGGCTTCTCACCAGGCAAGCACCCTGTCTTAGTGATATGCATACAAAATGCCAGCCGACTGCCCACTTCAGAAGGTTCTCCTAGCCCCGGGGCATGCTGAGGGCCTTTCTGGGAAATCTTGCTACTAAGGACCTGTGAGATGCAGTTTGAATACTTCCTCCTCATGGAGTATTGCCTTCCTGGCCCCCTTCAGAGACTCCCCTGCCAATCCCGTGGTCATGAAACAGTTGTCACCAGTGGACCTGTTTGTATCTCTTCATAGAACCAGTTGTCACTTGAAATCATCTTTTGTCCATGTTAGCTTCCCCTTTCCTCTGACAAAGCAGAACTTCGCAAAAGCAAAGGCCTCATGTTCACAGCTTCTCTGCACCCTATGCCGGGTACACAGTAGGTCTCCCGAAGAAGGTTACATTCCATGCACCTTGAAAGGAAAGCCTCTTAATAAGCCTTTGCTTTGAACAAAGCTCTCTCTCTCCCGCTACCTCGTACTCAGATCCAGGAGCTGAAGTGACTGGTGATCGTGGTCTACAGATCAGCTGTCATCTTCCCTTGGCTTCCTTGGGCAGGCTTATGAGAATCACCACAAGGGTCGTGCCCAGTCCTTACGACCACCTTTGCAAGTTAGCCACAACTGCCAGTGAAGTTTCCAACGTTAAAGTACAAGGGGAACACTCAGAGGCTGTGAGTAGCGGGCCTGAAATCATGGCACATCAGTGTACTGGGGCCTGGAGCATGCCAGTGTCCAGCCCACGTGTTCACACAGACATCCACACCACATGCGAGGTATGGAGTGTCAGGAAGGCCTTGGGGCTCACTGGCTGGCAGAGTCAGGGTGAGAATGTCTGCTGACATGACACATCTCTGATGGAGCAAGCGAACATATCACTGTGGCTGTATAGGATTTGGAGAAAGGTCTGCTGTCCTTCCAAATGCAGCCCAGATGCCTGCAGGCTCGAGTTCCCAGCTGTCTGAAGAAGTGAAGTAGCCATTGCGATTTTGGAACAACATAGCAGTAAGCCATAGAGGCAGTGTGTGGACCTTAAAAAGACAAGCTGGTTCCCCATTTCTCCCTGGGTGTTGGCACTTACAGCCAAAACCTGCTAGTCTGACTGCCACTCTCCTCCCTGGTCCAAAGAGGCTCGACCTCAGTCTGTCATGCCATTCTGTTAGGTGTGAGATAGTTTTCCTGAAGGAAAATCTACATGTGAGAGATACTCGGGGAAGGGGGGTTTCCATATATGAGAAACAGGCTTATAGATGGAGTGGCTCTCGGTAAATTACTTCACCTCTCTTTGCCTCGATTTCTTCAGCGTTAATCACATAGCTGTCTCATTAGGTGGCTGTGAATTGACTCATATACAGCCTTTGGAACAGTGCTGGCAAACATAGTGGCCATTTAATAAATGTTAACTTGTTATTATTATTGTCATATTGGTGATGATGATGACAACGACAATGCTGATGATAGCCCCAAAAGTGACAGGACTGGTGACCCTGGTCAGTGGTCAATGAACTGGCCAGTAGGGAGGCATCCTTCTGATCCCCACCACATAGCTCAAGGCTGTCACACCCACAGGATTCTGTAAACCATGAAAAAAAACAAAAAACAAAAAAAACAACAGTTAAGAATAAAATAAATCTCTTTTTCTAATGAGGCTTCCACAGATAGTTAGTGCAAAGTACCCAAGACCTGGGTCATTGTTAGCCTTTGTTCCCCTTTCTTTTCCTGCACCCCCAAGTGAGAATGGATTTATTCTCTGCATCCCACCTGGAACACCCTTGTCTCCTACCGTTTCATTAATTATGCATTTGTATCAGCAGGAAAGGCCCCCCTCACTGAGTATGGCTGGCCTTGGCAGCTGTTGTCCAGAGCAGGGGCAGGTGCAAGGATTAACCCTAATATCCTCTCGGAACTGTGGCTTTGTGATTCAAAGGGCAGAAAGTAGGAAGCTCTGTGGGTGCCACTTCCTCGGTGCCAGGACCTGGGAAGTACAGAAATTGTGTTTTCTGCTAGGAGCTAAGATCAGTGGCACCCCTGGGCCTCACTCTGGAAGCTTGGCCTCGGCACTCACTGGTGTTTGCGTGGTCACTGAGCCCATAGGGGATCTGGGATTTATCTCGGCAGGAATCTGTACTGAGGGCCCAGGCTCCTATATTACACTGCAAGGGGTTCAAAGGCAAAGCAAAACACCACTACTATGCTTTGACTGTATCTCCCAAAATCACGTGGTGGGAACACCATCTCCAGTGTGACTATGTTGGTAGGTGGGACGTTTAGGAAGTCCTTAGATCATGAGGGTTCTGCAGCGTGAAGGCCCTCACCAAATGTGAGGCCCTGAACCTTGGGCTTTCCTGCAATTTTGCCTGAACTATGGGCTGGAACTTTCTGTTCCTTATGAGTCACCTGGTCTTGGGTGTGTTCTGATAGCAGGGGAAGATGCTATCTGAACCATCAAGTCTTCATAAAAGTCCATCTTCTGACACGCAGCTTTCACAGAAGGCAGTCAGCCTCTACTGGGCTTAGATATTCTGACCCTCATCATCATCCTAGTGGATTTTTTTATTTTTATATTTATTTGAGAGAGAGAAAAATGAGAGAGAGAGAGAATGGGAGCACCAGGACTTCCACCTGTTGCAAATGAACTCCAGATGCATGTGCCACCTGTGCATCTGGCTTACGTGTGTCTTGGGATACTCAAACCTGGGTCCTTTGGCTTTCCAGGCAAGCACCTTAATCACTAAGCCATCTCTCTTGCCCCTTAGTAGGTTTTGACATATGCAGTTCATTGGTCAGTAAACTGAACCTCCTGGAAGTAGCAGACTTTTCAGCTAATAGTCATGTGGCTGCTGAGTGGAGCTGCTGGGATTCAGTACCTGGCCTGACTGCAAAGCCCAAACCCTTCCAAGTTATCTGTGCTGTCCTTAGAACAGGTACCTTCAGGTTTTAGAGGGCAGATCCATTAGCTCCAGGAGCCCTGTCTGCTACGGAGTGCCATGAGGACAGCAGGAGGATCAGGGGCTCCGTGGTGGAGACTGATTGACTCTCACACAGAAGACAAATGATAAACATGGTGAGGAGGTACAGAAAGGCCAGGCTTTGCACACTGTTGGTGTGGATAGGAAGGCGTACACACAGTGTGGAAAATACTACAGACATGACCCAGAACCTAAGAATGCAAAGACCACATGATGCTACAGTCTCAATCCTGGGCATATAAGTCAGAGAAAATGAAATCAAAGAGGCATCTGTACTTCCATGTTCACTGACACACTATTCGTAATACCTAAGAGAAGGAATTGGACTCAGTGCACTGTTCTGCTGGTAGACACTGAGAACAATCACATATCTTATGTATGGGAAGGTTGGGAGAGCTAATGGGAGAAATTAGTTTGTAGGTACAGAACTACAATGGTGTAGGAGATGCATTGTACTGTCTTACTACATAGTTAATAACTATGTGTGTGTATATGTATATATGTATACATATATGGTTATGGAATATATAGTTATGCATATACATATATTAAAGAAACTAGAAGAGAGGATTTTGGTTATTTTCCCACAATGATAAATGTTGAGTTGTTGGATATGCTACTTGCCCTGATGTGATGACTATGCAAGGTGTCCATGTATGTCAACTTCACACCCTGACCTGTACATTTGTACAGTGATTACGTGTCAATAAACATCAAACTTCTTTTTAAAGAAAAAAAAAAAGTTCTAGAGTAAGATTAACTGGGTTTCCAATGCCATACCTAGTTAGGCAAAAGCTATTTCATCTCTCTAAACCTCAACTTTGAATGTCTGAAATGAGGAGACAGATAATACAAACTTCATCATTGCTTAGAGGTATTTATTTAACAAGAATGCATGTAAAGTATGTCACTCACTAATGAACTCATCCACAGATGCCACTACAACATGTGCTAGATCTTTCCTGCGACTAGACATTGCAAATAACTGTAAATTACAAACGAGGTCCTTGCCCCTGTGAGCTTTATATCCAGTAGAGGAGATAGACAATAAATCCCTATAAGTGATGTCATAAATGCCGTGAACATGGTGCCAAGTGGATGGATACTGGGAAGATCTATGCTAGTCTGCATGAGTGGGGAAGGCTGTCTCAGAAAGTGATGTTTAAGCTGATGTTGCAAGAGTAGGTGAGAGTTTACTAGGCAGGATTTCCTCATTTAGTCTTCATAACTACACCCATTGAGTCCCATTATCTTCACTTTTCTGGTAAAGATACCAAGACTTCAAGAGGTAGGATAATGTACCCATGGAAACAGAGCTGGTAATTAGATTGAGCCCTGGAACATACCTTGACAACATCCATGAAAACTAACAGCAAACAACAACAAAATCTGCCCTGACCCCGTGACTTTGCGATTCCAGCTCTAGGAATATATACTACAAACAGACTTCCTCATGCATAAAGATGTTTCAACAAGGGCGTTGATTACAGGACTGTTGCTAGAGAGAGCAGAAAAAGTTGGAACCAAGCTAAATGTCTACAAATGGGGAATTGGTTAAAATTGAAGTAATCCTGATCACAGAATACTACACAGCAATAAAAGAGAATGATGCAGATCTGTGTTGCTAATAGAGAAACATTTACAAGATATACTCATGATGGAACAACGTGAAGAACAGCAGGCTACTAAAAAAAACAAAGATGTCCATACAGGCAGAACTGACAGGATAACCAAGATTTTCTCCTAAGGAATGAGAGTAGGGTTCAAGATCGGATGGAAGTGAACAGTGTGTTATTTAAAACCATGTGTATGTTAGTTTGATAACCTGTTAGGGTTAATTAAAAATAACGAAATTCTCATTTTGTCCACTTATAATGTGACCCTGGGTGGTCAGCTAGCATGTCTGGCCCTTAGTGTTTGCTGCTGTGGAATTGGGGCAGTGCGGCCCCACGGCCTGCAGTTCTTTGACACAACATCCACTTGTGACCTAAGCTGCGATAGAACTGCCTTGTTCCTACCCGTGGCCATCTGCAACCTGCTATGGGCACCCTTGAGTTAAAGATGAAGGTTTAAATGGTAGGGTGATATCCCCTGCTGCTGTTTCCTGACCTCTTGCTATACAGTGCAGGAAAGGCTTCTCAAAGCTGCCTTCCACCCACAGCTGAGGCATCTTGTAACGGCTGCCCCTGAGCATCCAGGTAGCTGGGCTCCTCTTGGCTACCAAAGCAACTGCGAGAGGGAAGCAACGGGGCTGACCAGGACTTTTGAGTTCTTATTGTAGTTTATGCCCCATAGATGCATCATCTCACGTAGGCCTTACTGTAGAAGTGAGTAAGGCCGTCAGTACCACGGTCATCCCAGCTTTGCCAACTCCACTGATTAGGAGCTACGCCTCTCAGGTCTGCGTCCCATATTGATATCACCACCAACACACACATCTTTCTGAGCACTGTCATCTGTATGTGCTGGGTCCTGGGTTTGCTCCTTCTCAACACAAGCTGGAGTGGGGCTGGGGTGTGTGTGTGGGGGGGGGGTAGACTCCACTAGTAATCCCTTAGCCAGCACCAGTACATCTTATGAGTGTGTGAAAATTATGTCAGCCAACATGCAAACGAGGACATCAAGGTTCTAGCTTCAAGGACCCAGGGAGTAGCCTCACCCAGCATGGGCATGATTGTTAGCACATAGACCTCATCTCACCTCTGAGGATGAGTCAGCAGATCTGGAGGGTGGGGGGCAGAGCAGAGAATTTGCAATTCTAATAAGTTCTCAGGTGCTGCTGGCCCGGGAACCATGCTTTGAGACCACGGAACAAAGGGGAAGGAAGATGCAAAATGCTCCAAGGCAGAATTGGGTGTATAGTCCTGCTCTCTGAGCTGTCTGGCCAATGAGGGAGGATGGGCTGGAGAAATTGCTCAGTGGTTAAAGGTGTTTGCTTGCAAAGCCTGGCAGTCCAGCTTCTATTCCCCAGGACCCACGTAAAGCCAGATGCCCCAAGTGGTGCATGTATCTGGAGTTTGTCTGCAGTGGCACACCCATCCCCATCTGTCTACTTGCAAATAAATAAAAAATAGTTTTTTTAAAAAGGAAAATTTATGGAGGATGTCCATGGAGATTGGGACTTCCTGGACTACCTTTATCTTCATTAACCTCCAGTTTTAGAGTAAGCACTGTTCACTAGAGCTCCCAGTTGGGGTGGAATCTTGGTTTAAGAAGGAAAGAAAGAAAGAAAGAAAGAAAGAAAGAAAGAAAGAAAGAAAGAAAGAAAGAAAGAAAGGAAGGAAGGAAGGAAGGAAGGAAGGAAGGAAGGAAGGAAGGAAGGAAGGAAGGATTAAAAATAAAACCAAAAAGAAAGCACCATGACAATTAGGAGCCAGTTCTAAAATTCTCCTCTTTATCCAATCCTGTTGTCAGAGAGGGGGCACAGTCAGTGCCTAGAGAAATCCATCCATTGTCCCGGCTTTGGCCAGGATGTTGATTTTAGAGTCAGTGCCAGTTAGGAATTTTCAGAGCACACAATGAAACTGGTTCTGCCTCTCTCTTCTGCCATGTTCATAAATTATTTACATGACCCAGCATTTGATTATGCCTTTCCACTTCAGACCCTGTCTGTGACTGTTTTCCCCTTTTATTTACAGCTGTGGAACAACTATTTTCATCTGGCTGTGGCTTTTATCACCCAAGATTCTCTGCAGCTGGAGCAGTTCTCACAGGCCAAGCACAACAAGATCCTGAATAAGTAGGCTGCATTCTTGGATTTCCTGAGGAGGAGGGGTTTATGAGGTGCCCTGAGAGGAGGCTTAAAGCTGGCATTTCTTCTCCTTCTAGATACGGGGACATGAGACGGCTCATTGGCTTCTCCATACGTGATATGTGGTACAAGCTTGGTGAGTAAACACCTGTATCCAGAAGATGCATGTGCAGATGCCTGGTCTTTCCTGAATACCATCCCCCACCCCCTCCTCAAGCATATGTGAAATCTGCCTCTGTATGAAGTCCCCAAGGGGCTAGGAAATCAAACCAGAATTTACAAGAGGGAGGAAGGGGCGGGACTGCTGCGGGAACTTGCTTCACGTGCTTGCTGCTGGTTGGTAAACCATTCTGCACCCCACCTCTTACACATCAACACCTGGCAACACCATGGGAGAATTGCTTCTCTGGAAGACAGCTCCAGAAGCTGCCTCTGCCTCATTGAGCCACATGGGTGGGAATGGTGTGTGGTTACCTGTGAAGGGAGGAAGGAACCAGGAAGACCTATATTGTGTCTGAGTGAGGCCTGGACTCAAGAGATCTCAGAACACATCCTCTAGGAACTTTCCTTCCTCCTTTTCCTGATGAGAGAGCTCAGAGAGGGAAGTAACTTGCTTGAGGATAAATAGCTACAAGTCTCAGAGCAAATCTTCTATTCTGTGAAGATGGGGGTCATCAACCTTGTCGGTAGCATGAATTCTACTCAGTAAACAGCTCCTGGCTAGATGGAGGCTGGAAGGATGGATGGGTACTGGAGGGATGGATTATGAGTAGCAATTAAGAATGAGGGCTTTGATTACTGACTTTTGGAATTACTCCTTAACTCTCTGATGCACAGTTGCTCTGCCCTGGGCTCGACCCTCTTCAGTAAAAGCATTTATAGAGGCTGCACCCCTCTGGAATCTAACCTTAATTGCCACTCTAGACTTGGCTTCCTATTTCCCAAGATCTCATCATATCTGCTGGTCCCATTTGGACATTCTGGATAGTAGCAACCTGTGCTTTCCAGAAAGATTTAGAGAGGCCCAGCACCTCCATAGATCCATCTGGCTACTGTGGTTTCTGATGATGTCATATTCCAGCTAAGAGCATGTGCTGGAGGACTGTGAGGTCTGGGGCAGAGCTTAGGACAAGAGAGGACCATCACATCTCTTTATAAACTTTATAAGCTATGAGGCTTCAAGCAAGACGATATCATACTCCCGGTCCTAAGTAGAGGAACTAACAGCATTTCACAAGGTTCACATGGGGAGTCATAAGAGCAAAATCAGGTAACTGGTCCACAGAGGCCAACAGAGTTCTTATCCTCACCCTGGCTCCATCACATTGTCCTAGGTGTTTTGTCATCATAGCTGGGCCCAGTGCACATCACTAAGGTCAAAAGAGCGGGGCCGTGTGGGTGGTCTGGAAGAGTGCAGGGCTGGGGTGTGTTAAACCCACAGAGATGCCACAGAGCACATGCTCTTAGCATTCTGGCCAGGATGATTCTTTATTGTGAGGCTGTGCTGGGCATCATGGGGAGGGAGGTTGAGCCATGTTTCTGGGCTCTACCCCCTAAGGTGCTGGTGGTACTTTCCTTACTTATGACTATCAAAAACTTCCCAGACATTGAGAAATGTCCCCTGGGAGTTACGTTCCTCTCAACCTGTTTTTCTAGAAAGATATTTTCTCATTCTATCTTTTGTCTCTCTGCATTGGCTAAAGATGGGGACATAAGAAATACTTAATCTCACTTACCATTTGTATTTAGCTCTCTGTAACTGTGATCAAAACACCTGTGGGAACAACTTAAAGGGGACATTAAGTTGACTTGCAGTTTCAGCGGTTGCAGTCCGTAGCTGTTGCATCTTGTCAGTTCTGGGCCCGTGGCGAGCCGGATCATCATGGCAAAGGCTACACACATCATGGCAGACAGGAAGTGGGTGGACATCAGAGGGTGAAGGATAAGATATAGCCCCCAATGACACATCCCCAGAGACCTACTTCCTCCAGCTAGGCTCTGCTTCTTAAAGTTCCCATCTCTTCTGCTAAATAGTTGCTATTAGTTAGGTCAAACCTTTCGTCTGTGAGCCTGTATGGGGCATTTCGTACTCAAGTTCTAACACCATTGTTTTCCAGTGAGGAAAAGAAAGACGCAAGTCTCTTCAGATAGACACATGAGAAGAAGCAGAGGGCCCAGAGAAAATAAAGTAGACATGCTCCAGAGCCAGCAGCAGTGGCTGCTCTTCTCCAGCCAACTATTATCTGGCCGGAATGCAAGCCCATCGCTGCCACATCTTCTGGTTTTGAAAAGGAAGCTGGAACACTGGGTCTTTTAACACATTTTCAAGTGTATGAATACTAATGCTGATTAATTGGAAGTTTTCAAAACATTGCATGCTCCCAGTGAAAGACTGGGGCCCACATTCAATTTCCTTTCGCGACTTGCCTACCATGTGAATCATGACAGAGGCTAGCTAAAGCAATGGTGGGCAGCCCTTCCCAACTCCACACCCCAAACTCGGCCAGAATTGCAAAACAGAGAGCTGTGCTTTGTTCATCTCAGGTGGTTCCACACAGCCTGCTCTCTCTCTCTCTCTCTCTCTCTCTCTCTTTTTGAATGCCCTTCATTGCTTTATTTTGCACATAGAAGATTTTATTTAGATATAGATTATGTTTTGGCAGGCATTCCTGCAGTCCCAATTATGCTGATGAATGAAAAGATGTTACCAAACATTCCACCTGCTTAGAATAACAGAACACCAGAGCTGGAAGGGCCCTTTAGAGAATCATATTGTCCAGCATTCTTCAAACATTTATTTCCAGTTGAGGACCAATAAAAAAATTCGTGCTTGATGAGTAAATTGGATGAAAGGGGATCTATGCTAATTGAAGTGAGCTGGGGGGGAGGGGTGCCTGTTACATAAATGGATTTTCTGAGCTGCCAACACAGACCCCTGAGACTAGTTAGAAAATCTTATCTGGTCCAAGTCACTATTTTGTCGACGAGGAAACTGAGGCCCAGAGAAAAGAAAGGGTTTGTACAAGGTCATTTTGTGGATTAGAGACAGGAACCTAGCAACCGTGCTGGCAAGAGTGCTTGTTCAGACGCCACAGACTTTCCTGTTGCTCCAAACAAATGCAATTAAAACAACAGTCAGGGTTTGTGGGTTGCAAGAAAGAGCCATTGGTTGTGGCCATGCTCGGGGAAGATATTCACTGGAGTGGCAAGGAAAGAGGCCAGGGCCATTCTAGGAGCCAGAGCCAGTGGAACAGCCTCTGGCAGTGCCATCTGGATTCTACATTCCTGTATTACCCTGCTGAAGAGCCCAACCCCAGAAAATGTCATTACCCTGGCCTTTGGATTGTGTCTTGCTTACACGAAAGCTGTCCATGGCAGAAAGATAGAAAGTAAAGGATGTTTCACAAAAAGGGATGCTCCCTCACCTCCTGACCAGCTTCCTGAGGAAGAAGAAGAAGGTATATCAACCTGAAGATTCTTCCAGGCCCCACCAGCCTTCCACGCCCTGGTGACTTGGATGGCTTCTCCTTCCCCATCGCTTTGAGGAAACAGCGAGCAGAAAGCAGGGGGTGTGAAGGAGTGGTTCCCGCGTTGCCACCTTCCCCTTTGCTATATTGCATTCTGGTGTCAGCTCCCTGATGAGATGAGCTTGAGAGTTCATACCAGAAGCAAGCTCTGGGTACATTAGAGACTGATGTAGTGAGACCACTACATTGTCTAATGACAGGCTGTAAAAACCAGCTCGTGGACTATCTGTAGCAACCTTCGTTGATTGTCTATGCAGTTGTAATTCTCCACTTCTTCCTTGCTAACTGGACCCTGATTGTTTTATTTCAGCATTGCAATTTGCTCAACTGACAGTGGCTTGGAGCAAATGGCCATGTAAGCCAAATCTGCCCCATGAGAATTAGCAGAAACATGCTTATCGGGACCCAGCAGAGCATTCTTTTTCAGAAAGAGAGTGAGAGAGAACAGATTCAACGATCATGACACATCATTGTCATAGCCTCTTTCCCTCTTTCTTTTTGGAAACTGATGTGATGTTGGAGGTAGAAATGGCTGTCTTAGAACCATGAGGACAAAAGTCCCGTTTTAAAGATAGAGCAGCAGCTCTGAATAGGCCATCTTCTGACCGATTTTTTTCAGGAAGAAAAATGTTAGCCACGGCAGTCAGATTTCTCTCATATGTCTAACTGATCATGTGATTCTTCGCTCTGATTTCATAGGTAAAATGGCACAGAGAGGACGTTCCCAAGGTCAACAACAAAGGGTTGTCTTAAGTTGAGGTTAAAAGAATCTGTCTCTTAGTCCTGAATTCCACACTCCTAGGAATACTTTCCAAAGAGTATCCACACGTTGTTTTCAACAGGCGTGCCTGTGTTTTCCAAAGGCGTTACCCATAATGTGTAAGTCACTGTGCATCCTTGTTCTTTAAACTGGGTTGGAATGCCAGAGGCAATCGGAGCATCGTCTCCTTGGACAGCAGCATCTGCTCATCAGAAAAGGCTCGAACAACTCCATGATTATGAGATAGCTAACTGGAGGCTCTGTTTGCATGTCTGAAGATTACTCTACATTCCCCTAAGGAGAGTTTAGACATGTGTGTGTGTGTGTGTGTGTGTGTGTGTGTGTGTGTGTGTGCACGTGTGTGTGTGTGATCATGCATGCATGCATGAGTGTTGGTTTGGGAGAAGAGGAAGGTTTTAGTGAGGACACCGTGTGGTTTGAGAACTCAGTCTCTGAAGGGTTCATGCCATTTGTGTTTCTGGATCCTGGGACCATGCCAATATCATAGCATCATGGCATTTGGTTTCTACTTAACATGAAGCAGTGCACGTTTTGATAAAATGCCTTTGCACTTAACCTTCCCACATTTCTGTGGTCTAGTGCCAGGCTTCTGTGTCAACAGACACACGCATGTCAGCCACATGTGTCGAGGAGGCCACTTCCAGGAAACTTGTGAGAATAATTTGGCTTTTCATTTTTAAGCATCTGTTGAGTGTCGAGCATGGTGTCTGGGAATGATGGGAAGGCTGGGGGAAAATAAGGCATGGTTCATGCTTTGCTAGGAAGAACCTGCTGTCTAATTGGGAAATTCAGAATTCCAAGTCCAGGGCTTAGGGGTGTGGCTGAGAGTCAGAGCATTCGCTCTGCATGTGTAAAGCCCTGGGTTCACTCCCCTTCAATGCAAAAAGAATCTCATATCTAAGTCACCGTGCTTTTGTAACTAGTATAAAGTTGAAAATCCTGCACTGAACTGCATAAGTCAGAAATGGTCTGTATGTTATTTAACCTCATATCCCAAAGTGTTATAATAGGGAATCTACATAAAACATCCTTAAAGCTTTTCACAATTTGTTCTTGGGTATATGGAGGATTTTTGTACACTGAGAGTACATTTCCCTTTGAGTACTTGAAGTACTACTCAAAAAACACATGCAGCTCATAGGTTCTGGGTTGAATCCCCAAACCTGTAAAGGCTGCTTAAGGGTGGGAAATGACTATAAGGGAAAAAGCTCAAGGAGCATGTCACAGAGAAGCAAGGAATGAAGGGAAGCAGGAGAGAGGCACGAGACAAGTTATAAAGAGGGACATCAGGCCAAATGGGCTTGCAGAGCTCGATCCCAAGATGACTATCAACATGATGCTTCTCGAGAATCTGTGAGGACAATAGGAGAATATGGGAGCTCATGAAGGTCATAGTTGAGAAGGCAAATCCATCCTGTCTTTTACTCACAGGTCAACTCTGGTGTAAAAATGCATTAAAAAAACCAACCAGCCTACAGAGCTCTCTGAAAAGTTCAGCTATATTGTCATGAGGTTGGACTGAATTGTCATGTCTCATTGCTTTTCTCCAGTACCTGGTATAGTTCTACACTCAAAGCATACTACACCACGTTTGTCATCATAACCGGCAGCTTCATAATGGGCCTGACACTTATGATGTCCTGTATTTCCATTCCCTTTGGTAATCTGTTCAACTATTTTACCAGGGAAACATGTCTATTTATAGATGATATTTGAGAAGTCCTGGGAGGTTGAATTACCAGTAGAGTGCCATGTATCCATGGAGTAATAGGGTTTCAGATTCAGAGGTTCAGAGGGTCTGGGGGGAAGTGGAGCTGGACATCACCCCACATTGCCAGGATGGAGTTTTTCCAAGCTGAAGACAGAACAAGGAACCGTGCTCTTTATCTTCTCCCTTTGAACTGAGTGACTTGTTCTATTGTGGACAGCCCAGCTTATTCCTGAAGCACCAAGAGAGTTGATGGACTCTGAAATCCAAGAGGTCATAACTCGCCCTAGAATTTTTTCAAGTCAGTGAATCATGTAGTCACTTCTTCTGTGTGTATCAGCCTCAAAGGTTAAGGGACTGGCCGAGGATCCTTCTCAGTCAGGTTCATAAGGATTTCTTTCTTTCCTTACTTGTTCACATTCCCAGTAGGATCAGACTCAAGTTGAATCTTCAGTCGTCTGAGAGGAATGATGGGTGGTTTTATTGCACAAATAAGCATGGGATTTCCTTCGTGCCTCACGCCCAGGCTCATTCTGCTCTCTGGTCCCCTCCTAGTGCCCCATCATCCACATCTAGGGCTGACCTGTGCCTCACTGGCACTTTAAAATCGCTTTCTACTTTTCTGTTTCCCAGTGATATTTGGTGTCCTTATCAGGAAGACCCTCAAACCAATTTCTTTCATTGCTATTTCTTCACCACACATAGCAGCAGGTGTGTTTCTTGAATGAGAATATTTTTGTCCAAAGGAGTTTATATTCAATTAGCTACAAATATGTTCACATGTGTTTGTGTCTATGTCTAAAAAATGTTCAAATTCATGCATACATTTGGTTATTTACACAAAAAATCATTATATCTATATTCATATATATGTACATATGAATGATATTCCTTAAGAGAGCAGCATTTACAAATGCAATCATACTGTATTTAAAGAACATCATTTCTCTTTCTCCTTTCCCCCCACGTTGTCAAGTATCTCTTCAACAGACTACTGAGCTACCAAGGAAGCAGGTCAAAAGTATCTGAAAAATCCCTGGTTTATGGCATGTTCACCTTTTATTTTAAACCATTTTAAATAGCTCCTTATCACTGCTGATGCCCTCCAGTCTTCCACAGGCCTTTGTTGCAAAGCACTTTCCCCATTCCATGGTGGCTTATCTGCCAGTTTCCCATTTACCTCCTATCTATTATTATACTCGACTTTGAATTTAAAGCCCCAGTGTGGTTTGAGAATGACTGAAGGACAAAATCAGAAACCTAGATTAACAATTTCTAGAAACCTGGCAAAAAGAAAGATTTTTTCTTTCTTTCTTTTTTCTTTTTTACTACTGGGGCCAATGCAAAGATTTGAGGTTCAAGTGTAATCAAAATGGGGCCAATATCCCAGAAAAAGTATCTTTATATTTCACTCAACTCTGTCTGGTTTCAGCATTTAATTCTCACAGCCAAAGCTATTCCTTAAATGAAGGCTTTTTTTTTTTTTTTAAAAGAAACCTGGATTTTTGGTAAATGATCCACCATTAAGCCTCATTTAGGATGAATGAAAAATTCATTTTCCCCCATATTTCCTCTCCGCTCCTTGTCTTTCCACTTTAATCAAAAGGAGCCATGCTGGGCTGCACACCCAGACACCTGAGTTTCTGCTCCCTCACAAGCCCTCTGCCCCAGGTAAGGAGCTCCTGGGTTCACCCACACAGTGGGGGAAACCAAGTAGGCTCCTGGGGCTGTTTGCTCAGGAGGAAAGAGAAGCAGCTTTTACATGGTTACACATAAGTGGCATCAACAGCAAGAAGGGGTCACTGGAGTATGTCACTCCCTGGTGAATCCATACCATTCCCAAATCCCCCCCCTTTATTTCTCATCTCTTTCATCTCTGATGAACGTGTCCTGAGGCATACACTCAGCTCAGCCCATGGTTCTTTCTGACCCAATGCACAATGGCAATGCTAAGTGTAGTGTGCCCCATGCCAGACACTGGCCTGGCTCACAAAGTCCTGTGACATGAACACTATTATTGCTCTAAGTTCCTGATGAGGACACTGAGGCCTCCATCTGTGAGGTAAAGTCATTCCACATTGCATAGCGGGCCGATAGATCAGTTTGTAAGTGTAGGCAGTCCAGTTCCAGAGTCACTGGCCCCAGTTGCTTGGCCACCAGGTTCCGATTCTGTCTGACACTATGCAAAGTGCACGTAGACATGCATTCCGACGGATAGATTTTGCTCCGCATCTTTAAGAGATAGCATGTCCAAGTCACGTAGGTAGCGAGTGTGGAGCTACACAAAGTTACTTCTCCGGTGTGGCAGATGCTGATTGGGCTTCTGGTCTTCCCTGTGCTTAGTACCACCGGTAGCAATGGTGGGAACAGGCTGGGCATCTGCTCTCAGTGGAGAGCACGGGCGTCAACCAAATGATTCTGTAGGCAAAGGCATTTCGAAGTCAGGCGAGAAAGCAGAGCTGAAGGAGACAGAGCAGGTCTCTGGCCTATGGAGAGGTGTGATGGGTGCGCCAGGGGCTCCTCTTCCCAAGGAGCAAGTAGATGAGCTCAGATGGAAGGCATTGAGGTGATAATGCAGGAGAGATGCTGGGGAGACGGGACGCATCCTCAAGTAAAGGTGGGAAGGAAGCGAGGTTGGCTTTGAGGCCCTGGAGCCAGGTCAGCGTGGCTAAAATTTGACAGCAAGGAAGGCCTTGAAGCAAGGCAAGCACTAGAGGCCATAGTACATCTGCCCACAGAGTTTTAGCACTGCTCCCTAGCCACTCTATTCTAGAAGATCCTTAGCAACAAGTTTTGCTTTTCTTCATGAAGCCATTGGCAGCGCTTGCTCCAGTCCTCAGAAACACGGTGTGTGATACAGAAAGGTGTAATTCCAGACATCCCTGCACGCCACCGTCACTAACAGTTTCAATCAGGGCTGCGTCTGCAGAGGCGGTAATGCAGGTGACACTGCACCGGTGCTATTAGCCCTCGTAACATCGGGGCTTGTTTGGGATAATGCCTGCACCTCTCACAGCAGCTTATCTATGTAAAGTGTTCCAGTCTGCCTGGCTCATGGTAAACAGCTATATAAGTATTAGCTGGTCGTCTTTGCTTTCCCCTTCCTCTCCTCAGCTTTCATGAGAAATACCTATGAACACAGGACTGTTCTATGTGCCCATGTCTCTCTTCTCTTGCAGGCCAGAACAAAATCTGTTTCATCCCAGGCATGGTGGGACCTATATTAGAGATGACACTTATACCTGAGGCTGAGCTCCGGAAAGCCACCATACCAATCTTCTTCGACATGATGCTGTGTGAATATCAAAGGAGTGGGGATTTCAAAAAGGTAAAAAATGAGGCCGGAAACTCATGCCAGCATCCCTAATCCCCAGCCCAGTTCCCATAATGATATCCTCGTTCCATCTGCCTGAGCTTCGTTCAGAGGCTCCATGGCAGGAAGGGGACATTTATTCATGTACCCAGAACGAGCTGGCAGATCGGATTTGGTCTGTATTCTATCACACGTTTCTGCCTGGGGCCAAGATAAAAACACACTTTCTTGCTGTGTGTCTACTTGGTCTTAAGAGGAAAGAAAGCCTACTTTCTGAGTTTATGGCTCCATGAAGGTGTGTTCCAAGCCCCTCCCTTCTTGACATCTCCTTCTTATCCCCACGTTTGGTGATTCTTCATCTTCGGGGTGGCTTTGAAAATCTCCAGTATCTAGAAGAAAACCCGACCAATCCTGTGAGGTGGGCATCCCATTTCCAGAAGGGGACTGCCCGGAGTGCATGCCTGAAGGGGATTTGAAATCTGTTAAGAAAAGAGCAAATACACGAAGCCCAGGGACACCCAAAGATGCACCTGGGATAAAAGATTCATAAATCCTCTCGGATTAGCGCCTAAGGCTGGCTGATGCCTTAGGTAGGAGGCAACACCCTCTGACCTAATGATAAGCAGTGTTCCCAAAAGAAACAAGCTCTGGTGATTGTTTCGATTGAGACCTCATCACAGGCATATCGTCCAATTGCTTTTCTTTGTGACTCCATTATCAAAAGAGACAGGACAATCAAGTTGCCTAATGGGGCAGGTGCCTGTGTGAAAACCAGCTGTCGTGCTTGGTGGGAGAGGAGCAGGTCCTGGTATGTGGCTTTAGGCTCAGAGCAAATAACTGTGGAATGTGTCCCTTGTCAAGGGGATAGTCAGGACCCAAGCCCTGATAGGCAGAACCCAAAATAAAGCCCCAGATGTGGGGTGGGGAATGCAGGAGGCTTCATGTGCAAACTGGCCTTGGTGTATCATGGAGTGACAGTGGAGGGGAGGACTGGAAGTCTGTCAGGAAGGCAACGGAGCTCCCTTTCTACAACTCAGGTTTCCTGAGAAGCTAGCGGAGCCAAGGGGAAAATGAGACAGGGGCCTTTGCTCCCAGTTCATGCCAGGCCCTCTGGCTTAGTTCGGTCTTCTTGCAAAAGTCCTGCTTACTAGCCCTTCTTCTGTGAGCCCTTTGCTTTCTTTGCTAAAGAGAGCCTCAGCGTTTTCATTTTAGAGGAAGCTATGCCACTTCTTGGAGCCCTCAGTTCATGTGGAGAGACCAAGATTGGTTCAAGGGTTATCATGGGCTAAACAGAGACAAGCAGGCTAAGGGCTCTGAGGTCTGGAGAGGAAGATGCCTCTGAGCAGTCTTCTTTCTATTTAGTAACTCTGTGAACCCCCTAGGACCAGATTGTTCTGCCTCTTCCTCTAGGCCAAGACATAAATCCCATAGGACAATGTCTCCAATTTGGGAAAACCCATTATCTCAGACTTTCTCAGGGGCTCTGTCTTTGCTTAGGACTGGATGTCCTTCCTTGGTATACTTAATGAGCCCCTTGGTGGATGTGTTCATTCTGACAAAATATCAGATTAGAAGAGGTTGGCTTTAGCTCCATGTTCTGGCCCATCATTGAGGGAAAGGCATAGGGCAGTAACTTGCAGCATGTGGTCACAGGCACCACAACGAGGGAACAGAGAGCTACAAATACAGTTGCTCAGCCAGCTCTTTCCTTTTTGTACAGTCCAAGACCCACCATCCATGGAACGATGCTGCTCACAGCTAAGGCGGGTCTTCCTACTTCAAGTAAACTAATCAAGATAATCCCTCACAGCCCTGCACAAAGACTAACCTAATCTATGAAATCCCTCACAGGTGGCTCTAGGCCCCTGTCAAGTTGACAGTCAATATACACCATCCCAGTTGGGGATGTGAACAACAGGGGGTTTGGATTGGCTACACCGGGGCTGGTGTGGCCAGGAAGTGCTGAGGCCCTGTGTCCTGCCCTTGTACTACAGTCACAGCCCTCCTCCAGCAAGATGACCTGTTTGTACGGGCATTGTCTCCACGCTACACTTCAGGTACATGCAGGCCAAAGCTTGCTATCAGCCCTGAATCCCCAGTACCTGTCAAGTGCATAACATGAATGTAAGACACTAAGTGCAGGCATTTAGTCCCCGTCCCTGTCATATTTCAGACAAAGAGCCTCAGCACAGAGAAGAACATTCCACTAAATGATTTTTTTGTAATTTTGCTTTTGGCATGTAGCCCAAGGCACAAGAGCCAAGGAAGTATGAGGAGCTTGGTTTCAGAAGTTGGGAGATACCAAGAACTACTTGAGAGGTTCCGTAGGATAGGTAGACCAGCTGCCTTTCAGGTCAGTTCACTGGGAAGAGGGAATATACTCCCTGGATAATATTGTTGGGGAAGTAGTAGGGGCCCTTGGGTACAGGAATCAGCTGTGGTGAATATTAGGGAACAGGGCTGTGTCTCAGTTGGTCATATGGGATGAGCCCTTAGAAAGCAGGAGATCCCAAATAGGGTGTCCCTTTCAGAAGGACAGGTATCCTTTGGTAGAAGCACTTAGCCCAGAGCTTGAAATCAGCAGGAGATCAATCATGGTTGGGTAGATTACTGGCTGGACAGGTCAGTGTTGAGGTTTCTACTGAGACTGAATCTTGCCATGGAATCGGTTGGTAATTCAACTAGTGCAAATGGCTGCGGATTCAGGGGTGTCAAATACATGCAGCCCAGGGCAGGTATAAATGTGGTTCAGTGCAAAGTCATAGCCTTACTTAAAATCACAAGATTTTATTTGGACATTGATTGTGTGATTCTCAAACGTGAAATTTGTAGTTGACAATATTATGCCATGCAGCCTAACGTATGTATGCTCTCACAACTTCTGGGCTGTAAGATATGGGTTGGACACCCCTAAACTTTAGATCATAATGTAGGAGAGATGAAATTAAATCCATATGCGTGTCCTGAGTGCTTTTGGTGCTTTGCAGTCAGAGACCCACTGCTTCTAAGCTGAGTGACCGGTCCTCACTTTCTTCAGCATAATGAGGGTCACGCAAGTGCAGGCTACCTCAGCTCTTGGTGCAAATGCACTGGAACAATTAGAGACCAGGTAATAAAAAGCGGAACTGGTTCCCACGGGTCACCCTTACACAGTATGATGTTCTTCAGTTCCCCCCAGCCCAATCCTGCCTCTGCCCACCACATGACAGCCAAAAGAAGACACACACAGAGAGAGACAGACAGCTTTTATTCTTGTTATCCCTCTGACATTCAGGCATGTAACACCACAGCTGCCCTGTCCCCATCAAAGTCAGCACCAACCATGTAAGGAAGAGCTATTGGTGGCCATGCTTTGGTAGGGTGGGACTCCTATCTGTAAACACTCTACTGAACGAGATTATGAATGATAAAGATGCTTTATAGCAGGACTGGAGAGATGGCTTAGCAGCTCACGTGCTGGCCTGCAGAGCCTGAGGACCCAAGTTCGATTCCCCAGTACCCACATAAGCCAGATGCACAAGGTGGTGCATGTGTCTGGAGTTTGCAGTGGCTGGGGACCCTGGCATGCTCATTCTCTCTCTATCTGCCTCTCTTTCTCTCTCTCTCTCTGAAGTAATAATTAATTTTAATAAAGATGCTATATAGTAGACAGACATACAGGGGGAAGCCTCATATGCTAGAAGAGGAGGCCCCTTCTTCAGGTCTTCTTTTTGATTAGTCCTCAAGACTCACCTTGGTCTTCCGTGTAATCTGATTTCTGTAAAAGGAGGGTATAGAGATTCCTTAACATGCAGGGGCGGTGTGAAGAACTGATGAGGATGGAAAGTAGTCATCGGAAGAGCGTCATGGCATCCTCACTTCTGCATGACAGTGGGGGCGACCAAGCTTGTCACGGGGATATGGCAGAGAATGTCTGAAGAAAGCTTCCTGGGCTGGACTCTTGAGTCTGCTTTAGCTCAAGTTCAGTGATCCTTCCAAACCCAAGACACAGGTCCTTCCTTTCAGTTTCCACATTAGCGGGATGAGGACACTGTCCGTCTCTCTTGACTGCTGTAGTCAGTAAATGAGATCATGATGATATTGCTGACGGCAGTGACACAATGACAGTATTATGGTGGTCACTGCCAACACTTACTGTCTATATGTCCTGAGCACGCCGGTTTGCTTTTGACACATTATTTCCTGTTAATTTCCCGTGGTGCCACTGTGAAGTAGGCACAATTCTCAATCCGTATTTAATAGATAAAAAGCTGAGCATCAGAAAGATTTGCAGACTTGCTCACCATCTCACAGTTAAATAAAGATGTCAAAGCAGGACTCAGCTGGGTCTCTTAATTCCAAAGCCTGTGGTCACAGGCAGCTCTGAGCATGTCAGGGACCTTAACTTTCCAACCCACTCGGAAGGGCTCAGACGCTGTGTGCCATCATCTGGTTCTGCTCCTTCCCTGGCACCCTACAATTTCTCTCCTGGCAGGCTCTTTTGTGACCCTGAGACAACTGCTTATTTACCCCCGTCTACTTCTCCTCTCCAAAGGAGGAATGGTGCCAGCACTTCTCAGTGAGCCACTCAGACAAGAAGCAATGCTGGCTTTTCTCCCTAGAGCTACTTTCTAGTAGCACTCGGCAGCAACAACAGTTAACGTTAGCAGTGATAATAAGTCGAGCTCTCTCAGTGCACGTGAGCTAATACGCATCTCTAGCACTTTATGCATAACCCTCCTCCGTGCCTCACAGAGATGCCAGGATGTTGGTGCAGCTAGAATACCCACTGTGTGAATGAGAGGTCAAAGAACCACAGCCTGCAGACCACAGACATGTTGTCACCTGTTTGGTGAATTATGCGGTGTAGGAACACAGGGATGACAGCCAATTTGCTTCTGTTCCATCTGCAGCTGCTTTTGTGTGACAGAGGCAAGCAGTTTGTGACAGACACCATCTTGCCCCAGAGCCTAAAATATTTTCTGTCTTACTGTGTTTTATAGATACTACTTCCCAGCCTGTGTTCTAAACCGTGATGCTGGGCGTTAGAAAGACCTGATAGTTCTTCCAGTATGGCAGAGGGAATGGAGCAGCCTCGGGCATCAGACAGCCTGTGTATTGGTTACTTTTGTTGCATGGTTACCAGAATGCCTGCTAGAAACAATTTTTGTTTATTTTAATTTATTTATTTGAGAGCGACAGAGAGAGAGAGAGAGAGAGAGAGAGAGAGAGAGAGAGAGAGAGAGAATGGGTGTGCCAGGGCCTCCAGCCACTGCAAATGAACTCCAGATGTGTGCGCCCTCTTGTGCATCTGGTTAATGTGGGTCCTGGGGAATAGAGCCTCGAACCGGGGTCCTTAGGCTTCACAGGCTAGCACTTAACCGCTAAGCCATCTTTCCAGCCCCAGAAATAACTTTGAAGGCTGGAAACATTAATTTTGGCTCATGGTTTCAGGGGGTTTTAGTCCCCCATGACTAGGGAAGAATGTTAGGGGCAGCTCAGGTTATGACAGTGATCCCACAGTAGAGACTGTGCATACATATCACAGCGGTTCTGGAAGCAGAGAGAGAGGATAACAGGAGCGAATGGCCCAGTATGACCTTCACAGTTCCATCCCTACTGACCTACTTCCACCAGCCAGGGCCCACCTCTGTGTGTCCCTCAGCCTCCCAAAATAGCACCACCATCTGGGGAGCCAACATTCAACACTGGAGCCTTTGTTGGATTTCAGATCTAAACCCTAACAGCCCAATTGCAGAGGCTGCTTTTTAATATTTTATTTATTTGAGAGAGAAAGAGGCAGAGAGAAAGAAAGAGAGAGAGAATGGGTGAGCCAGGACCTTCAGCCACTGAAAACAAACTCTAGATGTATGCACCACCTTGGGCATCTGGCTTACATGGGTCCTGGGGAATAGAACCTGGGACCTTTGGCTTTTCAGGCAAGTGCCTTAACTACTAAACCATCTCTCCAGCCCATACAGAGCCTGTTTTTATAGACCCTGGGTTTCTTTTCTTTTTATTCTAGGCTTGATACAGAAGACATCCTTTAGTATCCTATTCCCCAGTCCCTGATATCAATGAATAATAATTAGCACAAAAAGACTTGCCAAGATGTATCCTATAAGGAGCATGATTCCTTAGATGACTGGGCAACCAAGCCTCCACCAGACAGGCCCAACCCAAGTTTCTGTTCTTGCTTTCTTCCTTTGTCCTTTCTTGACATCTCTGCCCCAGCTGAGCTGCTCTCCTCCTTTTACTGCACATTCCTTCCTCCTCAGCTTTGCTCATTTCACCCACCTGCTCTGCCCTGCCTTTCATATTTATCACAACCTTATGCATACTTCCATTTTTATCTCTCAATAAGTCTTCCTTCATTCTGGAAGCTCACAGAAAATTCATTTACATGTAGACTGTGTTGGCACAAGTTTTCGGGTACTTCTTTTTTAAAGACTTTTAATATTTTGGGTTTTTTTTTTTTTTTTTTTTTCAAGACAGGGTCTCACTCTAGCCCAGGCTGACCTGGAATTCATTATGGCCTCTCAGGGTGCCCTCAAACTCAGAGAAATCCTCCTACATCTGATTCCCGAGTGCTGGGATTAAAGGTGTGTGCCACCACACCAGCTTTAAAAGTATTTATTTATTTATTTATTTATTTATTAGAGAGGTAATGAATGAGGGCATTCCAGGGCCTCTAGCCACTGCAAACGAACTCCAGACACATGTGCCACCTTGTGATTCTAGCTTACTTGGGTTCTGGAGAGTCGAACCTAGGTCCGTAGGCTTCTCAGGCAGGTGCCTTAACATCTAAGCCATCTCTCCAGCCCATTCTGGTGCTTCTTGTTAGCCCTCAGCACATAGAATTGAAGGAACAGTGACATCCAATGAGATGTGCATCTAGAAGAAGAGTGAATTTGGTCCCTGCCTTTCAATCTGTCTCCTAAAGATTCTGATGTAACAGGACTCCATCGCTTATGCCCCGGAAGGAGCTTGCCCAAAGGTCTTCATCCTTTACCTTCAGCTTCAGGCAACCCATACTTCCTCTGTAGTAACAACAGACACTTACCGGGGGCTATGCCAGGCCAGGGATGGTTGATTATCATGCGTCATGAATAACTGCAGTCAACCGTGGCTCAACCTCCACTTCTCATGAAGACTGGATGTGGAGAGGAAAGGTTGGTGGCATGGCATTGGGAGGTCATGTATCCTGGAAGCCTGTCTTGATCTCAATAGCCTTGGCCAAAGACCTCCTTACCACTGGGGGTGCCAACATCTGAAGGAGAGGTGACTTGCATGCTTGGATGCATTCTGAGCATGGTATGAAAGCAGTGCCACCTGCCTCAAATTACAGTCTTACACAGTACGACCTTCAAGACAATATGGCAGATAAGCCATGGACCCCGTTGAGTGAAGTGTGTCTTCACATTGACGGTCTTTGTCTTTAGTACAATGAGATTTGGAAGAACCACAACACATGCTTTGATTTCTGGTCACTCATCTCGTCTGATCTTTTACTACTGCCACTGTCGCCAGTTTGACCTCTTATGAGTCCATTTGCTTCATATCTTGTATTTTCCAACAAATTTTTGGTTGCAGAGAACAAAACTCCAATTTAAACTGGCAAATATAAATGTGTGTGTGTGTGTGTGTGTGTGTGTGTGTGTGTGTGTGTGTGTATAGAGAGAGAGAGAGAGAATGTCAACATGTATATATATGTATGAATAATATATATATAATGTGTATCTATATTGTGTATATACACATATATCACCTCATACAAATGGGAAGCCTCACATAAGACTGAAACCAAGGACTCAACATAGCACCTGGCCTCAGCCTCTCTCCAGCCTCCTCTGTGCTTTCCCCTGTGGTGGTAGGCTTCTCAGGAAGGCTTTCACTATAGTCATCTTCAGCAGCCTCGGGTTTAGAGAAGTCTGTCTTCCAGTTGAGCAGAAAGATCTTGTTGCCAGGAATTGCAAAAAAGCTAAGGTTAGACTCTCACTGGATCAGCCTGGGCCTTGATATCAGTCCTGGGATGTGAGTGTTAGGATATACTGATTAAGAGCTGGGTCTGTGCTGGATATCCACATTTGACATGAAGGAGGTGTGACTAGCCCTCCTGAGCACCATGGACTGAGATTAGGAGGCTAGTGTGATCACAGGACCATGAAAATATGCTATAGCCTGGAGATGCATGCGCCTGCCGCCACCTCTGTGCCTTCCTACATGCTTAGAACTCCCTTTCCTTTTCATCCTTCCTTAAAATTATTGCTTAACCTTAAAAAACAAGCTCAAATGAAACAGTGCCCCACCTCCTTCCCCATCTCTCTTCTCCTATACTCAACACCTCTTAATCCCTCCAAAAATTCCTTCCAAAAATGAGCAGACTCCTGTTCTGTGTTTCATTCCCATATTCAATTGCTAAGTCTAGGATGTCATAGATGCTACCTAAAGCTATATGGTCCGAACAGCGAGTCGACTAACTGCAGTACTTAGCCCTCTAATGGTATTGTTGTTCATTTTCGTCTGTGTCTTCAGTTTGAAAATGAGATCATCCTCAAGTTGGACCATGAAGTGGAAGGGGGCCGAGGAGATGAGCAGTACATGCAGCTGCTGGAGTCCATGTAAGTGCTGCCGGCCAAGGGTGGAGGGCTCAGAGCCCCAGCGTCCCTGGGAGACTTGTAGAGGCTCGTGGTACTAAAGCAACTCCATTTGTTTTGGAAGAACCCTCACATTGCTCTCTGAAATGGCTGGGTTCCCTCCCCACCCCCCCACCCCCATTGATGGAAAGGGTCAGATAGAAAGCTTTGGTTCTGGAAAGAGAGAAAGAGCCTGCCAATGCCAAAATGTTGATGTTTTAAGTGTGAAGTCATTGCAGCCATTTTTTCCCCTTTTAACTTTGTGACAGATTTGATGAATACCAACATTCACTCACTCTGTGCACGCAGTGCACTATTACAACTCCGCCACGCTGCCTCTGGTGTGCTTCCTTTCTTGAATACCCATTTTGCAGGGTGGATCTTGAAACTTGGGGAAATAAGTACATTGTCTGAGGATGCTAGGATGAGCTGGTACCAAGGAGTAGCCTGCCCCAAAATTTGTCTGTCAGACTCAGTGTTCATGCCTGGAGGAGGCACTGGGCAGGGGAGAGTTCCCAATACTACTATACTTGGAGTCAGGATACTTTTGTTTTTACAAACATTGCGACATAATTCACATGCCATACAATCTACCCAGACAGTGCTGTTTAATGGTCCATATATATATATATATATATATATATATATATATATATATATATATATATATATATATATATATTTACAAGCTAAGCACATCACAGCTAATCTTAGAACACTTTCATTATTCTTCAAAAGAAACCCTAGGGGCTGGGGTGATTTCTCGGTGGTTAAAGGCACTCGCTTGCAAAACCTGCTGATCTGGGTTCAATTCCCTAATACTAATGTAAATCCAGATGTACAAATTGGTGCATGTGTCTGGCGTTCATTTGCAGTAGCAAAAATTCTTGCCATGCCCATATTCATTCTCTCTCTCTCTCTCTCTCTCTCTCTCTCTCTCTCTCTCTCTCCACCCCTCTCCTCTCCTTTCTCTCTCTCTGAAATAAAGTTAAAATACAAAAAAAAAAAAGAGGGCTGGCAAGATGGCTAATCAGTTAAAGGTATTTGCTTCTAATGCCTGATGGCCCACGTTTAATTCTCCAGGACCCATGTAAAGCCAGGTGCACAAAGTGGTGCATGCATTTGGAATTCATTTGTGGTGGCTAGAGGCCCTGGAGTGCCCATTCTCTCTCTCTCTCTCTCTCTCTCTCTCTCTCTCTCTTTCTCTCTCTCTCTCATTAATTAATTAATTGATTAAAATAGAAACCCTGGACCCTTTAGGTTTCTGGCCATACACACACACACACACACACACACACTCCATGTTCATTATCTACTAGGATTGGTGCTACTTTGAATTAAAGAGGAATCACAGGGTCATAGAGCAGTGTCAGTATAGACATACTCAACATTTGGAGGAACATTTAGGCTGTTTTTCAAGTGTATCTCCATATCCTATCCCCACTTTCAGCAAGGACGGTTCCAACCCCTTCCACCCTGTAGTTAACTTGTGTGTTGTGTCAGTCCTGTGACAGTGCAGTGACTTTGATTTTTGTGTTCCTGCAACAGCCATTACACTGGGTGACTTTCTGATGCTTACTGGCCATGCGTGCCTCTTTGGGAAAAGGCAGGCCTTTTGAACCCCAGCTGCCACTGCTTTTCAGCTGTGTGACCTTGAGCAAACACCACTCCTCCTCTGGCCTCAGTATCCCCCTTTCTAAAGTGGGGACAATAAGCCCCTGTGGTTATTTTGAAGCCTGGGTAATCAGGAAGCATCTGACGCACAGCAGGTAATGCTTAATAAGTGTGCTTCTCTAGCTCTCGGCTGGGCTCCCAGTTTCCATCTCTGGCAGCCTGGCCATTGCCCCTGCCCCAGAGGCAGTCTCCCAAGGCCAAGGACATGCAGGCCAGGCATCCCAGTATCCCTACTCTATATTGGCTGATGCTCCCATATGGCTGTGGTTTGGGACTCTTTCCCCCCATCCTTTCTGAATATTGGCTTTCTTAACAAAGGCTTCGCTCTGACTTCCCACCGTGACCAACTGGACAGGGCCCAGGGGAACAATGGAAGCGAGGGTTCAGCCAGCTCTGGACATAGCCTCCTCAAACACCAAAACTGCACGCCAGGTGGGCTGGAAGGAGAACTGCACTACTTGTCTCTCTGGTGAACGTCAACAGTGATTCTCCACAGGCAGAAATCAGTGTTTAATCTTAGAGTTCAGAGAAGGGAAAAACATCTGAATATTGACCAGAAGCAGCACCATGAACAGGCAGCCATTTCTATTTCTGTAAGCGGATGGGGCTCTGCTGCGGCCTGCAGACTACCAGCGGGGTTCACAAAATCCTTCCGAGTGATTATCAAAGGAGTCCTTAGAGATCGGAAATTAAAGAGAGCTCATTATTTTCCTCCCAAGATGCAGCTGTGAATGATTTTTACACAGAACTAATCATGCCCAACCTGGGGAGTCGGGGTCACCGCAGAATGACCAGGACCAGAGTCCTCCTCCTTCCTATACCCTCTCTGAGCCTCGTTCTCCTTACCTATAAAGGGAAAGGAAATATATTGCCCAACTCTTACAAGTTCTTGTTGAGACTGAATGGGAAGTTCTGTAAAATGCTTTCTTTATTTCTTTTTTCTTGGCTCCTTAGTTTTATTTTCTTAGCACCGTTTCTGATAACAAGTAGGTAGTGCAGATGTATTAGCTTCTATTATTATTGCTATGCAAGCGGACAACAAGGTGGTCACTGGGAGCTGAGTCTTCCCGTCTTTCCTGCGGCCTCTCTCTTAGCTCTCCATTCAAGGCTGAGCTGGCCTGGGGCCCCCTCTAGGCACATCAGTCCCGTGAGCACAGGGTGTAGAAGTCCGGGGGTGCTTTTGTGGCTAGAACAGGGCTTCATTTCCTGTGGCATTTATAGTCTAGCATCACTGCACGAGACTGGGGCATGAAGAGAGGCGGGACCTCAGTCTCCACATCCCTTTGTGTGCAAGTTTTACAAGCTTATGCAGCACCCAGTCTTCCTCCTCTCAGAGTTCTTCCCAGAGTTCACTCTCATCATTCCACAAATTAACGTGAATTCCACAGTTGCCTGTATTCTAGGCCTGGGAACAATTCTAGAAGTTGTAAGGACACTGGAAGACTAAGGGACCTGTATTTCTGGGACCTGGATCCTACCTAAATCAGTTCAGTAGGAAGAGAAGCTATCATACAAGAGGGTCCACGTGTTTGTAAAGGGATGGGAGAAAGTCCAGTTCTCACTGAGCACTGAGAGTGGGTGATGCACTGCTTCCTGCCTTCTAAGAACCCCCCCCCCCCATGCTGAGTATTCACCAATTCCCAGGTAGACACGAGCTCCTTCCAGCCCAGAGACTGTGGCTCTAGCAGAAGGCAATGTTGGCAACTCTCCTCCCATAGAGGGAAGAATCACCTCTATGGCCTCATGATTCCTACAGCTTTTCCTCCTTCTTTCTCTTTCTCCTCCTCCCCATCTTCTTCTTCTTTTTTATTTTATTTTTGAGTTTTTTCAAAGTAGGGTCTTACTGAAGCCCAGGCTAACCTGGCACTCACTCTGTAGTCACAGGCTGGCCTCAAACTCATAGCAATTCTCCTACTTCTGCCTGTGGTATACTGGGATTAAAGGTGTGTGCCACCATTCCCAGCTGGATTTGTTTGAAAATATTTTTACATATTTATTTGCAAGCTGAGAGAGATAGAAAGAAGAGAGACAGGCAGAAACAGTGGGTGCACCAGGACCTCCAGCCCTTGCCAATGCATTCCAGGTGTATGCGCCACTCTGTGCATCTGGCTTCATGTGGGTACTTGGGAATACAACCTGGGTTAAATTTCACAGCCCCTCCCATGTTTTTTTTTTTTTTTTTCTTCTTCTTATTGGCACCTGTGCTCTGCTGTGGGACTCAAAGGAGATAGCTGAGAGATCTTGGTGGGGGCACCTTCAGAACCCCACCCAGAGACCTCATGCCTCACATACGATTTGGAAGGTTATAATGGCTGCTGAAAGGGAGTTTTGAGTACTGGACACTATAAGCACTGAATCAGGCTTAGCACAGTGTTCGAAGGCAGGGAGTGCATCATAAAGAATGGTGCCATGGTATACTGTGCTTAGTTTTTATCTTGTGTTTCCCCTGCGTGTTTGCAGTTGGGTGACCTTGGGAAAACCCTACTCCTCCTGTAGCCTCAGTATCCCCTGAATCAGTACTTTCGGAATAGTACATGCTGAGTAACTAGACGGGTGGGTGATTTCTAACCATTCCTCTCACTCATCCTCAACTCTGCTGGCAGCGATCCTGCCTCATGCCTAAAGGACAGAGACACTGAGAAAGCTAAGGCCATGCTTCTCTAAACCCTTGCCTGGACTTGCGTTCACATCATCCAGGTGCTAGTTAGCAGTGCAGTTAGTCAGGTCCCAGCCTAGACTGGTGAGTCAGCACCTATTAGGACTGTGCAGACGTGAGGCCAAGGACCCTGAAAGTCACGGAATAGATGACACCAATGGGCCCCAGTGGTGGCTGCACACTGGAGTCTCCCAGAGAGCTTCAAAACAAAGTGGGGATACCTGGTCCTCCATAGGTTCCAAGGCAAGGTCAAGGCAGGATTTTGGCACTGTGGGAGCTCCCTGGGCATGCTGGCATGCAGCATGGCTAAGAATGCTTGTTCCGGCATAACTCGGGCTCAGCCATGCCTTTGGCCTGACATCCCACACTGAGCACAGGGAAGAAGTGTGGCTTCATTGTCACTGTGGAGAGGAATGGCGATGAAAGTGGTTGTCCCAGAGGAGCAGGCACAGCTGTGGCTGAGCCAGAGAGGTGTAAATCCCAGAGACATTTGCATCTCTGGTTGAGAGCCCAGAACAGATTCTTCCCAGGAGGGCCGGGGGTGGGGGGTGATCGATATGTCTGATCGGATCACAGTTTGAGACACTGCCTCCTTGCAACCCAGTGTGGCTCCAGACAGGAAATGACCCTCTAAGGTCTTTACTTTTCTCTGCTTTCCCATCCCAGGAACTCTTGGGACTTGCACTGACATAGGACAATGGCCTCAATGACAATTCCCAAAGCCTGGGTGACACTTACCTACCTAAGAATGTGTTGTGGTATCTGTGGGAATACCTCCCCAGATTGAACAACCGTTGGCTTGATTTCCAAGGTCACCACCTAAATCCTCTATCGGGGTGGCACCAGAAAGTCCTTTAACTCTTCTTGGCCTCAATCTTCTCATCTGTAAATGGAGAATAATACTTCCCATTTGTCAGAATCATTGTGAGAATTTCTTAAGGGAGAAGCAGAGCACTAGTGATTACAAGATGGAATTCACCATAGTTTTAACCTACCTCTCTGTCTTCTGTAGACTGCACGAGGACAAGCATGGCTGTTTGCGAATTGGTGTCTCTTTCCCCTCCACGCTATGCCTAGCATAATGTATGGTTGCTAATAGACACTTAAGGAATGACACAGGGCTTTTTTTTCTTGTTCTTTATTCAAAACTTAAAATAAGGCTGGGGAGATGGCTCAGCGGTTAAGATAGTCTGCAAAATCTACAGAACCAAGGACTGGAGAGATGGTTTAGTAGTTTAGGTGCTTGAGTGCAAAGCCAAAGGAACTTGGTTCAATTCCACAGGACCCACATAAGCCAGATGCACAAGGTGGCACATGTATCTGGAGTTCGTTTGCAGTGGCTAGAAGCCTTGGCGTGCCCGTTCTCTCCCTCTCTCTCTCTCTCTCTCTCTCTCTCTCTCCATGTTATGCCAGATGTACAATGTGGTGCAAGCATCTGACATTTGTTTGCAGTGGCTAGAGACCCTGGCACACCCATTCTCTCTCTCTTTCTATTTGCTTGTCTCTCTCTCTCTTAAATAAATAAATAAATGATTTTTTAAAACTTAAAATATTAATGTTATAAAGAATGTTATGGTTTTAAAATCAATATATCTATATTTAAACAAAATACCAAGTCTTTTCCTTCTCTACTGCTCACCATAGAAGCAAGTACAATTAAATCTCTGGTATTTGGACTTCCTGACCATATGCCATGTGCCACTTTGGATCCACACGTGTGTACATGCACACACACACACACACACACACACACACACACAGTGCCAGGTGGTTGAGATATAGAGGCTGTTACCAGACTGCTGAGATTTACCAACCGTGTGACCTTGAGCAAGCTAGGTGACCTCATCATACCTTCATTTATCTGTCCATGAGAGTCCCATCTCATTAGACTGTGATGGAAGATTAAAGGAGCTCGTGATTTTATGATGCTAAGAATAACAGTGTAAGCTCTGTACCAATTAGTTAAATAAGAAAATAAAAGTGGGGCTGGAGCAGCAGCTCAGCAGGTAACGTGTTTACCTTGCAAACATGAGGACCTGAGTACAGTCCCTAGAACCAATGTAAAAATGCCAAGCATGGTGACACCAGCCTGTAGTCCCACGGCTGGGGAGGTGGAGACAAGAGGATTCCTGAGCTCCAGGTTTACTTGAGAAAGGACACCTGGGGCTATCCTCTGACCCTCATGTTCACTCGCTCACAAGTGTGCCCACACACACTGCAAATGTGGATACATGGATGCATGCCACACATAAACAGATAAATATAAAATACAGCTGTCTGGAGACCAATGTTTCACCTAAAGATAACTTATAGAGCTTTTAAATTTATTTATATATATATATATATATATATATATATATATATATATATATATATAATTTATTTATTTTCAAGCAGAGAGACACAAAGAGGAGAGAGAGAAGGGGGTGCACCAGGTTCTCTAGCCACTGCAGAGTACTCCAGATGGCTGTGCCACTTGGTACACCTGACTTTATGTATGAACCTGGGTCGTTAGGCAGCTTTCTGCCTGCATCTCCTTAGCACCGAAATTACAGGTACATACATCCACACATGGCACTTTTACATGGATTCTGGGGAACTAATCAAGTTTATGTGGCAACCAACTTAACTAACTAAGCTGTGTTCTCAGCTAGTATTTAGCCATTTTTTTCTATTTCATGGACACTACAGTTGGCTCCAACTATTTCACTTTTAGATTCAATTCATAAACACACCTCTGGGAGTATTTCCATAGGATAGATTCCCTAAAGTAGAGTTGTGGGGTCAGAGGACATGTACATTTAAAATATCACCAGATACAGTGAAAACTATTATCCAAACAAGTTATCCTACTATATTCCCAGTGTGACTATAAATGTAACCATTTCCCCTACAATTGTCCACATTGGGAAATTTTCAGTTTTATTTATTCATTTTTTTCCTATTCAGATAGCATAATACTCACTGTGCGAGACAGGTAGATGAATGCACGAGTTAGGAAAAACAAGGCAACGCGGAACCAGGGAGCGTGGATTCATTGGCCTCTTGCCTTGCACCCCATCTGTGTCGGCACGAGCTCATCAGCCCCTCCGTGCCCGCAGATTGATGGAATGCACTGTGGAGCATTCGGCCATTGCCAAGTCAGTGGAGAACTTCGTGAGCCTGGTCAAAGGGCTGCTGGAGAAGCTGCTGGATTACCGAGGCGTGATGACTGATGAGAGCAAAGACAACCGCATGAGCTGCACGGTGAACCTGCTGGTACGTGAGTGGGGGTCCCCACCATCTGGGCTGGGCCTATGTCTAAGCCTGGGAGGGAAATGGTGCTGATGTGGCAACCAGAGGAACGTAAATGTGGCTGAATCTCTGCTCTGCATTTGTGCTCTGTGTCTACAGGCCTTTCTGTGCCTCAACTGCCTTACATAGGATGTAGGAAATAAGAAGATCCCTTTAAGCGCTCAACACATCCAACAGAAGGGAAAATAAAGAACTATAGCAGGCTAAGTGGATGAGTGTCTGAGATGCATCACTGGCCCCTGCATCCTCATCCTACCTGCCATAGCTAGTAGAGGTGCTGAAGTCGCATTGGCTTGTCTGTCAGCTGGAGAAAGGAGAGCCCACAGGCTCATTGGATTGTGTAGTCCGGGGTCATGGTGAAATTCTCAGTAGGTGCTCGTCTATTTCCCTGTGCAGAAGGGATTAACACTACTAATGAAAACGTACAGAAGATTACTAAAGATTACTAGGGATCTGATCAGTAAGAGCAGTTCACTGCAAACCCATATGACATGAGCTTCCAAAGGGCCTCCGGCAGGGTCTTACAATTTAGTCAACAGTAGTCACCGTGTGTTCTACTCACTGTGTCTGGAACCTTAAAATAGCTTGGTGTGAGCAAAGTCCAGGCAACATCCAACACGTGCGCATACACACACACACACACACACACACACACACACACACACACACACACCCTCCATTAGCATTCCGACTGCTCTGGAAACACAAATCCTGTCCTCCAGCTCTGTCATGTGGCTTCCCCTGCCCACTGCTTTTTTTTTTTTTTTTTAACAGCTTAGATATTGCCATTGATTTTGCAGAATGCTAAGGGGACTTTAAAAATCCTGACTACAGCATAAAGAACTTCAGTGCTAATAACGCCACCAAGGCCCAATTTTCATAAAGAGCATGTGGAGGGGTTTTCCAGGAACTAAGCAGTTTTGCCCCTAGGAGAGTCAGATGCTAGTGGAAGAAAGTCATCAGCCAGACCAGGATCAGTGAGAAAACGCAGGAGAGACCTGCCAGTTATGTGTGGCTCAAGCCTGTCCTCAGAGAGGGGGTGGGTAGGGGCTGCTCTCAGGAGAGCGGCGTTCCTGTGTGTCACGGAGCACATCACCTGCTCTTCTCTGAGTTTCAGGAACACATGGGGGCCTTGTGTTACACCTGGGCTTGACCCATTGTGACTCTTGGACCCAACTGGTACACCCTGGTTCAGAATCTGCAAGGACTCGTTATAAAATGTCACAGGATTAGAATCTCAAGTGGTTGAGCCCAGGGAAGTTACCAGTCTAAAAAGGTCCCTAAGACTCGTGCTTGGTGGCCTGTAATCCCAGCACTCAGGAGTCCAAGACAGAAGGATCATGAGTTTTCCACCAGCCTGGGCTACGTAGTAAGGCTACATAGTGAAATAAAACAAAATTAACACAAACTAAAATAATGCCCCCCCCCCCCCAAGCTGGGACAAGAGGAAACAGTCTCCTAGACACAGTCAAGCTTAAGGCCTTCTTTGGCCGTGGAGTTGCACTGTAGCCCCAGAGGGCTCTCTGCTGTCAGAAGTCACCGTCAATTTCGGCCACGGGGCCTCACCACTCTCCTTCCTGCTCAGACCCCTGTGAGCACATGAAGCTTCTGAGGCTAGCCCAGATCTTGATCTTGCTGGCCCACCTCTTGTCCCTGCAAATAGCTCACCTGCATCTTCTAATAAACTGATGGTCGAGACACTTCCTCTGTACCTTTCTAGTCAGGGAAGTGACTCGGAAGTCTCCCAAACAGGCTGTTAGAGGCATTCAGCGAGATAAATTTCTGGCTTCTCTCTCAGGGTTTCCTGGGAGTAAACAGCAATCTTTTTCTCTTCCCCATGTCCACAAAGCAAAGCACTCAATATTGGTTTTCCTCTTCTGCCTAGAATTTCTACAAAGATAACAACCGAGAAGAGATGTATATAAGGTAAGATTTTGTTGTTGGTGATGTTTCTTTGTTGTTACGCCCCTGCTCGGTTCCCTTCAGTAACTCCCTGTTCCCTCAGCATAGAATTTGAACTTATGACACTGAGTGCTTGGTGTTCTGATTCTTTTCAAGCCACCCCATCACCTCCACACCCCAGATTCAATGCCTTCTCGTCTCCTCCAGTCACTCCCGTGAAGTGACTTGGCCTTCTCTGATGGCCCCACTGTCCTGCTGTGTACACTTTCCTTAAGGGAAAAATATGGGGCTGGGTGGTAGTTGAGTGGTTAATTATGCTGGCTTGCAAAGCCTGATGGCCCAGGTTCAGATCCCCAGTATCCACTCAAAGCCAGATGCACAAAGTGATGCATATGTGGAGTTCATTTACAGCAACAAGAGGCCCTGGCGCAACCATTTTCTCTTAAAAAAAACAAGAGTGAGACCTGTGCACTGTCCTGAAGCTCACTGTATTTGTCACTGGCATGTGAGAGCCACCTTATCCCAGTCACGTGGTAGGGCCGTTGGCTAGTCTGGTTTGTATGGGAAAAATGCCTGCTTCCTGCTAGGCATCTCAAAGATACTTGAGTGTGTCATGAGAGGCTTGGTTGAGGATAGCAGCCTGAAGCAAAAATCTCCTTTGCTAATTCTTCTCAAAATCCTAGATTTTTCCATTTTACAAAGTTCATTATTATTATATTTTACTTACTACAAAAATAGTAGACTTTACCAAGACAAAAACTTATTAACTACAGATAAGCAAAAGAAAGTAACAAATTCCTACAATCCATAAATATTTGTAAATATATATATATATATATATATATATATATATATATATATATATATATATATATAATTCTGTACATGTATTCCTTTGCAAAATTGGGATTTTAGGGCTGCAGAGAAGGTTTAGTGGTTAAAGCACTGGCCTGCAAAGCATAAGGACCCAAGTTCAACTCTCCAAGTCCCATGTAAGCCATGCAAGGTCGCACATGCGTACAAGGTAGAATACGCATCTGGAGTTCAACTACAGCTGGAGGCCCTGGCATGCTAATTCTCTCTCTCTCTTTCTCTCTTTCTCTCTCCCTTGCTGTCTTGCACATAAAAGGCCAGTATGTTGGGTTTGCCTCAAAATATGGGATTTGGGCCTGGAGGAATGGTTTATCAGTTAAGGTACTTGCCTGTGAAGACTAAGGGCCCAGGTTCGGTTCTCCAGGTCCCATTTAAGCCAGGTGCACATGGTGGCTCATGCATCCCCTAGTTCATTTGCAGGGGTTAGAGGCCCTGGTGTGCCCATTCTCTCTCTCTCTTTCTGTCTCAAATAAATAAATAAAAGGATTTTACTACTAATAACTTCTTCCTTTTTCACTTGACAAGTTATGCTTGAACATCATTTACAATGAAAGTCCAGTTTCCTTTCCAGTATACACCATCATTTATTTGACCAATCTTATACTGTCAAACAGTTAGGTTGTTTCCAACATTTTTCTGTGATAAACAGCACAACAATAGAGTTTTTAGATATAGAACTTTATGTTCATGCCCATGAGACCAGAGCCACTGTAGCAGAATCAACTTGAAGATAAAACAGAGCAGGGTATCTACAAGGTTTCTGACATTCTTGGTCAGAGCATAGAACATGTACGTCTATACTCTCTCTGCCAACACTGCAGAGCTCTTTAGGTTCTTTTTTTGCTTATTTTTATTTATTTATTTGAGAGTGACATACAGACAGAAAAAGAGGCAGAGAGAGAGGAGAATGGGCACGCCAGGGCCTCCAGCCACTGCAAATGAACTCCAGATGCTTGCGCCCCCTTGTACATCTGGCTAACATGAGTCCTGGAGAATCGAGCCTTGAACTAGGGTCCTTAGACTTCACAGGCAAGCACTTAACCACTAAGCCATCTCTCCAGCCCAGCTTTTTGGGTTCTTAAATTGATCTAGAAGTAGAAATAGTCTGGTGGGGAAATCATTCCTTAGGCCATCCTGAACTTGGACTTACTGTGAAAACAGTGCTCTGGGCTAAACTGGCCAGCATCTTAGGCTCGATTTCTGTCATTGGTTATAGTTTCCCTCCCTGTAGAAAATCTCCATTCTGCCTTCTTCTCTGAGGATGCAATGAGAGATTATAGGCAATGTGCCTGGCACATGCTTTCACCTTTCCAACCTCTTTCCTATCTTGCCATTTTAGAAGCATAGATGGGGACTCCCAGATCCCCATCCTTCAGAGTTTGGAGCCTTTTTAGTCTAGGCAAACCATATTTGCCTACACAAATTTTTGTTGCAAACAAGAATAGGCTGACTGCTGTTCCACTTGGCAGGCATAACAAGAACCTATGAAGAGACGGAGAGAAAGAGAGACAGAAGATAACATTACAATTTCCCCTAACAGGTACCTGTACAAACTCCGCGATCTTCACCTGGATTGTGACAACTACACAGAGGCCGCCTACACTCTCCTTCTTCATACCTGGCTTCTCAAGGTACTAGCACTTTGGGCACAAGAATGCATGCTGAAATCCCCCAAGGCTCCTCACAACAAGTTCAAAAGTGTTTTTTTCTTTTTTTTTTTTAAGTAAAAGAAAGAAAAGGGGAAAACAACAGCCAAATCAATTTTGCTTTTCTAGGTGACTCCTAACTCTTGACCTGGCAGAATAATTTTCTGCCATACTTTACCTGCTCACAGAGGTTTGTAGTAACCTTGACCTTCAGTGGCAGTAGCTCCTGAGCCATGTGTTAAAACATTATATAGCATTATATAGCATTATATAGCTGGTATCCAACATGTTATCCATGATAAATCATTAGCATTCCCACCAAGCTGCTTTCCTGAGCTTGGGAACTTTACAATGGCCAACAATGTCAGAATGGTCTCCTTTGGCTTTTGAAGAACTGGGACCATGTCTCATTAGGGTTTAGAAAAATTCCTATCGACTACTCACAGTGAGCCACTACAAAGTGAAATAAACCTGATCTAGCCATCATCAGAAGCAAATGTGAATTGCAAACCAACATCAGTCTGTCTGCACACAGAGAGAAGGAGTCAGCTAAAGCTGGCAGAGGGTTCCTAATGGACTTCCCCTCACTCTTCCTCAGTGTGGTCACTTGGTTATCTGTCCTGGGTCATTGCTGCTGTGGGAAGGAAACCTTCAGGCATTCTGGGTACTCATGCTGGAGTGAGGAGCCTTCCCAGTGGTAGTTTGAGTTTCCAAAAATGAGTGTGGGAAAGAAAGGAGGAGAGAAAGAAAGGACAGAGTGGGAGAAGAAAACTGTCCTTGGCTGTCTTTTAGCCCCAGGTGATGCTGTGCTCTCTCTGCAGTGGTCAGATGAGCAGTGTACATCACAGGTCATGCAGACAGGCCAGCAGCACCACCAGACTCACCGGCAGCTGAAGGAGACCCTCTACGAGACCATCATAGGCTACTTTGACAAAGGAAAGGTAATCTGAGCCTGCCCTCCTCTCTTGTGGGGAACTTGACCATGGGGCAAGACAGGTATCTTCTTGATTTTACAATGACTCCATCCTTAGCACTGGCCAGCAGTCCCCTCAAGTCCTAAATCTGATCACTTCCTTTTATCTTCTATCCACCTCACTTCTGCCCCCATTCAGGTCATGAACATTGCTTATTTGGATGCTGCAATGGACCCTAAGCAGTCTCCTTGTTGCTTCCCCTGTTCATTGCTTTGATAGATCATCTTACATGTGGGGGCAGAAAGGAGCATAAAGCATATATCAGAGCATTCTGTCTTCCAGTTGACAACATCTCAATGTTGTCCCAATTCTCCCTGTGATACATGACAGCTGATGTGACTACTATCGTTTCATCCTTACTGAGCTCTTTTCAACCCAGGGCCTTTATAGTTGCTTTTTCCATATTAGAGAACTACCACCTCCCCCTCAATAGCTTCCCTCTAAAAGGCAGACTCCTTTCACTGCACAGGGTTTTACTCAGATGTTGTATTACCAAGAGGACATCCCTAACCTCTGGCACCCTCCAGCCCCTCTCCCCTGAGTTCCCCTTCTTGTTTCTTCAAAGCACTTTGCTATTTGTGGTGAGGCTTGTAGTCCAGCCCCACACTTGGTGTTCTTTCTACTTACTCCATGTTGATGTGAAGATGTGATACATGTTTCCTGCTCAGGCCTGTTGTGCCTTCCCTGCCATGATGGTGCCCTCTGGAGCTGTAAAATAAAATCACTCTTTCATTCCCCCCTCCCACATTGCTTCTGGTCAGAGATTTTATCCTCATAATGAGAAAGTAAATGATGCGTTACTAGACATCTCTTCATTCATTTTGATTTGACTTATTTACTGTCTGGCTTCCCACTTTGGCATGCCACGAGAGCAGAACTTTGGTCTCGTCCACCATCACATGCCTAGTAACTAACCAGGACAGCACCAGACACAGGGTCCCATGCGTATGCACTATATAGATGAGTGCATCGAACGGATGACATCGTGGTGCCTCAGTGATGTTTATTTTTTTTTATTTTTAAAAATATTTTTATTTATTTATTTGAGAGAGAATGGAGGGAGAGACTGAGAGACATGCCAGGGCCTCCAGCCACTGCAAATGAATTTAAGACACAAGCACCATCTTGTGCCTCTGGCTTACATGGGTCCTAGGGAATTGAACCCGGGTCTTTTGGCTTTGCAGGCAAGTGCCTTAACCATTAAACCATCTCTCCACCCCCTCAGTGATATTTAAACAGCAAGGATTCTGGTGAGATTCCTCAGGATATGGGATAGACCAGCTGCTCCCCAGCCCAAACTTCCAGTAGACCTTCACCTAAGCAGCCTGGCGTGATGTCTGTCAGTTCTCATCATCCTATAGACAATGTGACATAGCAACTACATGCTCACCTGCTTGAGCTATGAAGCCAGATGCCCAGATTTCATCCCTCCCTTCCCCACTGTGTACAGGGTTCTTGGCCTCTCTCCCATTCCAATTTTCCATCCACCATAGTGAGATACTTACAATGCCTACTTTTTAGTTGTAGGGTGAAAATTAGGTGAGAAAACGTGTGTAGAGTACCGGTATAGAAATTGATGTATAGTCAATAGTTTGTTAAATTTTGATTATCATCTGTGCTACCTGACTATGCCACCTCCTCTGTGAAGTCTTCCTTAATTCCTCTGGCTAGCCTGCACCCCTGCCTTCCCATTGGCTGGCAAGGCCTCTCACAGTCCAGCAGAGCATCACTTAGCACTGGATTTGGGTCTGTCCTGTCCCTGTACTTCATTGTCCCTATCTTGTTGTGCTCTTCCTACCTTTCTCCAGAAAGATAAGATGAGGTAATGTCTGCAAGGGAATTATAAATTCCCAAGGGTCAGCAGTTCGAGAAGAGTGTTTCATAATTTACAACGATAAGCTTCTTGAGGGCAGAGAGTCTGCCATTTGTTGGACCTCTCACACCACTGGACATCAGAGCAGAGCTCACTTCTTGTTTATCACTGGTGACATCAGTCCCACTGTGAGGAACCCAAGAGGGACTGGGCTTTGTCCTCAGCTGGGGAATTCAGCTCTGACACTCTGTGCTGAGCAGAGAGGATTAAGGCATGAGCCTATGCTCCAAGAGCTATGTTGCTGGCAAAACCAGATAATCAGTACTGTTTCTTGCATGCTGCCTTTGGCCTTGTGTAACAGTAGGCTTGAAGGCAGACAACAAGATGGAATCAAAGTTCTTTGACAGCAGTGGAAGCAGAGAAGAGGCAGGAGATGGTACAGCTTATTCTGAATGCTACTGTGATGGGAGCTTCTAGAATGAAAGCTGATCTCCTTAGTACCCCTCAGTTTTCCTTCACTACACTTCATTGCTGTGGACACACACAGTGGCTTTCACTGCACAAATCCATCTTGTTGTCCCTCGATGGAGTCTAGTCCCCTTCTCAAAACCCATTTCACTTACTAATATGCACACTTTACCCCCAATGTTCATGAGAGCAGAAATAGTGTCCGTACGTCTTTGTACCTGCTCCATAACTGCACACGGGCCCATGCTCAGAACCCAGTAGCTTCTCCTAAACGGAGAATGAAGGGCAGTGACATCAGTGACTGCCAGAGGTCACAGAGGCATGGAGGAAATGCCATGCTGTCTTCCTGCCCTGCCACCTTCTATAGCCACTGAACAGTCCCCTAGCACATGAGAAAGCCTCGCTGCTTGAGCTTTATCTCATGGCGGGAAGTTGGCAAAGACCTCCATTTGCACCAAACAGCCCCCTGGCCCAGCCAGGGTCACTACCACAACCTTCTTATCCTGGGTGAAGCCCGCAGACTTGGCTCCTCCTAGCACATAAAGCATTTTTATGATGCTCACTAAGCTGCCTTGGGTTTACTGCCTCAGCTCCTCTGCTCTACACTTGGTTTTATTTATTTTTATGCTTGGATGCAGAGAGAGCACTTTTCTTACGAAGCTCACAATGCATTTTGGCAACCTCCAGTCTCTCCCCTCTCCCCTGTCTCACCTAGCTTCCCCATCTAGGTCCATTTTAAACCCATTGTGGAGTGGAATGAGCATCCTTTGGGACTGCCAGCCCTCTCTGCATCTCCCCCTGCCTGGCTGTAGAGGTTCCTGCCACCCTTTCAGTCTAAGATGGGGTGGGATCCTGGCTTAAAACAGAGCACCTCCATGTCCAGGCTTTATTTTCCAGTTTCTTCAAAGGTAAAGGTCAGGGCTAGAGAGATGGCTTAGTGGTTAAAGCACTTGCCTGCGAAGCCTAAGGACCCATGTTTGACTCTCCAGATCCCATATAAGCCAGATGCACAAAGGTGAGGCAAGCACAAGGTAACACATGCCCTTAAGGTGGCGCAAGCATCTGGAGATCAATTGCAGTGGCTGAGGTCATGACATGGCAATTCTCTGTCTGTCTGTCTCTCTCTCTCTAAAATTAAAAAAAAAAAAAAAAAAAAAAAAAGATAAAAGCCAACTTTAAAAGTTTTAACCATGCCAGGCATGGTGGTGCAGGCCTTTAATCCCAGCACTAGGGAAGCAGAGATAGTAGGATTTCTGTGAGTTTGAGACTACATCGTGAATTCCAAGTCAGCCTGGGCTACAGTGAGACCCTACCTCGAAAAACCAAAGAAGGGAAAAGAAAGTTTTAGCCAGGTTTAAATAACCTAGGCCCTTCCCTGCTTCCACTCCCATGCTGCCTCTGCTCATTCCCACCTCATCACCCATGAAGACAGTGGCCTGGCCAACAGAAGAAAAGAGCCTGGGACTGAGTGTCGGGCCCAGCTTCATCCCCAGAAACTCTCCGCCCAGTTGTTTATTTCTCTGAGCCATTTTGCTTCGGCAACTGTGGTCAACAGTTCCCTCCCCAACCTGCATGGTGGGGAGGTGGAGGGGCTCAGCCTGTGCTTGTTAATCACTAACTAATTCCCTTATAAGGTAGGATTAATGGAGTCACATTCCCTGGGGTTTCCATTCTGGCCCTAAACCTGGTGGATCAGGTGAGCTGGGGCAGGTGACTTTGTTTCTAACCTGGAACCTGAGGATGCTGTCAGTTCCCTCCTTAGGAGCGCCTAGGAAGAATCAAAGGACATGTAAATGAAGTATTTAGTATGCTTCATTATTCATCAAGAAGGCAGGATGAGATGCCATACTCCAGGGAAGTGGCCCCTTCCCCCATTGTGAGGGATGGGACTGACTCAAAAGAGGGCTGTAGTTCAACCCCAGGGAGTGTGTCCAGGCTCTGAAAAGCTGCGGTCCCTCTAACCTTTGTCTCTGTAATCTTCCTGTAGATGTGGGAAGAGGCCATCAGTCTGTGCAAGGAGCTGGCCGAACAGTATGAGATGGAGATCTTTGACTACGAGCTGCTCAGCCAGAACCTGGTAAGCCTCCCCACCACACCCCACCAACCCCAGGAAGATGCCTGCTCTGGAACCAACGTGCAGAGCAAGCGGGCACAGTTCAGAGCTGGGCAGAGAGAGGAAAGGTCAGATGAGATTTTAACAGCACAAGAATGGGAGTCCCGACCAGTGAGGCTGCTCTGAGCAGTGCCTTTCCAGGTGTTGGATGGACCATCCGTTGGGCAACAGTGCAGTGCCAGACCGGCACTGGCTGCGGCTGTTGCACACCCCACAGTCTCTCTCCTACATTTTCAGTAAAAGCTTCACAAATCACTGAACCAATCAGATTGAAGCACAAGCTTGTGCTTTTTGATGAACAGATAAATCACATGAAAATGCTCCCCATCTGGTTTCTCCCATCAGCATCTTGGTACTCAGAAGTTTGGGTGTGTGGGGGGGGGTAAAGAATGGGGAAGCCAGCCTAGCTCAGTTGTGCTGCAGAAGCCAGGACTTGCTTGGAGAACTAGCTTCCAAAGGAAATGCCAAATTTTTTTTTATTGTCCTGTTCCCCGACGCCCCACCTCTGACATAATTCCTGGCTGACTGAGTACCAAGACCCCAGGACCCTTCTCAGCACATAGAGAAAGGCCTGTCCAGACATTTCTCTTAACATTAAATAAATGTTAAGAGAGGGTGATTAGATTTGCTCGGGAGGTTGGAGGTATGGTGATTGTGTTAAAATCAGCTGAGCTCCTTTTGTATACAAATACACATGCTTGACCAATGATCAGTAGCTGTCCCGCCTGCACAAATGTTTGCCCACAGGTATGTATGCCTTCCTGATGTGTGTATAGACATATACATACGTGACCTGTACAGGGATGTTTGTTTTCACCCCTGGCATGAAGCATATGCCACTCAGTTTCTTGTCTAGATCTACATATATGTGCACTATCACATGAAGTCAAATAGGCTATTCATGGTGACATATCCTTTGTGTACCCATGGATGTATCATGGGAAATTTTCTGTAGTAATCACAAGATACCATGAGACATGAAATAAGAGGGGATATTAAAATCTGGGATTCAGAGAGCACATATCTCTTAGAGCAGATGAAATGTGTTATGTGTGCATACTCAGGTAGATGTGTCTGTTTGGGGATATGTGGGTGTCTATGTACCCTCACAAGTGCCCGCCACATGTGCACAGAGGAGGAGGCACAGTGGCTCCCCTGGCTATAGCTCACTGGGCTGAGCTCCATCCTGATTGGCTGGGCTGAGATGCCAGTTCCTGACTGCAAACTGGGGTTCTCTGCAGTATGTTGTGAGGTCAGCGAGCTAGTGCAGGTGGAGTGACTGGCACAGCCCTGGTGTGCTGTAAACATGGCCATTACCCCTGTTATCACAGGCAGCCACAGATACACAGTCGCATGCATTTGGCACATCAGTTCTGGTATAAGGACAGTGTCTGTGGGCTCTTTAAGTTGAATAGGCCTTGGGTACACATTTGCATTGTTACCAGCGCTATTTTCTTCTTTCAGATGCAACAAGCAAAATTCTATGAAAACATCATGAAAATCCTCAGGCCCAAACCAGACTACTTTGCTGTTGGATACTATGGCCAGGGGTTCCCCTCCTTTCTGCGGGTACGTTTGTGGGTATCTCGGGCTAGAGTTCCAGGGTCTTGGGCACCTCAGGTGTCCCCTTGGGCTTTTGGTCTACTTGTGCTTGGAAAATCATGGCTTAGCAGCTGAGCTCTCTTCTGTCCAAGGATAGCCACTGACTCCAGCACCCTCCTCAGTCAGTTCCCCTACCCAAACCACCAGCATTGGGTCTCTTACATAGCAATTTGGCACTGGCTCAAGAGTTATTAAGTACCTTGTCACAAGAATGAGAAATTCAAAGAGCCTGAGAGGGTGTCCACTACCTAGGAATTACCATAGTGCAATGTTTCTCAGAACTTTTGGTCACAGGACCCATTTATTACACACACACACACACACACACACACACACACACACACACACACACGAGCTGACTATGCACATATATGTCCCTTTCGGTATCCCATGAGCTCACCTGTGGTGATGTTGGTAGGGGTGCTTACCTGTGGAGGCCAGAGCAGAACAACTGGTGTCTCATTCCATCAGTCATTGGTCAATTCTCATTTTTGAGCCAAGTGTCATAAGTGACTATGGGAAGAGCTTGCTGGTTTTCATGAGCCTGGGCTATTCCCTGGTCTCATCCTCTCTGTGGAACTGGGGCTACAAGTCCCTGCAGTCCCTCATGCTTGCACAGAAAGTGCATTTAACTGCTGGGGCTGTCCCTTCAGCCCTGTTTGAAATTGAAGACCTCAAATGCTTCTGTATTGTAGACTATCTCTACATATATATATATACCATATGAAAAGTGAAAACTAAGAAAGATTGAAAATATCTGGCAGTTTCTTTAAAATAATAAACCCATCACATTAAAAAAAAAATCTGTAAAGAACATCTCTAATCACCACACTCAGAAGTTAGAAGCAGAAGGATTGTTTCAAGAGAGGTCAAACTGGTCTATATAGCAAGTTCTAGGCCAACCGAGGCTACATGCAAGATCCTGTCCCCAAAAAATAAAGGAATAAATAAATAAACAGATGAACAAAATAAATTAAAAATCCATGAGAAGAAAAAACTGGCTTAGATTTCAGCAGATTTCTTTAATGTGTGACCTGAAGACAAACAGCTAGTTTCCCCTGTCTGTGTTTTCGATCTGTTATGATCTCATAGCATGGGCCACTAGGGAGCCACACCATACACAAGGAAGCAAATGTGAGTGAAAAAGATGAATGAGAGCTTTAGTTTTGTGATGAAAGTAGTTTCGATCCTGTGGGCCCATGAAAGGACCTTGGGATCCCTCAGGGACCAGCATCATTTAATATTTTATTTATTTATTTATTTGCTTTTGCAAGGAGAGATAGAGAGGGAGAGAAAGACAGAGAATGAGAATATGGGAGTGCCAGGGCTTCCTGCCACTGAAGATGAACAAACTCCAGACACATGCTCCAGTTTGGTATCTGGCTTTACTTGGGTACCAGGGTATTGAACCGGGGCCAGCAGGCTTTGCAAGCAAGCACCTTTAACTGCGGAGCCATCACATTTGAGCATCATATTTGAGTTGATATGTCGGTGGTTTCTTCACAAGCATGGAACTACTTCTAGTGTGCGCTCCAATTCTGAGGTCAGAAATAGCAAGCCTGACCCTTGACCTCACCTATTAACAGCCTAGTGGAGATGAGTTACTTACTGTCACTAGTCACTGAAAGCCGCAGGGACTTACAGACTACCGTGAGCAACAGGGGAGGGGGGTGGGGGGATGGGAGAGGTGGGAGAGTATCCTGAGGAAGTAGAGGAGGCTGCCCAGTGCCGTTTGCACATCACACCCTCCCGAGTGCTGATTATGAGCACATATTCCTTGGCCCATTTCCCATAGACTTCAGCAGGTCTGGAATGCGGCCTGGGCATCTGAATTTTTAAAGGTGGTCCCCAGGCTCTTCTGACACCTAGCCAGCTTGTAAGTCCCTTACAGGTTAGTGCCAGGCTCATTTTTGGACAGAATAACTTAGGGGTCATTTTAGGCCATACAGATGGCACTAATGTGGTACAGGGCATTGCACATTCATTGTGAGGGTGGTACTGCGCCATGTGCTCATTAGCACCATCCCTGGCTTCTGCCCTTGCCCCCAGTAGCATCCTCACTCTCAACGAAAGATGACTCCAGACAGGCCAGTGCCTCTAGGGTACCAAAATCACCACTGGTTAATAAGTTCTGGGTTAAAAGAGGCTAACATGGTCAGGGAAAGGTAGAGTGTGTTGCTTCCTGCCCAGGGTCCACAGACCCAGCCCTCATGGCCCAATGAAGACAGGAGAGATATTGTGTGTATAAATAAGAGAGTGGAGTTAGTGCTCTTTATACTGAAGCTGTACGTGGAATGGTTTAAAGGAGATCTCTAGCGTCGGTGATGTCCTCTTCCTAGAGAACCCATCAGCACCAGGCCCTCTAAAGAGGTGGCTGTCACTCTGGGTGAGTGATTGAGCTCCTCTTTCACCTGACGGGGACGTGGAAGGGAAAGGGATCCACCCAAAGCACCCCTGACAGCTCCATGCTCATTTCGTGAGTGAGTCTCCCAGTTTTGCTTGGACCGCACCCTAACCCCCCACCCCCAGGATCTCTGACATGTGTCATTTCTCTGCAGAACAAAGTGTTCATCTACCGAGGGAAGGAGTACGAGCGGAGGGAAGATTTCCAGATGCAGCTGATGAGCCAGTTCCCCAACGCAGAGAAGATGAACACGACGTCTGCCCCCGGAGATGATGTGAAGAATGCCCCAGGCCAGTGTATCCTTGCTGAATGCCCCAGCCAGGCGGACAGGCATGGGCAGACCTGCAGGGACCCATCTCAGAGCTCAGAGCTGCAGCCAAAATCACTGGCATGATGGTTTGGTGTTCACTGTGGGATCCAAGTCGACCAGTCCTCTATTCTCTGGGGTCCACTGGCATAGATTCAACCAACTGCAGCCTGAAAATATTTGGTGAAAAAAAAAAATGGATCATTAAGCCAGGCATGGTGGCACACACTTTTAATCCCAGCACTAAGGTGGCAGAGGTAGGAGAATTGCTGTGAGTTTGGGGCCACCCTGAGACTACATGGTCAGCCTTGGCTAAAGTGAGGTGCTACCTCAAAAAAAAAATCGTTATTCTGTATGCAGTAGAGTGTGACAACTATTTACATAGCACTTATATTGCTAGACATCTTAAGTCATCTAGAGGTGATTTAACATATATAGGAAGAAATGCAGATGTGAGACACATCTTATATAAGGAACTAGAACATTATCAAACTTTTGTGTCCATTGGAAATCCCAGAAACAATATTCGATACACACTAATGAATGTCTGTACATTTTAGATGCTGCACCCAGGGGTGCCCTCGGCACCTCTCTCATTCCTTTGTCAGATAAGACAAACTGATAAGACACCTCCTGGCTCTGTACACTGCATTGTGCAAGGTTGTGCTCCCAGAATGATCTTCCTTCGGGGATTCTTCAGGGTAGCTAGTAAAAAAATATGCATTTATAAAAGTATGACCCATGGCAAGAGGGAAGCAGGGATCTGCAGCTGAGACAGAGTGCCACAAGAAAGATGCCATCCAAGTGAACAGCTGATACTTAGTGACAGCTGCGGAGATGGCCCAAATTGAGGAGAACCTGCTTGAATGCTGAGGCCTTTCCCAAAGTCTGAAATGACCCCACATTGAGCCATTCTGCAAGGGTGCCTGTGGCCTGACCCCACCCCCACCCCCACCAGATCAGCACTGCCATGGTCAACTCCTTGTGTCCCTCTGACTGTCCACACAGTGTTCTTCTCTATTCCTTTACCCGCGGCTGGTTGTTCTCACCTCTGGCCATCGACCGTCTCTGATTCCTCTTCTTAGAACCCCAGCTCCTGACAAAACTGCTTTCTACTCACCTTTCACATTGTAACTTGATATCACCTTTGGGAAGAGCCTTCCCTTCGTGCCTTCTCTAAAGTGGCCTGTTCTAGCCTACCCATGTCCTTGTGATCTTAAACTTTGTTTTCTTCAGAGGATGGGCCTTAATCTGTCATTGTCTGATGTGCTCGTTCAATGGACATGAAGATGAGGAGAACACACGGGTCAGTCAAGCGCTTGAGAAAAGACACTGCTCTCTGCCTGTTTCCCACACGAATCCACCTCCTCACAGTGCCTGGCGCAGAGCCCTCTCTTAAGAAATGTTTGTCGGTTAACAGAAAGCAAAGAAAACAGGAGAGACAGAGAGTGAAGGCAGGAGGCAGTTTACCATTAGCAAACGGTGTGCACGTGACGGGAGGCAGCAGTGCAAAGACGGAGACAGCGTGGCGTGATGAGTCATGAGTGGTGTGCACGTGCACGGGGCCAGGTGTGAACACATGACAAGTGGGCTGGTGATGGTGGGAAGCACACGTATGTGAGGATGTGTGGCCCGTGGTGGAAGGTGGTAGAGCCGGAGAGCAAGTTAACTGTTCTAGGCTCCTGGCATCCCACACAGATTAAGTTACAGCCTTTGAAATGGGTTTGACAGGCTGCATGGTGACTCGGCTCAGTCGGCTGAATCCTAATCTAAATAAATGTTTCCCACCCACCCCCCGCGGGCAATAAATATTCATCTGTGACCTTTACTGTGTGCCTGCCTGCCCTACCTCAGCCCTTCACAGGAGGAAGTGAAGCACAACGGGGGGGGGGGGGGGGGGGGCTGGCTGCCAATGCATGTGAGTTTGTGCGACGTGGATCAGTGCTAAGACCTTGTATGGGGACACTGAGGTGTTGAGAAGCTGTGTGGTCTTTTGATTTGCAATGAAGGAGGGAGTATGTATTCCTGGGTCAGGGAATCATATTTAGGGCTTTGGAGACTGGTTCAGTGCCAGGAATGAGGTAGCAAGAAAAGTGAAAGGATGGGCTGGAGAGATGGCTTAGCGGTTAAGCGCTCGCCTGTGAAGCCTATGGACCCCGGTTCGAGGCTCGGTTCCCCAGGTCCCACGTTAGCCAGATGCACAGGGGGGCGCACGCGTCTGGAGTTCGTTTGCAGTGGCTGGAAGCCCTGGCGCGCCCATTCCCTCTCTCTCCCTCTATCTGTCTTTCTCTCTGTGTCTGTTGCTCTCAAATAAATAAATAAATAAAAAGAACAAAAAATATTTAAAAAAAAAGAAAAATGAAATGATGGGAGGGGTGGAGAGATGGTTTAGCAGTTAAGGCATTTGCCTGTGAAGCGTAAGGACCCAGGTTCAATTCCTCAGGACCCATGTAAGCCAGATACACAAGGTATAGCACACATGTCAGGAGTCCATTTGCAATGGCCATAGGCTCTGGCACGCTCATATTCTCCTTGTCTCAAATAAATAAATAAACTAAATCGTTTTTAAATGGGGACACGGGTCAACAGTTAAAGATGATGGCTTGCAAAGCCTGGTGGCCCAGGTTCAATTCCTCAGCACCCATGTAAAGCCAGATGCAAAGTAGCACATGCAACTGTGATTCTAACAGGCCTACAAGCCCTGTCTCCAAAGAAGGTAGGACAGTGTCCTCTGGGCTCCACAAGCAAGTGCGCGTGGACACACACACACACACACACACACACACACACACACACAATAAACTTTTAAAAGAAGGGAAAGGGTTGACGTTTGCTAGATATCCTCTTTATGAGGCTGAGAGCTTTATGACTAGTGTTTCCTTAAACCCCATAAAATGCTCTAAGATAAATTAATTTTCCTTGTTTTGTCAAAAGGAAAATGGGAGGCCAAAACAAAGCAGTTTGCCTGGGTTTATAAAGCTAGTCAGAGATGGAATTGAGGTTTGGATGCCAAGTTCTGTCTGATTCAAATCTGTGCTCTTTAATACTACATTTTTTTTTGAAAGATTCCTATTATCTGCTGGCCATGTGCTAGGCATCGTCTCTTCTTTTCCTCATTATAAAGCTCTGAATTTGGTGATCTTGCTTCTGCATTTTGCTAATAGGAAAATTGGGGCTCAGGAAACGAGTGTCTCGTACAACATCATCGGGAGGAAGCAATGGGACTAGGATTTAAACTCAGACATGCCTTTTGCCAAAAATCTTGAATCTTGAGGGGAGAGGTCTCTTTGCAGAGGTTTGTCACAGTTATTCCATGCACAGACTTGGCAAGGATCATGACAGCACAGCCAAATGACCCAAAGGGTACTGAGGTCACAGGCTTCCCAAGGACAGGTCTGGTTTCTCCTCTTTGATCAAGGTCGGTGGTTCAGGCCAATATACATGGCCTAGGCCCTTTCCAAAAACAGAAGTGGATAAAAGTTTTCTGTAAAGGACCACATAGAATTTTTTTGTCTTTGAGATCCATGCATTCTTTTTCACAACTATTTGATCATCACTAGTAGTATGGTGGTGTGAATGCAAAATGTCCCCCATGGCCTCCACTGTTTGTAATGAAGCCTTGTGCCTAGTCCCCGGCTGGTGAGACCTTTGGGAGGTGGAGGTGGAGCCGCCGGAAGGAGGTGTGTCCCTGGGGATGGAAGCTGAGGTTTACTGGCCCCACCCCACTGGGTGTTCATGGCTCAACTCACTCTTGCTGCTTCCTCCCAGCATTCATTGTGACAATGAATGCCAGCTTTCTGCTCGTGCCAGCCTCCCCCCACCACAACGAAACTGTGAGCCGAAACAAATCCTTTCTTCCCACAAGCTGCTTCTGCTCAGGCATCGTATCTAGTAACGGGAAGGGAACTCCTACGAATGAGAAATTGGTCAGCAATACCAAATAACTGTGTGGATAAAGCCATGTTCCAAGACAACCCTATTTATGGTGTGGATGAATATTTTGAACCATATATATTTATTTTTTCACATGTCACAGCCATTTGAAACTATACCACTGATGCTTAGCTTGTGGCCACATAGGGACAGACAGTGAGCTGGACCTGGCCCACTGTAGTCAGCCAGTCCCTGCCCTTGGTCAGTCATTTACTCCAGAGGGAACTCCTTCCCAGCACAGGCTTCTGGCCACAGGGCTAAGGAAGAAAATGGTTTCCCTGAAGTTTGAAGAATTGCTTCCAGTGAGGCCAAAGCATTTATTCCCTCCTGAGAATACAGCTCCGCTGAGATATCCAGACAGTTGGAATTCTGACTTTAATGCATGTAGGGTTACTTCTGCCATTATTTCCTGTGACCTCGGTGAAGATTTATATAGTCTTAAGGGATGAGCCAGAGGACTACTCTTTTGAGCAGCAAGTCTAAAGAATTCTGAGCATTGGGTTAGGAGACCTAAATACAAACCAGGATTCCTTTTTCTGAAAGCTATGTGGCCTTCCACAAGTTGTCTGACCTCTCAGAACTCAACACCGACAATTTTAGTTAACAATGACATCTAGGGTAATTGAAGAGTCTAAAGGCTGCTGATGGAGAGCCATCAGTTAATTAGATGGCATTATTGTTAATGGCAATGATAACAGTAGTTAAGCACTCCTAACAAAGTGTTAGCAGGGGCAGAGCCTTGGGATCATGCTACAAGGTGACAGAAAGTTCTTATACGGACCATGATGACCGCTAACGGGTTGTTAGGGCCTAGCTGGAAGCCGGTGACTTGATCGTTGAACAAAAGCACAGTCCCAGAAAGGCTGGCATGGAATCCCTCATGTGTGACCTGCTATGATTGGAACCACCCTGCAGCCAAAAGACATGTGCCAAGTCCTTAATTTTTGGTATACCAGACATCCAGTGTTTTACTGTCCAGCCTGTCTTGGATGAACATCCCAGGTTCAAGAACAAGCCAGTGCCTGACCAGATCATAAAGTAAGACCTGTATCCCTGTGGGAGAGGAATGGAGAACTCCAAGGGGCTCCAAGGGCAGGGCAGGGCCAAGAACACTCCTGTTCTTAAGCCAATCTATTCCCCCCTTTTCTCTTGGGGGAATAATCACCCCAAGTTAACTGGGCCCTGTCTCTAACAAGACTTAAGCCAGAGATGGATAGAGCAAGGGGTTATGGCTGGAGCAAGGGGAATGTGGCTGGAGTGAAGGAGTTACGGATGGAGCAAAGGGGCTATGGGTGGAGTAAGGGGCTATGGGTGGAGTGAGGGGCTATGGGTGGAGTGAGGGGGCTATTGATGGAGCCAGGGCCTACAGGTGGAATGAGGGAGCTATGGCTGGAGCAAGGGGACTATTGGTGGAGTGATAGGGCTATTGGTGGAGCAGGGGGGCTGTGGCTGGAACAAGGGGGCTATGACTGCTTTTTACATGGGAGTTCTCAGTGGCCATCAAGATTCACTGACCTGATGTGGAGCGCCTAGTGTTTGGGCAAATCCCCAAGTGGTGCCAAAGAACCAGACTATGGGTGTGCTAGACACACTGATGTACTTTTAGCCTTCGTTAGGGTGTGTTGGCAATGGATGTGCTCAGACTGTAGTAAAGGGACAGCGGAGGAAGTAGCATGAGGGCAGGGGCTGTTGGGGTCCATGCAGGATTCAAGATCACCCAGGAAGCCTGGGGGTGGAGAGTCTGTGGGGCTGTATCTCTCTGCTGCTCTGTGCACTATTCAGGGACCCACAGGAAATAATGACATGGGCCTCCCTGTGTGCTTCAATACCAGAATTCCAGTTTCCTGGGTACGCCAAGGGGAGCTATATTCTTCTGAGGGTGGAAAACCTCCTAAGCTTTCTTGTGTGGAACACCTGCACTAAAGTCACTTTTATGGAGCCCAGAGCACAGAATCCAATTTTAAGCATCGCCACAATGGCTGTGCCAGAGTTGATGTCTATGGTGTCTGATGCTGGGTGTGGCTACCAGGAACTTCAGCTCTTTCCTGTCTTTTCAGCTTTTATAAGTCCAACTATGTGCAAAGGTTTCACTATTCACGGCCCGTGAGGAGAGGCACTGTAGACCCTGAGAACGAGTTCGCTGTGAGTATGTCCCATACGTGGCCACCATTAGTAACCAGGACACACCTCTGTCAATTCCAAGTGGTAGGGTTCTTAATCCAGAGTCAAGAAGAATGAAACGAATGGCATGCAGGTGACGACACTTCTGTTGGGTCTTCTTACTTCTCGAGTTGTTCCTTTTCCGAGATGTGACCTGAGCCTTCTGTCAGATAACCTGGACAGGCAAGGCACTCAAGTATTTCCAAGAAGTAGAATCCAGCAGCTAAGAAAGGGTGTGGATGCAGCAAGCCTTCCAGCCAATAAGACGTCACAATATTTCAGCCCATCTGAGAGCTGGTCACACACTAGTCTCCTGTGTGCATAGATTTCCCAGATGGGACTGTGCTTTCTCCATATAGCCAAGGCTAGAATGAGGAGCTGACTCCAAGTTCCCTTAAGCCCTTGGCCTAAAATGTGATTCTTAAGGTCTTGGGATGTACTGCCCCTCTTTAAACTCAAATGAAGACTGTGGAGTCTCCCCTCAGACCACACAAACAGACACATCCAATACTGCCCAAGAATTCAGACTGTTAGTCTAGCTGGGTTGGAGCTCACTTGACCTAAGTCCATGTAGAGATTCATACTGCAGAAGAATTCCAAAGGGCAAGGTGCTGGCGTATTTCTTGGAATTGCAATGATCCTACTCTCTCTCCCTCCCTCTCTCACTTCCTTCCTATTTTCCTTCCTTCCCTTCCTTTTACTTTCTGTGTATTTGTGTGTTCATGCATGTACAGCCCAGAGGACAACCTTGAGTGTTGTTTCTTAGACATTGTCCACTGTTTCTGAGATGGGATCTATTGGCATAAAACTTACCCAGTAGAAGCCAAGCATGGTGGCACATGCCTTTAATCCCAGCACTTGGGAGGCAGAGGTAGGAGGATCACCGTGAGTTTGAGGCCACCCTGAGAATACAGAGTGAATTCCAGGTCAGCCTGGGCTAGAGTGAGACCCTATCTTGAAAAAACTTACCCAGAAGACTGGACTGCCTGGTCTGCAAACCCCAGGGATCCACCCTCCTCTGCTGGTCTCCACTGATCCCTGCCTTCCCAGTACTGGGATTACAAACATGTACCATCACAATTTGTTTTCTTTTTTTTTTTTTTAACCTGGATTCTGGGTATCAAATTCAGGCCTTCATGCTTGCAAGGCAAGTACTTTACCAAGTGAGCCAAAATTGAAACATTTCTTCTACTCCATGGATGGGAGGCCACTGCTGCCTGGCTGGTTGGGCATGATGCTTGCCTCTCTGATACCAGGCTTCATAAGCAATTCTCTCCTCCCTGGCCTGCCCCACCCAACAGTCCATGTGGATTGAGAGGACATCCTTTGTGACTGCGTACAAGCTGCCTGGCATCCTGCGCTGGTTCGAGGTGGTTCACATGTCCCAGGTGAGTCTAGGGCATTCGTGGCAAACCTCCAGCAGAGGCAGGGCAGAGCCAAATCTCCTTTGCTGAGGGGGATGGTTTGTATTTGCAGCTCCTGTCGGAATCCCAGAATTCCAGTGTTTGAAGGGGTATGAACAAGCTGCTTTCAGACTCTTTAAATCACTGGAAAACTTTTTGTCTCCAGTCAATAAAATTTCCTATAGACTTCAGTAATTGAAGTCAGTAGATGGGGGACATCTTTGTAGTGAAAATCAGGGCACGAAGTAGAGGTCCTGGCACCCCTTCATAGCTGTCCCATCCAGCAGCCCACTGGGAGCTCCTCTGTAGTAACCCACCGTAACCTATTTTCTACTTGAACTGAGCCTGGGAGAGGGAGAATCACTGAGAGCCAAATGTGGCTGGAATCCAAAAGTCTGAACTGCCTTGTGCAGATAGCAGGTATTTTGCTTCTCAACATTTCAGGGTCTGTGTGATCCTTAGCTAACTGAGAAAATCTTCATACTCTTGGTTTGTGGGACACATTAGCATGTGGTAAGTTTCAACCAATGTCACCCCCGGCACTGTGTCAAAAGCGTTACTTCCTGGATATAATCACACAATGTCCTTTTGGCATTCAGTATGCCCTGGTCCCACATTCACAGTTTAACTAACTACAAATTAGAAATAGTTGGGGAAAATGTACATATGAATTGAACACATGAGGAAGTTTTTCTTGCCATTCCCTAGACCCCGTGAAACAACTATTTATGCAGCATATAAGTAGTCTAGAGAGATTGAAAGTATATGGGATATGTGTATATAGGTAATATGCAAACATTATGCCACAGTGTATGAAAGACTGGAGCATTTGTGGACTTTGATATCCTTGGGAGGTCCTACACTGAATATCACATGGACATTAGCCCCATTTTTTTTTATTTTTCTTTATTTATTTGAGAAAGAGAGAAATAAGCACAGAAAGAGAGAGAATGGACATGCCAGGGCCTCCAGCTGCTGCAAATGAACTCCAGATGCATGTCCCCCCCCGCCTTGTGCATCTGGTTTATGTGGGTCCTAGAGAATCAAACCTGTGTCCTTTGGCTTTGTATGCAAGTGCATTAACTACTAAGCCATTTCTCCAGCCCCATTTGCCCCATTCTTGAGGGGAGGGAACTCTCCACCAGCCAGTAGTCTCTACACATTTGCTCCAGCTGAGCCATCTTCCAGTTGGCCCAGAAATGTCCCTCTTCCCCACCCATTCCTGGTAGACTGCAGGAAAATCAAGGAAGCCCATCTTTGTGTGCTGAATTCCTTTTCTGTTGTTTATCTCCTTAAAGTAGTTGTCACCTCTTAATAGAGTACATGACTTTTATTTTCAGTATTAATATATCAACCATTAAATATGTTAGATGATAGGCTCTACTAGCCCATAGATAAATTTCAGTAAGGTAGATGTTTTTATCAATTACATTCTCTGTTGCGCTCCAAGTGTCAAGAATAATACCAGATGCAGAACTCATGCTCAAGCATATCTAAGTAAATCAACCGATGAATTACTATGCAGACACCCATCATGTCTACATGATTACCTTGCATGTTGACTTCAGGACTCTTGAGATTAGGGAAGAAATAGGTAATGTAAGCTACATATTTTTTATTTATGCTTTTCATCTTGACTCTTTCTTTTTTATTTTATTTATATTTATTTGAGAGAGAGAGTGTGAGAGAGAGATAATGGGCACTCCAGGGCCTCTAGCTTCTGCAAATGAACTCCAGACACATGTACCACCTTGTGCATCTGGCTTACGTGGGTACTGGGGAATCGAACCTGTGGCTTTGCAGGTAGTACGTTAACAGCTAAGCCATCTCTCCAGTCTTTTATCTTGATACCTGTGATGGTTAGTTTTGATTGCCAACTTGGCTGTAGTTAAAAGTACCACCAAGGATGGCGAGGCATACTTCTCAGTGTGTCTATGGGTGTCATTCTGGAGAAGATTAACTGAAGTGGAGAACTCCCCTGAATATGAGTGGAACCATCCCATAGATTGGGGTCCAGGCAGGATGAAAGGGAGGAGAGGGAGATCGCAGTGCCGACATTCCTTCTTTATGATTCGTGTGTGTCATGTTTGTGAGCTGCTCTTCCATGGCATTCTGCCTTGACAGACTAAAGCCCTGTCCTGTGCAGCTCATGGGACTCCTGGGTGGATTCGAGGAGCCAGTACTGTAACTTGAAAGGCCCCCAGCTGGCCGGGCATGGTGGTTACTTCCTATTTTGTTTATTACTCCTCCACACATTGTCACATTTGTTTCTTCCAAATAGTTTCCCTTAAGAACTTTTTTCCCCCTTCATAGCAAGTTGGACACAGGTTATTATATATGTGCTGTCTGCAGAAATTCAGGCTCAGTGTAGCAAAAGAAACTCAGAGACCCTATTGAAGTCCCAACAGCCAGTTGATGGCAGGTGTGGTAACAGAGCCTGGTGTATGGCTATCAGCCAGCCTTTGCAACTGGAAAACCTGAGTTCTGTCTCTAGCACTGCCACCACCTGCCATTGGGCACACTGCTTGGCTGCTCCCTGGAGGACTTAGAGGACTGATAATGTAGGAAGCCATTGGAGCCATCCTCATTACCCTGACAGTGACTTCTGTTCCTGTGGCACCTGACACACAGGCCTCCTGCCCAGTATAGTCCTCATAACTCCGCTCTGAGAACTGTGCACTTGCTTTATACAGATGCCTGTGGATGGGAAGCCAGAGTTATTTTCATTCTCAGTCTCTGTTCCTGATGGCTATAATGAGGACAAAGATTTGGGAATCCAAAGATAGTCGCAAAAGTGAAGAAGCTAGCCTGTCAATAAGTCTTCCTATTTTGAACGACTTGCCTTAAAGCTTGCATCTCGCGGACACATCAGGCTATTGGTGACATCCAGGTGCAGGGCTGGGCTCTCTCCCAGTGGAGGATTTTCCTTATAACTCACTCACTCTAGACCTCAGCCTTGTAACCCCCAGGGTTGGTGTGCATACTTGACAGAAACTCAAGCACAGATTTCAGTTTGTGGCATGATGGACCGTAGGCCATGGCAGACTGAGCAGCGTTCCCCTCCAGCTCACACTCTTGTGTTTGTGTACATGCATGCATATGCAAGTGTATGTGCATGCATATGTCTGTGCTGTGGTCTGAATATAAACAGTGTCCCTGAATGTCTTACGGAGAGCACTTGGTCTATGGGGTGGTGGTGTTGGGAGGTGCTGTGAACTTTTAAGAGGAGAGGCTTGATGGGAAGTCGTTGGGTCACTGGGAGCATGTCCTGCTAAAGGGTTGGGGCATCCCAGTCTCTTTTTGCTTGTTGGCTCATAATATGAGCAGGTTGCTCTGACATCTGTTCCTGCCATTGTTATCTGGAGCCCTTGCCACAGACTGCCTGATCTGGACTTGAACAGCCAGAACCTCGAGCTAAGTCAACCTTGTCTCCTGCAAGTTAATTACCACAGGTGTTTTGTTACAGTAACATGAAGCTGACTAATACACTAGGTAGGAACACTCATTTGTGACAATGACAGCATCTGTACTGAGTGACTTCTCACTGTAGGGACCTCCATCTCCAAGCTCATGTAGAGAAATGGGTTTATGATTGCACAGGGATTTAAGAACACAGCTTATGAACATGGCTACAGAGGCTGACACCCCCCCTTTTCATATGTGCTTTAGATAAAGGAATCAGGTGACATTAAAAAAAATTTTTTTTGTTCAGTTTTTATTTATGTATTTGAGAACGACAGACAGAGTGAGAAAGGCAGGTAGGTAGAGAGAGAGAGAGAATGGGCATGCCAGGGCCTCCGGCCACTGCAAACGAACTCCAGATATGTTCGCCCCCTTGTGCATCTGGCTAACGTGGGTCCTGGGGAATCGAGCCTCGAACCGGGGTCCTTAGGCTTCACAGGCAAGCACTTAACTGCTAAGCCATCTCTCTAGCCCTCAGGTGACATTTTAAAGGAACTCTGCTATGTCAAGTGTTGTTTTAACTCAATTAGTCCTCACTACATGGCCAATGACACAGGCACTATATTGCTACCAGTACAGAGATGATAAAGTCAGCTCCCTTCCTCCATGAAGGTTTCTCTGTTTCCTTCCTTCCAGCCCAACCTTTCCCACCAACGAGCTTCCCTTCTTGGAACACTTGATAATATCTGTCCTAACACCTGTAGATTATAACTATCAGTAACTCTCTGAAGTGGGGTTTCTTACTCCCCATTTTACCAGCTAATCACCTGAGACTCAGAAAAGTGGGGAAACTTGCCCAATGTCACACAGCTAGGAAACCTCAGAGATGAGATTTGCATTCAGTTCTATTTTAATCAACTCAGTGCTCAGTAAACCCATGAGCTGCATTCTACCTATGAGCTGTTTTGTAAAGAGCTTGTTTGTAACAACCAAGCTCATTCACCCAATATCCCTGGCTGTTGCTTCTGCGGTGTAGTAACAGAGTCCAGTCATTGCCACTGAGACCATCTGGCCTGTAAATGCTAAAACATCTGGGCTGGAGAGATGGCTTGGTGGTTAAGATGCTTGCCTGAAAAACCTAAGCATGAGTGTTTGAATCGCCAGGTTTTATGTAGCCAGATGCACAGTGACACAAGTGCGCAATGTCGCACATGCACACAGGGAGGCACATGCTTCTGGGGTTGGTTCACAGTGGCTGAAAAGCCCTGGCGTGCCCATCCTCTCTCATTCTCTCTCTCTCCCTCCTCTCTCTCTCTCTCTCTCTCTCTCTCTCTCTCTCTCTCTCTCTCTCTTTTAAATAAAAATTTACTCTCTGGCCTTTTTGGGGCTGGAGAGATGGCTTAGCGGTTAAGCGCTTGCCTGTGAAGCCTAAGGACCCCGGTTCAAGGCTCGGTTCCCCAGGACCCATGTTAGCCAGATGCACAAGGGGGCGCACGCGTCTGGAGTTCGTTTGCAGTGGCTGGAAGCCCTGGTGCGCCCATTCTCAATCTCTCTCTCTGTCTCTTTCTCTCTCTCTATCACTCTCCAATAAATTAATAAAAAATGAACAAAATTTTTTTTTTTAAAAATGTACTCTCTGCCCTTTTTTTTTTTTTTTGCAGAAAATGTTTGCTGACCTCTAGTTAAGCTTTCACTGCAGATCCTAAGCTCTTGCAAACTGCACAGTTTGCCTGTTGTCATGCATTTTGCACTCTGTTTGTATTGCTTTCCGGGGTGTGTAGAAGGAGAGTTCTATTTTATCTTCCTGACTGAAGTGGACCTGTGTCAGAGCAGAGACCACTGCCACAAGGACTCGGTGTGAGCAGCCTGCTGGATGCTCCTGCCACAGCTGCTCTGAGCTCTCTGGCCAGTACTATATGCACAGTAGCTCTCAACCCACACGTGATGGGTTGGGTTGGCATGTGTTTGGCCCCTGGTAACTAGGAGAGAAACCCCCCCCTGGGCACATTGAGCCTCTGAAACTGCTGCCTCTACCTCCCCAGAGAAATCCCTTTCCCTCCGAGGGGAGAGACAGCCTGTCTGTCTGAGCTGGCAGACAGCCCCTAGAGCTGTCTGTAATCAGATCCTGTCACAGCCTCAGTTGTAGGGACTCCCTTTGAATTCCCCTCCCCAGTGAAATCAATGCCAATCATCACCTGGGTTTCGAAAGCCACCCACAAAGCCCCTTCCTTCTGAACACCTTGTTTTCAACAGACCACAATTAGTCCCCTGGAGAATGCCATCGAAACCATGTCCACGGCCAACGAGAAGATCCTGATGATGATAAATCAGTACCAGAGCGACGAGAGCCTGCCCATCAACCCGCTCTCCATGCTCCTCAATGGCATCGTGGACCCAGCGGTCATGGGAGGGTTCGCCAAGTACGAGAAGGTAGGGGCTCCCCTACCCAGGTCCTCGGGGGACCCCAGGGCAGCCGTAGCTGTGCAGTGCTTATCATACTGTGGCTGTCCTCGCCTCCAAAGGGGCACTCTGCTTGTTCCTTGAGTATGACCTGAGCTCCCATCTCCTTCTCACCCTGACTCCACACCTGGGCACAAAGGTGCAGATGTGTGAAGGCCCAATTACCCCCCAGGCAGAGGCAGGCAGCTCTGTTGAGGAAAGGCTCCGAGTCACGATGCAAAGTCCATGCCACTACGTGTGCAGACAGACCATCTCTCTGTAAGAGGATTTGAAATAATATACCTGGGGAAGAAAGAAACCCAGCATCTGAACATGCAGAAAGATTGGGAGACCAACTCCAAGGGTAGAAATATCATCTACAAATAGAGGCTACCAGGTCCTTCTGGGAAGCCCGCATAGTTAAAGCCACAGATTTGATACTGGACGCCACCCCTCCTCCAGTGTGGACAGAGAAAAGGAAATAACATTAGTTATGTGAGTCATAATATCCCTTGGGGGGAATGCCAGTTTCCCAACAGGGAGACAGCGTTTCCTGGCTCAAAATAGATGACAAAGGCATCACCTAGCTTTCCCCCGGCAGATGCTGACTGAGAGGCGTGGACTCCTCATTGCGTCACTCTGAAGCATCTCACCATGAGATCCCTGCCATCTTTCCTATGCCATCCATTGATGCAAATCCAATACCACACAGGGCAATAGTTCACGGTCCTAATTCCAGTCACCTAGTCACTCCTTCCAGCCAACCTCAGACTAACCCTTTGCTCAGCCTTCTGGGGTGATGAAGTATGTCTGCACGTAGTGTGTACTCAGTAAGGGCCAGGAAAAGGAGGAACAGAGGGACAGTGAGGGAGGACAGGACAAGCTTGAGCTCATACCATGTGACATGACTTTCCCCCATCACTTTCTCCATGCACATCAGTATTCCTTGCAGACTTGAGTTCCCCCCCCACACACACACACATCCCTGCTCCCACCCCCCCCCCCAGAGTTCTGGTTCTGTTGGACAGGTTGGAGTTGGAAAATGTGTGTCAAGTTTGTGGTTCTAATATGTTCCCAGGGGTGCTGCCACTGCTGCCCCAGGAACCCCACTTTCCCTGAAGCTTGCTGCCTGTTCCCAAGGGTCTTGATCTGAGCCTCTTGGCAGAGAAGACAATGTTAGGTGCTACAGGACCACCGTCAACACTATCACCCCACCTCCAATGCCTGGGACCCCTTCCTGCCTCTCTCATGTGATGTCTGGTGCCAGAAAGATTCGTTGTAGGTCCCCACCCAATGAGCAGGAAGTCCAAACCCTTGCTGTCCTCCCCAGGCCTTCTTCACCGAAGAGTACAGCAGGGAACACCCTGAGGACCAGGACAAGCTGAGCCACCTCAAGGACCTGATTGCGTGGCAGGTAAAGCTGAGCAGGCTGCAAAGCCGCCCCCCCCATCTTCCCCTCCCCCGTCACTTGCCCTTAGCTCATATGGCCTGGCCTGACTTCACATGCTCTTATGCCCTTGCTGCTGAATCCTTCTTCTCACTTGATCACACCTGAGCAGGCTTATCTGGAGACAGAGATTTGGGGCACCTCACCCTTGGGTGCTGCACAATGCCAGGAGGCAAGGCTGTGGTGGAGGTTGCTAAGATTGTTTTTTTCTTTGATGTTAAATTCAGGAGGTGGCTTTTCACAGCGGGACTCAAATGGAAACCAGCTCCCCCACATTCACCACCAAACCCAGCTTGTGCCAATCAGACAATAGAAGACATCCCCCCTCCCGCCCCCGCTGTCCTTCCTTGTAAGGCTGACCCAGTTTGTTGCGGATAGTAAACAGATGGATATCAGGTTTTGAAAATAATTGGGGTGGTGTTTTTTTTCAGGGGGGGGTGGCTGGTTCTTGGTCAAAGGGTCCATATCTGAAAAACTGCAGCTGAGCCCCCCAACATTCCAGCCTGAGGACTCCTCACTTGCCAGTCCCCTTGCCTTTGCGTGGCTCTCCTTGCTGACTTCCTTAGGTCTGTCCTCTCTTTCCTTCTGCGCACTTATCTTCCCCTCCCTTAGAACCTCTGCTCCTCTGTCTGCTCTGCCTTTTGCCGATCTGCCTCCCACACCCTCCCATCTTACTCCTCTCTCAGCTTCCTTTCTTCTCTCTCCCACTTCCAAAGAGGAAACAATATTCTAGATCTCTTCCCTGGGGGCTTTCAAAAGACCATGCTCATCCCCCACCCCACCACCCAGACCTTCCCCTCAAACACCTCTACCAGATCTGGGCTCTCTGCAGACCATGCAGGGAGGGAGCTAGTAAGGGGTGAGCTGGAGCCCGAGGGCCTCGGTTTACAGCAGCCTGTCCCCTCCTCCCCCCCGCCCTCCCCCCTCCTCTCCTTGCCAGTCACTGTGCAAAGAGCGCAGGCTTTCTGTTGCAGGGCGTTCGGTTACTCTAGGGAAATCAGAGAATGAGAAGCACTGGGTGCAGCCTCTTTTCTTAAAATAAGGATTCCTAATTCAGGTCTTTCTCTGCCTCTGCCAATTTATGCAAAGTGGGACTTTAAAAATGAAGCACCAAGCTCTGCACAGAAAGACATTTCCTGAATGTTTTTTGGGTGTCTGGAATTTTCTCTCTTTTTAAATTTTTTTTTACTTATTATTATTTATTAGCATTATTATTTGGTGTGTGTGTGTAGTATGTGTACATGTGTGTGTACATATTCATAGGTGTGTGGGTATACCTACGTGTGGGTGGGTGCTGGTGCCAGAGGTCGATGTCAGGAGTCTTCCTCAGTACCCCTTCACCTCCTTTTGGAGGCAGGGTTTATCACTGAACCTCGAGCTCATGGATGCAGACAGACCAGCTAGCCAGCAAGGCCCAGGACCTTGTCTGAGCTTTCCTCGTGTTGGGATTCTGGGCATGCGCCATCATGCCCCACCATTTTATGAGGATGCTGAGGATCCAAACTCAGGTCCTCAGGCTTGAAAGCAAAGCATTTTACCCACTCAGTCATTTCCCCAGCACCTCTCCCCATTTGTTTCCCTCTGTACTACTCACAAAACTCAAATATCCTCAAGACACCTCCATCATAAAGTTGTCCTTACCTCCCCATCCCAGCAAGCAGAAAGGTCAGGTGTTGTTGGATGGTTCCCTTGCCCAGACATTCTGGGGCACCCAAGCAAAGGCTAACGGGTCACAGAAGTGACCGGTGTCTCTTAGGCGACACCACTGCCCAGGACTCACCAGTGAGCCCCTCTTCTGGTCTAGTCACACATTCTCCATGTTATGTTTACTGCATTGAGAAAACGGACCTGATGCAAGACTGTACCTTCTGAGAAAATTCTACCAAAGTCTTCACACTAGGTACAGGAGCTCCACATGGAGGACTGAAAGCATGGGCTCGCTGCATGGGTTTCTACAGCCTATGAGGATGAGCCTCCAGGTTATAGAGGACACAACTCTCAGAGATCACCCTGAGCCCTGCCCCTTTTGCTCCACCCAGGTGCCCTACCTATGGTTCCTGCCCTCGGGCAGCGGGCAGCGGCTCTGGGATCATCATACTTAGCCAGTCTGTTTGAGCCCTTCCCTTCCATCCACTCTTACAGCCCTTGTTTATGGAGCCCCCACTGTGCTCCAGGCGAGCGCCAGACAGCAGAGAAGCAGTGGTGGGGAAACGTGAGCCTGCCTGCTAGAGCTTAATCCTTCAGAAGACATTACTTTTGCAAAGTTATACCCACTTTGGATTTTCTCGAGATGTGAGGACCTTAGATTTCAAAGGGGAAATGTACCCTTCTATCTCTCGCAAACCAACTGATGCTGACGTTTCCAAGGGACATTTGGTGCCAAGATTTTGTAGTTTTCAAGATTGATAGTTTTCTAGCTGTTCCTTCCCCATAAAGATTTTATATTTATTGGCATGGGAAGATGTCTACAGTATATGATTCTTTTTATTGTGAGATATTACATATAGGAAAGTACACATAAAAATATATAGCTCTTTGATTTATCACCAAGCATATATCTCTGGGATCCTCTCCCCCCACATAGATGAAGTCCACTTTTGTTGGTACCCCCAGCACATCCTCAGCTGCCTTGAAGTCATTGCCACCTGTCCTCCAGGCTGACTGCTTCCTTACTTGTGTTTTAGAAAAAGTTTTACTTTCTAAGCACTCAACCTTATGCGCATCACAATTTGGTCTGGACTATTTCTGACATACGTATAAATGGAATCATAGCATTTTTAGTTGGAGAGATGGCTCAGGGTTTAAAAACACTTGCTTGCAAAGCCTGATGGCCCAGGTTCAACTCCCCAATACTCACATAAAGCCAGATGCATGGTGTATGTAGTCTTCTGTGTCAATATTATGTTAGTGAAAATTATTTTGTTGCATACATATAATTTATTCATTCTGTGGCCATATACTAATTTACACAGGTAGATTATATAATTATGCCAAGTGTATTTATTGATTCTTTTCTATTGGTGGAGAATTGGGTTGATTTCAACTGGGAGCTGCTCTGAGCATCCTTGGATATATCTTTGTTGGTCAGAGTATATGAGAATATTTAACTTGAGTAGATAGTACTAAACTTGGATTGGTATAAATTAATTTTGTTTTCACCATTATGTAAGTAGTATTACACAGTACATGCATGCTGTTATACATCCAACCTCTTTGTGTTGTATAATGCCTCTGAGATCATCCAGGTTGCTGCATAAATCATAACTTTGACAACTTTGACTGCTTTATTTGTCTCTAAGTGCTATCCTTGTATGCCTATGTACAAATACTGTATCAATTTATTGATCCATTCTCCTGTTGATAGACATTCAGGTTGTTTTCAGGTTTTGCATGTTATGAATAACACTTGTTTATGTCATCTGATTGACATACAAACTCCAGTCCCTCAATACATTTGCAGTAGGAGAACTGCTAGGCCATGTGTAGTTAGTCTTTTTGTGTATAAGAAATAGCTTGCCAGGACTGGGGAGATGGCTTAGTGGTTAAGGTGCTTGCCAATAAAGCCAAAGGACCTAGGTTCAATTCCCCAGTACTCATGTAAGCCAGATGCACAAAGTGGCACATACATCTGGAGTTATTTGCACTGGCTAGAGGTCCTAGCTTGCGTGCTCTCTCTCCCTCTCTCTCTCTTTCTCAAATAAATAGTTAAATAAAATATATTTTAAAATAGTTTACCAAAGTGGCTAAGCCAGCTTACACTTCTGTCAGCAACCGCTGAGAGTCCATTCTCACTGGCACTTTCACAAAACCAAGATCAACAAAGTCTTCAAAACTTCCAATTGGATCCTGTAGCTTTTCTGATCACAGTGGAATGACACTAGAAATGAATGGCAAGAGAAACTTCACGGATTCATAAACAGATGGAGACTGAACGGGTACACTTTTAAATGCACAGCAGGTCATGAAGGAAATCAGAAGGGAAATTATAAGATCCCTTGAGTCAAAAGAAAATGGAAACACAATACATCCAGATCCATGGGATGCAGCAAAAATAAATGTATTGTGGAGAGAGTTGCATACACGCACTGAAGAGAAGAAGGTCTATTCTGTGGCTGTTGGATGGAATGTTCTATAAAGGTTAATGAAGTCCATTTGATCTGTAGCTTAACTGTGATATTTCTTTGCTGATTTCCCACCACCCCCTCTCACCCCGACCAATGATCTCCTATCCCTAGTGAGAGCCATGTCTCTATTCTATGCTGTATCCTGGCTCCACTTTAACATATAGACACATGGGTAGTGGTGAACCATTCTTTCCAATGTATTACGTTAAAGCTATATATTTACTTCATGTTAAATCTTCTGACATTTTAAAATTTCCATGATCATTCTTTTGATACAGAATCCTTATCTTTATGAAGAATCTTTTGTTAGTATGTTAAATTTTCTAATAATAACAAAATAAGCTTACTTCATTCTCTCTTTCTTCCCTTCTTTCTTTCCTATGCACTTTCTTTCCTCTCTGTTAGTTCTGTTCCTTGTCTTTGCTGGTGGGGAATTTCCTCCAGTGTCTGGCAATCCCTGGCAAAAATTCATCATTCATAGGGAAGCTAATTGAAAATCGGTGTATGTGGGCGAGAGTCCCATCAGCTGGGTGACATTACTATGTGTTAACTGAATAATCCACATGGGTCCATGCCCACAAGGAACCAATCACTCTCTGCAGAGACACATCTTTCAAGCTTCTTCCCAGCTGCCGCCCTGAGGCAGCTTGGGAATTCAGAAGTGATAGACTTACTACCCACTGGCAGACTTCCCTTGCATCCCTGTATTTCCAGTCTCATTTCTTCTCCTGCCCTGTGTCTGATAGCCCTGAGCTCCAAGTTTCATGATCTAATTGTCCTTGAGGATAAACCCCCGCTTCTTGGGGAAATGGGAAACTATGATGCCTGGCCACAAGGTGAGGCAGTATGTAGTTGGTGGGGAACCTTCCTGGTGCAGAATTTCAACCCCTCCCTGTGTCTCTATCTCTGAACACCGCCCCCCCCCAGCCCTGGTTCTTAGAGGCAGAGTGGATGGCCAGTTCTAACTAGCAATGCCCTCCCTCTCTGTTCTTGGAGGTCAGTTTTCATTCTCCAGCCACCTTCCACCTGGACATAGGCCGGGGCACTTTCACAGCTGAGTCCAAGTCTCACTGAAGATTTTAGTTCCTTCTCATCTTGTGAGACCTCCAAGAGAAGGAGGCAGAAATGTTGTCATAGCACTATTATTGGACTGTTCATTATTTTCCAAAGAGAATCTATCCTTTGTCCTATATACTCTTAGTTACTTTCCCTCAAAGCCAAACACTTAATTTTCTCAGGTTCTCCTTCTAGCAGAAAGCCCTGTTTCTTTGGTTTTTTATTGTTGTTGTTGTTGTTTGTTTGTTTATATTTTCAAGGCAGGGTCTTATTCTAGCCCAGTCTGACCTGAAACTCACTTTGTAGTCCAGGCTGGCCTCAAACTCATAGCGATCGTCCTCCTACCTCTGCCTCCCAAGTGTTACAAGTGCTGGGATTAAAGGTTATGCCACCACACCTGGCCATTACTTACCTTTAACACCTACAATGCAGCATCCACTGGAAAAATAAGACATTGGCTCTCTCCTATCAGTTACCCCCTACTTCCTCATCTTTCCACAATTTTGCATAATTTTTTTAGAAACGTCTTACTGGTATGTTAACTTTCTGATCTGAACATACCCATAGATTTCTTCAGCAACCATACAAAGTACAATTGGGCCTCCATGGTTGAAGATGCTCTATGATCTCTCCGTCCCTTCTCAGCTTTTCCCTTCCATAGCTCAGCTTCTTTCTTTCATCCTTTCATCTTTCCCTTTCTAAGTTCTTCTTAGCCAAGACTTGAAGTCAAAGCCACAGAGGTTCCTTTGCTCTGGTCCCAGGAGGGAGCAGGGGGAGGGCAGATTTTCCCATGAATGTGGCCTCTAATGGGGTATGACCCTCAATTCCTGGGAGGCAAGAGAAGATGGTGCCATTCTCCACTCTAGACCAAACCCCAAGGCTACAGTTGTCTCATTTCCTAGACCTGAGGATAGTTTGTGTGTAAGAACCCTGAAGCTCTCTGCCAATTGTTAGTAGCCTGACTTGAGCTCACAGGCTGGTCCCCAGGTTCAGACCAGCTGGCTAGGCTCCATCATTCACCATCCTTCTTTGCAGATCCCCTTTCTGGGAGCTGGGATTAAGATCCATGAGAAAAGGGTATCAGACAACCTGAGGCCCTTCCATGACCGAATGGAGGAATGTTTCAAGAACCTGAAAATGAAGGTGGAGAAGGAATACGGTGTCCGAGAAATGGTAAGGGTGGGCCTTCTGGCTGGAGGAAGGTGTGAGGTGGGGCAGGAAGGACAGTGGGAATCAGAGCTCAGCAAAGGACTCTGTCCTCCAGGAGAAAGGCAACTATAAAGTGGCCCCTCAAAAGTCACCCCTAAATTGAAACCAGTTATGATTTAAAATGATGTAAAAACCAACTTCTCCTGGAACTGTGTAATTACAAAACCGACATTATGAAGGGCACATGACATGCCAGGCCTGATCTCAATAGGCTGTTGATGCTGACATATATCTACAGGTCACTTAATCTTCTTAACAATCTGATGGGAGCAATTAGAAAATTGCTCAGATCTTGTTTTGGGTGTAGAGGTGTCATATAATTTGCCAAAAGCCACATAGCTGGTAAGTGAAAGCCAGAACTGGTACCTGGCTAGTTGTCTCCAAAGCCACTGTGCTCTTGGGAGCTTTGGCTGGGGCGATGCTAAGCTGTTAAAGGCCTCAATCAACTCCTCAGCACCCATGTAATAATGCCACAGGCACAAAATGGCTATGTGTCTGGAACTCATTTTCAGTGGCAAGAAACACTGGTGTGTCCGTGTGCTTTCTCTGTCTCCTCTCTGTCTCTGTCTGTCTCAAATAAATATGAATGAATAAGTTTTTTTTTTTTTACTTTTATTTATTTATGAGAGAGAGAGTTAAGGAGACAGGGAAAAAGAATGGGCACGCCAGGACCTCTAGCCACTGCAAACAAACACCAGATGCATGTGCCACCATGTGCATCTGGCTTACTTGGGTCCTGGAGAATCGAACTTAGATCCTTAGACTTCACAGCCAAATGCCTTAATGGCTAAGCCATCTCTCCAGCTCTCCAGAATGAATGAATGAATAAGTAAGTTGCTGGCCTGGCCTAGTGCTCTGCCTCCCTATGGTCTTCTACTTAAAGTGGAATCATAAAATATCAAAGCCCGGTGTGATGGCACATGCCTTTAATCCCAGCACTTGGCAGGCAGAGGTAGGAGAATAACCTTGAGTTTGAGGCCACCCTGAGACTACATAGTGAATTCAAGGTCTGTCTGAACCGGAGTGAAACCCTATCTTGAAAAAACAAAACAAAGCAAACAAAAAATAAATTAATAAAATGTCAAGGCCATGCATCCCTTAGAGGCCATCTGCAGCAGCCCTCTCAATGCCAGACACGCAGGGACAGACCAGCATGGGAAGGATCTAGAGATGAACTCAGGGTTTCTCCTTTGCCTCCAGGCATGCGTGTCCATGAAACAAGCTGCCTCTTTTCACACTTCCTGCGCAAAACTGTGAAACTGCTGCAGTGCAATTCTGATACTAAATACTTAGATTTAGGTCAAATGTTCAAGGTCAAGGTTTTCACCAGTTTCTATCCCCTTTAGACACCAGCCACAGGTTCCAAGTTTCCAGAACTACCTTTACTTCCACATAACTGATCACAATTTGGGGGGCATTCCCAATAGGAAAAAAAAAAAAAAAAAAAACTCATCCATCTTGGAAAATACCATATTCATGGATTTTCAACTTTATCATGGTATTAGAGTAATATGCACTCAGTAGAAATCATACTTTGAATTTTGATCCTTGATTTTTCCTGGGCTAGAGCTCTTTGATAAAGTGCTTTTTCAAGATTATGGGTGTGGGCAGCAAACCAAGGCACTCAGGCAGCTTTGGGCAAACAGGCAGACCACAGGGTGAGCAGAGGACCTGCTGTGACGTGCTGTGTTGCTAAGCTAAGCTAGGATGTTGGCGATCTAGGCGGATTCCGCACATTGTTGAACTACAAGTTCAACCTATGACGACGGCCTCATCATGAGTTTTGTGTCCTAACAATGAAGGGCATTTTGTACTATTTTACTGTCACAGCCGCCTTTGTGTTGCTGGCATTAAACACACAACCAAGAGCAGCTGGTGGGAGAAAAGGGTTTGTTTTGGCTTACAGACTTGAAGCGAAGCTCCATGATGGCAGGGGAAAACGATGGCATGAGCAGAGGGTGGACATCACCTCCTGGGCAACGTCAGGTATACAACAGCAGCAGGAGAGTTGTGCCAAACACTGGCAAGGGGAAGCTGGCTTTAGCCCCCGTAAGCCTGCCCCCAACAATACACTACTTTCAGAAGGCTCTAATTTCCAAATTGCCATAAGCTGGGGGTCATAGCATTCAGAACACATAAGTTTTAGGGCTCACCTGAATCAAACCATCACAGGGCACATCAAGGGTGACATTTGGAAAAGTCCATGTTCACAGGAACGCAACCCCTTCTGTGGCACATTGACATGTAATTACCAGCCGGGGTGTTCACCTGAGCTTAGTTATAGAGAGGTTTTCTTGAAGTTTCACTAGATAGCCACGACTGAGTCATTGGTCATGCACTAGAGATCCTTCCTCATCCTCCCTGCCCTCCCTGGAGGTTCAGTTGATATTACCTGGCTCAAGTTGATATTACCTGTAATGGCAAGAGTGGTCTCTTTGGCATAGCCAGTCCCCATCTTAAGCTATCTTGTGAGTATAAAGGAAGATAAGGGCCTATGAGGCCATTGAATGACACTGATGTTGTCACATGGGGGAAAGTTAAGGATTAGCGTTTGTCCCCAGGGATAGAATCTGCCAATGTTTATCCTACAACAGGCCTGTTTCCCCAGCTGCCTGGAAGTTTTGTGCTGAGGCTGCAAGGGTCCACCCAGCTGCTAACCACCTGTTCTCACACCTGCAGCCCGACTTCGATGACAGGAGAGTGGGCCGCCCCAGGTCCATGCTGCGCTCCTACAGACAGATGTCCATCATCTCTCTGGCATCCATGAATTCTGACTGCAGCACCCCAAGCAAGGCTGCTTCTGAGAGGTCAGCTCCTCCCCTTAGCCCCTGACACCCTAGCTCGGGCCTCCCATCTCAGCTGAGGTTGCAGGAAACCCTCACAGCTGCCTGACAGGACGCCCTGGCTGGTACCATTTGTAGAGGGTTCTAAGTGGCTGGGAGAGACAGGAAGCTTTTCCTGAGGACCCAGAATTCATCACAGCCCTCGAGACCCCTGACCAGTTCTGTATATTGTGCACCCAGCCTGAGTTTCTGGAATGTTCTCTCCTCAGATAGGGGTCCCATCCTTTCCCAAGGAAACTTCCCACAAGGAAGTGTCCTCATTTCACAACTACTCATTCCACACCACCTGTACCTTTTCCTTGACTCCTTCCTCTATCCTACAGCCCTGTGACTCTCTACCCTCTCCTCATCATATAGGCACATGGGCCCAGTGCCTAGACGTCATGGCTATCCTTCTGGGCAACTGCTCACTGAGAGGCAAGCTATAGCCCACAACCTATCTGCCTGTATTTTAAATGTCTTCAGACTAGTTAGTGACTTCCTGTTCCCCACTAGACAAGCTCATCTGGCCCTGAACCCAGCCTTGCAGAGACAGCTCGGTCAACATCAAGGCCCTTGCAGAGCCCCCCGAGTCACTGCAAGGCGGTTCTACCAACGTTCTCTCTGCAATTTGCACCATTCTCCCACCTGTCCCTCAGCTTCGACCTAGATTCAATGGCATCCAAGACCCCCAAGGTGGAGGAGGAGCCCATCTCCCCGGGGAGCACTCTGCCCGAGGTCAAGCTGCGGAGGTCCAAGAAGAGGACAAAGAGGAGTAGCGTGGTGTTCGCTGACGAGAAGGCGGCGGCCGAGTCGGACCTGAAGCGGGTGAGCCGGGGCAGCGGGCTGACTCCAGCATTCTGCCATCTCTGTGATCGGCAGCCCGGGATTCCCCAGACAGGCCACACTGCAGCCTGGTTTCCTCAAGGCAGAGTGTGTCACACTGACCGCTTAGGCACGGGAGGCTAAATACATGCCCGTGCCCCACAACTGGGAAGTACCAAAGCTGGCATTCGAACCCGAGCCACCAGACTCTAGAGCTTGCATGTCCATTGAGAGGCTGGGGAGAAGCAGTCCACTGACCTATAGGAGGGGACAGCCACCACCTGTCTCCTGACATTCTGATCACTATATTTCACACTTCCCTGAGCTCATTCATGATAGGAGCCTGTGCTACGGGCAGAGGTGAACATACTGTGACTCCGTGCATTTTGATATGTTAAATTAATAGCTGTTTAATAATGCTTGGGAGGCTGGGAAAACATAAGGATTTTGCAGGAAGCCTGTGCTATACAGTAAGTTCTAGAACAGCCTGAGCTACAGAGTGATCCTGTCTCAAAATAATTCAAAATAATAATAATAATAATAATAATAATAATAATAATAATAATAATAAATACTACTTGGTATCAGACAGTTCTGAATTCAATCTTAGTTTTCCCCTGGAAAAGAGGGTTGTTAAAATCACTCTGGAGACCTGGAAGGAAGAGGGCCTGTGAGGAAGGGAAGTTAGATACGAAGTAAGATACATTCCAGTGATGAAAACATGAGCATCGGTGACTGCCGTTGCCTAGAGGAAAAGGGATGGGAATGCCTCTTGCGCTGCACAGTTTGGGGGAGCACCGTAAACATGACAGTCTAGCTGAATAGCCCCTCTGCAACACTCCTAGAGCTGTGTAACGGCAGACTGTAGGCTGGCCTGGAATGGTATGAAACAGAACAAATGAACTAGAGTGTCAGGTGCATAGAAGTCACTTCAGCCCCTTCCCCTGGCCTTGGCAATCTTATATTACCTCGTTCTGAGTGTCTCTCTCTCTCTGTGTGTGTGTGTGTGTGTGTGTCTGTGACTGTGTGCTGTGTTCATCCAGCTCTCCAGGAAGCACGAGTTCATGAGTGACACCAACCTCTCCGAGCACGCAGCTGTCCCTCCCAGGATATCTGTCCTCTCTCAGATGAGTTTTGCCAGCCAGTCCATGCCCACTATCCCAGGTACACCCGTAAGAAATTGGGGGGGGAGGTTTCCTGGGGACAGAGGCTCTGTTTGCCACCTCATCCTCTACACTGTCCCCATGCCCCATCAGCGGGAAGTCTCATGAACAAGGTCCACCTGGTCAGAGGTGGTGGTCTGCCATTCCATCCCCCTGGTGCACCAGATCCTTTGGGACCTCTTGCCATACCACCTACTCCTATACCCTTGGCCCTGAAGCCTCCCCAGGGCCAGAAGTGTACCCATGGCATGTCACTAAAACCCATGGCTCCTTTTTCCAACCTTGACAACTACTTCTGGGTTTATGAAACTTGCCACATCGTCTGTCAGCTGTGGTGCCCATTGCGTCGATGACACCCATGCCCATCCCCCACTCACTCACTCTCCAGGGAGGAGGGGCAGCCCTACTCTCTTTCTAGTTCACAAAGGGATGTCCAGGGCCCTCAGAGGCACACGCAAGCCCCAAAATGCCCCCACTTGCTACGTAGCAGTTCTAGTCTGCTGCCTGCTGCAGGCTACCACACCAGGCCTCCAAGGGCTCTACGTTAGAGCCACCCCCACCCTGCCTTTGGAGAAGAGGAGAAAGGGGGTTGCCGAGTTGGGAAGTCAAGAAAGAATGAACTTACACTGTTTCCTTATAGTCAGGGGCTTTATGTACCCAAGGCAGTCAGGGCACCCGTGGCAAGGGACTTCCTTTTCCTGCCCTTGTTTCCAGATGGACATCTGTGGGCAAGACTTTTATTGGAGAGCCAGGAGGCAGAACCACTGCAGGGTTTGGCAAGCCTCACCCCAAAGATCAGCCTCTGACCTCTCTGTCACCCATCAGCCTCTTCCCGGATACCTCGCCCATCCCCTGGGCTCTGCCGCTACTGCGCACGCTCACTCTCCTGTCCTTCCAGCCCTCACAGTCTCCGTGGCTGGCGTGCCTGGGTTAGACGAGTCCAACACGTCTCCCCGCCTCAGTCAGACCTTCCTCCACCCCTCAGACAGTGACAAGAAGACACTGAAGAAAAAGAAGGTCAATCAGTTCTTCAAGACAATGGTGAGAGGCCCCAGTGGCTGGAAAGAGGTGGGGGCGTTGGGAGGAAGAAGCAACGGAGAGGAGGTCTGAGAGTGGAGATGACTTCCCCAGGAAGCATGGTCAGGTCAGGGGCCTGGGGGTGGGGCGATGCCCAACCATCCCCACAGTTCTACTGGTGGCTATTCTGAGAAGGACGCCTGGGACCTCGGGACCAGTAGGCAGCATGGCCCCTTCCTCCACTGCTCTTTCTTCCTCCACTGCTCTTTCTTCCTCCACTCTGACCCCCGATGGCTGGCTGTCTTTGGAAGCCGGAAGTGGTTTTTTTTTTTTGTCAGGGGAAAGCATTTTCCTGTTCTATTTATTAAAATTCTTCAGATTAAAAGTGGTTTTTAATTGCCTATTTTTGAAGTTCCATCTCCTGTTGTTACTTACCAGTCTTTGCTGAGGATCAAGAAGGTACCAACATATTTCTGATCCCCCCGGGGCACAATGAGTCAGAACTGTGCTGCTGAAAGAAAACCATGAGTCAGCACCATGTTAAACCCTTCCTAGTTATTATCCCCCACGATCTTTCCCCCTGCTCAGGGGAAGGAGGCTCACAGGGCTCATGGAGTTAGATAAGCAATGTGCTTGAGTTCACACAGCTAGCGAGGGATTTGTGAACCTGCCCAGTACAACCTTCTGGAACTCCTGTTCCCTTGGCTTTGGGCACAGGTCAGGGTGGAGGGTCTGGGCAGCCCCACTCTGAGGCCCATGAGAATCCCATCATGTTGTTAATCTGTGTATTCTTTTCTCACGCAAAGCTGGCCAGCAAGTCTTCAGAAGAAAGCAAGCAGCTCCCTGCAGACTTCCTGTCTACCAACCTATGAGAGCTGTTGCCCAGCTCCCAGCAGACTTCCTGACCACTGACCTGTGAGGGATGCTGCACAGGGCAGGATAGGAAAAGACGTTTCCAGAAAAGAAGCACGGGCAACATCAATGCTTTACAGACCACAGACCAAATGAGGAGACTGCCTGCATAAGGTATCTTCACTTAAAAGAGACAGAGAGGGGACAACTGAGCTTCAGAACTGGGTGACAAGCCCAGGAACTCCCTGGCCACCACCAAGGGGTGGGTGACCTGCTGAGTAAGGAACCCCTAACTGAGTTCCTTTTTGGAGCCAGTAAGTTCCTTGTGCTCTTCCAGCCTCCCAGACACTCCTTCAGGAGCTGTGTTTTTATTTCATTTACTTACTAGAACTGAAAAGTCTTTTTGCATTCTTTTTTCATTTTCAATTAATAGTTCTGTACTTTACATTTTTATTACAACAGCCCTTCCCTTTCTAGCTGATCATCTCCAAAGTGTTGCTCTTTCTTACCGACAATAAAAAACTATTCCATGGCTTCAGTAACCCTTTGCTTGATTCTGTCGGCTAACTTTGTTCCTAGAGGACTGGGTGGGAAGCTGCGGGGATGGGAGACAGTTCAGAGGGCCACAGTGATTGAAACGCCTGTCGGCCTATCCCAAAGCTACAGTTTCTTACCTTGCTCCATACTGTGTCTTCCAAGACATAGTTTTTAAGGGCCAAACTCTGGGATGTGGGGCTGCTGGGTAAGTCCACCTAGAATCTTCCTCATGTGGTCTGACAAGAGAGACTTTCCTACTGTCTTCCTCCACCTCTGAAGGGGATGGCAAAGTCACCCAGCCCGTCCCTCTAATAAGGATCATGTTCAGACCTAGAAGACTCATGGTGCAGCCTTTGGGTTTTGTCACTGGCCTGGAGCTGGCAGTTTTCCTTGAGGGGCCCCAAGTTTCTCACATGAGACTGAAGCAAGGTGAGGAGGAGCAGGAGAGGATGGGAGCCACTCCCAGCTCCACTGCCTGCAGAGAGCAGAACAGTGCACTGAGGGGCCTGGGCCGGAGGCTGCAGATCCTTCCAGGGAAGTCGAATACATGCAAGGTGAGATTCCTATCCAAAGTGGATGCTCACTTCTCAGAGGCTTCATTTGTGGGGTCCAGTGAAAGATGAGAGAGAGTGACACTAGCTCAACTTTATTGAGCTCTGGGCATTCCAGGCACAGTGTTGTAGACGTGATAAAAATGTCCTCCCTTGATCTTGATGGCTAGCCTCAGAGGTAAGTATGATTATTACTCAAATGAAAAAACTGAGGCAGACACAGGAAGTGACCTAAAATGATAAACTTAGCCAACGCAAACACTGACTCCAACACAGCTGGATGGGAAACTGGACTGTCCCCTACAACTCGATGATCCCAGGTCCCCTAGTACAAAGTACAAAGGCGATCTGAGTCTCTAGTACCCCTTATCCACACCAGTTTCTCCCTGGTGGCCTCTTTGCCACACCCATTCCAAGTCCTGCACCTGCTGCCTGGTCCAGCTCCCTATTTCCTCAATAATACGGGAAGTCCTGCTGTTGTGGTTGGGAGGTACTGGCTGCATCAGACACTGTTGGATTCCTAAGGTGAGCAGAGACTGGGCTGCTGCCAGGTTCACCTTCTGAAGGCCTGAGGAAAGTCAACGCTGGCAGCAGTGCCCCTATGAAGAGGAGAGAAGGTGTGGGCATCTTAGTCACACATGTGGACGTCAGCACTCGTACTCCTTGTTCTGCTGTCCATCTCTTTCTCTTCTTTTGTTCTCCATGACCTACATGGGAACTCCAGGCATAGATTTGTTTCCCTCCCTTCATAAATTAGTGAAATTCCAGTGTTTAACCTTGAAGCATAAGCCCTCCAACTATTAGTGGTGAGCGGGAGAAATAATCCCAAGAAGCAAATGAAAGTGCATTTCCCACCACCCTAGAAAAGCAGATAGAATCCCGCATCTGGAACCGGCACTCAGGAAGGTTAGGAGACACTGATTCACTAACTGATGTGGCATTTCTACATCCCGGGAAAACTCTTACTCGAAAATTCTGTCTCTCTGATTGCTTTCCTTGCTCAACAATGTGCTGCCTTGATAATGACGTCTCTGAGTTCCGTCTCCCGAAAATGATCCATTTCTGTAGATTTTCTTCTGTGGGTCTTATTGAGGGAGACCTTGGCGTCTGCTTCTTTATCCATAGAAATGGAGCAGAACGGGGCTGGGGAGAATGCTCAGTGGTTAAAGACGCTTGCAAAGCTGGGGGATGTGAAGCAAGGCACAAAAGTAGCGCATACACACACACACACACGTGCACGTGTGCACAAATAACACGGATTCTTATTCACACAGAGCTAAATCACATCTCAGGACAATCACAGCACAGAGGGACAACCTTCATGGCTCTGCCAGGAGAATCCTAGATATTATGGCTGCACATCAGTGACAGCAATGCTGGTAATGAGAACTATAGTCACCAACAACAATTCTCCAACTGCCCTTTGCCAGGTACTCAGCACAGTCTTTTAAAAATTATTTATTTATTTATGAGAGAGAGACTGAGAGAAAGAGAGAGAGAGAGAGAGAGAGAGAGAGAGAGAGAGAGAGAGAGAGAGAGAGAAAGCATGCCAGGACTTCCAGCCACTGGAAACAAACTCCAGAATGAAATTCATCTTGTGCATCTGGCTTACATGGGTACTGGGGAATCGAACCTGGGTCCTTCCTTAGGCTTTGTAGGCAAGCACTTTAACCACTAAAGCCATTTCTCCAGCCCCTGTACACATTCTTATCTTAAACATTCACACAAATCCTATCAGGTATATAGTAGGATCCTACTCAGTCATACCAGTGTGCAGACCAAAAGTCTTAGTTCCTTTTCTGCTACTATAACAGATGCCCAAGACTGGGCCATTTATAAAGAAATTTATTTCTTATACTTCTGGATACTTGAAAGTCTAAGAGCGTGGTATCCCCCATTTCCTCGGAATCTAGTAAGGATCACCACTGCATGCCAGCCAGTCACATGCTATGACAGAGCAAATGTGCCAGCTTGGGTGTTATCTTCTTTTCTTGTCAAACCACTAATGGCATTGACAGGGCCACACCCTCCTCTCAAAGATCCTGTGAGCAAATGAAGTTTCTGAAACATGAACTTTAAGAAAACACATGCAACTCGTGGCATCTGGGACTAGAGGAGTTGTAATGGGTCCTTATCACCAAAGAAGAGATACGGCTGCTTCCATCAATCTGTATATTCACTCTCATATTTGACTTTACCGGGTGTCACATACTACTACCTTATTCCATCCCCCACTCATAATGCAGATATGGCTCCCAAGACATATGAGGGTAGAGGGGAAATATTTTGCACAACCTTCCTTATGTGACCTGAGTTATAACCCAGATCAGTGTAAAACCAGCTAGTAATGTCCAGGAAGGTGTGCACAGGGAAGGAATGTTAAATGATATGTATGGGAGGAAGGCAGAGAGAGGTAAGATCTACCTTATATGTCTTTTCCTTTCTCTATGTGGTTTACCGTGTTATCACAGTTACTTTTTAGTTGCTGGGACAAACTCCTGACCAGGAGCAGCTTATAGGAGGAAAACATTTATTTCAGACTTACCAGTTCCAAGGGAAGTTTCATCATGGTGGAGGAAGCTGGTTCACCTCATCATACATCCATAGTCAGAGCTCAAACTGGTTCAGAATACACCTTAGGCCTGCACTCACGATTCACTCCCAGCAACACACCTTCTCCAGCAGGCCTGTGAGAGGGAGACTAACTGGAACCTTAATTGAACAGACCTGAGGTGAGCTGGAGAGATGGCTTAGCCATTAAGGCACTTGCCTGTGAAGCCTAAGGACCCATGTTCAATCTCTCTCCAGATCCCACATAAGCCAGACAAAGGTAACATAAGCACAAGGCTACACATGTGCACTAGGTGGCCCAAAAATCTGTTTGATTAAAATGGTTGAGGCACTAGTGCACCAATTCTCTCTCTGTCTCTCTCTCTCTCTCTCTCTCTCTCTCTCTCTTTCTCTTTCACTTTCTCACTCTTGCTCCCTCTAAAAGAAATAAACCTGTGTTCATTGCTTTTTCCATGACTGTGACCAAAATATCTGATAGAAATAACTGAAAGGGATTTCTTTTTGTAATTTGGTTCATGGCTTCAGAGGGACTTCAGCTCATTATGGTGGAGAAGGCATGGTGGTGGGAGCAGGGTGTGGAGCTATTCATGTGGTGGCTGATCAGTAAGCAGGGAAAATAGACTAGAACCAGAAGCAGGGATAACTTTCAAAGTCCTGCCCCTGGTGATCTATTTTTACTAGACAGGCCTCCCATCCTAAAGGTGTTGCAGACTTCAAAGTAGCACCACAAGCTGTGGACCCAGTGTTCAAAACATAGTAGTGTGGTGGACATCTTGAATTTGAAACATAATAATCTTTAGAGATCACTACACCAAGCCCCCCTCACTTTATAGTTAAGAGACTGTCAAATGCCACACAACTGTGATCTGTAGGACCTGATTTGGAATCCAGATTGGCCTGACCCTAAGCTCCAGTCTCTTTCCAGGTAATCCCCCTCAATGGCCCTTCTTTGCCCACCCTTTAAGCTCCCTGCCTTTGAGATACAGCTGATACCATCCTTTCACATTTCAATGTGATCTAGGGCATTGTTGCAGTCCGGTTCACATTGCTGGTAGAAATCACCCAACAAGAATAGCTTCTGGGAAAAAGAGATTTATTTTGGCTTACAGGCTCTATGGGAAGCTCCACGATGGCAGGGGGAAATGATGGCATGAGCAGAGGGTGGACATCACGCCCTGGACAACAGAAGGTAGACCACAGCAACAGGAGGGTGTGCCAAACACTGGCATGGGGAAACTGGCTATAAAGCCCATAAGCCCGCCCCCAACAATACACTCCCTCCAGGAGGCATTAATTCCCAAATATCCATCAGCTGGGAACCTAGCATTCAGAACACCTAAGTTTATGGGGGACACCTGAATCAAACCACCACATTCCACCCCTGGCCCCCATAAACTGATATCCATACATGATATGAAATACAATACATTCAGTCTGACTTTAAAAGTCCCCATATTTTTTATCAATTCCAATGATGTTCATACATCCCCATAGTTCAAGATCTTTTAACTGAGCCATAATGCCAAAAAATAACCTCAAAAACCCATAATGGCACAGAATAAATATTCACACTGCAATAGATGGCATTGGGCATAGCAAAGAAACATTTAACCAATACAAGATTTAAAACAACCAGGGCAAACATCAAACTCTGTAGCTTCAAGTCCAGCAACTCAAACCAGTGACAAATCTTCAAGTCCGATAATTCTAACCAGCAACAAGTCTCTGGCATTCCAATTCCGTCCTCCAGCTAGGCTACTCACAGTCCTGGAAAACTTCATCGGGGCCAGCAGCTCCTGGGCAGCCATCTCATGGTCCCGGCATCTCCACTGGGTCTCCACTGCAAGCCACGGTTCATCCTCATGGCCCTATGGAGTCTCTATGCAGGTAACCAGCAAACCCGCTTCACACTGCCCATGGCCATTTCCAAAACACAAGACCGTGTTGCAAACTCAATGACCCTCTTTCCAGCATTTCTTATAGTCCATGATACCAGGTAGGGTGCCAATTTGTTAATCCAGGGAGAAATAAAGCAGACTTTAAAGAACAGGACACCTTGAGCACTCAGACCCTTCAAAAGAGTCTACATTCTTCTTGTTGCCCCAGCGCAGGTCAGCTAGCCCAGTCTCAAAGGTTGTAATCTCTCAGTTGCAGCTGAACAGGCAACAGTTCACCCAAGGATTTTTCTTTCTGTGCCATATCCCTCTGCACACACCAGTTCATTTCTACGCAAAGCAACCCTGCACAACTTCTCAGGACATGGGCATAAGAGCAAGCTTCTCACACAAACTGCTAGCCCAGTCCAGGCAAAGCTCTTTCTCACCCTCATAAGCTAAACCTCACAGTCCATAGTTCTTACTGCCTTCAGGTCTTTCAGCTCTGACCAGAATAGTCCATCAAGCTGTACTTACAGCACTGCAAAACATCTTAGGCCAAGGTTTCAACTCCTTCCACATTCCTCTTGAAAACCAGCTCCAAAAGGCCAAAGCCACACAGTCAGGTGCAACCCCACTCCTCAGTACCACCTTACTGTTGCAGTCCAGTTCTCATTGCTGGTAGAAATCACCCAACAAGAGTAGCTTCTGGGAAAAAGAAATTTATTTTGGCTCCCAGGCTCAAGGGGAAGCTTCACGATGGCAGGGGAAAACAATGGCATGAGGAGAGGGTGGACAACACCCCCTGGCCAACAGAAGGTGGACCACAGCAACAGGAGGATATGCCAAACACTGGAATGGGGAAACTGGCTATAAAGCCCATAAGCCCGCCCCCAACAATACACTCCCTCCAGGAGGCATTAATTCCCAAATATCCATCAGCTGGGAACCTAGCATTCAGAACACCTAAGTTTATGGGGGACACCTGAATCAAACCACCACAGGCATCAAGTTTCTTCTCCTTAGGAAAGGGCTGTTGTTAGTCTTATCTCTAAGCATGGAGTGGGATTCAGTTATCCTTCTTTCTTCTAGATTTCAGGCTTGCCAGCAAGTAGGAAAGAAATTGAGGGAAACTGATGGCCTTTCCAGCATCCCAAACCAGCTGAGCTTCCTGACCTGTAACTTCTCTGCTTGTCATTCCTGTCTGAACTCTGGCTCCTCTACATATTTCTGGTGGCTACAATTATCTGGAAACAGACACATAGACAATGACTAAAAGCCCATGCTCTTTGTATATTATGCAGTCCCAGGAGAGTAAGAAAGAGAAGAAGGGCTGGAGAGATGGCTTAGCTGTTAAAGCACTTTCCTGTTAAGCCTAAGGACCCAGGTTCAATTCTCTAGAACCCACATAATTCAGATGCACAAGATGGTACATGCTTCTGGAATTTGCAGTGGCTGGGGGCCCTGGTATACCCATTCTTTCTCTCTACTTTTTTCTCTCTCTAGTAAGTTAAATAAATAATAAAGGATATTTAAAAAATAAAGACATGAAAAGACAGAAAGCAATGAGCAATGGAAGTTTGGATGTTAGCTTGTTGGCCACAAGAGGCCACAGAAAGGTTCAACTTCTTAGGTACCTGTAGACAGGTATATGGAGCAATCTTCTTCAAGAATAGACTGTTCAAAGGAGGAAAAAGAGGGAATTTTTTTTTCCCAGCCTGTCCCTACCCTAGTGTTCCATTTCCTGTTGGTTCAAGCTCAGACTATGAGTTTCAAAGCTTGGCCCTTTCAGTAGTTCCTTGACAAGCTGGATCCCACATCCCACAGTGTGGCATTAAATCCAATACCAACATTCCTAAGAGAAACTAGGTAACTGGAGTCATGAGCCAGTGGATTTGGCTCTACAGCAGCAGCAAATGGGAAGTCCAAACTAAGGCTCTTGGATGAGCAACTGGTAGACCTCCGGAGGCAGGGCCGCATGATCTTGAGCACACTCAGTTGTTGCACTGGCTACTAAGGCAGAGCATGCAGCTAAAAACTCAGGAAACTGTCATGTCTGAAGACTTGGAGAAGTTGTATGACATATTCTGATGCAGTCAGCTCCTCACAGCCCTTCTGTTGCATTCTGCTCCTGTTCTATCACATGATTTCTCCATTCCTTTGTAATACCAAGATGTCCTTCTTTCCCAAGATGGGGAGGGTGTGACAATTTGAATGTACAATATCCCCCCAGGGGCACACATGTTTTGAATAGTTGGTCCCCAGCTGGCAGCAACATGGGAAAGGTGTAGGGCCTCTGACACTGTGTATTATAAATTCATTTCTGCTTCTAACTAGTATACCTTGAGTCCCATGGACCCCAAGAATGGTTTGCAGGCCAAATAGACAAGCAAGCTCCTCCCAAGGGCCCACCTCATAATTCCACATTTGAAAAATCATCTAGAGTAACTGAAGTACATAGTAAATATATAACCCAAAGAATTCAATCTAATTTATTTTGGGAGAGGGGAGTGATGCATGTCCAGGCATCAGAGAAGTGAGGCAAAGGAAAATGGGGAGCAGCTCAGGACACCACATCAGTGTTCTGCCCACAGCTTTATGACAAATCAGAAAGAGACAGCTGGCTGCTCAGCAGATGGGTCTGCTCATCTGTTCATGACATCCCTGGCCAAGGGAGATGGAGAATGCTCCATCCCCTATTTCTCATTGTTTATTTCTCATTGGACAAATGGAGAAGTAACTAATTACCAGCACTCTCATGATGCATCTTTCAGCCCCTTTGACAGCTCTTGGGAAGAAGATCCAAAGCCTCATCTTGTGGCATTTACTCACATTGGAATCAGCTGAGATGTAGGGTCTGCAGCTTGGTGGTATGGCTGGGTAAAGTCCTGAGTGTGGGTAAATGTGGATGAGGTCTAGTCTCCCATCCAGATGGCTCATGGGCCCAAGTGGAGGGCTATGCTGGCCCTGGTGAAGTATGTTTAACCCATTCTCATAGAACATCTTGGCCTGTTAGATCCAGACCTCATCACTTTGATTTGAGGCCTGTATTAAGAACCTTTGTTAATTTCTGGCAGACTAAGTCAACCATCATTGGCACTACTTTTCATAAAAAGTAGTGCCCTGATTGACTTTGCAGAATGAGAGAAAACTCTGTCCTGAAGGTCTAGGGTCTAAAGGGACACAGCCTAACCCCCAAGATAAGGATGGCTTAGACAGTATCCCATTCTATCTTTTACCTGTAAGGCTTCCAACAATGATAAAATATTAATGAGGGAATAGTGGTCCTAACTTCCTTGGTTCCTATAGAAATTTAAATCAGAGACCTTGCAGAAATGTATTGACTTTGCTGAGTCCGATTTCCTCATCTGTGACAAGATGCTTACTAGATGGTTAGTAAGCCAGCTAGAAAAACTAACAATACAGGGCAATGGTGGCTTCCCTCTCTTTAGTTAGCACTTAATAGAGGAATGTTCACACTGAGCTCTAAACAAGAGGCATTTCAAAGAGGCATAGGGACCAATCTAGTGGTCACAGTGGGCAGAGCCCTTCCTACCCTTTCACCTTCATCCTGCTGATGTCCAATCATCCCTTTGTATCCACCATAGTCAGTCACAGGACACTCTGTGATAGCAAAACATACAATGTTCTGGCCTCTCACAAAAGACCATGATACTTGTATATAACCAATGTACATCTTCCTTTATACTTTAAATAGCCTCTAGATTATGTAAATTTCTAATTCAATATAAATGTCATGTAAATAGTTGTTACACCTTTTGTTTATGGAATCACTAGAAAAAAAACCTCTCTGTACATATTTGAATACAATTTTCCTCTGAATATTGTGATCTGAGGGTGTTGACATGACTGGTGAGGACACTGTGGAGACCATGGGCTGGCCACCTGCTCAGGTGCTGAAATTCTCAATGTGCATAAGACTGACATCAATTGAATTATCAGACACACACACACACACACACACACACACACACACACACACACACACATCTCAGTCCCAACCTGTCTACACTGTTCCAGCCAAGGGATATTCCTGGCACCATCAAAAATATGTGTTGTAGGGCTAGAGAGATGGCTTAGCAGTTAAGGTGTTTGCCTGCAAAGCCAAAGGACCCAGGCTTGATTCCCCAGGACCCAGATGCACAAGGGGGCTCATGAGTATGGGGTTTGTTTGAAGTGGCTGGAGGCCCTGGTGCACCAATTCTTTCTCCCTTTCTCTCTCCCTCCTTTCTCTGTCAAATAAATAAATAAATAAAAACAAAATGTTTTTAAAAATATGTGCTATGTAGGGCTGGAGAGATGGCTTAGCGGTTGAGCGCTTGCCTGTGAAGCCTAAGGACCCCGGTTCAAGGCTTGGTTCCCCAGGTCCCACGTTAGCCAGATGCACAAGGGGGCGCACGTGTCTGGAGTTCGTTTGCAGAGGCTGGAAGCCCTGGCGCGCCCATTCTCTCTCTCTCCCTCTATCTGTCTTTCTCTCTGTGTCTGTCGCTCTCAAATAAATAAATAATAAAAAAAAATATGTGCTATGTCCCAAGACACTGAGAAAACAGGAAGAATGTGTTCCTCTTGTGGAGTACCCCAGTCTATTACTGCTGCCCATAAGTGCATGGCCCCAGGCTCAATCTCCCCAGCATCATTCATCGTGGAAGAAACTATACAGATGGCAGGGATGTAGCAGCAGCCAGGGTACCTGCAACCCTCATGTGTGAAGTAGAAGTGATGACCCAGTAACTATTGGCTATTTAACTCCTAAGACACATCCATTAAGACAACAGGGATCTAGCCACCATTGCACAATTGTTGTTTATCGCTGGCAAGAATAAAAACATCTCTGTGAATACAACAACAATACCTGCAAAGCAGAGTCCTACTGAGACCACAGGCCCAGCATAGCTTCACTTTCCCATTCCCAGAGGAAAGCCAATTCAGGAATAGCCCACAAAGAGCTCACTATCCTGGTGTACTCGCCATCACCCGAGATTTAGGCTAAAGTATGGACAACCAGCCCTGACCACACAACCAGGACACATTCATTTTTAAATTATTTATTTGTTTATGAGCAGAAAGAAATGGGGTGAGGGAGAGAGAGAGAGAGCGTATGAGTAGGCCAGCGCCTCTTGCCACTGCGAACAAACTCCAGATGCATATGCCACTTTGTGCCTTTGGCTTTACCTGGACTTTACCTGGGACTCAATTTCAGCAGGCAGCCTTTGTAAGCAAGTGCGTTTAATCACTGAGCCATCTCCCCAACCCCAACTGCACAATTGGGACACATTCTGAGAAACACATTGTGAAGTCATCTCATCACTGTGCAAATCTTGTGAATTCACTTTCATAAACCTCGATGGTCTGGGCTGGTCATTCCAAGTGGTCTCTTGGTACAATCAAGGGATATGAAGAACATGAGGTGTAGGAGGCTGAAAACTTTCGATGGGTAACATTTTGTATGAGGGGAGCCTTATACACTCAAGATTTGTAACATAGCGTGGTAAGTACATAAACAAGTAACACACTCATTTATTAGCAGCTGTTATCCACTGTAGCCCATATTGCAGGTGCTATGTGCTCAGGGGAGCAGCAGCATGATGATACCATAAACACCATAAACATGTGAAAAAGTGTCTTGCTTGTCCATCTTCCGGATGGCACTAGACAGCAGGGATTCTTCAGCTCCATTGTAACTTTACCAACATGGTGCATGGACTGTGTAACACCATGGACAGAGGCATCATTCTGTGGTGCCCTCCTGGTCTTCACCCCAAAACGCAATGCCCCAAGGTGGGGAACACATCACTGGTTCGTCTTAAGTGGTAGGTTGATAAGGTTGGGGGATGAGACCTAGAATGGGAATGGGGGAGTCCATAGGAAAGTAAGAGACCAACTCCAATGCTACATTTTTCTCCCCAAAGAGTTGTCAGAGGTGGCTTTGGAAAGAAGAGTGTGCATCAGGGACTGGTGATGAAGGTCACTGTTATAGCCACAGGGCTTGGGTGGCAAGTCCCAAGTGGGCTGCTCCTGCCCAGTGGAATGAGGAGAGAAGAAAAATAGGCAAGAGTTGAAACCCACCAGACTCACAGAGCAGGTACCATTCTGAAAGACTTACTAGTGAGTTACAAAATATTAATGCATCTATTTAGTTAAAAGTATATAATAAGGAACCCTTTAAGTAATAAGGTCTAATAACCCAAACTCTTATAACAATAAATGCAATTAACCATATTGGTTTTTCTTAGAGTCAATGACCCCAATGAAAAACATCCTTAAGAGAGTGGCATAGTTATTTTATAGCTACTTTAAAACTTGGATGCATTCAGGCTGTGTCCAGTACAGTGCAAGATCTAAATAACCACTAATTCTTATTTTATTTATGGCAAGAGGCACTGACTACTGATAGCCCATCTCCAGAAGGCCCATGGACTTTTATCTAATTTAAAGCAAGTTGAACACTTAGAAAGTGAGTTAAAACATTCGAGGTAAATCAAACCACATGTGCTACACAAAATTAGCAAACCCAGAGGATGTGAGTCTCAGTGTTGTGTGACTGTAATGGTATCCAAAATGATCATCCCAGAACTGGTCTTATGAAGACAATTTAGTATTTGCTGGATAATAAAGGAATGACTGACATCCACGCATTGTCTCACAGACATTGTACTATTACCTCTTTGGAACTTGCAATAGTTATTTTACAGATGAGGAAGCAGGCTCAGGGGATACATGCATCAAGATGCACAGAAAACGCAGCTGTAGGAATTTTCGTCAGTCATGTGGTCCAAAGCCCTCCTCAAACAGGCCTGCATTCCAACCCAGTTCGCACTATTCCCATGGTAGTAGAGGCAAGCATTTTTCTTCTCAAAGGATTTGCTTCCTCCGCGGACTGCTCTTCATCCTGGGACCAGCAAGCTTCAGTCTGTCACTCAGGTCTCCAGGCCTTTTAAGCTTTTGCTTTGTCCTGCAGCCTACTTCCTGCTTTTAAAAAGAAGGCCGCCAGAGGGCGGTATTGATCTATGTTTCTCCAACTAGAAACGTGATTCCCTTAGGTCCTAGCCAGACTTAGACGTGTACAAAGTCCCCCCTGAGGCTAAGCCACCATCCCCATGCCAAGTTCCCAAATGTTCGGACACGACCCTTGTGAACGTTGCTTCCCAGGCAGGACAGGAAAACCACAGGAGAGCTCCATGCTGGACACAAAGAACTATTTGTAGAGACTGGATAAGATTTGATTTTCTTATGCTCATTTTACAGATAACTATGGTCCCATGTTTTAGCCAGTCAATAATCCTCATTTTGCCATCCTAACCTATTTCCATCCTGCGAGAGTCCTGAAAGCTTAGGAAGTTATTTGTGCTTCGCATGTAGAGAGGCACCAGGCCCCAGTCAAAGGTAAATCGAGGAGAAGCAGGGAAGGTTCATAAGCTTGGGCTGCTGGAACCCCAAGTGGTAGGTCATGGACATCTCCCGCCAGCGGGCCTCCTGCATGCCTAATGATAACTGGGATTTTAAAATAATCTTTATTACATTTATTTATTTAAGAGAGAGAGAAAAATAGGATGTGTGTAGAGGGGGCCTCTAGCCATTGCAAATAAACTCCAGATGCATGTGCCACCTTGATCTGGCTTTCCACGGGTACTAGGGAATCAAACTTGAGTCCTTTGGCTTTGCCAGCAAGCACCTTAACTGCTAAGCCATCTCTCCAGACACACACACACACACACACACACACACACACACACACACACACACACATATATATATATATATATGGGCATTTTTTACATAGGTTTTAGTATATCCCCTCTCCCCTGACCCCATTTCCCTGCTGGCCCTCACAGTAGGGTAACTGGTGTCCACTGTGGGGTAAGTAGGACCTCTGTGTCTTGGAGGCAGATGTGTCTCAGGGTACTGCTCCCTGCCTTGTGTCTCTTAACACCTCCCCGCCCTTTCTTCTGCACCAATCCTTAAGCCTTGGGGAGTGTGTATAACTGGGGTTGAATGTGTCTTGGAAGCCATGCATTTGGTTCTTGAAGCAACGCTTGGAAGTCGTTGAGTCTCTCCAGTTCACAGATGAGGTGTCTGAGGCTCAGAACCATTAGTGTGGGACCACAGCTAGCATATTGCCTTAGGAGTAGAGGCGGGACTGAGACTCAAAGACACCAGGGCCTGACCCCTTTGCCCCCTGTGTGAAACCTAGTACACAGCCCCTGGGTCTACTCTTGCCTTTCTCAATTTCCCAGTTATTCATCCCCCACCACCACCGTGTCTCTGTCCTCAACACTAAGTGGGGACACCCAATCCTTTGCTATGTGGTCCAGAGAGCTAATGAGTCAGTGCAGTGGAAATACACTATTGAGGGCCTCCTTCCTCTTTGATTGACACCCCTGAAAGAGCACAATTCTCTATTCCCCTGAAGGTCAAGGCCACAGGTATTGGCCCTGGTCAACCAGTATGGACGAGGGGTCAGTGGGAGCCAGCCTAGGCTTCTGGGCAGAAAGTTCAACGGCTGATTGCTGGGCTCCAGAAACAGTGGCAGTGCATTTTGCCTTCCTTCTCAGGGCATTGTTCCCAGTTTCAATTTCCCAGAGGTGAAAGCAGGCAGAGGAGGAAATGATGTTGCACCTCCTGCCCAGGGCCACCTCAGTCACTACTGGTTCCTGGGACCAGGCGTTTGCCATCATCCTCAGTATCCCCAAGACTGATAGGATTTGTGTCTTTGTTCTATGGATAAGCAAACCAAAGCCTTGTAAGGTTAAGACACTTGGCCAAAATCACACAATCACCAAATATCAAGGCCACCTCTGACCTAATTCCAAGGCCCATGTCAATGTGTATTACCTTGCCCCCAATACCCAGCATGGGGTTTAGAAGATAGGATCTTTCTCACTCAAAAAAGGCATCGGTCTGGACGGGAGCATGTGGGCTGCAGCCTCAGCAGTCCCACGGCTGGCTCAGACCCCTTCCACCTTCGAGTTCATATTTCTTTTTACTTCCCCACCCCTGTTGTGGGGCAGTTCATGGCTTCTTGGGTTTGAGTCGTCCCACTTGAGGATTTCTCAAAAGATCTAAATATAATTTCATCCATAAAATGAGGCATTTGACTGTGCTCTCAGAAGCCCTGGGTCTGGCCAAGCAGTTGACGGAGCAAGGTTTGTGGAAATCTGGGATGAGAGGCCCTTCAGGAATGTTCTGCACACCCCTGGCCTGATGAACTCACCCTGTGGTGAGGTTCAGGGCAGGCCAAGGTGCTTTGGTCCCCACTGACTACACTCAGGATACTGGACAAGGTCTCTCCTAAAACTGATCAGGCTTTCTCTGATCAACAGCGAGAAGAAACCAGGGCCCACGTGCAACCTGGGAGACGCGTGAGCATGACTCCAGGCCGGGAGACCCCAGAGAAGGTGAAAGGGGACTGGGAGGGTCTCGGGCCAGCCTAACTGCAAACATAAGTGACTCTGGACTCCATGTTCTGCCACTGGCCGATTATGGCTGTGCAGTCAGGGTCTACACTGAAAATCCCTCCCTCTTTCATTGTAATCCCTGTCACACCTCTGTTGCCCACTGGAGGCTCAATGGAGTCAATTAACTCACAAGGCAGTAAACTCAGAAGGGCTTGATTGTAACTATTACATCTCTATTGACTACAACATAGTATTTATTGTTGCCTCTTGGAACCAGGTGACATGAGTCCTCTTGATTGTCTCAATGAGTGCTCGCAACAACCAGATGAGTTAAGTACTGCTCTCCCTCCCATTCTCAGTGGAGAAGATTGAGGCTGAGCAAAGCTGAATGGCTCGTTGGGTCTGCCCAGTTCTTCAGAGCCAAGACTGGCCTTTGCAGGCAGTGCCTCCTGCTCTCAGAGCTGCGCTCACTACAGTCCCACCTGCGCATTTCTTTCTAGCCTCTTGTGTATCAACCCAACAGCAAAGCACCCATGGGCTTGCCTTTCTCTAGCCATGTAGATCAGAAATTCTGGAAAAGCCATGAGAGGGCTGGAGAGATGACTTAGCACTTGAGCGCTTGCCTGTGAAGCCTAAGGACCCCGGTTCGAGGCTCATTTCCCCAGGACCCACGTTAGCCAGATGCACAAGGGGGCACACGTGTCTGGAGTTCGTTTGCAGTGGCTGGAGGCCCTGGTGCACCCATTCTCTCTGTCTCTCTCTCTCTCTCTCTCTCATCTGCCTCTTTCTCTGTCTGCCACTTTCAAATAAATAAATAAAATTAAAATAAACAAAAAAATTTAAAACACGAAAAGCCATGACAGACAATCCTACCCAACTCTCCATCCAAAAGTAGTTGAGAGCTTGATACTTATATTTCTCTGTCCCATATGTACATATGCTTTTATTTAAAAACGGTTTGAGGGCTAGAGAGATGGCTCAGAGGATAAGGTGCTTGTCTACACAGCCTAACAACCTGGGTTTGAGTCCCCAGTACCCATGTAAAGCCAGATGCACCAAGTGGCACATGTATCTGGAGTTAGTTTGCAGCAGCCAGAGGCCCTGATACACCCATTCCCTTTCTGTGTCTCTCTTCTCTCTCTCTCTCTCTGCTTGCGAAATAAATAAATAAATATTATTTTAAAAAATTTTTAAATGGTTTTACAGCTTGTTTCTGTAAATGTCACTAAGTTGCAAGTACCTTTCCACAGCACTGATTTTTCTCCTGCAATCTATTTTTCATAGCTGCACATTGCTATATCGTTTATACAATGCGCTGCCTAACCAGCTCCCCATTGTTGAAAAGTCGTTAGGGTGATACATGATGGACTGAACCTCCCTAGTCAATTCCGTAAGGTAAGCATTGAGAAGTAGAATGGCTTGGTTAACTGCACCTCACTGGGTCACATTGCTGGGCTCCACGAGGCATACACTATGAAAGTTAAAGTTCACCCTCAGCTAACCAGACCTGCTGGTGGACAGAAACTGAGCTGCCATCTTTTGCTTTTGCAAAGTTCCCTTACCTTAGACCTCAGGGGACCTTTAAATGCTGTTAGGTGGCCCCTTCCTTCACTGTCCATGGTGGGGATAAGTGGCCCCTCGGGATCTGGGGAAACCCCATCCACCAAATTACCTCATTTCCCCTCAGGATGGCAGTCAACTGCAAACATGGCATCTGGAGGACGTGAAGTTGAATGGGGAGAGGAAAGCAAAGGCCGCAGGGCCAGAGGGAGGTGTTGCAGACACAAACTGGCTTGAACGTCCCTTAACTGCTTTGTTCAGAGGGAAGTTTCAGCTGTCACGAGAACATGGCCAGGGGATGACAATGACTACCTACTCTAAGATGGGAAACCAGCTGCCACTCAGGCTGCTCAGGGCCAGATGTGTGTGGAGGGGGACCAAAGAGAGGCTGCGACTAGCTACCTTCACCCTTTAGCTGGAGAATGGAGTGCCGAGAGGAGGGAACTTAGCTGAGCAGCCGTGGACAGCCCTCCCTGGTTGCGGCTCCTGCGGAGGGAGCCCAGGCGTGTGCAGGGAGCGCAGAGGCAGGCGGGGGCTTTGCCGCTGCCTCCAGCTCCTTCCGTACCAGAGGTCTCTGCGCAGCGATTGAGGTGGACGCTGGATCAGGTGGGGAGCTGGAGAGATGGCGTGGAAGTTCTCTCTCATTCCCCCCGCCTAGAATCCAATTCTCATTCTCTCCCTTTTTGGTACTACTTTTATGAGCCCCGCTGTTCCTCTGAGTGGGTCCCTAGGCTGGTCCAGGCTTCTCCTGCCCTGCCTGGTGTGTGTGTCGGTGGAAGAGACAGGAACCTGCTGCCTTTTGAGACGTCGTCCCCAGAAGCCAGCCTTCTCTCTGATCCCCCAGGGCTGGGTGCGCTCTTACAACACCAGAAAGTATATTTTCCCTTTTAAAGATCAAGGCATGAGATGCTGATTAAAGGTCACATTGGGGGAGGACTGGAAGAAGAAAGGGAGAGGCTGGAGAGGGCGGAAGGGAGGGAGAGAGAGAGAAAGAGAGGGAGGAATTAGAGAAGGGAGAGAAAGTACGAATGAAGGAAAGAAATGATAAGTTGTAGAGAGGATAAATAGAAGGGACAGAGAAGGAAAGCGAGAAAGGAAGGGAAAGGTGGGGGATAGGGAATGAACAAAGGTAGGGAATGGACAGTATGTGACGATAAGGAAGAGAAAGCAAGGGGGAGCTGGGAAGGGGTACCCCATGTCATTTTTGGTATCAGCCCTAATAAGCTTTGCTATGTCGTTAGCAGGGACCTGATGCCACAGGGAAAGGAGGGAGGCGGGCCCCTGGCTGGGCTCTGCTGGCAGGTGGCCGCCCCTAGGTGGGGCCCGCCCAGCCGAGCCCTCCGGGTATAAGTCTGAGGAGGCCCAGCCTGCTCCGCACCTGTCAGGGCAGCTCCCACGAGCACAGGTGCAGCAGGTGGTGAGGCCAGCCCAGCCCCAGCATGAGCTCCTATGACCTCTCTGCGCCCTCTCCACCTCGCTGCAGCCCCCAGTTTCCCACCATCGGCCAGGAGCCCCCTGAGATGAACCTTTACTATGAGAACTTCTTCCATCCTCAGAGTGTGCCCAGCCCTCAACGGCCCCCCTCCTTCGAGGGTGGTGGAGAGTACGGGGCAGCCCCCAACCCATATCTCTGGCTCAACGGGCCAGCTATGACCCCACCGCCTTACCTACCTGGCACCAATGCCAGCCCTTTCCTGCCCCAGGCCTATGGCATGCAGAGGCAGCTGCTGCCCAGCGACCTGGGCTGGCTACCCATACCCTCACAGGAGGAGCTGATGAAGCTGGTACGGCCTCCATACTCGTACTCGGCTCTGATCGCTATGGCCATCCACGGGGCACCTGACCAGCGCCTCACGCTTAGCCAGATCTACCAGTATGTGGCCGACAACTTCCCTTTCTATAACAAGAGCAAGGCCGGTTGGCAGAACTCCATCCGCCACAACCTGTCCCTCAACGACTGCTTCAAGAAGGTACCACGAGACGAGGATGACCCAGGTAAGGGGGGCAGTGTCTTCAGTGTGGGAGGCTACCCCAGGACAGCCGTTTTCATTTCTGCTCCAATCTCCAGTCTAGAAAGTTCTAACTGTGGCTACCACTGTCACCTTGCCCCACGACTGGGGGCTGCTAGGAGACAGGGCTGAAGGGAGCTCTGTAGTGAAGGAAAATGTGAACCCAGAGGGAAGACGGAGGATGCTGTGGGTTCCTGTCAGTGATCTTGGGCAGGTTGGCACTCTAAACGCCAGTTTCTTCATCTGGAGTATAGGCAGGTTATGGGTGTTCACTCTGCAGACTTGTAGTTGGAGGTAGTGTGATACTGTAGATTTAATTAGAAAAATATATATATATTTAATGGTCTAGAGTTATAAGGCCCATGCCTACCTCAGTACCCAGCACGTAAGAAGTGTGGCAAGTGCGACCAGAACAAACCAAGCCTGCAGGCAGGAGGACCTGGCGTTGGTTGAACACCCCTGATGGCCCCATGGCATGGCTCTGCTTGCCGTCCCCTCCTCATAGAACCTCCTCTAACCCCAGCAGCACCTGTTCAGGGAAGCTCTTACTGAGCCCATTGTATAAGTGAGGAAAAAGCATTTAGACGTGAAGCTGCCTGCCTGACTAAGGTGACACAGAGTGAAAGGACGGTGATGGAGACTGACTTTGAAAACACATGTCACACAAGACTAGGGACTTTCCTCTTTAATGTCCAAACCATAGCCCTACAGGAAGAAGCGAATTGATATATGGTATGCCTCAGGGGTACCCTACCTCTGCCTCCTTTCAAAGTAACTCTGGCCAAGTCTATTTATCCTTCAGAAGGTGACAAGTGTCCCATCCAAGGGCTGCCCCTGCCCTCCAGATGACATAGTAGGGAGAGGTCAGGCCTTTCTCTGATAGTCTAGTGTCTCTCTTTTCCCATACTGAGCCTGGGGCTGGGGGAAGCAGGTCCACCAGGCCTGTTCTTCAGTCTAGAAAAACTGGGGTTCACTCAAAGTCTAATTAGGAGTAAAGCTGGACCCAGGTCTACCCTAAGACTCCATGCACACGACTGAGAGGCTGGAATGATTTCCTGACTTTTCCTGAAACTTAATGAGGGAATTATCTACTACTGTCCCCTCTCCCATCCTGCTCTCCAGCATTTTGCTCTTGAAGGGAACTACCGTATAAAGTTCTTTATGCCTTATTCCCATTTTATGACCAGTCCCCAAGACTCCTGTGGGGTGGGTACTTGGCAATGGGCGTGTGTGGTTGGGTGGATATCTGGGAAGCCTGGGCTTTGTTCTTTTTCTCAGCTTATGACAATGAGGACAAAGCCATATTTTGTCCATCTTTCATTGTACTTAGCTTCTTCCACTTTTGTTTTAGGCAAAGGGAATTACTGGACTCTGGACCCCAACTGTGAGAAGATGTTTGACAATGGAAATTTCCGCAGGAAGAGGAAGAGAAAATCAGATTCTTCCTCCAGCGCAGGGTCCTTGGCACCAGAGAAGACAGAGAACAGTCTCCTGACCAACAGCCCCAAGACCGCCGAGCCTCAGGATATCTCGGACAGTGCCTCACCAGGTACAACCAGCTCCCCAGAGAAACGGTCCTCCCCTGCTCCCTCAGGCACCCCGTGCCTCAACAGCTTCCTGTCTACCATGACAGCCTATGTGAGTGGAACAAGCCCCCTGGGCCGCTCTATGGCCACACCAGGACTGAGCCCGGAGCCCACTGACAAGATGGGGCAGAACTCACTGAGTTTCAACTCCTACACCCCCCTCACCAACCTCAGCAGCCACGGGGCTGGGAGCGAATGGGCCAACCCAATGCCCACCAACGCTCTGGGATATGGAGGCTCTGTTGTCAACCAGTTTGGTCCACACTTCTACAACAGCCTCAACACCAACAGTGTCCTCTACCCCAGGGAGGGCACCGAGGTCTAGGTATGAAGCAGTTCCCAGGCCTCCTGGACATGCCTGAGGAGGGAAGTAACTGAGGTTCTCCAGGCCAGCCCCCCACAGTGCCCCAGTATCTGAGACATTGAAGTTGACCAGACATCATGCAGAAGGCTCAGAAGATTCCATGCTTTCTAGAGTACCGGTGAAGCCTTCTGCTTATCACACTGGCATCTGCAAACAGACTTAACCAGCTGTGCGATGGAAGGACTGGTACCTGGCCAGCAGTGAGAAGGTGGCCCCCGCGGAGCCCTTACTCTGGGCTGGGTGCTGTCAGACACGGGCTCTTTCAGGCAGGGCCACGCTGACTACACACATTCACCCTGTGAGGTTGGTATGAACCTCTCCGTTTGACAACTGAGGAAACTAAGGCTCAAGGAAATTGATTAAACTTTTCTAGGGTCATAAACTAGGAAGTGACGGGGATAGTTGTCAAATCTTGGTCTGGTAATTCCCAAAGACTAGAACAGGGGAAGCAGGCATGGAGGATTTGGTTGACAAGCTAAGGAAGGTGGGGGTGAGGAGCCGATTATGGTAAATAGGTCAGCATTCCCCCCACTGCCTTCTGTTCTCCCGTCAAAGTTCAGTACCAGCCTGAGCATGACTCACCGTAGCCTGTCCATACTCTCCTTGCCCCCCCTTTACTGGCTGACACTCCTTGGTCTACCACTCAAGGAGGGACACCAGTGGCAGGATGCCCAGCCCAAGTGCCCCTGGAGGACAGTACGTCTAGCTGGCATGATGCAAGACATCTCTTTCCCAGCTCCTCAGAGACGTTAAGCAGAGCCAAGGGTCAGTGAGAAGAGTTGTCTGTGCCCGCCAAAACCTCCATCCCAGTCCTGCCTACCTGTGAACTCTTGTAAAGCTCAGTTTCCTGTGTGTGCATCACGGCCCAGTGAGCGGAAGGGAGCTTGGGCTTCCAAGAGAAACAAGGCCAAATACTCAGTGAAAGCACATTGCTTTTTACAGCCCTGGAGAGGTGGATAGGTGTCTGAGGAAACAGTGGCCTCAGGGGCTGGGTCCTCCGCCCGCCCTCACAGCACCCAGAACTTGTATGTTTTTTTTTTTTTGTTTTTTTTTTGTGCAAACTTTGTACGTCTGTGATGTCTTAACAGAGCACACCCTGGGAAGTATTGTTTTGTTTTCTTATTTTTAATTAAAAGAAAGCTCTTCAGAAGCTTGTGGTTCTTAGAAGTTTTGCCTGGTTGATTTAACATGGTCAAGTGCAGTGCAGCCTGGGGCTAGGGGTGTTTTGGGACAGAAGACAGAGAAAGAGTGCATCAAGATTTCCCTTTCCTGACCCAGCTGTGGAGTCAGACGAAAGCCCCCAGTGTAAAGACAGGAGTCTGGAGGGTGGTTGGTGCCTGGAAGGAACCTATCTATTTCATACACACAATATGGAAGGGACATATTCCAATCTTTGCAGCTCATGCACACTTCTTGATTGTTCAAATATTTGTGTGTGTGTGTGTGTGTGTGTGTGTGTGTGTGTGTGTCTGCGCATGCACACACCAGGACCTCTTGCTACTGCAAATGGACCCCAGATTCATGTGCCCACTTTTATTTATTTATTTATTTATTTTTGCATCTGTCTTTACATAAGTACTGGGAACTTGAACCTAGGCTGGCAAGCTTTACAAAAAGTGCCTTCAACCACTGAGCAACCTCCCTAGCCCAAACTTCTTCTTTAAAAAAAAAATTAATTAATTAATTGAGAAAGACTCTGGGTGCACTAGGGTTACTACAAATGAACTCTAAACACATGTGCCATTGTGTGTGTCTGGCTTTACATGGGTACAGGAGAATCAAATCCAGGCCAGCAGGCTGTGCCAACAAACACATTTAACTGCTGAGCCCTGGCCCTCATCCAAACTCTGTGTGCGTGAGTATGATTATTCAGTCTCACAATAGCCCTGTGAGGTAGGTGGCACTGGTTTTGTTGGTCATGAGAAAACAGGGTCAGAATGGCAGAGTGATGTCCCTGAGGTGCACCTCTGCCCCACACCCAGGACTCTGATTTCTGTGCTTCATCGCACTGTGGGGGAGTCTCAGATGTGGCCACTGCAAAAGTCCCAGCAAGTCTATGGGCAGCCACTTGGCCAAGTGCTGTGCAGTGCATAGGAGGGTGCACTAATGATTCCCCAGGGTCTCTGGCCCGGTGTATGCTGGTGGGTGGGTGCATTGAAATTGGGGGTCTTTTGCTTTGGAGATTCTCCCCTTCTTGGCTGAGTACTGAGAGGGCTCAAGCCAAGGGTAGCTGGAAGGGCTCTGTGTCCTTGGAGCCTCAGAGGGGAGGCGACGGCCAACAGTAATGATGATGTCACTGATAAGAACATCCAACCCAGGTTCACCTGGTGCCAGGCACTGTCTAGGGCTCGACTTGCTTTATTGCATTTTGTTCATAAATAACCCAATGCAATCTATCTCCTGATTGCCATTTTATAGGTGAGAACACCAAGACCTGCCTAGGCTCTGCAGCTGTGTGGGCCACAAAGCCAGGACTCTCCTAGCTACCCAGATGCATTGAGGGGCACCCTTCTCCCCTGCCACTAGTGATGGAAAGTCATGGAGTTAGTGCAAAAGGAGGTAATCATAAAAATCAAGAAGTAGGGCACCCTAGGGGGCCCTTGATTCTTCCCACAGTGAACGTCCTTCCCACAGAGAAGGCAATGATGGCTGGAGGAAAGATCACTGTGACAGACCAGCAACATCACAGAAAACTCAACACAGGCTGCCCCTTGTTGCCCGGGAAGGAACCCTGAAGCTTGAAGGACAGGAGACTCTCGAAATGGGGTCGTGGGGTTACAGGCAGAGTTAGCATGCAGATTCCTGACACCCAGCCAGGATGCTTCTGACTCCCCGGATTCCACTGTCACCAAATTTGCTCCACCCTCTCTGTGGCTAAATCTCACTGTATTCGCTTTACCCCACCTCTACTCTTCCCTAGGCAAGGACAGAATATGAAGGAGCCCAAAGAGACCCAGGTCACCCCAGAAGGGAGCCAACAATTTTAAACCAAGGTCTACAACCCCAAATCTATTTTGCTTTGGCCAAGAACTTAATGGGCATAAACAGTAACGGGGAAGTCTGAGACTCTGCCAGCTCTGTGCCTGTGCCAGGGAGTTCCTGGTAGCTGTGCCAGGAGCTCATAAGAACAGCAACGCTAGAAATACTCAATTGGGCACAGCAGAAGGTGGGGAGTCAGTCAAGGAGGTCTTGCTGGCCAACCTCTGGGGGTTGCTACTAGCTGGGGGGGGGGGCGGATGAAGGGATGAAGATAGGAAGGGAGAAAAGAACAGCTATCTACTGAGTAGAGCTATGCATACACTTGAATTTGTCAGCCTCCCACACTTTGGCTCTGCATTGGAGGCAAGTCTCCAGCATCAAAAAGAATTTAAGAAGAGGGCTGGAGAGATGGTTTGGTGGTTACGGTGTTTGCCTTCAATGCCTAACAACCTGAGTTCAATTCCCCAGTACCCACATAAAGCCAGATGCCCAAAGTGATGCATGTATCTGGAGTTCATTAACAGTGGCTAGAGGGCCTGGTGCACCCATTCTCTCTCTCTATTGCCTCTCTCTGTCTATCTCTCTCTCTCTCTCCAAATAAATAATTTTTAAAAACTTAACAGAAGGCGATATGGCCAGGCTGAAAAACACCACTGGTTGACACTCACCATCACACCACCCCACACTGTTCAACTGCAGTCTCTGCACGAACTCTTACTTAGAATATCTGCATTTCCACCTTTCATGGAGAGTTCAGGGTGCATGTGCTTCAAAGAACATTGTGTCATGGTGGTGGCTTAAATGGAAAATGCCTCTCCTCCCATAGGCTCATGGGCAGCTTCAAGACATATGTGCCACTTGGTGCATCTGGCTTTATGTGGGTAACGGATAATTAAACCCAGGCTGTCAGACTATGTCAGCAAGCACCTTTAATAGCTGTGCTATCTCTCCAGGCCCCAGCTTACCATTTCCAAAGACCACCTCCTCCAGTGATGGGGGCCCAGAGGACCTACCTGTGTGTTGCCATAGCTGGTTGGCCCTATGGTAACACCTGTCTCAAGCTGAGTTCTCTCTGCTATTGTGGCAGGATGGGTTTCCTTAGCATGGACATAACCACCTTTGGGCCACATTAAAAGAGAAAGGAGGCTGAAGAGGTGGCTGAGCAGTTAAGGTGTTTGTCTACAAAGCCAAAGACTCAGGTTTGATTTCCCAGGACCCATGTAAGCCAGATACATATGGTAGAGCTTGCATCTGTAGCTCATTTGCAGTGGCTGGAGGCTCTGGTACACCCATTCTCTCCCTCTCTCTCTCTCTCTCTCTCTCTCTCTCTCTCTTTCTCTGTCAGATAAATAAGTAAGAAAAGAAAAAGGAATCCATGTGAGGCCAGCAGCTTATCTATATTCTCTGGGTAGGAGAAAAAGGGTCATATTTGCTAGAAAGCCAGTGCCAAGAATGCTAGACTTCAAGCTGGTCTTGGCGTGTCTGACAGGTAAAGCAAGGAGATGTTGATCTAGGTTTGGAGAAGTAGGGGAGCACATGGAGAGAAAACCTGGATGCAGAACTGTTACCAGTGGTTTTGAGCCCCAACTGCATCATCAAGATCATTGACAATGGCCAGCATCATTATCTACATCTCAGGTTCTTATGCACAGATGGAAATGGTCATGGGGCGGGGGGAGGGTCTATGTTTCATACTCCAGGAGGAAGTTTGTTGCTAAAGGGGGCATAGCAACCAAATCAGGAGGGCCATGTCGCTCAGCCCATCACTGGAGGTCTGAACCTTGTCCTTGAGCTCTTGTCCTGCACAGAACTATGTCCCCCTCCTGCTTCTTTTCCAACACAAGGAGGAACAGAGCCTGGAGACTCTGTCTCTGATCAGCTGCCTGCTGGTTTCCTCCCCAGAGCTGTCCAGACAGTGCTGTGATTGGCCTTTGTGCCGTGCACAACTCCACACTTCCTTTGAGGTTCTATGGGGCAAAAGTCCTACATTGTGGCGGGCTTATTGTGTCCTAGTATAGCCATTAGAACCCCTAAAAGAATTTCTAGGCACACCATCCTTCTTTGCAGAAGCCACTGGGGATCCTAAGCAGACAACCAAATATGTGGGACCACTCAAGAAATCGATACATATGTAGGAAACCCTCCTCCTTTCCCTCAAGCCAGGCAGATGCTGTGACCTCAGCTCTTACTGGCTACCAGGTACACATCATGAACTAAATGCTTCCTTTAGATCAGTTAATGATCACAACCAAAGCTGGGGCTGTCATTGTTTTCATTTGGCATGCAGGCAAACCAGCAGTTGGAAAAGTAAGGTGAGTTTTCTAAGGTTACACACCATTGCAGTTATCTTGCCATTGCTGGGACAAAGCACACACTGGATGCTTCTCGTGAGAGAAAAGGACTTACTTAGGGCTTGCAGATTCACAGAGAAGCTTCATCATGGTGGAGAAAGCATGGCTGAGCAGGTAGCTAGGGCATCACATCTCCACACCACCAAGGAAGGAGACCGTCTGAGTGACCCAGCTCTCAACACCCAGTGTGGTTGGACCTCACGGTCTGCGCTCAGCAGCACACCTCCTACAGCAAGGCGCCACCAGCTGGGGACTAAGTAGGAGACTTTATCATAAACACTGAAGGACGTAAAGACATAAAGACTATGGGGAACATTTTGCAGTTCAACTACCACACACAGCTAGTAAGTATTAGAGGCAGACCTCAAATATAAGGATACCTGGCTCCAGAGCTCAGGCTCTTAATCTAAATGCAAGAGACAAATCCTTAGGGTAGTGACTAGAAGAAAGCCCTCACCCCCTTCCCTGGGTGAATGTTGTCTCCTGCTTCTCTTCCCTGACTCCTGTTCCACCAGCTCAGCAACATCACATGGAGCAATGGCTTTAGCAAGCTGTTCATCTGTACTTATTCCTGACCAACAAGGCTGGTCTCCTTACCCCAGCTTCTCTCCTGCTGCAGATGTCATCTGCCTAGGGACCCGAGCTAGCCACATCTCTGTGCTTGTCCGATCCTATGCTTATGAGCGTGACTGCACTGAGAAATGCCAATGAGATAAATCATACCTCTGAACATATCTGCCAGGGATTTCTAGAGATAATCAGATCATAAGGGCTCCAACTTAATGCAGGGCTTAATCCCTTGATGAATTTATAATATGGTGACAGGATTGGCGAGTGGGGTCTCTGGAAGAAGTAGACCCTGGATCCTTCTTGTGCACCCCCTTTCTCTGCATCCTATCCGCCATGATGGGAACTGCTCTATTTTTCCATGTCCTCCCCTGAAACTTCTGAAATCATGATCCAAAATAAATCCTTCTTCCCTTAGGTTGTTTTTTGTCAGCTATTTGGTCACAATGCTGAGTACAGTTAGTATGTGGAATGTTTGATGGTCCTGTCTCCTTAAGGTCCCCACTAACTGACCATCCTCTCAAAGCCCTGGCTCTGTCCTCATTTCTCTGATCAAGACACAGGCTGGGGCTGGAGAGATGGCTTAGCAGTTAAGACACTTGCCTGCAAAGCCAAAGGACTCAGATTCAATTCCCCGGGACCCATGTAAGCCAGATTCACAAGGTGGTGCATGTGTCTGGAGTTTGTTTGCAGGGGCTGGGGGTCCCTGGTGTGCCCATTCTCTTTCTATCTCTCTCTAAAATAAATTTTAAAAAATTAAATATATTTTCATAAGAAGACTCAGACTTAACATCAGACCAAACCATCTATAGAGCCCCTCGACCTGTCCTGTGAGTCAGTGTAAGCAGGTACCTGCTTGAATCCATGTCTTCTATACGTGCATTTTCTTAAAGTTGCTATATTTTTTAGTGTAAAAGGTGGCTATGGGAATGAAGACCAGCAAAAGCAAGCCCTCCCTGCAGATCTTGGTATATTAGAAATTAGCATAGTGATTAGCCTGGTTTTTGTGTGTGAGAGGGTGTGTGACTGCTGAAGTATGAGGCGGCCTGGGGGGGGCATTAATAAAATGTCTATTATGTTAGCTGAGTCCACATAGATATGTTAGCTTTAGGACAATGATTAAGAATTGAGGGCTGGGGTGATGGCTCAGTGGCTAAAGACACATGCTTGCAAAGCCTAATTCTATGAGTTCAATTCCCCAGTACCCACATAAAGGCAGATGCACACAGTGGAGCGTGCGTCTGGATTATGTTTGCAAGGGCAGACCTAGTGAGCCCATGCTTGCTCACTCTCTACTCACAAATAAATATTCAAAAAAATGAATTGAAATAGCACTTGACACTTGAGTGTATGTGTGTGTGTATGTAAATTTAACTTAGTTGTTTGAGGGCAAATGTCGTGCTGGCTCTCTGCACAGAAAAGGAACGGTGATTTCCAACTACCCTCTGTGCCATCACTGAGGGCACAGGAGGGAAGGCATGTGCAATAACACTGCATTAAATGTGCTCTCTTCTGCTCAGACCTGGGAGATACACATAGCATCCAGAGTGTTGGTCATTAGAAAACATGGCCAACACCATCACGAAAACAAATGATCGTAAATGTTGGCCGGGATGTGGAAAAAGAGGAACCCTTCTACACTGCTGGTGGGAATGCAATCTGGTCCGGCCATTGTGGAAAACAGTGTGGAGGTTCCTAAAACAGCTAAAGATTGATCTACCATATGACCCAGCTGTAGCACTCCTAGGCATATATCCAAAGGACTCATCTCATTTCCTTAGAAGTATGTGTTCAACCATGTTTATTGCTGCTCAATTTATAATAGCTGGGAAATGGAACCAGCCTAGATGTCCCTCAACTGATGAGTAGATAATGAAGATGTGGAACATTTATACAATGGAGTTCTACTCAGCGGTAAAGAAAAATGAAGTTATGAAATTTGCAGAAAAATGGATGGACCTGGAAAGGATTATACTAAGTGAGGTAACCCAGGCCCAGAAAGCCAAGCGCCACATGTTCTCTCTCATATGTGGATCCTAGCTACAGATGACTGGGCTTCTGCGTGACAATGAAAATACTTAGTAGCAGACGCCAGTAAGTTAAAAAGGAGACATAAAGGGAAGAGAAAGGAAGGGAGGAGGATACTTAATAGGTTGATATTGTATATATGTAATTACAATGATTGTAATGGGGAGGTAATATGATGGAGAATGGAATTTCAAATGGGAAAGTGTGGGGGTGGGGAGGGAGGGAATTACCATGGGATATATTTTATAATCATGGAAAATGTTAATAAAAATTAAAAAATAAAAAAAAGATTATATAAAAAAAACATGGCCAAGTTATTGGGGAGTGAACAATGTTGCAAATTTATTATCTTTGTTTGAAGAATTCAGTGTTTTTTTTTAGTTTAATTTCATTGTTCGTCATGAATCCTTGCACTAGTTACTGAACTTGTTGCTGTAAGACAAGAATACCTGACCAGAAGCAACCTCAGGAAGGGAAAGGGTTTAATGTGGCTTTCCGTTCCAGAGGATAAAGTCCATCATGAGAGGGAAGCATAGCATCCCGGAGCAGAAAGCAGGTGTCACACCGTCACAGGATGTGGAGACCAAGTAGAGAAAGCTAAAACAGCAAGCAGAGGGCTGAAGAGATCACTCAGCAGGCAAGGCTCTTTCCTTTCAAAGCCTAAGGACCCATGACAGGGATATCATGGCAGGAGCAGTAAGCTGGTGTCACATCATCACAGGAAGCAGAGAGGAGGTAGAGAGCACAAGAACGGCAAGTGGGGCTGGGCTATAAACCTGAAAGCTGTCCCCAGTGAAACACCTGCTCCAGCAAGGCTACACCTCTCATATGCCTACTATGGTCATTGTCTCTTCCAGGTTATCCTTTCTTCTTCCTCACGTTTCCCTTTTTCTACCTCTTCCTTCAATTCTCATTTAAGAAGCTATAGGCATGTGCCCCATTTGATGTAGAGGGAAGGACAGGCTACATATGTGCCAATATGGATGTATAGGATTATGTGACTTGGTAATAACATAGGTGTCTTGATTTGTCACTTGAAGGTCCATTTATCTGTGCTTCATCCCATGATTAAGAGATACATCACTCCAGGAAGTCATTGTTACAGTGATCATGCAATGCCTTACCTATGCATTACATTTTCTCTCTAGTTTCCTAGATTTCTATATAGGCCATGAGTTCTGCAGAAACCACAATTTGATGGCTTCCTGAGGATTCACTGTGGTCCCTGATAGAGGGGATGGGTTAGTGAATGTTGAATGAACGACTGCAGGAATAAATGAAAGAATGAAATCTGCTCACTGTTTATCTCCAGGGGACATTCCTCAGACTTCAGCACCTCTAGCTCCCAGCCCTGAAGGCTTGTCCACCACTCCTAAATCCCTCTGAGGCATTGCAGGGGAATGACAGTCACTTAAGATTAACCTTCATCAAATTCATTCTGAAATCATTTCTGGCCCTTTTCTGAGATGGTAAAGTAGCTTTTTGTCCACACACACACAAAAAAAAATAATAAGTTTAACTCCGAGTCTACTTTTCAAGAAAAAAGGCCAAAGGAGAAAAAGTAATAAAACTGTTCACAAGCTGATCCCAAGCCCCAGAGAGTGTGGGTGACTTTATGTTGAAATGGGGCCTGCTTGTTTTTATAGCCAAGTCCAAGGTTAATACTCACCATTACAATCTGCCCAGACCTTTAAAGGAAAGACAGTAAAACAAAGAAGGATATAGTCTGATCCTGACTGAGCCTTTTCCATGCTGGTGATGCTAGGCCAATGACTTCACTTCTCTGAGCCTTTAATATTCTAATAAGTGGAGATGAGTAAAGGTTCCAATGTCAGGAATTTCAAATGGATTGTTTGTGTGTGTGTGTGTGTGTGTGTGTGTGTGTGTGTGTGTGTATGTGTGTGTGTGTGTGTACACAGGCAAGCATGTGCTATGGTGTGCACGTGGAGGTCAGAGGACAACTTCAAGTGTCCATACGCACCTATCATCTTGCTTCCAGGCAAGGTCTCTCATTGCAGCTACATTGCCAGCATAGCTGACCCATGAGATTTGGGATTTTCCTGTAGCCTCTTCCCTTGTCTCTATATGCTCACTGGTATATGTGCCTTCAGATGCTTGTACTATATACATCTGGTTTTATGTAGGTTCTGGGGATCTGAACTCAGGACGTCAGGATTGCTGAAACATCTCTTCAACCCCCCCCCCCACCAATGTCACAATGTATGTGAACATCAAATAAGATAGCTAGGAAAGGCTTGGAAGTATCTTGACCAGAGGAAATACTTTTTAAATAAATTAATTAAATCAATAAATTTTTGATCTCCTACTCGGTTAACTTTGTAGTCTTTCTAAGTTTCTTTTTGGTTATAGGAAGATTGAAACTTCTCCCTTAATCTGCTCTGCTTGCCTTTTGGAGCCCATTCTCTGGGTAACTCCATGATTTAGGCAATCACACGGGTGCTCCCAGAAACCAGAGCTCTACTCTGGGCTCCTCTTCACCATTCTCTTGCTCCCCAACTTTCAAACTGCCTGAATTGTTTCAAAAGGTTTACCTGTGCCTCAATCAACCTCAAAGACCAATAAATAAATAAACAACAGCAAAAAGTTTCTGAAACGCATCGATTGTAGTTTCTGTGGGTACTATGAGGATCCTTCCTTTAATTCCCTCAGAGAAGGAAAGAGATTTTCCAGAGTCACACAGCAAGTTGACAAATGATCTAGCATAGGCATTCCAGTGTTTTTTGTTTGTTTGTTTGTCTGGTTTTTTTTTTTTTTTTTTGATTCCTTACCCAGGATTGCGTGGCTTGGGCTGGTTGCAGAATGAATGAGTTATTTGTCAAAAAGCCATCCTGATTTAGGGTGGGTCACCTTATAATTTGTAGGCGTGACAATGAGACCAAGGCTCTATGTGCTCACAAGAAACTGCACTTCATACTCTGAATTTCGATCACTGTGCAGTCCAGTGGCACTGCGGTTCTTCAAGATGCTTGGCTGCGCAGTGAGCTACTGAGCCAGTCAGCCACGAGAGCAGGATGCAAAGGCGGGGCCGTGGCAGGTAACCACCATCACTGTGAAGAACGAAGCAGGGTGCAGCATCAGCTAATTACTGGAGAAACTATCTAAATAGGGAGGTCGGAGCTGGGCAGATGGCTCAGTGGTTAAAGATGATAGCTTGCAAAGCCTGCTGGCCATGGTTCAATTCCCCAGCGCCCACATAAAGCCAGATGCACAAAGTGGCACATGCATTTGGGATTCATTTGTAGCAGCAAGAGGCACTAGGGCACTCATTCTCTCTCCCTCCTTCCCTTCTTTCCTCTCTATCTCTCAAATAAATAAGAGTAAAAATGAAAAGATGAGAGGTCCAAGAAAGCTGGCTGGCGAGGTGACGGGCATTCCCGCAGTTGCTGGGAACAGTTAAGTGCAAAGTTTAAGAGCAGAAAAGAGCTTGATCTATGTGCAAAGCCACCATGGACTAGTACGATCCAGAGGATGAAGGAACAGAAGCTTCCAAGACCTCCCAGGCCTTGGCAAGGAACTTATTTGATGACATCTCCTGGGGATACTGGCTGAGGTGAGAATTTGTGTGGCAGGAGGGCTGGGAAGCAATAAGCTTTGGACTCTGAAGGACAATCAAGGGGCTCAGCATCCTGAGCCCAGGATTCCTGCAGGGTCTGTCAATTAACAGCGCAGCCAGCAATGCTTTGGACTGTGCTTGTTTTTCCCCAAAATACAGATGGTGAGAGCCTGCTTTCCAGTAAGATGATAATGACACCTGGTCTGGTTTCCGTAAATCCTTATTTATGCAAAATTGCCCCTCTATCTCAGCCCTCCCTCCCCCAACCCACCAAGCTTCCTCTGATTGGTTTTACCCAAGTCTTGGGCTTGGGATGAGTAGGACAAAGCAGGAAGCAAGGTCCCTGAGTGTCAGGATGGACAAACTGCAGCCCTCCCTCACCCATTCACTTGGGAGAATCCCCACACCCTCATGGGAGCATCACACCTACCTCAGAACCATGTGGGTGCCTGTGGCTGGTTCATATGGTAATTCAAGATAATTCATCACAGCTTTTGAAAACACTTTGCTCAGGACCAATTAATACATCTGTTTGTTTGTTTTCTGTCTTCCAAACTAGCCTGTAGACTCCATAAGAACAAAGCATTGTCTATTTGTTTCAGCCATGTCAGGATAGAACTCAAGGCTGGCACCTAATAGGCACTCAGCAAATAGTACATTTGACCCTTTATAGCCACTGGTTCCACATCTTTAGATTCAACTACCTAAAAGTAAAGGCTGTTGGTGGAGGGGCTGGAAAGATTTCTCAGTGGTTAAAGCACTTGCTTGCAAAGTCTAATGATACAGGCTGAAGAACCCAGATGCACAAAATGCTTTTGGAGTTCATTTGCAGCAGCTTTGAGCCTTGGTGTGCCCATTCTGTCTCTGTCTCTCTCTCTCTCTCTCCCTCTCCCTCCCTCCTTGGAACTAAATAAACAAAATACATATATAAAATGAATATTGGTGGAAAATTGCATTAGTACTGAACATGTACAGACTTTTTCCATATAATGATTTCTTAAGCAGTGCTATATAACAGCTATTATATATACACACATATATATGTATGTATATACAATTTTTATTATATTAGATACATTTACATTTGATAACTTAAGTATAGAAGGTATATATAGATCATATTTAGGTACTGTACCATTTTACATAAATAACTTGGGCTTCCTAAATTTAGTTTCTGTGACAGAACCTGAAATCATTCTCCCACAAATACCAAATGATGACTATATATGTTTATTAATAATCTGCAGATAGGATATTATATGTGGTTTCAGAATCTTTGAGTTTTAAAATATTACCAGAGAAGAGTTTTTTCTTTGGGGCCCAAATGAGCACTGCTAAGGTTCATTGGGGATGGCTATTTTTCTGTAAGTTTCTGTCCAAATCATCAGACTTGCCTATAAGTTTGTTAATTTATCACAACTGCCCTTGGATTTTCTGTTCTATCTATTGATTTGGATAAGTTGAATTGTCTATAGTGATATTTACTGTGGGAAAAGAATGGCATTAATATCCTTAATTAACACATTTATTTATTCTTGGCCAATATTTATTGAGAATCTCCAATGAGACTATTGGATTCAACAATGGATCACTTATAGTATCTATTCCTAAAAACAAACAAACAGAACAAAGCAAAACAAAAAACATGTTTTTATAGGAAAGCAAAGTACCAGTTAACCTATTGTGTTTGAAGGGGAGTGTCCCTCATAGCCCCAAATATTTGTGCTTAAGCCTCATGCTTGATCTCTAGTTGGTGGCAATTTGGGAAGGTTGTGGGGCCTTTGGGAGGTAGAGTCTTGCTGAAGGAGGTGTTATTAGGGGGTGGGCTTTGGGGTAATATAGCCTATCTCCAAACCCAGTACAGAGACTGCCTACTTCCTATTGATGTGGAGGTATGACCTAGGCTTCTTTCTTGGGCCTGTCATGCTGCTCCCATCATGATGCAACTTCCCCTTGAATCTGTAATCTGAGGGCTGAGAGATGGCTCAGCAAGCACTTGCTTGGGAGGCCAAATATCCCAGATTCCTTTCCCCAGTACCCATATAAAGCCAGGTGAACAGATTGGCACATGCATCTGGAGTTCAGTTGAGGTAAGCCCTGGCATGCCCATTTCTCTCTCTTTCTCTCTCTCTCTCCTTGCCAATAAATAATAAAAATGTTATTAAAAAAGATCTATAAGCTAAAATAACTCCTCTCCTCCCATGAGGCAATGGGACTAGGCAGCCTGAGGCCCAGTCCAGGGAAAGGTTTTATATCTCATTTTTAAAAATTAGAAAGGGACACATAATAATTTCTGAGGTTTACAGTAGGCAGATCACATAAAGGCTTTCTGGTCCGTAGGAAGGACTCAGACTCATTGTACAAACAGCATGATAATAATCAAAATTGTCTAAGCCAAGCAGAGACCTAAGCTCATTGACCCTTTAAAATCACATTTAATGGGTTGGAGAGATAGCTCACTGTTCAACATGCTTGCATGCAAAATCTAATGACCTGAGTTAGATTCCCCAATACCCATGAAAATCCAGATGCACAAAGGGACACATGCCTCTGGAGTTTGTTTTATAGTGGCTAGAGACCCTGGCCCACCCATTCTCTCTCTGTCTCTCTGCCTCTCTCCATCTCTCTCTCTCTCTCTCTCTCTCTCTCTCTCTCTCTCTCTCTGATGGCAAATAAATAAAAATATCTTTAAAAATAATAAATAAAATCACATTGAACAATACTTTCATGAGATTCTATTTCATCTTCTATGTGTTCAAAACTGGAATCTTGGGCTGGAGAAATGGCTTAGGGGCTAAGATATTTGTCTACAAAGCCTAATGACCTGGGTTCGATTCCCCAATACCCACATAAGTACAGATACACAAAGTTACACATGCATCTGAGATAGACAAGCCGTGCTTGAGTCAGCTGGGAGCAGGAAGAGGGAGGTGGTGACCGCAAAGGCTTCGTGAAACATTTTGGTCTGGTCTGGTTTGGTCTGGTCTGGTCAGGGGATGGGACCATCTAGATCATGGGCTGTGCTGTTTGGAAGGGAGGAAGCCAGTGGGCGCTGTCTGTGCTGGTGTGTTTCATCACCTTTGGATACTGTGCAGCCCAAAGAAGGATTTAAGAAGAGGGGAAATGTGTGTGACCAGACCTGAACTGAAAAAAAAGAATAGTAAACAATTCTAAAGCTGCCGTGTGGAAAGTAAGTTGAAGAACAAGAGTCTAGAGTCCCAGGAAACTGGTCAACAAAACATGATGGCTTTGGAACATGGGAAAAATCCATGAGCTTAGGGTTAGTGCCAGGTGGAAAGGGCACCAGGAGTTGGCGGCTAGAACTACGACAAGGCAATCGTCAAGAGCTCTCTAGTTCTCAGCTGGACAGGCCACCTCGTCCCCACCCAGCTGCTTCACTTCTGCGAGCACGGACAGGATGTTGTAAAGGGCAAGTTGCACAACCCGCGAGGAAATCCCAAGGCAGACAGAGGGGATCATAGAAAGGACTGTGGCATTGGCAGCACGGTGCATTATTATTCTTTATGGTAACAAGAACAAAATTATTGATCCTGGATGAAGAAATTGGGCTTGGCTGAGCCCCGGGGCTGTGGGAGGTGAGTCCCCGATCCAGAACTCCCCAGGGCATGCAGTGGAGGGGTGAGCAGGAAGGAGGGAGATGGGAACAGCACAGCCTTCATGAGACCTTTGGCTGGTCTGGGGAATGGGGAAAACTCTAGAGTGAGGGCTCTGCTGCTTAGAAGGGAGAAAGCCGCTGAGGCGGGGATGCCATTGCCAAGGACAAGCTTCGTGGACAAATCATCCAACGAGCAAGCGTAGAGTTAAGCATGCCCGAGCCCGTTTCTGCAGACGAGGAAGTGCAGAAATCTGAGAGGGAGTGGGTTGTGATCAGGCAGTTGGCAAGTGTGGATGGAGCTTGACTCAAGATGGACCCCGCGCCACCCTGCTCCTGAGGGACAAGCAGCACCGCCCAGTGATGCAGCCACTAGCGTGACGCATGGTAAATATCTGAATGAAGGAATCAGCTCTCCGTTGGCTTGACATCGGTCAATCCATCAAGCCACCAGGTTTAATTCAGTTACTCCTATTGGGAGTCAGGGCGGAGGTGAAGAAACAGCAGCCCCTTGACAAGCCAGAAGAGTCTCCGGTGGTACGAATGAGGAGCACTGGATGTTCAAGGGAGGAAGAAAGGAACGGCAGAGGAGGCCAGAGCAAGGCGTGCATGCTGACAGGGCTTGTCGTCAAAAAGAAATCCAGATGGACTTCATGGATCAAGAAGCAAAATCTATGATGTTAAAGACAGGCGTGGTGGCACACGCCTTTAATCCCAGCACTTGGGAGGCACAGGTAGGAGGAGCCCATGAGTTCGAGGCCACCCTGAGACATCATATAGGACATCCTGGGCTACAGCGAGACCCTACCTCGAAAAACAAAAACAAACAAGCAAAGCCAATAAATAAATAAATAAATAAATCTATGATGTTATAAAGAGACAATGCAGAAGAAAATTTCCAAAATAAATTATGAATAAAAATGAAAATGTAATAATAACAACTGAGTTGCATTTCTTTGAAGTACAGGTCTATTACTAATGAAAAGATGGAATTTTTTTTGCGGGGATACAGTTTCAAAGTTAGAATCCCCACTCATGAGTACAATTAGAAGCCTCCACTTATTAAGGCAGGACTGAGATGGACTTACACGTCACGGCACGTGTGAAAACATATTCTCAGGTATGTGTGAAGGCCAGGGGAGACTCTCAGGTGTCATCCTCAGGATTGCTGTGCGTCTTTTCCGAGACAGCATCTCTCACTGGCCTAAAGTTTACCTATTCAGATTCACTGGTTGGCCAGTAAGCTAGTAAGGGATTCTCTTGTTTCCCCAACACTGCAGACAAAGAAATGCAGACAATGAGAGGGAACGAATGAGGATCGGGCAATTAGCAAGTGTGGGACTCAACAGTGTGCGCCACTCCACGCGGCATTTTCATGTGGTCAGTGTGTTACAGATGCACCTAACCTAAGTGTTCCTAAATACTTTAGCAAAGCATTTTGGAAAAAAAAAAATGACTAATAGTAGATCCCCCTATTGATAAGTATCTAGTAACACTTTTTATACGTATTTGTTTATTAATATATTTTATTTATCTGCATGCAGAGCAAGAGAGACAGACAGGGTGGGCGTGCTAGGGCCTCCAGCTGCTGCAAAAGGAACTCCAGATGCATGCACGACTTTGTGATCTGGATTTACATGGATACTGGGGAATTAAACCCAGGTCGTTAGGCTTTGCAGGCCAGTGCCTTAACTGCTATGCTATCACTCCAGCCCTAGTAACACTTTTTAATAAATAAATCACTGTATTTTATCTCCTTCATTGTATTCCAGGGCGACATATATGAAAAAGGTCAAACAAACTAAGTCAACTTTAATTGTACAACTTTTCACAGAAATCTGTCAGGGATGTGGCACTGGTGCCTTTCTGCTGAGAGTCTATGGTCCAAGGGGACTCACAGGAGTCCAGCTTTCCAAACCCAGAAAGCAGATGGGAGTCCTGGATGTAGACACTGAGACACAAGATGGCTAACAGATGGCCTTTCATTCCCTTCATCACCTTGGCTGCACTAAGAGTGAGAGCTACCCAGGCCCTCTGATGTGCAGGTGAGTGCGCACACTTTTTTTTTTTCCTGAGGTAGAATCTCACTCTAGCTCAGGCGAAGCTGGAATTTACTATGTAGTCTCAGCGTGGCCTTGAACTCACCGCGATCCTCCTACCTCTGCCTTCCAAGTACTGGGATTAAAGGCGTGCGCCACCAAAGTGTGCACATTTTATTTCAATAAAGATTCATGGACAGATTGGGCTTTTGTTCATTTTTTTTAATGTATCATGGAGTCTTTTCTTGACTTTTTGTTAATCAGTCATTTAAAAATGCAAATATAATTCATAGCTCAAGCTATAAAAAAGCAAATGGCGAGCCAGATTAGCCCCATGGGCTCTAATGGAGAACGAGCTAAGAGAAGCTGGTCATAATTAGAGCTGTCAAGGGAAATCTCTGGTGGGTGTGGCTATCCTGAATGTCTAACATAGGAAGAGTGCTATACAGCTGGGATTTGATGGGACAAGGAGTAAAAGAGTCACTTCAATTTCCCCTTGGCAGCCGGGTGTGGCGGGGTACCCTTTAATGCCAGCACTTAGGAGGCAGAGGTAGGAGGATCACTGTGAATTCAAAGGCAGCCAGGAACTGCAGAGTTCCAGGTCAGCCTGGGCTAGAGTGAGACCGATGACTCCTTGCCAAGAGACCAGACTTAGTTCTGGAGTGAGGACTCTTCAGACTGTCCCTGACTCGGTGGGTTGCTCTGGTCCCAAGACTCTGCATTTTGGGAGTTCCATGATGGACTCTGGGTCTGAATGAGCGGTCATTCTCAGTCCCGGGGCGTGGGGGGGGGGGGAGAGTTTGCAAAGGTCAAAGCTGAACCTCCTAGAAAGAACAGGCTCACAGATGGCTGAGCCAAGGGGCGATGGGGGGTGCTGAGAGCAGCATTTGCCGCTGCAGCAGAACAGGTGGAGTGTGCCGCCTGTTTACAAGTAAACTAATGGTCTGATCTCAGCTGGAGGCGAGGTAGTGGGGCAAGCAGGGCTGGAGAACACCCAGGCCAGGCTGTCCAAGGCTTAACCCTCTCTGGGCTGCAGCAGGAATATTTAGGCATCCTCCCGGCTGAAGGAGCTGCCCTGGCCAAGCCTGTACATTCAGCTAGTTGCGTAACAAACAGAACAGGGGAGGATTTCACTCTAAGTCAGGCCGCTCTGCCACCTCTAGGTGAGCTAGTGTTAATTTTTCTGCTTTTAATAACTCCAAAACAGCTGAGACAAGCATAATCATTTACTCCCTCAGCAGATACCACTGAGCGCCATGCTGGGCACGTAGCAGGCAGAGGATGGAACACTGGCAGAGGTGACTGGCACTGCTCAACCTGAAAGGGCTCTTACGTCATCTCTGGCCTGACTGCAAGCCAAGGCAAGCACATATTACTGCCTCTTTCTTATAGAGAGAAAGGTAACAGGCAGAGGTTCACACAGGAGATGCAGCGGAAAGAGAATAATCATGCCGATTTCTTTCACCTTCATTCAAAGTTGTTTGCTAAAATTAAAAAAAAAACTCTTGGTCACTTATTTTTTTTTTTATTCAATTTTTCTGACCCACTGATATTTAATCCAGTGTCAGGCTGTGGTGCTTGGCATGCTAAAGACATAGGACATGCCTTTCCTTTCTGCTAAGAGTCTAGGCTCCAAGGGGAGTCACAAGAGTCTAACTTTCCAAACCTAGACAGTGGGAGGGAGTCCTGGATATCAACACTGAGACATGTGATGATTAAGGGAATGGCCTTTCATCTACTTCATCACCTTGGGCAAGCCACTCTGCTCTCTGAGCCCCAGTTCCTCCTCATTTTATTTATTTATTCATTTATTTATTTAATTTTTGAGGCAAGCCCAACAGACTGACCTTTTATTTTTATGCAAGAGAGAGAGTGGGAAAGAGAATTGGTGGGCCACGGCCTCAGTCACTGGAATCAAACTCCAGACATGTGTGCCCCCTGTGCTTATGTGCGACCTTGTGCATGTGCGTTACTTTGTGTGTCTGACTTACGTAGAACCTGGAGAATTGAACATGAGTCATTAGGCTTCGCAGGCAAGCATCTTAACCTCTAAGCCATCTCTCCAGCCCTCCTCCTCATTATAGACACACTTAATAGTAATGAAGAATAGGGTATCTTGGTTGCTTAATGAAGTTACATAGCAAATAGGCAGTGTTATAATGGTTACCAAAGTCCAAGAAAATAAGCAAGAATAAAGAATCTGGAATTGAATGTGTAACTGACTTTTGTTTGTTTGTCTCAATGTTTTGTTTTTAGATTAAAAATTTTGCATAAATATTAAACGTATGCACAAGACATGCTTAACCTGAAGATGGCTTGAGATCTCAAACACCACTGTTATTGTCATTTTCTTCCCATTTTGCAGACAAAGAAACTGAGGATCAGTGACGTGAAGTTCTCTGAAATTCCAGAGCTTGTCTTCATACCCGGGCTCCTCTGGTTCTATGGCGGAGGGAGTTTTGCTGACATTTTTCTGTGGAGAGGGGGTCATAGCTGACCCACCAGCCGATGAGAGGAAGGACTGACTTAAGGCTGGATTGGAAGGCTCTTCCAGGAAACAGGGTGACACCTTGGAATGGGCCACTCCAACAGATCAGCATCCCTGTCCAGGATGACTTGCTGCCAGTGTATTTCTGGGTAGCTCACTGGGATGTGGTCCTCTCTAGAAATGGCAGAAGGAGGAATACAAAAGGCCAGACCTTCTCATCGTTCTCCCTTGAAGTATTCCAGGACTGTTTCATTCATCCAGCGGTGACAAATCTATCAAGGTGGCCCTTGCTCCCCACACCCCATCCTCCTCCCCTCATCCAGAGGGAGCAAGTCCTGATTGACTTGGGCTGGTATCACATAATGCTGAATCACTTTTCTGCAGAAGAACTGGGGGTCTTCTAAGTGGAGAGAGCCCCAGCCAGAAGACCCAGGTGTTCTGAATCAGTCAGTGATCATTACATGCCTTGGCCATTGCCTTCCCTTGTCAATGCAGGCAGATGATCCATCATGGTGCTCCTGCAGACCAGGACCCGAGATTCCATTGTGTTTTTGTCTCACATCTTCCTTAGCAATCACAGCTGAGGCTCCCAGAGCTCCCTGTGCTGGCTCTAGGGGAGGGAGTCCTTCTTTGTCTCTGCCAGCTGCTCATGGTCCCAGGCAGGCCTTGGTTAGTGATTACACAACCCCAGTCTATGCCACCACTTCACGTGGCTCCTTATCCTCTGTTTCCTATCAGCACATTTGTCTTTGCTTCAGTCCCACTAGAGAAACAAGCTCTTCTCAAGATCTTTATCTAGGGCTACAGAGATGGCTCAGCAGTTAAGGCACTTGCCTACAAAGCCTAACGACCTGGCTTTGATTCCCCAGTACCCACGAAAAGCCACATGCACAAAGTAGCACATGCATCTGGTGTTCCTTTTGTGGCTGGAGGCCTTGGCACATGCATTCTCTCTGCCTATCTCTGTCTCTCTTTTCTGTTTCCAATAAGTAAATAAAAAAATTTAAAAAAGACCTCCCTTTGAACTTGATCATATCTGTTAATGTGATTTTCCCAATTTTCCAAACCTTAATCTCCTAATAAGGTCATAATCCACAGGTTTCAAGAGTGCCATTGGCACATCTTGGTGGGGCTCAGGAAACACCATTCAGTTCATGAAAGACACAAACTCTTTCTCAACAGAGTGATCTCTCTCATTAATTGACCAAGGAGATGTTGGCCCATGAAATGTAAGCCTTTTATAGTCTCTCATCTGAATCAAATGCAGTGTAACTGTGCATGGGGCCATTGAGTAACAACCAAGAGAAGAAACAGGGGCTGGAGAGATTGCTCAGTGGTTACGGTGCTTGCCTGCAAAGCCTAAGGACCCAGGTTGAATTCCTCAGTACCCATGAAAACCAGATGCACAAGATGGCACATGCAAATGGAGTTTATTTGCAGTGGCTGGAGAATCTGGCACATCCATTCTCTCTCTCTTTCTCCCTCTCTCTATTGCTCAAATAAGTAAGTATTTAAAAACAAGAAGAAGAAACCTATCTGAAAAGACTTACATGGTCAGCATTTGGTTAGCATTCACTGGCTTCTCTAGACTCTGGAGTTCCATGAGGCATCATCACAGTTCTAAAGGAGAAAACAGTACCAGCATTCACTTCAACATAACCTCAGGAGACCCTAAAAGGACAAAACTCAAGGCATGTTGTCCTTGTAGAAGGAACATAGCCTTCCACTCGGAATCACATATTTACCACCTGTCTTCCACAGTCTTTTCATCTATTAAACAATTGCTTTTAAAAAATCATTTATTTATTTATTCATAAGGAAAGGAAAAGAGAAAGAGGCAGAGAAAAATGTGCGCATCAGGGTCTCTTGCTGCCACTGCAAACATACTCCAGATGCATGTGCCACTTTGGCCATAATGTTCATCTAGCTTTACGTGGGTACTGGGGTTATTTTTTTTTTGCTGGTACTTTTACAAGTAAGTGTTTTTTTGTGAGTAGGAAAATAAGTTATTTTTGTTTGGGGAGTCAGCCAGCGTCCAGCCTCAGAACTTCTGGGACTGCCTTGGTGACTCTGAGCACACTGAAACACACAGTCTTACTCAGGAGCTGGCACTCAAGATGTCCCTGATCTGCACATCCCTGAAGCAAGGGGACAGGGGCACAGACATATTTTTGTGGCGCTTCTCAAAATGGTTGTACTTACGAATGTAATGGAGAGAGTCCCAGGGGATGACAGTGGTCTTCTGCGTCTTCATCTTGGTGACCACACCAGACAGGATTCGTCCCTGGATGGAGACATTACCGGTGAAGGGGCATTTTTTGTCTATGTGGGTGCCTTCGATGGCCTCTTGGGCATCTTGAAGCCTGGACCGACGTTCTTGTAGTAATGGGGGAGCTTCTCTTTGCCAGTTTCTCCCAGCAGCACTCTCTTCTTTTTTTGAAAGATGGCAGGCTGCTTTTGGTAGGCCCTTTCAGTCTGAATGTCCACCATCTTCCTGGTAGGCTGAAGCAAAGAGCAAGCAAGTGCTTTTTAAAAAAAAAAAAAATCTTATGTTTATTTATTTTGAGAGAGAGAGAGAGAGAAAGAATAGGTGTGCCAGGGCCTCCAGCCACTGCAAATGAACTCCAGATGCATGTTCCCCCTTATGCATTTGGCTTATATGGGTCCTGGGGATTTGAACCAAGGTCCTTTGGCATTGCAGGCAAATGCCTTAACCGCTAAGCCATCTTCTCCAGCCATGGGTACTTTTACAAGCAAGTGCTTTTATGCACTGGGCAATCTCCCTCACCCCAGCAATTAATTTTTAGCATCTGCTCTGGGTCATTTTTATGCTGGGCTCGAGTAATGAACTGTTCAACCAAGGAGACCTCTCTCCCTCCCTCCCTCCTTTCTTTCTTTCTTTCTTTCCTTCCTTCCTTCCTTCCTTCCTTCCTTCCTTCCTTCCTTCCTTCCTTCCTTCCTTCTTTCTTTCTTTCTTTCTTTCTTTCTTTCTTTCTTTCTTTCTTTCTTTCTTTCTTTCTTTCTTTCTTTCTCTCTTTCTGGCATCCCAACAGTCCCCCTTCCCACACCTTCAAAGCTTTCTAAAAACTTTCTAGTGTACAATTGCAAAGATGGCTTGGGGCTTTCCACTCTGGATTTTTGCTGCAATCTTACAGCATAGAAGGATCCAGAACACCAGGGAAGATGGGGGGAGCCCTGTTTGGGCCAGTCCACCTGTGGGCACAACTGGTGCCAGATTTGTTAGAATTCTTGGCTTTCTCTTTTTGGCTCCTCCTGGTAGAAAGCCCCTGAGCAATTGCTGTGGTTCCTTTATGGGTAGTCAACCTCTGCACCCAATGGCACCTACTGGAAGCAACTGTGCAGGGGAAAGGAGGTGCAATGACTGTCAGCCTAGGAACAGGGCTGGTCACTGGTCCTCACTGGGCCCCAGTTGGACCCACAGAAACCCACACTGTGGTGCTGAAGAACATAATGGATGGTGACTGGATAGAAAGTCTTGATTCACTAGGAAGCCAGCTTCCAGCTATAGCTACAAAGGGGACACAAGTTCTTGGGGTCACTGGCTAGGGTTTCTCATAGCTCACACCCAGGTAAGGGGTCCTCCCAGATTCCTGCTGGAAAAAACAGGGTTGTCTCTAAAGTCCCTGTGGCTGAAGCATGCCTCCAGGGAAAAGCCTTTCTCTGGAATCTCCCAGTGATGCCAGCAGCATCCAGTCACAGAGGAATGGTATGCCAGGCAGTGGATTGGAGATGGATAAGGGAACAGGCTTAGAAAACCCTGGGCTCCCAGTCTAGCTTCTGCTTCTTGTATCAAGTAACCCAGAATAACTACTTTGCACTGTGCTGATCTGTGAAACAGGAAGAATGACAATGCCTGTGGCCAGTATAGTGAGACATCTCCTTGGGAATTGTGTTCTGCCATTTCGATGACACGTTAAGTCTGTCCAATGTGGGTTTCATGACATCTGAGTGCACATTGAACCAGTAATACCTCTGCTTCTTATTATAGACAGTCAAATGTAAGAGTATGAATTCCAAAGTACATTAGACACTGAGTGTTCACCATCCCCTGACCAAGAACTTTGGTACTTATAGAATCTCAGCTGAGTCTCCTAACAAGCAGATGGCTGCATGTCATAGAATGGTAAGACAGGGGTCTGAGAATGAAAATGACTTTTATTTTCTTTTTCTAATGGCAGTGGAACCTGCTAGAAGTGTCTCGATAGGCAACACAGGTCCTTAAATCACAACTCCCAGATTCCGGTTTGGACTCAGAATAATGAACTTCCTTAAGATTTCAAGTGGGCTGGGTCATTAAGGGCAGCCAATGGGATTTGAGTAGTGATGGCATGGACTGCAGCCTACGTCGTGTCCTTAAAGGACTGAGGGAGGACATTCTTCTTCCTTGCTTTTCCATGCTGGCTGGAACGTGAGCCCAAGTGATGGCGCTTCAGCAGCTCTCTTGGCCCATGAGGTGAATCTCTTGGCCCATGAGGTGAACTTTGCAAGTATCCACATGTAGTAGAGTTTGGATCTCCAGTACCAAGGACTTCCCATAATTATCATCCATAGGCCTCCACTCTGTAGAGTTTTACCTCTGTCTTATTTAGTTTGGCAGATATATTGATTTTCAAATAAACTTAATCCCAATTTATATTTCATAATCAGGTGGCAAATAAGGGGCACCTCATGTCAGGGCCCTCAACGCATGCATGCGTGACAAGCACTTGCATTTAGTTGGTGTTTATGTGTTGTATTATGTATTTATGGTTAAGTTTTATACTCAGGCCCTAGCTGGGGACAATTTAGAAGGTGGTGGAGTTTTGCTGGAGGAAGTGTGTTGTTTGTGGCAGGACTTTGAGGTTTTCATAGCCCAAGGCCACCTTGCCAGAGTTGGTTTACTCTTACTGCTTCTTTGCAGCTGCTATGGCAAGATGTGACACTCTGTCTCTGCTCTGCTATGCTTTCTCCACCACAATGAAACATTCTCTCAAAACTGTAAGCCTGATATAAACCCTTTCCTCCCATAAGCTGTTTTGTCCAGCTACAAAAAGGTAATGGCACCAAAACTAAAACTGGAAAAAGAAATGGGCATGAATTTTCCTGAGACTCATTCTCCATGTTTGTATGGCTAGTGTCTCACACAGAGCCTGACCCAGTGTTTCCTTCATTCTGAGATGCTCATGTTTCCATGATATAGACAGCCAACTCCAGAGCACCTTACATAAAGGTGATCTTCTGAGCTGGGGACATGGATTAGTGGCTTACGGTGCTTGCTTGCAAAGTCTGCTGGGCTGGGTTTCATTCTTCAGTACTTACACAAAGTCAGGTGCACAAAGTGGTGCATGCATCTGGAGTTTGTTTACAGCAACAAGACATCCTGGTGTGCCCACAGTCACTCCACCTCTCCTCTCTCTCAGACAAATAAATAAATAAAATTTTAAAATAATAAGTATATCCTGCCTTCATATTGTACAAACCACTACAAATCAACCATGCATCTTAAGTAAGATGATAGGTCTTAGAACACTGAATATGGAAATTAGAGCTTCTAAACCTCACTAATGTTGAGCTGACTTGACTTGAAATACATGGGTGCAGTGGTGTTACCCAAGCATCCCCCATAAACTTATGTATTCTGAATGCTTAGTTCCCCAGCTGGTGGCAATTTGGGAATTGGAGCATCCTGAAGGTGATGTACTGTTGGGGAGGGCATAGGTTTATTGGTACTACAGCCAGCTTACCCTTGCCAGTGTTTGGCACACTCTTCTGTTGCTATTGTCTATCTGATGTTGGTCAGGAGGTGGTGTACAACCTCTGTTCATGACCTAATTTTCCCCTGACATCATGGTGCATCCCCTCAAGCCTTTAAGCCAAAATAAACCCCTTTCTTCCCACAAGCTGCTCTTGGTTGGGTGTTTTCTGCCAACAATGTAAGTTGACTGCAACAGTAAAATTGGTACTGAGAAATGGAGTCATTGCTACTAGAAAACTGACTGTGGCTTTGGTCATTTGGAACTGATTTGAAGAATAATGTGGATGGATTTGATACACTGGCCTAAGAGACTCCTTGCAGTACTTTAAGTACAACTTGGTGAACTATTCTGGTCAGAGTTCAAAGACCTAAATGCAGTAAGAACTATGGACTATGAGGTTTGGCCTATATGGGGAAGAAAGAACTTTGTCTGGACTGGACTAGAAGCAGTTTGTGTGAAAGGCTTTCTGTTAAGCCCATGTTATGAAAACTTGTGCAGGGTTGCATTGGGTAGAAATGGACTGCTATAAGCAGAGGGATATGACCAAGGAAAATAAATTTTTGGGAACTAGAGAGAGGTTTAGTATCAAGGCCTTTGCCTGTTAAGCCAAAGGACCCAGGTTCCCCAGGACCCATGTAAGCCATATGCACAAGGAACACATGCATCTGGAGTTCATTTGCAGTAACTAGAGGCCCTGGCATGCCCATTCTCTCTCTGTATGACTCTCTTCTATCTCTCTCTGCTTGCAAATAAATAAATAAAATTTATTTTAAAAAATCTTTGGGCCCAAACTGTTGCTCTTTCAACTGCAATTGTGTGAGAGATTATAACCATTGAGATTGGGTCAGCTGGTCTGCATTGGGACAACAGGAAGAATGTAGACTCTTTTGAAGTAAGGGGCCCAGATGCTGAACAAATTTGTTGTCCTTCGAAGTTGGATTTATTCCCCTTTGGATTAACAAATTGGTAGCCCACCTAGTACAAGGGAGTATAACAAATGCAGAAAAGAGAGGATAACTGGATCTGCAACACTGTTTTGTATCTTGGAAATAGTCATGGGCAGTGTGAAGCAGATTTGTGGGATTACCTGCATGGAGAGCAAATGTGAATTAACTGTGCATGGCAATAGAGATACAATGGAGATGTCACTAGTATGGGATGGCTGTCAAGGAGAGCTGCCAGCACCAGATGAAGTTTTCTGGAACTGCTCAACATTAGCCAAGATGGAGAGGTGGAATTAGAACTCTAGAGATGTCACTGGTTAGAATTATGAAACTTGGGGACTTGTCACTGACCAGAGATGTCAAGCTTGAAGCTACAGAGTTTGATGTTTGACCTGCTTTAAATCATGTACGGGCTGAGTATTTGTTTGCTATGGCCAATGCCATCTCTTGAAATGTGGATGTTTATTCTCTGCCATTATGGATTTTTTGGTATTACACTTCAGCTAAAAGTCCTTGGACCATATGGATGATTGAAAAACATTGGGATAGATAAAAAACTATGGGTACTTTTAAAGTTTGACTGAATGCATTGCATTTTACATTTATTTATGTATTATTACATGTACATTTATCACTTAATGGGGCCTAAGGATGAATGCAGTGGTTTGATTCAGGTGTCCTGCATAAACTTTATTAATGAAATAGAACCTTGGAAGGCTGTGAAGTGTGGACTAGTGAAGGCCTTGGATTTGCATCTTGGTTCTCCTGGTTGACAGCTATACGACCTTGAGTTTAGCAATAAATCCTCTGAACCTTGGTTTACTCATGAAACAGGGAGCATAATCCATTCTCACAGAGCTGTGGTGACCATTACATGGGACTATGTCTGGGCAGCCTCAGCCAGGTGCCTGGCGTGGAGAAAGCCTTCAGAAAGACTGGCTATTATTAGTCTGATTTTGCTCCCATCCAGTCCTTGCCCTGGGTCCTTGCTGCTCACAATCAGCCCACTGTGAGCTCCACATAATGGCGTATGTGTACATGAGGAGGGAGGAGGGCACAGGGAGGAGGAGGAGGGACCTGCCCCAGGGCCTTGAACACTGGAATCCTCTTCCTTCCCACTATAGCCAAGCTGTTTCCTTTCTTCTAGGTCTCTGGGAACCCTGGTCTGGGCCACAGGGCTATTGGGAACAAAAGGACATAGTCAGCAACCATCTCAGTTTGTGTGGAGACCTTTTGTCCCTCCAAAAAACAAGTCCTTGGACTTTAGAAGCCAGGGGGAAACTCCAGACTCAGAAGTGGAGCCTGCCCAGCCACCGTGCAGACTTTTTTGCTGGCGTGTGCCTTCCAGGTTCCCATCCAAGCATCCCACCCCACCTGGAACCTGGTGCTACCTAATGCTCTGTGTGTGTCATCTCTGACTCTTGGCCCCCAAATGTGATTTTCTTATTTCTCTACTCTTAGAGAGAGTTGGTGACCTCTTCTGGGGGACACGAGGGCTCCTCACCTCCAAGTCAAGCACATCCCATTAGATGTCAAGTCTCTATGGGGTCAATATTATTCTCTCCCACTCACAGATGGGGAAATCCCTGTGCTGGGTTCCTTGTTGGAGAGCACATAGTGTCGGGTGTCAGAGTTGATTTTCTTGTCACTCGGGATCTGAACCTGTCCTGAAGCACTCATTGCTCTGATCCCTGGGGAATCAACACTGACCACCATTCTGAATGTGGACACAGTTCTTGTGCAGTCAAACAAGAGAATCAAGCCAGGGGTAGTGGCACACGCCTGAAATATTAGCACTTGGGGGGTAGAGATGGGAACCATGAATTCAAGTCTAGACGAGCTTTGAAGCAAGTTCCAGATGGTGGTACTGTCTCCAAATCAAAAGACAAAATTCAAGAGCTCAGGGCGAGTCAGATTGACTTCCTAGCCAGTTCCAACATCAAAATTCCCTCCCCTAGAACGCCTCCGCCATCCTATCCTGGTTACCTACAGCATGTGGTATAAGGTGTTAGAGAGGCACCAACTCCAGAGGCAGCTACCTGGCTTCACACCACACCTCTCTTCGAAAACTTTGAGTTTTTGGCCAAGTGACTTAACCTCTCTGTGCCTCAACGTCATCATCTTCAAGATAGAATCACATCATTATTTTTTTAAAAAGCAAATAACCAAAAAAGGTTGTTTTTTTTTTTTTCTGATATGAGCCCAAATACTCATAAGGATGGTTGCCTTCTGTAAGAGGTAGGTGCTACATCCACCAGCTGGAAGCTGGGACATGGGAATAAGCCCAGAGCTCGGGGGCAAGGGAGGTATAGCAAACCTCAGCAAGTGGCCCTAGCCAGGAGGGGAGGGGTTGCTGGAGATTGGTGATTGAGGAGTCACGTACTTGGACCTGTCCACTGGGCCAGTGAAGGGCCCCTATTTTCATTATCAAGGCCACATTCCTGGAATTCTTTGGTGACCAGGCACTCATTACCAGAGAATGAAAGTGACAAAGGAAAATACTCATTTGAGTCTAAGACCTAGGTTTTTCATTTTCGTAATTGGCTGTTGGGTCAGTACATCCTGTGGATGGATGCAGGCTGAAGGGCACTGCTGGACAAAGTGTCTCTATGGAAGACCAGTGGCCCATGGGGTGGGTGGGGCAGCCTTCCTGAGGTCACCTCTGGTCTGATTCAGAAGCACCTCAGCCGAAGTGATGTCTGTGTCCAAGTACTGAAAACCATAGAAAGCACCAAGCATTTGCACAGTCCCCTCTAGGCTCTCCCTACTGCCTGCCTGTCTAGATGGAGGGTCTTACCTTGGGGTGATTTTGTCAGGGTACATCTGGAAATGTCTGGAGACATCTGTAGTTATCACATTAGAGCTGGAGGAAGGAACTATGTGACTAATACCTGCTTTTATACCTGCAGAATAACTTGTGTCTCCCCACATTCACATTTCAAATCCTAACTCCTAATATGATGGTGTTAGGAAGTGGGTCCTTTAGGGAAAAACAGGTCATGAGGATAACACCCCAAGGAAAAGAATCAGTGTTCTTATAAAAGGAGCTCTAGAGAGTTTTCTCTGTCTACCATGTGTCACAATGAGAAATCTGCAGTCCACTACCGGGAGAGGACTGTCCCCAGAGCCCACTACGCTGGCATCTTGATTCCAGACTTCCAGCATGCAGGACCGTGAGGAATAAAATCCTGCAACTGACAGGCCACTCACCTTATGATAGTGTGTTACAGCAGCTGAACTGAATAGTCAGATACTAAACATCATACAAGGCATAGGTCAGCCCTCAATGAAGAATGAGGCTCTGGTGTCAAATGCTGCCCTGTGGTGGTTGGGAAGTGGATTCTGCCCCATCCATTCTATGCTTTGCAACAGTAGTTCCTTTCTCCCAGTTAGAGTCATGGAAGTGAACAGGAGAGGAAGACTATCGATCATTCAGGCATGTCCTTTAAGACAAAGAGAAGTATAATACAAAGAGAATGGGAAACAAAGGTCAACATACTTTCTTTTCCCTACAAGTGCCAGCTGGAAATTTTGTAGGATCTGGAATCTACCACATGTGATCCATGCCTGCTCTCTGTCCCCTGGCTGTGGAGCTCCAGGTAAGTCACTTTATTGGTCTGAATCTGATTTCTAAAGAATCCTGCCCACTCGATCGGGCAGGTATGAGAGTTAGAAGTGATAACATGTGGAAAGTAGCTAGTGTGGGTCTGAGCCATGGAAAGCTGCCTGCAGGGCCCACATCACACAACCTATCCTCCTTCCCTCTGCCAGCCAGGTAGGACCTCAGTGTCCCTGATCATCCAGCCTCCTTTCTATACTCCAGGCTTCCCCTTTCAGCTCATGGGCTTCTGTGCCTCCTACCACCCTCCCAATGCAGCACAAATGCCTGCCTGGTTCACTCTCCAGCTTTCATAGTCACTCCTGGCTACAGGGACAGAGGGGGTGCTCCAATGTGAGTATGCCTATGGTGAGCCTTAGGGGCATGTGTGCATAGAGTTGCACAGGTCCTGTTCATGTTGGCTTACATGTTATGCTTTATGTCATGCATGTGGCCCAAGATCAACCTCTTTCTTTTTTATTTTCTTTCAGTTACTATAGGACATCCCACGCTTGCTAGATTCATTAGCTGTCTAGATTCCTTGAGAACAGAAGGAAAAAAATGGATGTTTTTCAGGTGCCAGGACTAGCTCTTCCCCCCCTCTCCCTGCAAAGATGCCAGGAGTCCAGTTACTATAGACCTTCCTGAGCTTCACCCCCCCACCCCCGCCGGCCCATGCTTCTTTTCTGAGCACTGACCCTGGTCAAGCCCTGTCACAGACGACAAGATGGGGAGATGAATCCCACAGTGCCCCTGCTAAAGCAGTCTTCTGCATGCAAGGATGCTCCTTACATGTGTGCTTGTGTGTAATGTGGTGCATGGGATGGTGTGTGTGTGGTATATGCATTTTCCCTTGGGGCACCCCATTGTCTCACCTGTGGTGGCCCAGAAAATGGTCAGCTTCATCACCCTTGTGCCCATTCCTCTTTGGTTTTGATATTTTATTTATTTATTTGAGAGAAAGAGGGAGAGAGAGAGGGGGGAGGGAAAGGGGGAGAGAGAGGATGGCCATGCCTTTAGCCACTGCAAATGAATTCTAGGCACATACTGGGGAATTGGACCTGGCTCCTTTGGCTTTGCCAGCAAATGCCTTAACCACTAAGCCATCTCTCCAGTTCCTGCCCATTCTTATTTGAAATGGAGTCTCTTGCTGATACCAGAGCTTGCCTTTTTTTACCCGTGAGCTCAAGCGAATTTTTAGTCTCTGTCCCCCCTTGTGTGACTGGGGCTATAGGGAGCCTGTGGCCATGTTTAGCAGTTTAAGTGGATTCTGGAGATTTCCTACTCTGGTGGGTTCACTTTAGGCCTTTAAAACGCTTGAACAGGAAACACATCTAATCATCGAACCATCTCTCCAGCCCTCATCTGTTTTTTAAAAAGTCAAGACACTTTCCACAGTTGGTAGACAGACACTGCCCTAGACCCCCCAAAGGTCACAGTTTCCCCCAAATCCAGCTCCAGGGATACGGGGGTCTCTTTTAGGCCTGTGCTGTCACCAAGGTCAAAGACTGGCCCAGGGCAAACAGAAAACATGGAACTCCATGTTCAACAATTCTTTAGAATTTCAAGACAGCATCAGCATGGGATTATACACAAGCCCATAGTCTCCCAATACAGGCTGGTCTGCACGGGTTGTAAGTCCGTGAAGCAGGCACTGCTCAAAGCCCTGTTCTGAACAGATGTTTAGGGGTTTTGAGGTGATGGCCTGAGTACATGGGGAGCTGGGTGAAGACCAGGAAACAGGAAACACCTCTGCCAAGTTCTTGTCCCCACTGGAGATTAGCCCCTTGTCTGCGTACAGTATCTAGTTACTACTCCTGATGCACTGTTTGCCGAACCCTCATTCATCAGTGCATTTGTGTAGCGCTTTTCTCTTTGTGAACCAAAACCTCAGCCTGCTGACCCGGCTGCTGTATAAACACACCGAGCAGGTGCCCCAGCAGACCTAGAATCTAGAGTCTGGTAAGCTCTGGCCCTGGCTACCGTGCCCGGTGACTTGAGGACTATCTGGGAACCTGCCCAGCTTCCATCTTAGCCAGGTGTCCAGCCAGTGTCATAAGAGGGGCTTCGGGGAACACCTTACTAGCAGCCGGACAGCTTTGGGAAACCCACCGTTCCTGAGTCACATGTCTAATTTCGTCTTCCCAGGGTTGAGATAAACTGCCAGCTGGGACTAGGAATGAGCTGGAGCCTAACCGCTTTTGATGCAAATACAGGTCAAAATTTAAAAAAAAAAAAAAAATGCTTCGTGGAGTTAATAGAGTCATTTGGTTAAAAGTTTAGAAGCATTGCACCACAACCTCTGGCCCCAGTAACTGGCCCTCAGGATTTGCATATGTTTTGAATGAAAATTGTTGGGACCATGCAAACTAGACAGCTAAATGCTTCTTATCAGATGGTTGTGGGGGAATCTTAGAGATGACAGGAGGAAACACCAGCCAGGCCTGGGGCCCTTGGGTGGCTCTGGGTGTCTGTGATAATATCTATACCAACCCTGGCTGATAAGCAGCCTTCTCCATTTCACCCGCCCCAGGGACTAAAAAGACACCTGCCACAGACTCCACCAGACCTGGCCAGTAATGAAGGGTTCTTTGTGTCCTCCTGGCCCTGCAGAGGACCCTTGTAAGAAGTAAGGTGACCATTCTCTCTTTATCTGTCTCTCTTCTCTCTCTGTGCTTGCAAATAAATAAATAAAAGTTTTTAAAAAGTGGGGGAGGGCTGGAGAGATGGCTTAAAGGTTAAAGCATTTGCCTGCAAAGCCAAAGGACCTAGGTTCAATTCCCTAGGACCCACGTAAGCCAGATGCACAAGGGGCACACGCATATGGAGTTCATTTGCAGTGGCTGGAGGCCCTGGTGAGCCCATTGTCTCTCTGTCTGTCTCTCTTCTCTCTCTCTCTGTGCTTGCAAATAAATAAATAAAAATTTTAAAAACAGTAAGGTGAGGATGTCACTTATCCTTATGAGGGCCCAATCTGTTTGTGCCATTAATCATGAAGCACTTGTTGAGAGCTCACGGAACACATCACTTCTTCCTCAATAGGGGTTCATTCTGCCATGCTTACAAATGATACCTATCACGAGAGAGAGGATCCTGACAGGAAATTCTATGGATACATTTGTTCATGCTTGCTCTCACCTATGTCATACAAGTTTTTTGCAAGGAAAAAAACTCAGCATACAGATATATAAAGTGAAAAAAAAATATATAAAGACTTAGTTTGAAGCGCCCACCATCGTGCTGCCCAGAAGGAACACCACAGGTAACTTCTGGCTGGCGGCTCTGCGCTGGCCCCGTGTGCTCATGGGTGTGGAATTATATCAGGATACTGAGCACTTTTCTCCCTAGGTTTTCTTTGCTGTTGTCCTGACATTCCTTAATCCTCAGTAATACGTGTGCAGGGCCATCCTTCACGACGTACCTCATCTTCCCATTGTGAGGCAGCTTCAGGTTAAAAGACCCCCGCCCCCTAAAAAAAATAAACTAAAAGTGGCTGAAGGCAAGAAATGGCCTTTATCCTATAAGTGGAATCTAGATTTCCTTGATTTTTTTATGCATAAAGGGGTTTCCTCCCTAGATCTCTTTTGCTTTAAGCCCAAGTCCTTCCCCAGATCTCCTCTTCCATAAAGAATTTCCCTTAGCCTAGAATAGCTCCCTTTCCTTGTGGATTAGGATTCCTGGAAAGAGTGTCCTCCACACAAAACCCCAATCTGGGTCTGTAGGTGGGCTTTCTTATTTCTGGCAACTTCACTCCTGCCTCCTCTTGGGCAGTGGCCGTGTCCCTTTCCTTCTCACATGCTCTATTGTAAAATCATTCTAAAGCCAGGGTGTGGTGACACACACCTTCAATCCCAGCACTCAGGAGGATCACCAGGAGTTTGAGGCCACCCTGAGACTACAGAGTGAATTCCAGGTCATCCTGGACTAGAGTGAAACCCTACGTTGAAAACCAAAAATAAAAATAATAAAAATAAATCATTCTAGAGTTAACCCTCTGTGGTTTGTGAATGCCAGCTCTGAATTCATAAGACAAGAACCCAGAGGCCACTGACTCTGGACAAGGTGAGGTGACAATGAGTGTCTGGCAATCTAACTCTTGAGTTACTTGCTGCCCACCGAAGATCCAAGAAAGGTTCTTTCAGTCTCAAGCATACCCCAAATGCCCATATTGCCAGAACTGACAATATCATATTCGTTCTTAGAGCAACCAGAGGCTCTCTTGCCCCCTGCTATCTCTCACTCACTCTGGGCAGGGAATATTGACATACTGTGGCCAGACATCTCCTTAGGCCCAGGGCATGAGCAAGGCACATTTGTGAAGACACAAACTAATGTTTCGCAGCTAACGGAGGCTTCCCAGAGAAGCAGCCACCGCCGACCCTCCAGTGTGACTTACATACTCTGCTTTCCAAGAACCTTTGTGCAACTTAACATTGCCCACTGCCCCTCACAGCTTATTTTTCCTGACCTACCTATAGATTGCAGGCTTATTACATCAAGCTTACATTGCTTTTTGTAATGGGGAAACACAATAAAACTGAATTTATACAGAATTAATTTTGTGGGTATTACACGCCTGAGAAATATTCATTATAGAAGGGACAACTTCAAAACTTCTTACAAACGGCAACAGGCTATTTTCACTCAAACTGCTTAGGGTAGGTGGAAAGGCCAAGAAAGCCCGTGTGTATTTTAATGAATGATTTCTGTGATGTGGGTGATGTGGGTCTGTTCAAGGCAGGTTTCCTAAGGTGGTTGGTAACATTAAGTCAGAGAAGTTAACTCTTACATAGGCCTGTGGGGCATACATATCATCTGTAAGGAAGAACGATAGAGATGATGTAAATGGCCCTATGACATGCCCCTTTAATTCAGTGTCCCCTGTGTGCTGGGGGGCTGACAACCGTCAGGACAGCAGTGTTAAAGTAATGAGGTTAGGTGAGGTCCCGTGCTCCTGGCGTATGTGCCATGAGTGTTCAGCAGTTTTCTCATTTCCTTTCCAGAACAGCCCTCTCTACACGACTTTTATTTCAACAGGTATTTGTTCTGTGAAAGACCTGGAGCTTAGTGAGAACCGAATACTTCGCTAGCAAGTAGTGAAGCTGAGATTCGAACCCTGCTCTCTGACAGCCAAGAGGACATGAGCTGTTGCTTGACCGTATCTTGGAATAAATTTAAGAGTACCTTGTCTCGGCTCTTCTTCTTAATGGTCCAGGTTTGGGCTGAGAAAGGAACACTATAGAAATAAATCTTCCAAAAAAGAAAAAAGAAAAGAATTCCGTCCCCAAACCTGGACCATTAAGAAGAAGAGCTATTTCTCACCCCTATGCTTTGGTTGGAGGGAAAAGCACTCAGCTCACATTGTTTAGTTTTGGTTCTAAACCCTAAACCAGATCTGCCTACTAAAGTACACTTGCTTTTTCCCTGCTCTCCTTCTGGGGCTACCTGCCTAGGTCAAAGCCCCCTTTGTAAGTTACTACCTAGATACTGAAATGTGTCACCTGGATCTCTCCAGCTGCTCCACTTCTTTTTTGTTAATATTTATTAATTATTTATTTATTTAAGACAAAGAGGATGAAATGCTAGCCACTGCAAATGAACGCCATATGCATGTACCACCTTGTGCATCTGGTTGATGTGGCTACTGGGCAAACAAACCTGGGTCCTTAGGCTTTGCAGGCAAGCGCTTTTAATTGCTAAGCCATCTCTCCAGTCCCCTGCTCCATTTCTTTTCACCAAATTCCGAGTCATAGTTTAAAAACGGGAGAAGAAAAGGCCGGTACTGCTCATGACTGGTAATCCTTCACCTACTGACATTGTCACATGCCTCCAGAGTTCTACCAACTTCTCCACTGGAACTCGAAAATGATGTCTACTGTTCAGAAGAAGGAATATGGCAGAATGCTGGCTCCCAGGCTGCATTGGTCATGACCTGGGTGGTCCTTGCAGTATGTTGAACAAGCTGCCAACCTTCAGAAATCCAGGGATTTCATCCAGCCATACAGACGCCCTGCTTTGTATGGAAAACACTTAGAAAAATCCAGACCTGGAAAGACTGGGCTTGCAGCTGAGCTACTTACCAGTGGCTCTCTCCCTATAGCCAGAGGACAGTAACCGTGCTGTCCTTACTTGCCAGCCAGCTCTGTCAGCTAATTCACCACGTGACTTAGGACAAGTCACCTAGGTTGCGTAAGCCTTCGACTTCTTGTGTGAAGCCTTGTGGGTGCTTGAGTCATGCCCTTTTTGTAGACCATACTTCTGGGATGCATCCCCTGCTCTTTATATCAGACAATTCATCCAGCCAGAAGGTAGAGGACCCCTGTAGCAGTTACCTGTTCATTACTGGAACAAAACACATGCCCAGGAGCAGCTAACTGGGGCGGGGGGAGGAGGGTTTATTTCAGCTTACAGATCTGAGGGGGAGTTTCATCATGGTGTGGAAAGCATGGAAAAATGGAAAACTGGGGCCTCACATCTTGCCACAGCGAGCTCGCTGGTGAATACCTAGTGGGCTGGACTAAAAAACCTCAAGGCCCAGCCTCCAGTGACACACCTCCTCCAGCAAGGCTACATCTGTCAGAGTTTCTTCCATGTGGGGATTGAGAGTAAGGCTTCATCACAAACACATGAGGATCTAGGAGACCTTCCATACGCAGACCTTTGTATACCTTTGTGGCCAGAAAAACAAAACAAAACAAAAGAGGAATTCAGGACAGCTTTCTGTGGGGACTCTGTGATACTGGGTGGTGAATTCTAACATCAGGCTGCTCTTTCTCCTGCACAGGGGTTAGCATTTGCACAGATCAAAAGCTGTCATGTTCAACTCACTTCCAGATAGCTCTGGGCTCACAGGACTATTTAACTTAGCATCTGTTTCCAGGCTGGCCATCAGAAGAGACTTTTTCTTCTATTTTTAAAAGAGACGGGGGAGGAAGGACAAAAGAAGGGAGGAAGGACCCATTTTGATTACAAATACTATTTTGTTTTTGAGGTAGGGTCTCACTCTAGTCCAGACTGAACTGAAATTTACTAGGTAGTCTTGAAGTGGCCTTGAACTCATACTGATCCTCCTACCTCAGTCTCCTGAATGCTGTGATTAAAGGCATATTCCCCACATCAGGGAGAGAGAGAAAAAGAGAGAGGGGGGATGGGGGGATGGGTCCACCAGGGCTTCCAGCCACTGCAAATGAACTCTGGATGCATGTATCACTTTGTGCATTTGGCTTTAAGTGGGTACTGGGCCATTGGGCTTTATAGGCAAGCACCTTAACTGTTGAGCCATCTCTCCAATCCTACAACTACATTTTTGCAACATTAACAAAAGTTCCATTCCAATAATTCCCACAAGAGAAATTTTCAGGCACCAGGAGCACTGAGTGAAAATCCTTGGGGACGATTTAAGTTTGAGAGTCCAAGGGATTGGCAAGGTGACCTATACCACTTAGAATTTCTGAATCATGTCTGGAGATATAGCTCAGCCAGATGTACAAAGTGGCACATGTATCTAGAGTTTGTTTACAGTGACTGGAAGCCCTGGCATTCCCATTCGCTCTATCTGTTTCTCTTCTCTCTATCTCTCTTTGCTTGCAAAGACATAAATAAAATATTATTAAAAATTTTCTGGGGCTGGAGAGATGGCTTAGCAGTTAAGCACTTGCCTGTGAAGCCTAAGTACCCTGGTTCGAAGCTCGATTCCCCAGGACCCATGTTAGCCAGATGCACAAAGGGGTGCATACTTCTGGAGTTCATTTGCAGTGGCTGGAGGCCCTGGCATGCCCATTCCCTCTCTCTCTCTCTCTCTCTCTCTCTCTCTCTCTTTCTCTCTCTCCCTGTCTCTTTCTCTCTCTGTCTGTCACTCTTAAAGAAACAAATAAAAATAAAAAATAAAAAATTTTCTGAATCTACTCAGAGACATCTTGCTGTTTTGTTCTCTTATGAATGCTTACCATGAAGTTGGGGGATACTGCTTATGGTTTTACTGTTGTAATTGTCCTCATTGTCTTGTTTTATTTTGTTGTTGTTGTTTTATTTTTATCTGGTTGTGTTCATGTATGTGCATGCTCATGAGTGTGAATGTGGGCATGCGTATGCCATGGCACACATTTGGGGAATCAGAGGACAACTTGTGGATCGCTTCTCATCACCACGTTATTTGAGGAGGGTCTCTTGTTGTTTACTGCTCCACTCATGAGGCACCAGGAAAATCCTCCCATCTCCCCTCCTCGCTTCTCACAGTAGGTTCACTCTGCTTATAGAAGCCAGCCGCAGCTTCTGGCTTCTTCCTGTGGGATCTGAGGATCCTCCAAACTCAGGTACTCAGAGTTATATGGAAAATGCTTTAGGCCTTTTCATTTCGTTTGTTTCATTTCTTTGTTTGGGATAGGGCTTTTTATAGCTCAATCTGGCCTCGAACTTAATATGTGCCCAGGAATGACCTTGAACTCCTGACCCTCTGGGCTCTACTGCCCAAGTGCTGGAATTATAGACGTGCATCACCATACCTGATGTATATGGTGCTGGGACTCAAACCCAGGACTCGCGCATACTAAGCAAGCAATCTCCCAGCCTCCTGGCTGAGCTGCACTCAGCCTGACTCTTATCTTCGTAAGTGAGGACCCTGAGACCCAAAAGATCGTGACTTACCCAATGACATACAAACAAAAGGCAGATATGATAGCAGCACTTTTGGAACTTTTGCTTGAATCTGCACACTGTAACCTTGGAGACTACACATTGCATCTGGATAAATAGAGCATTCATCTCTTCAAATGTGCTCTTACTAAGTAATTTAACACAACAGTAACATTTTATATGCCAGAATAACAAAGTTCTGAAAATAAAATACAGGAGATTTCAGGGAAACAATACTGTTCATTACATACAGATTATTTCTGGCTTCCCAGGGAAGATATTCATTCATTTCCTTTGCTTCTTACCAATATCAGGTGGAAAACCTTGATAAGAAATGGATTAAGGCATGCATGTTTTACAGATGAAAAGATTAAGGCTCAGAGGCCACCCATTTCACTAATCTTATTGTAGTAATGCGTCTCTTGGATTGATTTTGGTCTTTAGAAAAAAAATGAAAAGGCACAGATCATTTTGTGGGTATTATATTGGGTTTGAGACTTCTTTCTATGCCAGGAATTATTGTCATCTTACATGGAAACACTGCTAAATTTAGAGGATAAAATAATGGAAGTAACAATGATAACTGGCATATGTAGACTGCTTACTCATTTAATCTTATCATGTTTAATCTTCACGTCAGTTCTATGTTCTATTGCTAGACCCATTTTGCTAATGAGAACACTTAGGGCTCAGTGAGGTTAAAAATCTCCCTACGGGGCTAGAGAGATGGCTTAGCTGTTAAGCGCTTGCCTGTGAAGCATAAGTACCCTGATTCGAGGCTCAATTCCCCAGCACCCATGTTAGCCAGATGCACAAGGGGGCACATGCGTCTGGAGTTTGTTTGCAGTGAATGGAGGCCCTGGCGCGCCCATTCTCTCTCTCTTTCTCTGGCTCTTACTCTCTCTGTCTGTTTCTCTCAAATAAATAAATAAAAATCTCCCTAGGCCAGCAGCCAGGATTCAAACCAAGGCCGTCTGGCTTCAGACTTACTGCATTGACACCCTGTAGGATGCTGTTCTCTTCTTTAGAACAGGGAGTTGGAGCCTTGTTGGAGGAGGTGTGTTGCAGAGGGTGGGCTTGGGAGTGTTGTAGCCATCCCCCCTTTGCTAGTGTTCTGCATACTCTCCTGATGCTGTTCTCCACGTGCTGTGGCAGAGGTGACATCCAGCCTCTGCCCTACCATCTTTCCCCTCCCTTCACGGAGCTTCCCCTCAAGACTATAAGCCAAAATAAACCCTTTCCTTCCGTCAGCTGCTTTGGGTCAGGTGTTTTTGGACAGTGACAAGAAGATCACTGCAGCACCCAGCAGTGAGAAGGTAAGGGCCAAGGGTAGAAGGGAGGGCCTTTGATGGTTTTCCCCCAAGATAGTCATCACTGCCTCCCGGCCTTTGGTCATGTCGCTGGCACAAAGCACCTGACCGAAAGCAGCCTGTGGAAGGGAAGGGTTTGTTTTGGCTTACAGACTCGAGGGGGAAGCTCCATGATGGCAGGTGAAAACAATGGCACGACCAGAGGCTGGACATCGCCCCCCTGGCCAACATCAGGTGGACAACAGCAGCAGGAGAATGTGCCAAACACTTGCAAGGGAATATTGGCTATAATACTCATTACTTCACCCCCAAGCATATCTCCTCTAGGAGGCTCCAGTTCCCAAGTTGTCATCATCTGGGGACACAGCACCAAGAACACATGAGTGTATGGGGGACACCAAATTCAAAGCTCCACAAACATTTTCTTTTCTAGTGCTTACCCAGTTGACTCTTCCCTACTACAGTCCATATCATCTCACAGCACAAAGGCCTCAGTCTGCAGGTTTGATGAAAAGCAGGTGAATCCCCAGGCCACTGGCACCCTACATCATTTTCATTTTTCTAGACAGCACTTCAGGCCCTACTGGGGCAAGCAATCTTTGCCCTGAGTCATGGGCACAGCATGAATTACTCATCATGGGATTTTCTGGGCCTATACCTGGTATTAGCCAGGTCTGTTTCTTTCTCTAACCATCAGGCTCCCATTCATAAAATATAGGGATTGGAATCAGGTCAGTGTTTTCCAAGCTGATGAAAAATCATTTGAGAAATGACTTAGAACCAGACCCCATGTAGATCTCTGAATCTGAGGAAGAGGAGCAGTTTCTGAGGAGAGCTCAAGCCATTGGGCCCTCTAGGGGTTAGGGATGGGGGGAGGGGCAGGAAGCTAAGTGCTGAAAGGAGCCAAGGTGTCAAGAAGGGGCTAAGGAATCTGGTGATTGTGAGACTCTGTCCTGTGCGCATGTCCTCCACTTCCTATCTTGTGATAGCTCAGGAGGGAGGGTCCTTGGAGGCAAAGACCTTACAATCTGCTGTCTTATAATATTCCAGTATTACACGGATCTGTGGTATGTTGATTCCGTACAACTTTCCTTGCTTTCTGGTCCACTCAGGCTGTGCCCTGTGCCTTCCTATTTCTGTAACCTTGAGCTGGCCCCATAGAGTTCTCGGCACCCATAGCAGGAAGAGCTGCTGGGGTTGCTGCTCACAACAGGGAATTCAGCTGCGGCCACTCAAGCCCACCTGAGCAGCATCTGAAGCAAGAGGAGCTGGGCAACCCTAGGGAACTCCAGTGACGGCCTTCCGGTGCACGGCAGCTTCAGAGGGGAGGTAAGAGGCAGTGGGAAGAGAAGGAGAGAGGAGGGGACAATAAGGATAAATTATGAGCCAAGATGGGCATAGAACGCTGTGGCCCAGGGCTCATGTTAGGCTGGACCTATGCACTATAAATTCCTAAGGTCAGGTTTTCCTTTATGTGGAGACCAGGAGAGGGCCAACCCCTCCCCTCCAAGATAGTAAGCTACAAGTACTGTGGGGGTGTCAGTGTATGTTTTCAGGGGGCAGCCTCTAGTTGCCATCAGATTCACATGTGGTTAAACCTGTGGGGGCAGATCTAGAATCTGAAAATAATGTCCCCATGCTGTCACCACCCTGGTCCAAGCCACCTCTCCCAGTGTCAGGCCTATCTATACCCTTTATCTTCAGGCTCCAATCCACGTGTCTCAACTCAACCCTCACCTAATGCCAATCCCCTCACCCAGCCTGGGTTCCAATCGCCTTTTGCTTATGAGTCATGTGATCTCCCTAAGCCTGTGTCTTCATGTGTAAGACGGCCTGCTGGGGCTTCAGTTCCCGGTTCGGAAATGCACAGTGATCTACACGCCCTCTCGTATGTCTCAGCTCATCTTCCCCGTGAGCCTCAGACAGAGTCCCGGGCGAGGGAGGCCGTCCAGGTCTGGAAGCTGATGGCACTGAGGACAGCAGCAGGGCAGAGAGGAGCAAGCAGCCTGTGAGGCCTCCACCTCAGACCCGGACCCCCCACTTTCACTCCCCGAGGGTGGAGCCTCCGAAAATCTTTCGCCCTGGAGAAAGACTGCCTTGCCCTGCCCTCCTGTGTCTCCAGCACAGAGCCAATGGGTTCCCGGTGTGTGCCACGTCACAGCTTTCCCTTACCTCGCAGCGAAGCTGTAAGGACGCCCCGTGAATGACAGCAGCCAGTACACCACTTGGGAAAAGACAGGCTAACTACTGAGGCAGTAAACCCATTTAACCTTCTAGCTCAACTACATGCTGTCCATCTGACTGCTCCTGCAAGCTAACTTTCTGAGCTGACTAGGGAGTTATTTTTTGTTGTTATTGGTTTTGGGGTTTTTTGTTGGTGTTTGTTTGTTTTAAGGGAGTCTTTTTTCCCTGCTGTCCCTCAACATTAGGGGCCTGAGAAGTTAAGGGTCTTTGGCTGAGCCAGGTCTTTGACTGACGTGCCTTGCCACTGAAACCAGTTCACCTGGCTCCAAATAAGACAAATAGGCCCTTTCAGGAGCTAGCAATTAGGCAGCATTTCAATTTTTTTCTACATATTTTTATTACCTTACATTTAAAACATTTATTGCCTTGCTAGCTTCCGGCAGCAGCGCCCAGACATAGATGAGAAATAAGACCTGCAGAGTCCTTAAATTCTTGGCTGAGGAAAGCTTCCGGCCCTACACAAGACTCTGCAGAATGGGAGGCCTCCGGGGACACTCCCCAAGGAACTGGGCCTGAGAAGGTCAGGAATGGGTGGTCTCGGGGCTGCTATGCAGAAGAGACATAGTAAGCCCTGGCTGGTTCTAGAAGGAGCTATATCCCAGAAACCTGGGAGCCACAAGAGGGAAGGGGAGTGAAGTTTACTGAAAGTGTCCATGGGACAGGTCCTTTGGGGACATTAGTGCTTATTAAGTACCATCATCTCACAGCTGCTTTATATATGTGAAAACCAAGAGTCCCTGAAGTTACCTTACTTCAAGGTCACGAGACTGGTCAGTCTGATCAGCACCACTCACAACCTTGTAACCTTGGGCTCCATCCTTCCCTCTCTTGGCCTCAGTTTCCCTATCTGTGCCCTATGGGTGCACTAACCATATACTGATGCTCAGAAGTTTGAATGAGGGATGGAAAGATGGCTCAGCCATGAAGGCACTTGCCTACAAAGCCAAAGGCCTCAGGTTCAATTCCCCAGTACCCACATAAAGCCAGATGTACTAGGTGGCACATGCATCTGGAGTTTGTTTGCAGTGGCTGTGGGGCCTTGGTGTGCCCATTCCCTCTCTATCTGCCTCTTTCTCTGTCGCTAAAATAAATAATAAAATAAAATAAAGAAGTTTGAATGAAAAACCCATACATTATCTGTCCCACATCACGACGCATGCAGTCTTTGCTGAATGAACAAGCAGAAGAATGAATGATCGGCAGTGCGCGTTCAGCACGACCGAGAGCTCAGCTGTTTCTCTGTGACTCATTTTTCTCTGTGACTTGCAGAGCTCACACTGAGGCCACAGCATGCCAAGTTTCCAAACCAACCTTTATAGCTGGGCATGGGAGGCATGCCTTTAATCTCCACACTTGGCCGGTAGAGGGAAGAGGATCATTGTGAGTTCAAGGCCACTGTGAGACTACAGAATGAATTCCAGGCCAGCCTGGGATAGAGAAAGACCTTATTTAAACCCCCCTCCCCCCAGAAAAACCAATGTTCATGACATCTGCAGAATAGCACTACTCCAATTGATGGGTTTCTCAGTCCAAATATTCTATGTCCAGTGGGCACCACACCCGAGAGGTCACTGGGGCCCTTCTCAAGTGACTGTGGAGGCCTCTTTCATCTCAGAATGTTCCCCGCTGGGTTAGAGGTAAGACGTATCTGTTCTCCAGTACCTCCAAAGTAACTGTCACTGGAGGCAAGACGCCATGTTCCATCTGTGACAGACTTTTCTTCCTTTCAATGTGCCTCTTGGGGATAAGAGCTGTCTCTGGGGTCTTGTTGTCTGAGGCAGTGCCTGGCATCTGAATAGTGCCCATTAAGCACATGTGAAGTAAATAGAACAAAAAAAAAAAAAAAAGTTGACCATCAACATACAACACTTGTTAGCTGTTTGGCCTGGAGGCCAAAGCATCCTGGTACCCAGCAATCTCCCTGCTTTCCCCGGAATCTAAATGGAGGAGAACATAGTCCACTTGCTCATGATTTGTTAAGACGCCAGTTCCCCGGAGCCATGTGACTGGTTCTCATTGAGCAACACTTAGAAAGGAAACCAGGGAGGTCAACAACCACATAGGGTTCCTGCAAAGAGCACCTTTTACAAGGAGGCCTCTTGCCCTTCCTCGTGCCTCAGAGTGCACTCACCAGGAACAGATCAAGCCCGATAGCTCTCTAACTGCAGATTACATCGCTGCAAGAGATCCTATCTGGATGGACAGGCGCTGCCTGTCTGAGGTCCATTGGGGATGCCTTAGGACTGCCCAGCTCTGTCTATTGTGGATCCTGGCTCCACCATGACAAGCTTCTTTTACTGCCATGCTGCAGGATGGTATCCTCTAAGTGGTTAAGTCTTTGACAGCCAGGGCTGGGGCTCAAGCCTTGGCTCCATCACAGACCACATAAGACTTTGGTCTTTGGTCAAATTATTTATTCTCTCACAACCTCAGTCAAAACTATAGAATGAGGATGGTAGTAATATAGAGGGGAAAATATAAAGGGAGGAAAAAAAGGCTTGTAAGTATTGTGAATGTTGTACCTGGCCCTTAGGAATGCAACAAGAACCATTTTCTGCTGAAGCACATGTACCCTGGGTCTGCATTCTATAACCTATGTCGTCACCCTCTGGATCAGAAGCTATGTGAGATTAGGAACCCAGGAGACCAAGCAAGAGCCTGATCATAGATGCTCATCACTGACCTATTGAATGAATGAACTTCCTCTTCCTCCCATGTTGTAGTATTGGCTTATTTTCCAGTAGCATAATTAGACTGAGGTCCTAAGAAAGCCCCAGTGAGTCTATTTTCCTAGTACCTTCCATGTGCCTGATTTCTCTGAGGCTCAGTTTTTCCACCTGAAAGAGGGGGAATACAAACCGTGCTTGGCTGGGCTTCTGAGAGAGTAACCTGAGCTAATGCACGTGGACCACATCCCATGATGTCTCCATCCTCTAAGAGCCTTATGGTGGCAACGATGATTGCAACCAATGTACACAAAATGTACACATTTCGCCTCCACAGTCGAGTGTGGTGAAAGTGAGCTAGGTTGTACTCAAAGGCCATAACCATGTGAATTTATCAGTAGAAAAGCTTAGCATTCTCATCTCCTACTCACCAGGACATGCACTGGATAATTAACACAAGGCCAAGAGTAGCTACGTAACTTGCCCATGATCACAAAGCACTAAGCAGCGGAGTGGCATTAGAACCAAGTATCTGGCCCCACACCGTCATGAGTGAACTTTCCCTGGTCAGTTGCCTCTGATGCTTTTTGTCAACCTCAGCGCTACCGATATTTTGGATCAGAAGAGCTTCCCTGTGCATTGTAGGATGCTGATGCTGAGCACGATCCCCGCTGGTCTATATGAAAAGATGGAAAGCACAGGGCTTAGGGGGTAACATCTTTCCCTTCCTGAAAGTTCACCCCTGCCCCCTGCCCACCAGCATCTCACGGCCATTGTCTTCTGGGACGGGAGTTGCTGGAAGAGAGGTTTTAGCCCTGTGCCATTTCTTGTCACCTCTGTTCCAACTGGAGACCCCAGTATCACCCAGTAACCCAACTCAGATATATAGAAACTACCCATGCCCCCCTCTCTCTCTCTCTCTCTTTTTTTTTTTTTCATTACCCACACCTTATTTCTTACATGTTTCTGCTCCTCTCCACACTCTATTCAGCTGCTCCAGCTCGGACTGCCATACATCACCCCTGGTCCACCCCTTCAGCCAGCCTCTTCCTCCTCCAACTCTACTCCTTCAAGTTCAGGGTGACCACCAAATGCAAATCTGGTCACTCGCTTCTTTGGCTATTTCCTGAAAGTAACCCTCTACTCCTAAGCCGGGAGTGGGCACCCAAAACTCTTGGAGTGACCTTCTATCCAAGCCCTAGCCCCTCACCATGACTACAGCCTAACCTGTCTGCCTTCTTCCCTCACCCTAAGTTCTGTCCAGGCAGGTGGGCTCAGGCCCTGCATTGTTCTCCACGTCTGGCAGAGGAGGTATACTTGGTCAGTACCCAGTACATATTTGTTGAGTGGTTAGATAAGTGGATGGATAGACGCAAAGATGGATGGAGAGAGGCACCCACTTATGATCCAAGTTGAAAAGCCTGTGTCTATTGCAGAGGCTCAAAAATATTTTAGGGGTGACCAGCTTTCTGTTCTAATATGTCTCCCCACTTTCAAAGGAAGTTCTTTCTACTGGAATGCTTCAGATCCAGCCAAGGGGATGTATAGGGTGAGATAGATAAGAAAAAGCACATCACTGGCTACGTATTTGACAGCCCACTTCTGAGCCAGAATTTTTGTATAGGAACTAACAATAGGAGTGGCCACTTCTCCAACAGCAAGGCCCTGCTCCCTCGGATGGAGCAATGACCTTTATTTGGGGAAAAAAATGCACAATAATCATAACCATGTTTATTTGGCCTATGTAATTTCAGTCTGTCAGGGGGTTTTCTTTCCAGGGTGGGGAACAGGTTTGTTCTAGCAGAGAGGCTGCTGGGGCCAGTGTGGCCACATCCAGCCAAAGTGCACACACACATCACCAGATCCCTTGTTCTCCTCCTCACCCTTTCAGCTTAGGTCTGAGGCCCAGAAGGGGGCCAGCCAGCCAGAACTTGGAGCTGGGGACAATGACAGCTGCACCTGCCCAGAGCCAACAGGATTTGTTCCTCTGGATTTTCCACATCATCGATTCCCAAGATCAGACCTGATTGCCCATGCACCCTCGGAGGCTTGCCAGGGGCAGGGTGGGGGCTCAGAGCAATTTTGTGTCTCAGTTACCTGGAGAGAACCATGCCAGAAAGGGGCGGACAGATGGGACTCTAGTATGCTACCCCCCCCCCACCAACATACACATGCCAAGAAGGTAACTGGTAGGAGCAATGGAGCCAGCCGGGGGACAGAGCCCAGATAAGGGGTCAGCTGAGGCCAGATTAGGTGGGGAAGAAAAGCGGCGTCTGCCTTGTTGTAAGCCAGGGAGATGTGAGCAGAATGAAATCACGGCTCTAGTTCATGGGTTCTAGAACTGGAGCTCAGGACTTTATAAAATATTTTTTTGTGAGCAGAGAGATAGAGAGGGATGTGTGTGTTTGTGTGTGTGTGAGAGAGAGAGAGAAAGAGAGAGAGAGAGAGAGAGAGAGAGAGAGAGAGAGAGAGAGAGAGAGGTGTGTGTTTGTGTGTGTGTGTGTGTGAGAGAGAGAGAATGGGCATACCAGGGCCTCTAGCCACTGCAAACGATGTCCAGACATATGTGTCCCCTTGTGCATCTGACTTCATGTGGGTAGTAGGGTACTGGACCTGGATCCTTTGGCTTTGCAGGCAAGCACCTTAACCACTGAGCCGTCTCTCCAGCCTGAGTCCAGGACTTTTCAGTCAGGATGATTTAATCAAGGCTTCTTCTTTTTTTAATTTTTTATTTATTTATTTGAGAGCGACAGACACAGAGAGAAAGACAGATAGAGGGAGAGAGAGAGAATGGGCGCGCCAGGGCTTCCAGCCTCTGCAAACAAACTCCAGACACGTGCACCCCCTTGTGCATCTGGCTAACGTGGGACCTGGGGAACCGAGCCTCGAACCGGGGTCCTTAGGCTTCACAGGCAAGCGCTTAACCGCTAAGCCATCTCTCCAGCCCTAATCATAGCTTCTAAGAGAGCTAAGAGACTTTAGTATCCTGAGGGACTGAGTTCCAGCTCCTCTTTCCTCCCTTTTCCTATGTGTGGCCTTGGGCAAATTCCTTCTCTTCTCCAAACCTCAGCTTCCTGATTGGTAAAATGGGGACGACAGGGAGGATCACTGAGGCAATCAATAGATGAGGTGCTCAGCGTAGGACCAGTGCGCTGCGGATGCTGCGGTGTTTGTAGTGAGAGTTTCTGCACGCTCCTGGGATCAGGCAGAAGGACGAAGTGAGCAGTCTGGTGAGGGGAAGGAAGGGGGCCCCAATAGGGGCTTCCCTTGGTAGGATTATCAGAGACCCCACCAGGCAGACAGCTTCAGAACTCCTTGAGAGGGGAAGCACAGGCAATAGGCTCTCTGCTCGTTGCGGCTGGTGCTAGTGGCTATTCACCTAACGACCGCTCTCTCCTGTGGCTGGAAGGACTTAGTCTGTGCAGGTAAAGCCCACTGCCATCAGAGAACCTGGGAAGAGCAGGTCCGTTCCTTCCCCACCCCTCCCCCCAGCCTCCCGCACTTGGGCATGTGATCCATTCACGGAAGGAAACATCCTTCACTTGGTGGATGTTGACCTGCGGTATCTGGGCTGCTGGAAGCTAAGCCACTACATTGCAACCCTAACAGCATGGTTCAGAACTGAGTCACTTCTGGTCAGTTTTTTTATTATTTGAATCAAAGATAAAATCATCCTAAGCCAGGCATGGTAGCCCGTGCCTGCCCACCATCCTAGCACTTCAGTGGCTGAGGATTGTGAATTTGAAGCCAGAACAAGCACGAGGCAAGACCCAGTCTCAAAAACAAGCAAACAGAATACCATCCTAGCACCAGCCTTCCTAAGCCTGAGAAGGACACCTTGACGTGTCGTGAGTCTGGGCCTGGGCTGCGTCGTAGGTGTTCCCCTGGCTCCTTGTTACCCTTCTCTGGCTGAGGTGGGAATTGAGGGTCTCAAGTTCTTGAAAGCGGTGGATCTGAGCCCCTGTCAAGTCTCAACATGACACACCTCCACAGAGAATTTGTGGCATCATGAGATCTCAAGTGTCTTCTGTGTACCCCGTGACCTGGTGAGAGTACAGAACTAAAGCATTCGTCTCTGCTCGTGAATTTAGTAAGCACTTACCCCAAACCACAGTACCCCCCAAACTATTAAGATTTGCCTTTTCTGCTGGTCTTCCTTTGATGCATGTCCCTACTAACCCTACTGTGGTGCCTCAGGTTCCTTCTCTGGAAGAAGTTAATATCACTTTTCTGGTGGCCTCATGGATTCTGACTCAGCAGTCATGGTTTGAAGACCCCTTGGAAAAACAGAAATGTGCTGCTTTGCACTGAGGTCTAGAGTGAGGGCTGACTTCCTCATCAGGATCACATGATGGATAAAGTATAGTACTACGTGTCTGTGATCTCAGCATGGGGAACGCCGAGGCTGGAGGATCATGAGCTCTAGGCTAGCTTGTGCTACTTAGTGAGATCCTCTTCCCCCGCTAAAAGGAAAAGAAAAAAATTAAAGTAGGGCCGGAGAGATGGCTTAGCCGTTAAGGTGCTTGCCCATAAAGCCTAATGACCCAAGTTTGATTCCCTAGTACCCACATAAATAAAACAAGATGCACAAAGTGCTTCTGGAGTTGTTTGCAGTGGCTAGAGACCCTGGTGTACCCATTCTCTCTCTCTCTCTCTCTCTCTCTCTCTTTCTCTCTCCTTGGCAGAGTGGTGCACACTTTTAATCCCAGCACTCGGGGAAGGGGGGGAGGGTAGGAGGATCACTATGAGTTTGAGGCCAGCCTGAGACTGCATAGTGAATTCCAGGTTGGGCTAGAGCAAAAACAAAACAAAAAGCTAAAAGAATAAAAAGTCATATGCCACGTGCTCTGGAATCTAGCAGAGCCTAACTTTGAACACCGGTTCTGCCAGTTGTTTGCAGCATGACCTAGACAATCAATTTTTACCTCTGCAGGTCTCAGTGTCCACACGTCTCAATGGGACACATCGTGCCCATCTCAAAGGGTGCTGTCAGCACGCACCTCACTCAGCCAGGGGACATTGCATGTTCAATAGACAATAGCTTTTTTTTTTTTTTCTTTTTTTTGGTCTGCTATTTGTATTCTTATTAGTATTAGGTCTCTAGTCTTCTTGAAACATTCTCTTTGAGGGCCTCAGAAAACTGTCATGATAAAATTCATTTAAATGTGAGAGTCCATCACATAGACTATGCAGAAACAAACTAGGACAGACTCAGACAGCCAGAGCTGGGGAGCACGTCCTCAGCCTTCTGTTCCCTTCCTTCATCCCACCAATAGGAACATGGAGCTCAGAGAGGAGAAAGGACTTGCCCAAGGCCACATAGCCAGGCCTGGATCACTTACATTTTAGGGGGGTACTCTACTGAAGCAGGAGCACTTGGAAGAAGGAAGCAGAGGAAGTTGGGGTTCATGGCTGTACAATCCTGGGGAGAAGACAAGGGGGAGTGGTGGAGAGAATCCAGACCTTCCTCTGTGCTGGAGACTGAACCTGGGGTTAGGCCGGTGATCTACCCTGAGCTACATGCCCCAGTCTTGCTTCTTGTCTTGATTAGTGTCATTTGCTTGGTCCTCTTCCCTGCCGAACTCCAACGTTTGTCCTTGGAACAAGGTGGATCCAGGCTTCCAGGATGTCGGGCATTTGGATGTCCTCTATTACGAAGGATGTGCTTGAATGCTAGGTTTTAGGCTTCAGGGACCTGCGTAAGAGAGTTTACCTATGAATGGCTTGATTGAGTCTACACCTCTGGGGACCTACTGGCACGAAGAAGCAGTGACAATAAAGACAATTCATCCAGGACCCTGTCTCAAGGCTAAGGGTCTAGTGAGGGAGGTTTCAAATTATACAGGTATGCTCTAACAATAGATTGAGCTGAACAGTCACAATTTACCACACTCCTGTGAAAATATGTAACCCTGCAATGTCAATGTCTTCGTTCAAAGGCGGGTGTCTACTTCGGAAGGAGTGCATAGAGTACATTTGGAATCTCACATCACAGCGATACAGTGATTGTTAGAATCTCACCATCATAACGCACCTCCAACACCATAGATGGCTCTACCACAATCTTCTGAGTCATGAGTTCCTGAAGAGCAGATACTGATTGGGAAACTGAGGCATTGAGACCAGGGTCTCAAGGTCATAGGATTCAACAACAGCTGAGTCAGGCAGAGGCCAGCAACCCTCCCTTATCACACCACACCCCGCCCCTTGCCTGGCTGCCTCCCAGACTGCTCGTGTCTGCACCTTGCAGTGGCATGGGCCCATTAACTCTCAGGCAAATGGGTTCTGGGCGCGTGCAGGCAGCAGGTCCCAGGACAGCTTAAACAGGCCTGGACTGCCTGGTGCCTTGTGGCAGCCGCCCCCTGGCCTCTAAATGATAGTGTAGAGCACTTGACTGTTTTGAGGGTAAACAGGAGGGCTGGAGTGACTGTAGAGGGTGGCATGCGCCTCTACCAAGCCAAAACACAGAGCAAGTGCAGGGCTCCTCCTGAGCCCTGGGGGTCACTGAGGCCAACTGGAGGCAGTCTGGTTTTCAGGCTGCTGTCAAGGTCCTTACAGATTGTCATGAGAAGGGGGCATAAACTTTGGTCCACCCCCAGCAAGCTCTCACTCATTCCATCCTGGCAGCCTCAATGTAGGGTAAGTGAGACAAGGCAGAGTTAACCCACATCTCTCAGCACAGAGAAAACACTGGGGGGTGGGGAGTTGCTCTGCCTTCACCTCTGTCTCCCCGGACCCCGGTACCATGCATGGCTTCCTGGCCAAGAGACAGCCTACGCCTTAGTCCTGGCTCTCCCATTCACATGGTGTGACCCGGGGCTAATTATTTAACTTCTCTATGCCTCCGTGTTCTCATTGCTAAAATGCAGCTATTGGGCTGCAGAGGCGGCTCAGCAGTTAAGGCACTTGCCTGCAATGCCTAATGACCCTGGTTCAATTCCCCAGTACCCACATAACGCCAGACGCACAAAATGGTGCATGTCTCTGGAGTTCATTTGCAGTGGCTAGAGGCCCTGATGTGCCCACTCTCTCTCTCCTTGCAAATAAATAAATACATTAAATTAAAATGAAACTATTTACATATATACAACATGTAAGTAGAAGAACAGATTAATGGGAGTGAAAAGGCCTAAGTGAGGTCAGAGGAAGAGGTGGAGGGAAGGCTAATCAAAATCTAAGAGGATAAAAATAAGTCATATGGAAACCTACTTTTTCGGACAATGGAACACTCAGAGACCATAGACTGTTACTAGAAAATTTTCAGTGCCAGGGATGGGATACCTTCCAGTGAGCTGTTGGTCAGGGAGGTCCCTGATACCCCCAATACATTACAGGCCATTGCCGAGGCCCTTGGTTTCCCACCAGGAATAGATGGTCAGATCATATTGCTAAAGACTCCACATACTTGGGCTGCAAGGTCACCGAGAAATCCTGCTGGAGCTGAGCTAAAAACCTCCTCTATGTAGAACAGCTGACAGAAAGAAGGAAAAAGCCATGCTGCATACAGTTCAATGGGAGAGAGAGAGATCACCAGTGAAGATACCTAACAGTGGACATTGTATGCCTTATATTTGGCCAGACATGCCAAATGAGCTAATGGGTGCAATGGCAGCATATCTGTTAGGGGGGAAACCACCCACCCTCTAATTTGACTGGAGGTCTGCCATATGGGAGGGAATACATCCCTGATACTAAAAACATATAACAGGGGTAGTCATGAGCCCTAGGGCTATAATGTCTGCTGCCGTCTGGCTAAGTGTATATACTATGCTCATCAAACTTCCCAATATGTACTCCTCTTAATGTTCATACCCATATATTAATGCTACTCTCATTTTTGGTTAGAGAATCTTCTCATTTCAGACCGCGGTGATCTTGGGATGACTCAGAAGGCACCATGGTGCTGAGGAGTACTCAGCATTGAAATATCTCTATCATACCTTCCAAGACTCAGGGTCTATTGCAGAAGAGGTGGCAGAAACAATGTAAGAGCCAAAGGAAGGGTAGGACTTCTTACAACATGCTCCTCTAGACACAAAATGGCCTGGATATCCAGGACCTCACAGTGCCTGACACTACCTACACAAGACCATCACAATAGGAGGAAAATATCATGACATCAAAATAAAAGAGAGACTGATTGAGAGGGGGAGGGGATATGATGGAGAGTGGAGTTTCAAAGGGGAAAGTGGGGGGAGGGAGGACATTACCATGGGATATTGTTTACAATCATGGAAGTTGTCAGTAAAAAATAAAAATAAATAAGTAATACAGTTATTATGAATATTGCAACACACCAAAACCTAATGGCTGAGAAGCCCACATAGTTTAGTCCTGTCTTTCAGGAAGCAGCTATACCCAGCTCCCAGTGAACATCACCGTGAGGGCCCAGGAGTGTCAGACTTGTAGATACTTTGAGAAATGCATGAAACTGGACATCTGTGTGTAATCAGTCTTCTGATTTTTTTGTTGTTGTTGTTATTGTTGTTGTTTTATTGAGGTAGCGTCTGTCTCTGGTCCAGGCTGACCTGGAATTAACTATGTAGTCTCAGGGTGGCCTTGAACTCATGGTGATCTTCCTACCTCTGCCTCCCAAATGCTGGGATTAAAGGTGTGTACACCATCAGGCCTGGCTCAGTCTCCTGATTTTTAAAGGTTAGTGGCTAATCACAAATTACTACGCGAACTATAGAAACTAGTCTTAAGATTGGTTTTGGCCATTGGGCCCTGTTGTTGGGAACGTCAGATAGAATCCCATCCTCAATTTGCTATTGAAGGGCCTAAGAACAGAAGAAATAATTTGCCCAACCTTGAGCTACCAACTGACAGCCAGAGATCCACACAGCCATTAGTGGGTAAGGGCGGGGTTCCTAGTACACCATCTTGGGCTTCTTGGCGTCTCTTCCTTATGGTATGTGATCCTCACAAAGCTCCTATCTGTACCAAAGATCACCAGGGAACAAGAGCCTGGATTCAGAATCAGCACTGTCCCCCCACCACTGATGGGACTGGAACCCAAGCCTTTTCCTATCCCAAGAGGACCACCCCTGCCAGGCTGAGGGGAATGGCCACCCTTGAACTCTCTCCCAAATACCCAAACAGGGTACCGTGCCCCTGGCAAGAGAGAGTGCTGAGTGTCAGACTGTCTTGGGAAATAGTAGTGCTGTGTGAGTATTTTCTCAGTAAAATATATCAAATGATGGAAAAGATGAAGTGTATTTCCCCTAGTTCCTCTGCCTTTCTCGGTGATAAGTCTGTCACCAAAGGTAATATGTCACTTCCTTAAATGAACCTCTTTTCTCTCGGGACTCTCAAAATAGCCCCCTGAGGGATTGCAGTTGGATGTTGGGCCAGCCATCCCTAGACTTATGAGACTGGATGAGCCTCAAGGTTGGCAGCTATTTGGATAACTTTTGGCTGTTGGGAGGAAACCCGTGCTCTGGGTCACATCTCCCAATTATGATTGGTGGCCATCTGGGTTAGAACAAAGTCTGGTGGCTCATTGCCTCTGGGTCTCTCTGGAAGCCAAGCCTTGTCAATTCATACTTCTGGAAGTTGCTACGTATGGCTATATAGGAGTATTTTTCATCTGCTATGCTCTCTTCAGTATGTTGGAACCAGTTTATAGCGAGTCATGCTGTTTCCCCAAAATTTATAGCTGGGATATGGATTTTCAATTAAGAACAACTTGTGGAGCTGGGCGTGGTGGTGCACACCTTTAATCCCAACACCTGGGAGGCAGAGATAAGAGGACTTCTCTGAGTTCTAGGCCACCCTGAGACTGCACCGTGAATTCCAGGTCAGCCCAGGCTAGAGCAAGACCCTGTCTTGAAAAAAAAAGGGGGCGGGGATAAATTGTTGTATTTAAGTTTAATTAAAAATAGTTAAATTTGGGTGTGGTGGCTCATGCCTTTAATCCTAGCACTTAGGAAGTAGAGGTAGGAGGATTGCTGTGTTTGAGGACAGCCTGGCATCACAGAGTGAGGTCAAGGCCCTACGTCAAAAAGTCCTAAAATAGCAAATAATGCTCCAGGTGACTGGAAGAAATTTCATATCATTCTACTGGGAAGAAAATGGTTGAATTCTGGCATATACTGTGTGAGGCAAATGAGAATGGCCTTGTCTTGAACACCGTCTTAGGAGAATTTATCTGGTCGCCCTTGAGGCAAGTGGTGTCAGGTCTGGCTATGCAGGGCTTGAATTGTGGGTAGTTGCGGTAGGAAGTCCAAGAGGACCCTCTGCCCCTAATGTCCTCCGATGATCCAGAGGCACGCGAAGTCATCCTGGAAGCCACATTAAGTTGGTCAAGACAAACCAGGGGACAGAGAACTTCCTTCTGCGTGTGTTTGTTTATTTTTAATGCGTGCCAGGAGTCTGGCATTGTTGGCTTGGGCATTCAGAGGCCTGGGTTCCAGTGCCAGCATCAGTGCAGTGAGTGCCGTGAGTCCTGTGCCTTGGACGAGCACTCTGGAGGCTTCCGTCTTCTTCCCTCTGCTTTCTGAGTTTGTTTCCTGCAAAGTCCTTATCCTCTTTGTGGCTCGGTTTCTTCACCTATAAAAAAGATTTAATAAGGGTTTGGGTCACTGGGGCCTCACGTGGATGAATTGAAATATTCGTTTACGGTACTTAACAATGTTAAGATGCACCCAGCACTCCAAACCCAGTAGCTGCCGTTGCTCCTCTATCCTTAGAACGGTTTTAAGCAACTTTTTCCATGAGTCAGGGAACTTTAGGACCTGCCCACTGTCTTGGAGTCAGATGGCCTGTATTTGCATTTGGGCTCAGCTCTGGGGTTTGAACTTTGGGCTAGATGGTCAAAAGCCCTTAGTGTTCTTGATCATGAAATGAGGTGGGTAGATGCCTTGCAAGAATCTTTGTGCATGCATTGAAGTTGAGTGTGAGAGTGTAGTGTGAGTGTGTTTGTGTAACACCAGTGTGCTGCCTCTGACCTGATACTTTCTCTCCATTTCCCCTCAAGACTCTCTCTCTCTTTCTCTCTGATCTGTGAGAGGCTGACAAACTCCAGATTAAAGACCGGTGACAGTGTAGACTCTTTCTGCCCCCAGGCAGGGGCATTTGCATATGTTTAGAGAATGTGGAACATGAAAACATCTCTTGTCTCCTAAGGGTGGATTGCAAATAGTGGGATTACCAGCCTTCATTCACCCCCTCCTGTCATTCCCTGAGAGCTGTGTGGTGCAGTGGCCTTCTGAGAACTTGATTCCATTGGCGCGAGGGGAACTGAGGGGAAGCGAAACAAGTGATTAGGGAAAAGTAAACAATTCCGAGACAAACACAAATCAATTAGGTAGACTCCTAAATCTCCTTTTCAGCCCTTTGGGTCTCTTCTGTTTTCACCCGCAGGAAAGCAACGCTGACAGCCGGAGTTGTGATTCCACAGCTCTCCTTGGGTCAGGGAGACGTATGTATGTTGCTACATCGGATGGGGAGCAGATAGTTGACTTTAAAGAACTGCACGGTGCCTATTTCTCTTCTTCTCCTCTCCCTCTTCCAGACAGGACTTGGCTGTGTAGCCCAGGCTAGCCTCAGCCTGGGATTCTCTTTTCTCTGCTTCCTGAGTGCTGGGACTACAGATGTGTCATTTCTATACATATCCCTCTGTATTCATTTTTCACGTGAACATGTCATGGCCATCTTCCCATTGCATAAAACTCACCATTGTTTACAACTGCCGAATCCAGCACTGCAGTGCCATGGTTGATTGAGGCTTTGCTTCTTTCTCGGGATCTACGCGAGTCTTGTGCTTTCCCGGTGCCCTCTTCACCACACAACCACTGCGCTGAATGCCGCCTGTGGGCGCAGCTCCTCAACGGTCTTCATGGTCCTGGTCACCATCCCAGAAGTGTAACTGCTGGTCAGGGTGAAAGGACTGCTGGTGCCCTGATTTGAGGCAGGGATTTGTTGACAGCACAGCATTCTAGAGAGTTTGAAGACCCGAGGGGAGTAGAGCGGGCCACACTGACTTCATGCTAGGAACAGCACATCCACAGATGGTCTCACCTGTGGATGGGACACCACCATTCACCATTCACCCTGATATTGGGGGGGGGGCGGTGGGCAGGGGTGGAGAATAGTCATCATGCAGAGAGGGACACAGAAGCTTCCAAAGAGGAAAACACACACCTAAACTGAGGCATTCTGAGGCCTCAGCTGAAGGATCCTGCACCATCACCAGCTGATAGCTGTTGCTATGGGTCTAGCCATACACAGAAGATGTCTACGGAGGGGCGGTGTGTGTGGGGGAGACCCAGAAAGGTTTCAAAAGGAAACAGTGTCTGCTGTCAGGGTAGTGGAGAAGCCCAAAAGGCCACCTCTGTGCATATGGCTGCTGTTACTAATGGTACTGCCTCTTATTCTCACTATAACCATTCTCTGTACTTTCTGGCTAATGTTACCTTTAATTGAATGCAAAAAAGAAACCCCCCTGCCCCTCCCTGCCCCACTATCTAGGTCTCTGAAAGAAGTGGGGAATGCTCCTTCTTTTTCCAATTCGTTGCAAGCAATTGCTTTGCAGTTGAGTGGTGGGGTCCAGCAGGACAAACTCACTGAAATCATGGGTGGCAAAAGTGCCAGTCAGGGCACTGACTTGCAGTAACATTTCTCACCCCATGGAACCCACAAACCAGAGAGGAAGAGTTCTTCCAGAAGTTCAGGGTCGTTGGACCTGAAAAGAACCTCTGGCTCATGGTCATTTGAACAACTAACTTGAGTAGCAAGGAAACCGAGGCAGGCACGTAACTGGTGGGCTGGCAAGGAGAGACATCATGGCAACGGGCAGCGTCTGAATTGCTAAAGCGAGAAGCCAGAGCCTGGCGTGGTCCATTGGTCCTGTCCACATGGAGAATCTGGGCCTCAACCCCAGAGCCCTTCTTTCCTCACTCCCAGTTACCTTCCTGCCCAGCTGCCCTGCTCCAGAGCTTGGTCGGTGCTTGCAGATGTTAAAAATCAGTGCTACAATATTCCATCTAACCCAGTCCCCAAGGTAAAGGCTCAAGACAAACATCTCTCTTAAAAGCAAGGGGAGATAGCTCAGTGGTTAGGGCGCTTGCCTGCAAAGCCTAAGGACCCAGGTTCAATTCCCTAGAACCCAAATTAGCCAGATGCACAAAGTGGAGCATGCGTCTGGAGTTTGTTTGCAGTACTTAGAGGCACTGGCATGCCCCTTCTCTCTCCCCCTCTCTCTCTTTCTCTTTCTCAAATAAATAAATAATTTTTTTTTTTTTAAAGCAAGGGGCATCCTTGGCTGAGCTTGACTTGGTTGACTGCCTTTTCCAGTCCAGGCTAGTTCCTTGGAGAGTAAAAATTCTTGGGCTATAGAAGAACAAGAAAGCCCTGAGCTCTGAGCCTGCCTCAGATACTGACTGTTCATGTGTCCTTAGGTAGGTCGTTTCACCTCTTGAAGTCTCAGTCCAGTCCCTCATTATTAACAACAGCTAAGGAATGTATGTGGGGCGTGTATCGGATGACATTTATGGAACACGTAGCTCAGGGCTTGGCAAGGAGATATCAGTAAAGTGTACTTTCTTCCCTTCCACTCTTCTGCTGAGATTTTTCTGTCACCAGCATAGAACCTACCAAAAATCCTCTGGACCTTCGGCCAGGGCTAAGTACATGGTGGACAGAAGCTAGAGGGGTCTGAACAGAATCCTAATACATACTCTTTGGGCTCTGCAGGGTTCTAAGTTGCTTGGGGAATGTTGTCTTGGCCACTGGCCATCTAGCATGCCACCCTTGCCCTCCCCACCCCAGGGTGCACTGTCCTCTCTAGAGGGCAGAGGATTCCCCCGTGTTTCTTGTCCCAGTCAGAATAGAAATAATGGGGAAGGCAGGACACATATACCATTGCAATGGCACACTGCTTATTCTGTCCTCTAAGTCCAGCCAGGCCTTAAGGCAGGCAGCATGTGCCCAATCAGCCAGCTTGGCGGTGTGGTGCCTCCCTCCCACTTGCCTCTTGCAGCCTGCTCAGCCTCAGCCCACACAGCCAGCCTGGGTTTCCAAGGCTCATGCTGCCCCCTTGAGGCTGTCTGCCACAGCAGTGTGGCCGTGAGACCTGTGTTGGCTGTGCAGAAGCTGGGAATGGAAAGTCTAGTCTGGGACAGGCAGTCCTCAAGGAAAGGCCATCAAAAGACCAGGAAGACTCTGCTCCGGCCCTTGGTACCACTTGCCCACTGGTATTCAGAACCCACCACAGTGCACCTGCGTGGTAATGGGGTATGAGGGGGGGAATCCTCACGTTGGAGTTGTTCAGCTGCTTCCCCGACTTCTCTCCCTGTAAAATGGGAATCATGACAGTGTCCCCATACACAACCTTTAGAGGTTGCTGACCACCAGGAGACAATAAGAAGCATCATGATTTATGTTTAATTGAGCTGGGCACTATGCTTTGCACATATCACCTCATTAAATCCTCTCCATAGACAAACTTCTGATGGAGGAACTAGTAGTGTCCCCATTTTACAGTTGGGAAAATTGAGGCTCACTGAGATGTAGTGAGCTGCCCCAAAATTATACACTCGTAAAGAGGAGAGCTAGGCTGCATGCTAGGTGCATGGGACACCAGCCTCTTGTCCTTCACCCACCACTGTGATCTGCCTGGATTAATTCAGTGTACTTTCCACTGGTATCTCTGCACCCCTCTCCTGTCTGTGCCCTGTTTCTTTTTCACCCCTCCTCAGCTCTTAGTTGCCTTCATTTGCCCTGTGTGTCAACTTTTCCCAGCCACTGCCAGCAGGACATTTGGGGCACTTCTACTCAGACTATGACACGGGAAGCAGTGACCCACAGACCGTTACTCGGGACATGGGCTGCTGACAAAGATTCCCTGATCCAGAGCCCAGTCACAGGACAGCCCAGAGCCTGGGCGATGCTAAAGTGGGCTGTTTCAGGCTTATCGTCCAAGGCACTCCTAGAGCACTCTTGCAAGGGTGCTTGCGTCTGTCAGGTACCAAACACTGATGACTTGCTGACTTCCAGACACCAGACAATGTCTTCTCTGAATTTTTTTAAACATTTAATTTATTTATTTGTGGTTTTTCGAGGTAGGGTCTCACTGTAGCTCAGGCTGACCTGGAATTCACTATGTTGTTTCAGGGTGGCCTCAAACTCTCAGTGATCCTCCTACCTCTGCCTCCCAAGTGCTGGGATTAAAGGCATGCGCCACCACTCCCGGCCTTTAACATTTATTTTTATTAATTTGCAAGGAGAGTAGAGGGAGAGAGCAAATGGGTAGGTCAGTGCCTTTAGCCACTGCAAATGAATTCCAGATGCATGCACTACTGTGGCCTTACTCCATTGGGAGCAAAAGTGGGAAAATTTCAGGATGGGAACTGCTATTCACCATGAGTGAGGGCTTCCTAGGGTCTTCTTAAAATATTGTACATGTACTGTGTGTGTGTGTGTGTGTGTGTGTGTGTGTGTGTGTGTGTGTGATGTGTGTAGTGTGTGCACGTGTGTGTGGGATGCATGAGCCTATTGTGGGCATGTGGAGGCCCAAGGAGAACACTGGGTGTCCTGCTCCACTGCTTATCTACATGTCTCCTTGAGAGAGTCTCCATTGATTCCAGAGCTTTCCATTTTCACAAGCCCCACTGACTCTCCATCTTGTGTTTCACGTGGGACTGGGGTTACAAGATATGCATGGTCATTCCCAGATGTTCACCTGGCTGCTCGGGTATTGAACTCAGCAGCCTTAGGCCCTCATGCTTGGATAGGAGCATTCTTATCCCCTGAGCCATCTCTCCAAGGATCTCAAGAAAGCACCATCCTAAAGTTGCCCTTGAGTCTGCAAGAGGTCACAGGGAAAGAACATGCATTATGCTATTTTAAGACAGAAATTAGGAAATGGTCTCCACTGACCGTTCCCAGAAATCCACTGTCCTTTACTCACAGCCCTGAGCGCTGGAGACAGGTGATGTGGAAATAGCTGTTCCTAATTCGCTACTTCCTTGTTTTTGACAACAGTCCCCACTCTGACCTTGGCGTGCGGCAGAGGCAAACTGTCTAATCTGGGAATCAGGAAGTCTGGGTAACAGTTCCAGCTTCGTGGCCAGCTGGCTGCCACCTGGTCAGGTCACGAGGTCTGCAGACCTCTATCTGCTCATGGGTAAAGGCAGAGAGTTGAATGCAGTAAGTTCCTGGCTTCTTGACTTTTGCACATTTCAACCAGGAAGCTATCGCTCTGTCCAGCTGGCTATACTGAACCATCTCTGTGCCTCACCAGACCCCAGCACGGTGGAAAGGACCAAGGCTTCTTCTTCCAACCTGACCACTAACTAACTGATGGCACATGTCTAGCCCCAAGGGATGAGCCCATTTCTTTATCTACAAATGGGAGTCACTACCTTTATCAGATGACAGGGACAATACATCTTACATATCTACCACATGTAGTAGGTCCGCAGGAATGCTCTGCTGCTGACTAACAGAACCCACATGGAGGCAGCTTTAACTAAACTACTGGCTTGGAAAAAAAAAAAAAAGAATGCTGTTTCTGCTCCTAAGCAACGAGAGCACAGTTATTCCTGTCAAAGACCACGCCAGTAACGGGCATGCATCAGAGCCCCTGTCAGCACACCAAGAAGTCAAGAACTCTGCCACACTCCCTAATGGGCTTAGAAATAGCTACAGATCCGAACCAACCATTGTGAACACTCAGGCTTAGTCTAGACACTGTAACTGACTTCCTGTATCGAAAATAGAATATTTGAAGAAGCTAGTCATTCTCTAAAATGTCAACCCAATTTTTTTTGCCAGATATGCTGCTTCCCCATGTTCAGCAAGTTTCAAGATAGAAGGCACCTTGAGGAAATCTAGTTAGAAGCTCCCTTGACAAATACAGAAATCTTAAGTAACATGGGCAGATTAATCCACAAGGAGCTGTAATTAAATGGTGGGTCTGCTATCATTATGCAATATTGTATTTTCTACTTCATACGGCCCTCTCACATACATGAACTCACTTTGTGAGTTCCTGAGAGGAATTCAACAGGCAAGGAAGACCAAGTTCACCGTGTTGAAGGAATTTGATCTCCATCACCAGCCGCATGGCTTCATTGCCAAGGCAGGCCCAGAAGTTGTGCGTGGCTCTGGGAGGCATCAGAGTGGCTCTGAAGGGAGCCCAGTGCGCTCAGCTTCCTGGGTCAGAAGTGTAGCCTTTGGGGGGAAAGAGGGGAGGTTCATGGATTGAGATGACCTTTGGGGGTGGGAACAGAGTGGTCATGTGTATGCCCTGTGTCAGGGAAGATGGGTTATGTCACTTCCAAAGCCACCTATGCACCTAAGGGACATGCCAAGTATCAGGAAATGTGACTCATGCCCTCAGGATGCTGGTGGCTGCCTGCATAGCCGGTGGAACTTCATGGAGCCAATGTGAACAGTACTGGTCAGTAACGTAAACGTGCGTGCTCTAGTGCACACGTGGATGGTTCTCAGAAACACTGTGATGAATGGGAACACACATACACACACACACACACAAGCATGCTGACCAGCTGATTGCAATGACATCAAGCTATGGGCAAGATAATCTGATCTGCCAGGAAGAAGTTAGACCAGTAGTTGCTTGCAAGAAAAACAAGAATGACTATGAGGCCCACTGGAACTTTAGGGCAGATGGGTAAATGAGTGATTGTGGTAGGGGTGGTTACACTCGTGTATAAGTTATTTAATTGACTTAATTGCACATGTGTATGTGTGTATATCTAAGCCAGGGTCTCTTACTACTGCAAACAGATACCTTTCCAGCATTATGTAGGTGGCTGGAGAATTGAACCTGGGCCAGTGGGCTTCGTTAACAGGCACCTTTAACCACTGAGCAATCTTCCCAACCCCCACGTGTAAGTTTTATAAAAATTTGGCAGCACACATTGAAATGAATGTGTTTATTATACATAAGTTATGCTTCAATAAAGTTTATTGCCTAAGACAACACAATATTTGCTCTTTGTGGAGTTTTTAGTCTAGAGGAGAAAAATAAGTTATTTCATAAATAAATGTGACATAATTGTGATGGGAATAAGAGCTAAGAGGGACATTACATGGAGCATGAGGATATAAGAGGGACTTGGTTTGTTCAAGTAAACTGAGAAAGCTTTCCCAAGGAAGTATCATACATCTGATGTTAATGCATATATGGACCAGGTTACAGTACCTATGGACCAGGTAGAAGATGAACCAAGCAGGACAGCACGTGCTAAGAGTCTGTTGAAAGGTTGAAAGGACTTTGGTAAGGATCTCTGAAAGAAAATACATGTGTCTGGAGCAGAGGAGAGATGCTAAAAGGCAAGTTAGAGGCTTGAGATGATAGGAGGAAACCATGTAGCTATGATCAGTCCTGGATAAGAGCCGGCATTTTTCCTGAGAGAATCAGAAGTCCATTGAAGTTTGAGGACTTGTGGATGACCAGCTCAGTTCTGGGATTAGTGCTCACTTCTCCCTCCGCCAGGTGGAAGGTTCATGAGCTTCAAGCCCATTCTTACTGACCTGTGCAGCCCCTAGAGAAATTTCAACAGCCCTGAATAGGAGGGAATGCAAAGAACTTTCTGAATGAGTGACAGAAAAAAAGAAAGAATGGATAGGTGGATGGATAGATGGGTGGATGATGGATCAATAATAAATGCATGAAAAATAAATGGATAAGAGAATAATTGACAAACATAGATGATGATGGGTGGATAAATAGACGGATAGATGGATGGATACATCATGTTAGGATGTGCTTTTCTACAGTCACCTGACAAATGACAACTTTAGAGCAATTTAATTCTTCTCCCCAAATCGAAGGCACAGTGCAGAGATTAGAAGCCTGTACCTCCATGTTGCTAACTACAGACCCTGACCTCTGAGCACACAAGAAATCAGCTCCTGGGTCACAGGTCCCTGAGCCTCTCAGGCGCTCTCTCCCCTGCATAGAAAACTTGTCTCAGCATTTTTTCTTTCTTTTTTTTAAAAAATATTTTTTGTTCATTTTTTATTTATTTATTTGAGAGTGACAGACACAGAGAGCAAGACAGATAGAGGGAGAGAGAGAGAATGGGCGCGCCAGGGCTTCCAGCCTCTGCAAACGAACTCCAGACGCGTGCGCCCCCTTGTGCATCTGGCTAACATGGGACCTGGGGAACCGAACCTCGAACCGGGGTCCTTAGGCTTCACAGACAAGCGCTTAACTGCTAAGCCATCTCTCCAGCCCTCAGCATTTTTTCTATACCCACCGATGGTTCAGGCACACAGAGCATTCTCATGCCTCACTGCAGACCACACATACGTGCTTGAGAAAGCGACTCTGTCAGACCCGCCAGGACACTGCCCTCAACTCTCTGCTCCTCTGGGAAAGCCTTTCCTGCTTACCTGTCCCCATCAGCCATCACCTTGCCTCATCTCTTCCCTGACGACGGTACATGGCCTCTGCTCCATTCTGGTGCATTTCTTCACTGTTCGAGCATTGTCCTTGTGCTCCGTTCTCTAGACTCCTGCGTTCACCATGAAGCAAGGTGAGGTGAGGGGAGACAGACTACAGGCGAGTTGAAGCAGATTGCTAAAAAGACCCAAGGGGCACAGAAAAAACTATTAATATCAATATTCTTTCCCTTGAGGTAACATTACTGAATGATATTGGACATCAGTAAATAGAATTTCCCTCTGACTCTTTTGTTTGTTTGTTTGTTTCTGTGTTCTCTTGCTGGACTTGCCATTGCTTTTGACTCCGTTTTCCCCAGGCATCCAGTGCTACCCTATGGCTCTTGGTATTTGTTGCAGTGCCTTTGTGTTTCTTTCCAACAAATGACCCCTAACTCATGCTTTCTCCTGTGGTCTGTTCATGACCTTCTACCCTACAGTCAAAGTAAGCCATCATCTCCCCACAGTGAGGAGACACGTGATGCTGTGTGGCACCAACGATGGTTCCAAACTAGGAGACATCATGGAACCGCAGACAAACTTGCAGCGTGCTACATGAGGAAAAAGGTCTGTGTTCTTCGTATGTTATTTGAAGTAGATTTATTTCTCCTCTGATCCTTAAATGAAAACCCAGCTGTTGTTTCTGGCCAGACCATAGGTTGATATTTAGAACAAATTTCAATTAAGCAATGAGGGTACATACAGTGTCCGGTTGGGACAAAAATCATGGATTTTCAGTGAAGAAATATGTGCCCAAGTCCCATCTCTACACAGCTGGGAAGGCCTGGCTTGCAGAGAATTGGCCCCACAACCTGGGACCCGATGTGGACCACATGGCTCATGCTGGTGATGGATTTTCCACCCTTTATGCACAAGTATCATTTAACCCTCACGGTGACACTAAGAGCCAGCTTCTCTTCACAGGAAAGCCAGCTGAGCGGGCACAGATAAGGAATGAAGTGAGCTTCTCCTCCGGTGAGGTGTTTTTCAAGTCAAATGTGTGTCCATATTGTCATTATTATTACTCTTGAAAACTCTAGGATGAGTCCTGCAGCTTGCATGACAAAGGGTCTCACCTCCCAAGCTACACTGTGACCCATGCTGACAGCCATGTATTCCTCACCCCACCCCATGCCCAGTGCCCACCGATGTGCACATCTGAGAGGCTCATGAAATACCAACTGATTGTCCAGAAAGGGCCTTGCAGAGCTGGAAGCTGTGGCTTTTAAGCGACTAACTATTTTCCCTCTCCATATATAAAGCCAGCTGTGGGCTGGAGAGATGGCTTAGCTGTTAAGGCACTTGTCCGTGAAGCCAAAAGACCCAGGTTCCAGTACCCATGTAAACCAGATGCACAAGGGGACGCATGTGTCTGGAGTTTACAGTGGCTACAGGCCCTGGTGCACCCATTGTCTATCTCTCTATTAGCCTCATTATCTCTCTCTCAAAAAGATCAATAAATAAAATATACAAAAATATCAATAAAACACCTTAAAGAAGGATGCCTTGGCATAAAGATAAACATAAAAATGCAGAAAATTCAGAAGCTTTAAAGATGGGAAGGGAGCTGGGTGTGGTGACACATGCTTGTGATCCCTGTGATTGGGGACTCAGACAGGGGGTGCTTTAAGTCTGAGGCCACCCACAACTACATAGTGAGACTTTATCTCAAAAAGAAAAAAATAATAAATATGTAAATAAGTAGATAAATAAGTGAAGGAAAAAGTATAATCCTTCCACCCACAGGTATCGTTTTGCCTTATTTCCTCTCAATCCCCACTGTGCAAAGATTTATACTATTACTCTTGACTATTCTTATAAATGTTTACAATAAAAAGAGTATATTAACATATGGGAAGTAGGAAAAAATTAGAACAGCAATGTTAGTTACATAGATTTAACTGATAACATTTTACATATTCTGATTTGACTTCTCCATATCCCGTTTTGAGGAACTCTAACTGCGAACCATCACTTTCATGGAACATTGAAGATTCATGGCTGGTTCTTTATGATTTCATGATATTCTTTGTGGGCTGAACCGAAAGTCACCTCACTCTTCTGGCTGCTGAGCATGCAACAGGCCGGTTCCTATCTGCTATGTGTGCTTAGAGGTGCCAACAAAGGAAGTCTTGGTAGAGGCCACTGGGCAGCCTTACACAGCAGTCAGACCCCAAAATCCACCGTGCACTGGTCAGTGTATGTCTGAGCTGCACAGGCGTGTGCCAGCATCTGAGGCTAAAAATGACTGTGCCTCCTCTCACACACGAAATCTCTACACAGCGTGGCCCTGCTCACTCCTATGGAAGGATGCTCAGAGACAGAGAGCTAGGAAAGATACCGTGGCACTGGCATGTAACAGTTTAGGTGGAACAAAAGAGAAGCACAAGTAAGGGTGATCTATGTGTCTCTGTCTGTCTCCCCCACACATGCCAGATTGTCTATTCTCAGTGCAGAGATACACTATGGACAGTCTCTTATGAATCTTCCAGAACTGACCGATCTTCACAGTTACCTTTGCCTCCTATCTATTCCCTTGTCCAGCTCTCTTATTTCTCCCTCTCTGCTTGCCTCTTTCCTTCCGTCCCTTTGTTTATTTGAAATAGGGCCATGTTATGTTGCCCAGACTGTCCTGGACCTCACAATCCTCCTGACTCGGTTTCCGGAGGGCTCATTACAGACACGGGCCAGTTATCTTCCTTTTTCAGTGTATCTATGTACCTATTTGTCAACCCAAACTCAGGGTGCTCGAGAAGAATGGCCATCACAGAATAATTCAGAGGGGGCATGATGGATGAGACCTTGGTTTTCCACTCTAGCTACAAACCAACTTTGTAACTTTTAGCCAAAATCTCTTGCTACTCTCTGACTTGGTTTCCTCCCATGAAAAGACAAGGCCCAGTCCGCCCACTAGTGAACCTTGAAACATGGAGGGATGGAAATCCGAACAGTTCTAGAAAACTTTGCTCTCCTGGGGCCTGTTGTAGAAAAGGAACAAGGGTGGTTTCCAAGCCAAGTTGGAGGAAAGAACAGGGTGGGTGAGGACAGCCCAGCCGCCACAGCACTGTTTGGTCACCCAGAACCCCAGAGCCCAGTGAAGGGGACAGGGTGATCTTTCATAAACATTACCTCACGTGTTTTGTGGGAGATAAGCTGTTTGCTAAACTTTGTCAGAGGAGCAGGCTTGGGTGAGCCCTCCGCGTGACCATCACCAGGACGGTAGCCGCCTGCTCGGACCGGCTGTGGGGACCTCCAGCTTGGCTTGCCCAAAATAAAGGAATCTGCAAGTGGAGCTGGTTCTATTTAGTGTAAATAGAGACAAATGCTCTTGGGGTTGAAGGACAAAGGGGTCACGTTGGGAGAGAGACTGCGTGCGGCCTCCTCTGTTCAGGATCCGGGGGTCTGTGGGCACCCTGGAAGCCACCCACTTTGCCACGTAGGGAGTTGACCCCTCATGCGGTACCAGCTTAGTCTAGGAGAGGTTTTCTATGATGGGTTCGCATCAGATCAGAGCCTCTTCATGAAGTCACCCTACAGGCACATTTGTATCAAGTTCCACAGGAAGGGCCTCCTCCCAGAGACAGGCTTAAGCTTCAGGACAGCCCTGTGTGGGACAGAGAGGAGGTGACGTGACGACCACCGCTGACAGAGTGAAGTGTCTGGGGTCCTGGAGAAGCTGAGCTGACCACCAGCTCCCCTGCCTTCCACATTCTTCCTCCTCTGAAGCTCAGGACTGAGTCCTGGGGGTACTTGCTAGTAACCGCCTTTCCTCATTGGAGGCACTCCACCTGCAGCCCCACACCTCTGCATCAGGATGGCCTCCCAGGAAGCAGAAGTATGCAAAGGGCCTCCATCAAAATTCAACAAGCTTGACTGCTAGCCCAGGCCCCAACCTGAGGCAGCCAGGCTGTGTCCTGCTTGCTTTCCCACTTATGGTTGCTGCTATGTGAACAAGTTTACAAAAGAAAAGTCAAAGGAGCTCACCATGCTTTTCCTTCCCCTCTTATGCCACAGATCTAAAAGGAGCTTCCCAGCAGTGTTTTCACTCTGAACTCAAATGCCTATTCTTATTTTTATTTATTGTATTTATTTGAGAGAGAGAGAATGGGCACATCGGGGCCTTCAGCCTCTGCCAATGTACTCCAGATGCCACCTTGTACATCTGGCTTATATGGGTACTGGGGAACTGAACCTAAGTCATTTGGCTTTGCAGGCAAGGGCCTTAACTGCTAAACCATCTCTCCAGCCCCCCTGTTTTTGAGGTAGAGTCTCACTCTAGCTCAGGCTGACCTGGAACTTACTCTATAGTGCCAGGCTGGTCTTGAACTCACAGCAGTTCCTCCTATCTTAGCCTCCCAAGTGCTAGGATTAAAGATGTGCACCACCATGCCTGGCCAAATGCCTGTTCTTTTTATGGCTGAGTTGGATGCCTAGGCTTGGGCCTGCAGAGTGGGCATGCATGAACAACCGCCTTTGGGAGGCATATGCTTCTTCTAGACCCATGTTCTCCACAGCTCTTACTGACCATGGTCAGTAGCCAAACAGACCAATACTGTCTTTGTAATAATAACTATCATGTGTGTGACTCAGCATTTGCACTTACTTTCCTTGTGACCTCTAGCTGAGTGACTTAGCCACTCTAAGCCTCCAATTCTTTGTGTATAAATTGGCAAAAGTAACCATGTCTACTTATATGATAGTTATGAACATGATTACCTTATATATAATAAACCTAAACTGTGATTGATACATAAGTTAATTCAATATATAACAGAATGAATATATTAAGACAACAAAAAATTGCTGTTAGACACTGTGCTGTAGAAGTGTGCTGTGTGTATAATTCCCAGAACAATTTGCTTTGTTTTGTTTTTTTGAGGTAGGGTTTCACTCTAGCCCAGGCTGAACTGGAAGTCACTCTGTAATCCTAGGCTGGTCTAGAACTCATGGAAATCCTCCTACCTCTGCTTCCCCCAGTGCTGAGACTTAAGACATGTGTCACCACACCTGGTCAGAACAAATTTTGAGATTTCAATATTATCATAATTCTCACATCACACTAAAAGGAGAGATGAACATTACCTTGGCTCCTAGGCCTGTACTTGGGGCATCCGAAGTCCAATAGGGGCCCTCTTATTCCAAAGCCATGTTTCCACTTTTAAGGGACTGATTAGTGTCAAAGAGAAAGACTGTCATCCATTGTCACCTCTCTTCTTTAGTTAAAAAATCAACAGCCAGGGCTGGAGAGATGCCTTAGTGGTTAAGTGCTTGCCTGTGAAGCCTAAGGACCCTGGTTCAAGGCTCGGTTCCCCAGGTCCCACGTTAGCCAGATGAACAAGGGGGCGCACGCGTCTGGAGTTCGTTTTCAGTGGCTGGAGGCCCTGGCGCACCCATTCTCTCTCTCTCTTTCTCTCTCTCTCTGCCTCTTTCTCTCTCTGTCTGTGCCTCTCAAATAAATAAATAAAACAGAAAAAAAAATAACCACAGCTATGACAGCAGCAACTAAGAAACTTACATACATGCCCCCTCCAGTGTGGCAAGCGGGCACCATTGACCTTGGTTATGCTGATCTTCTCGCGAGCAGGAAAACAGTTAGCTGGGCTTGTTTAGGAAATCCCTAGTTCGTACGACACCACAGGGTAGGGACATGGCCTCACTGCCTTGGGCTGTCCTAGCCACCCCCGTCACACCACCTGAGAACGTGGCCCCTTACCTCAAGCCTGTCTGGGGAGCTCACCATCTTGACAGCCACTGAGGTTCTCAGCACATGCTGGCTAGTCCTGAGTTATTTAAACATCCTGTTACTTCTAGAAGCCTCTGTCGCTGCCCCCAGCACCAGGCCCCTCTGTGTTTGGCTTTCACATTCTGCACTTCCTAATTCCATTCCTGGGGCTTAATTATGATTACACAGCTTTATTACACAGAGTTGATTTTAAGTAATGGCCCTAATTAAGAGTGAATTTTAATTAAGCTTAATTCAGAGCCTGCCTCCGCTTGCCAAGGATTTGCAGCCTCAGACAAGGACAGGCTGCCTGAGCAGAACTCACACGTGACGTTGAGCTTCACGGGGCCGCTGCGACTTCTCCACCACATGGGTTCGCTCCATCGCCTGGCCTCAGAAGCGCACATCCTCAGCAGGCTGTAGTGGGCAAACTCTATTCCACCTTCCTTTCCCTCTCGAGCCCTGGCAATAAGCAAACAGAAGTCACTTGTTCTGGAGGTGAGGAAGCTGAGCCTTGGGGTGTGGGGGGAAGTCTATCCATCACACTGCTCACCCTGCTTGGAAGTTGAAGTAACTCTGCTTTCTTCCCTCCACCTGCTCATAAGACCCACTTTACAGATGAGCACACTGAGGGGACCATTCAGTCAAGTCAGGGGGAGACAGATAGCTCTGATCCCGATGTGATCTTGTTTCAGCACAGGTTTCCAGGGGACAGCAGTGAGCTGAGCTCAGCAGAAGCCAGCCTGACTCAAGTGGCCCCTTGGTCACTTTGTCCCAACCTTGGAGGGTCACGTGCTGTGCCGGTGAGTTCTGTCACATCTACCTCTACAAACACTAGCAAGTGGGAAAGAAAAAAAAAATCATAAAGCTATTTATTAAGTGAAATTTTACCCTACACTTAAAGCTGATGTAAAACAAGGTTACCTCCAAATCACAGCTTCCTTAAACATGCTCAAGACTAAGGGATGATAATTGGTCCTTAGCTCAGGAAATAAGTGAAGACTTCAGACTGCAAAGCTAAAGATTTTCTCCCGCATGTGCTGAGAACGACCAAGGGCTAGAAGATAACTTTCTGTCACCATGGTGTTCAGTGGGAAGACCTGTTCAAGTACCACCTAAGATCGGCTCTCACCTGCCCGCTCTGGAGACACTGGACAAAGCAGGGTGGTGCCACCCTGCACTGTTGGGTGGATGACAGGCTCCCGCACAGAAATCCAGCTCACCTGACCCCTGCCATGGCTCAAAGCCAGGTGTGGACATTCCTTTGGTGTTTCAAGTGAAAACCCAAGTGAAATCGATACAAGGAGGAACCCGTTCATGGGCACAAGCAGGCCCTGACCACCATGTTGAATGTCATTGTCGCTCTCTTCTGTTGGATGATAATAAAAATCACGCACAAGGAAGCCAAGACCTAAAAACTCCTTGACTTTCCTGGAGGGAAACGGAAGGTGAGAAAGAGGATCCAATTACCTTGGAAGAAAAAGCAGCAGTTTTACTCACAATGCTGTACCTAAAAGCTCAGATTGGAAACGGCCATTCAAGTATGTCCCAGGCTAAATTAAAAGGGGAAACTGTATGTGTAGGGTGGGTAAGAAATTATGTCTCAAGCTCCCACCATTGTCCAACTTCTGATTGAGGGAATCTTCCTTAGGCTGGAAGAAAAAAAAGAAAAGATAAACAGGCTTAAAACACAATAGATAAGCACACTGATTTTGATCATACAAACCACACAATGCTTCCATGAAATGTTTGGAATTTACAACCCCCGTTTGCTGATTCTAACCTGACAGCAGGATTCTCGTAAGCAGAGCCAAAGCAGGAGCTGCTGGTGTTTTCCTAGGGGTCCAGGGTGTGTTACCATCAGAACTTAACTGAGCCAGGTGCTTACATGTACCTGCTCCACATCTTGTCCACCTAGAAAACTCCACTGCAAGAGCAGAGGGAAGCAACACTGGTTGAACTATCAAGGAGTTACAGAAACTAACTTGTACCCAACCATGCAGCCCACGTAACCATCAGGCTCAAACCGCTAACTCATCCTCTCTTACTATTTTTTCTCCAGCTATGTCAAGGCAAGGCATAGGAGTGGTTTTGTGACCACCGTGGGTGGCTTCCCAAGGCAAACACATTATTTTCTCCTTCCACTGATAGCTACATCTACACTTGTTACAGGCTGCATCCTTGTGCTGCGAAGTTAGCAGCCTTGGAACTCTAGGTCTTGTTTCTCTCGTCTATAAAATGGGGATAACAGCAGCACCTACCTTGTAGGATTGTGGAGAGATTTTAAAGAGATGGTGCTTAGCACAGAGTTAAGTGTTCAGCAGACTGTCAGTGGGAACTCTGGCTCAGGCGTGTGCTGCGGTTTATCAGCAGCTCCTGGCCTGGCTGTTGGAGAAGAGACTTCTGTGTTCAGAAGTTCCCCAGTGCCCCAGAGGAAGCAGTTCAGCGGCTCAGCTGAGCTTGGCCAGGGTTGCAACAGCTGTTGCTTGATTTTCTGAGGATCCAAGCTGATGGGGATGGGGCCATAAGCAGCTCATGGAGAAGATGGAGACGTGTGTGAAGCTTCACTGGAGATCCACACGGACTGTGGCTCCTAGGAAAATTCTCGCAGGCTTCGTGTGTGCTGGCGCCCATCTGCGCGCACGCATGTACACACGCACATGCATACATACACATACACGCACACGCGTACATATACACACACACACACACAATCTCTTCCTTGCCATGCGTCGCCCTTTCACACCGAGCAAAGCCCAATTCCTGTACTAGCATCTGAGCGCATAGCTGTCCTGACCTCTGACAAAACGCGCTGCTTCTCCCCTAGTGAAGCCTAATGCACTTCAGCCTGGGGATTTATATCAAGCAGTAAAATCCACAGGACAGAAAAAAAATGCAAATTAATTTTACAATATAATATTATCATTGTCAACATAAAAGACTCCTATTCACTGTTCCTCAAAAGAAAATACGCCATAGTGTCATTTGTTTCAGGGAATGCAAAAAAGTTTCAACAACTAACAGGGCATGTTTCTGAGCAAAATATGCCCCATATATGATGTTGGGACGCATATTGTCAGTGGCCACTTGTGTGTCTGTGTTCTTGCAAACAAACCCATGGGATGGAGTCAAAGAAGGTCACCCCTAGCCTGCCTTTATACCTACAGGTCATGTACCTACCTCTGTCCCCAAATGAAACAAGCAGTATAAGTTTATTCAGAGAGAGAAGCAAGCCCTCTGAGACGAGCCATGAACGCACGCATCTCAGGATAAGCTGGCTGCCCGGCTGCTGGCTTGGCCCTGGAGGGACCTCAGTGGACCTTGAGTGCATGAGTGGTCAGTGTTGGTACGAGCAAGGGGAGGTTGGGAAGAGAAGATGTCACGGAGCAAAGGGGAAGACTGTGACTCTCTTCATTTCTCTAGGATGTGCTTTTTGTTTTGTTTTTCAAGGTAGGGTTTCACTCTAGTTCAGGCTGGCTCAGGGTGGCCTCGAACTCACTGCGATCCTCCTACCTCTACCTCCCGAGTGCTGGGAGTATAGGTGTGCACCACCACGCCCGGCCTAGGATGTTCTTTTATATTGCTATGCCTCCTCCAACTGCTAATGATCACTCACCACGTTTCCCTTGAACAGGATGCTAACAGGCCAATGCTGTTGGTGGATCTGACAGAGAAAAAAATGTAACTGTTCTTTTAATTAAGAGTTTGGGTGTCATATTAGATATCCAGTCACAAGTGGACCAGGTCTAAATGTATAAGGCTTTAAACAGCAATAATTGCCTCAATGAACAATATATTCTAGGTGGTTCTCTCACTATGAGGAAGTAGACAGGTACAATGGGCACTTGGTATCGTCAGGTATCGGTTCTAGGGACCTGTAGACTGCTCTCCAGGGATGCTCCAGTCCCTCACATCACATGGCATCACATTCTCACATATCTTATTCACATCCTCCTATATAATTTCAGTCATCTCTAGGTGACTCATAAAACCCAATGCATCAAAGTGCTAGGTAAACCATTGTTAGACTGAGGGGTTTAGACAGGAAGCAAGCCAAAATATGTCCAGAACAGATCCAAGACTTTTTTTTTATTTTTGCATGTGGGATGGATGGATGGATGGATGGATGGATGGATGGTGTGTGTAAGTGTGTAAGTGTGGTTTATGTGCCCTTGTGTACCCCATGCACTCACCTGCAGCAGGGAGGGGCGCTTACCTGTGGTGGCTACAGCAGGACATCCGCATTCTGTTCCGTCGCTCCTCCACCTGGCCTGGTTCGGATCCAGAGTCTCGTTACTGACTCCAGAGCTAATGGAACTCCAGCAATTCCTGGGTCCCATCTTCCATGTGGGACTAGGCTTACAGGCATGCATAGACACATCCAGCTCTTTCAGGGGTCTCTGGAGAGTCAAACCCTGGCAGTTTCTGGCCCTCCCTCATGCTTGCACAGGAAGGACACTTAACCACGGAGCCATCTCTGCAGACTTAGATCCAAGTTTTCACAAATATTTTTGATTCATCCTGGCTGAACCTTTGGGTGTGGAACCTAAAGATTTAAAATCCAAATGTATTACTATAGCCAACTCACAAAGAGAGGCCGGTGGGAGATGACATGAGTTATCCATGGTTGCCCAGCCTGTGGGAGGGAGAGTTGAGATGTATTCTCGGGTCTTCTTGGTTCCAGAGGCATCTATCCCAAGCCTCCATACTCTCTTACATGGCAGAATCTTGTGAGGCTGTGCTGGGTCCCCTGCCATGGGCCTTACACTCAGTCCTTACAGGGGATGGAGGTATTGTCACTCCTCTTATATAGATGCAAAACCAATGCTTAAGATAGGGAAATCATTTGTCCAGGTTGCTTGGATATCAGGCAATTTGATGGGGATTTGAACTCCAAGCCCTGATTCTAGATGCTGTGAGGGAAGAAAGAACAGAGGCTTGAAGGTCCTTACAGATAGATGCCATGCCTCATGTCAGTCTACACTGCATGACTGTCATGATTTTATCAGGCAAATAAGTGACCTCATGTCACATCTACAGATTTGGACAGAGTCTGTCCCCCATGTTTGAGAAGATGGCCAGAAAGGAGCTCTTGACAGTCCTTCACAAGTGTGCTCTGGCACTCATGGTGAACTGATGGAGACATTGACAACCAACTACAATCAAAGAAGGAAAGGAAATCATAGCCCAGAGAGGCAGATGGCTTCTCTGCTCCTCAGCATGAAACATGGTCTTGCTACTCAGTCTTGACCGCTACAACTCCCTCAAATTCCAAATGGTACCCTCAGGGCCATGACCAGATCCAGTGTGTGATTGGTTCTATCAGTTAGCCCTTATTGAGGGCTCATGGAAACAGAGGGAGCTGATGGGCCAAGCAGTCAGTGGAGAGGACAGATTTGTTTTTCTAACACTTGTGGTTTGCAGATTGTGGTGAAACAGACACGAATCAGACAGAGATAAGCCAGACCAGTCAAAAATTCTTAGTAAGACAGCGAGAAAGTGGGGGAATCATCAGACGGAGGACGAACATTAGATGCTGAACTCCAGGAAGACTTCTTTAAGAAGATGGCATTGACCAGAGACCTGGTCCCGGGCAGACCTGGTGACATATTCCAGGAAGGGCAGTGTCTGAAGATCATTGCTTTGGGAAGTCACCCACGTCAGAGTTTCCATGATGACACCAAGATCACATCGTTCCTCAACTCAAATTCTGATCAACAATGAATCACAGCCACCCTCCGAGTAGAGTACCACCACCCACACCTCCAAACCGCCACCCAACCTGCCACACCACAATGACAGTTTGTTTGACCAACAAAGAATATATTATGCCAAAATACACTTGGCGCAAAAAAACATCCACAGGGACACAGGGAGGGTAAGGACTACGTTTCTTCTTTAAGCAGCTCTCAGCTTTGATATTCATGACTGCAGGAAAGATTGGCACCTACCTGCCGGGTGGGGCCCTTGTTGTCAAAGCCCACAAAGTCAGTATGACTGCACGGGTCAGGAAATGGAGGATCTTTGCTAAGTGACTAGGGGAACAGGAAACCGCCCTGGCTGAGCGCATCACACACCAGCCCTGAGCTGGCTCCTTTACCTCAGCAGTTCCCTCCCTAGAGGACAGCACTGACAGCTCTCCCTTCACATCCAAGGACACCGGGGCTTTAAGAGACAGAGCCACATCCTCAAGGCCACACACAGCAAGTAAGTGGCAGAGCCAGAATTGACTGCATCACATCACTTACGAATTCACTGTCAATTATATTCACCGAATATGTTGATCACGTGGTAGCTTCCAAGCCCCTTGGTAGAAGCCCCAGGCCAGCGTGATGTGGACGCGTTGTCAACATACCTCACCCCCAGTTCCCATCAGTGCCATGGCTATCTTGTTTATCTTATTGCTGCTCCATTTGGCAGATGACAAGACTGACAACTGGAGGGAAGCAGTTCCTCAGTCACTCAGCTCCCACGGGGCAAAGCGGGGATTCAAACTGAGGTAAGTCTGGCACCTCTTCTTCCCAGAAGGTGACTGATGCTAAGAGAGAGAAGAGAGTAATGCTCCGTATTTCAGCAAATGACAGAAACATGATGGGGAAGTGAAAAACATCGACTCTGAACAGGAAAGTGGATCAAGGGGAAAGGACATTTATGGTCAATTGAGGAAATTACAAGGTGAGTGGGAGAGCAGATAAACATGTAGATAGAGGTCATAACAATTTTGGATTTATGCCAGGAGTAACCGCGGTGATGACATTCAAGGGCATGTCTTTATGCTTAGTATGCAAACAGTGAATTCACCCCGGGTAGGGACCATTGTCATGCAACCCTTTGTATGGTCCAGAGAAAAGTACGTACACACATGTGCATATATGTGTGTGCAGGCATACAAAGAAGCAACTAACAAATAAGATGAAGTGTCCACAGCAGACTAGTGAATATACTTACTTGTCCTTAATTTGAAATGATTTCCAAAATAAAACTTAAGAGATAGGAAGAGAGAACATTTCCCTATATAATATAATGAGCTCAGGGGAATTTTGTGAGTTCTACTCCAAGGGTGGTTCTACTTATTCCCGTGCCTTGATTCCCTGCTTCTCTCTGAAATGCCCCCATCACTAACTCATTCTTTTTGCCTCGCATGTGTTCGGTGTTAAAACGCATGTAGCCACTATTCAGCATTCACAGCCTAAGCAGATGGAGCTGCTAGCGTTTATATGGACTGCTAGCTGAGCCCCTCTTTCTGAGTGAATCTGCTTAATGTGGAAAACAGAGTTCTTGGGGTTGAAATCTGCATGCTTGAGAGATCAGAGAGGAAAACATGAAAGAGGTGGGCGCTGAGCATAGAGCTAACAACAAGGGAAAAAACAGACTTGTCACACCTTCCCCTGTCAAGTCACAAGTCACAGCAAGGCTGACCCAAACCTCTCTAAAATGGGCTGAAAATCAGTTTTTGGTTTTTTTTTTTTTTTTTTTTTTTTTTTTTTTTTAATGGTTTTTCAAGGTAGGGTCTCACTCTAGCCCAAGCTGACCTGGAATTCACTATGTAATCTCAGGGTGGTCTTGAACTCAACGGCGATCCTCCTACCTCTACCTCCCGAGTGCTGGGATTAAAGGCGTGCGCCACCACACCTGGCTCGAAAATCAGTTTTAAACTCCCCTGTTGGGGTGTTCTTTTCTCCAGAGAGTAAATAAAAAGACTTTAGAGACCAAGTGGCAGGGACTAAGAAGTTAGATTAGTTGGTAAAGTGCTTGCCTTGTAAGCATGAGGACCCAAGTTCGCCTCCCAGTGCCCACGCAGACACACAGTGTTGCAGTGTACAGCTATGACCCCACTGGTAGAGCTGTGGAGACAGGAGGATCCTGGAGGTCACTGGCCAGCCAGTCTAGACTCCTCAGTGGGAAACAGGCCAGTGAGAGAATCCCACTTGAAAGGAGGTGGAGAGAGCAACTGAGGATGAGACCCAAGGCTCACACACATGCATACAGGCATGTGCACGCCCACATAAACATAGGATAACACATATGTACAACATACACATATGAAAGAAAAGAATGACAACTGTTTCAATGATTGCTAAAGCCATTATGACCCTGCACTTGCCTTTTGGGTTAACCTCACCAGCTGTAGAAAAGTAGAAATGAGCCAAGTTGAGGAATAAAGTTAGAGCTTGTGTAATAAGTACTAAAGGGTAAGAATGCTATACTCATTTATGAAAGTGCTTTTCCATGTAAAGAAAGTTTTTAACCTTGCTTATTATCAGAGATAGAAATTATGAATACCTTTACGCCAATTAACAAGAATTAAAGATAATGGTAGTTTATAACATGTTAGAGGTACAAGCTTGCAGAGCTGATGGCAAATCCAAAACCAGCTCCCAGACGCTGGGCATGGTGGTACACACCTGTAATCCCTGAACTAGGGAGGCTGAGGCAGGAGGCTTGCAAGCTCAAAGCCAGCTTGAGCAAGGTACCCCAGCTCTACAACAATAGTAATTACCAACAAAACTCTGAAAAATAACTTAGCTATCCCCCCCAAAAAAACACGCCAAGTAAATGATGGCATAAATATCTATGGAATGCTAAAATAACAATTAGAAAGATTATGCTTACTACAGACTGAATTATGTCCAAAATTCATGCATTGAAACCCTGACACCCAGCCCCCCCCCTTGTGACTATTTTGCAGAAAGAAGTCATTAAGGTGAAACCTGTCATAAAGATGAAACCAATCATAAAGATGGAGCACTTGGAGATATGGCTTAGCAATTAATGCACTTGCCTGTGAAGCCTAAGGACCCAGATTCAATTCCCCAGTACCCATGTAATCCAGATGCACAAGTTGGTGCATGCATTTGGAGTTTGTTTGCAGTGGCTAGAGGACCTGGAGTGCCCATCCCCACCCCTCTATAATAAATAAATAAATAAAATATTTTTTAAAAAGATAGATCCCTGATCTGATAGAATTGGTTCCCTTTAGGAAGAGACTCGGGAGTATCAACGCAGTTTCTCTCTTCACCACATGCAGATAGAATGAGGAAGTTAGCCATCTGCAAAACTCATCAGACACCAGATTGGCCAGCATGTGGAACATGGATTTCCTAGTCTCCAGAACTGTAACAACGAAACTCTGTTGTTTGAGTCACCCACCCTGTGGAACTTGGTCTAGCCATCTAAATAAAGTGCAATAATGTTCTTAAAGGCTCTTTAAACATTTAAGTTAAAAAATCTTTAAAGTGTCCTTGTGGTATAATTTCAACAGTTGTAGAAAATGAAAATTCAGATTCCTAACTCAATGATCTCATGCTCTGTCCACAGTATTTTTGTCAGAGATACAAACTGCCTAACAGTGTTCGAAGTAATAATGCTTTATCACCATTGATTAGCTGCCAGGAACCAGGTGTGGTGCGAAGCTTTTCCTATGCATTGTCGCATCTGATGTTCCCAAACTCCTTACCACAGAGGGACTATCACTGTCATTTTTAGAAACACTAAAACTAAGGTCCCTCAGCAGGTGAGCAACAAAGCCCAGACAAACTGACACTTGTTTAAGTCTCAAACTGTTAGGTTCTACAGACACGTGGCATTTCCAAGCAGCAGACAGTTTGCTTCCATGGCAAAATTAACCAACAGCATTTTCCCAAGATGATTGTCATGATTTCTTAATCTCTCCTCCATGTCCTCAAAACAGCTCTTCTGTGCTGGGACTGTAGCTGTCATTTCCTGAGAAGTGTCTTTAGAACGAGCTCGTTCGGTTTCCTGCCCGGGGCATGTGCTGACCTGAGCAGCCACATGGAGCTTAGACATGGTAGAGACTGGCACTACGTGGGCATTCCAAGTCTCCCAGGGTGGTGTCCTCATCCAATGGCTATAGCTCCTCACACATGGGGGGGCGGTAGGAGATGCTGAGCTCTGTAGCCAATAGCTCATTACACTTCTAAGACAGAACAATTTTCAGAAGGCCTCTAACATCCTAGGAATCAGCCATAAACTTATAGAGTATGCAAGTCCCCAGAAAAAGCTAGTCCTTAACATTCTAGCATCATCTCTAGCCATTCCACCACTATCTTCCATTCAAAGTACACTACGTTTCTTAGATTTCCCTAAAAGTGTCTTTTTTTTTCATTTTTCAAAAAGAATTTATTTATTTATTTGAGAGAGACTGCGAGAGAAAGAGAAAGGGGGAGAGAGAGAAAATGGGCGCCCTGGGGCCTCTTAGCCTCGGCAAATGAACTCCAGATGCATGTACCACCTTGTGCATCTGGCTTTACATGGTTACTGGGGAATTGAATTCTAGTCCTCAGGCTATACAGGCTAGCATCTTAACCACTGAGCCATCTCTGCAGCCCTGAAAGCATCTTATTTTAACCAAAATTTGAACAAATAATCTATGTTTTATGCCCTGAATGCCCATTGTTTTGCCTCCACCTTTTCCAGTTAGCCTTTATTTTTTCTGTCACTTCTTCCAGAAAGCCTTCCCTGAACCCTAATCTACAGTGGGGACATCTCTTTTTTGATTTTTATGTTATATAAATTCTAACAGGTTATTCTCTTTTATACCTTTGTCCCAGCTCCTATTACCCTAGGGCCCTCCTCAGCGGGGTTATGGTATTCACTGCGGAGTCATGAAGGCCTGTCAGGTGGTGGGGGGGGTGACCATGCCTCAGGGTATTCCTACCCACTCTGTGGCTCTTACAGTCTTTTCATCCCCTCTTTCACCACATTCCCTGAGCCACGGCAGGCCTGCTGGCAGTGGAATTTAGCACTAAGTTCTCTATAGCCTTTGGATTTCTGTTTTGATTGATTCCACGTTTGTCCCCATCAACCTGGGGTAAGAACAGGATTCACGTTGCCACTTCCCCTGCAAATTCTCACTGGCCCTAGCAGATTTGGTAGAGGTAGAGGTGGCAAGTCTCACGGTGGGCAGTTGGCTAACTTCTTGTCTTAACGATGGATCTTGGTTCTCCTCCATTTTCTCTACCATCTGTAAAATGAAGCAGATTCTCCAAACAAGAGTGAGAGCAGCTTGAGTTAACGGGACGGGGGAGTATGCACCATTGAGAGGTTTTTGTTCTTGTTGTTTGGTGTGCATGTTAGAGTGCAGACAGCTCTCCACTCTCCTTTAGGATTACCAGGAACCATGATCATGATCTTGGCTTTGGATCCATCTCAATCTGCTTGAGATGATCTTTCTCTCTCTCTCTCATACACACACACACACACACACACACACACATGCACACACACACACACACACAGAGCACCAGACTCTCTGTAGTCCTACAAAGCAAGTGCTGATTTTCTGCCTTGTCGAGTTTTGTGTCTCAGATCTACCACCTTCTCCCTGGAGGAGGTTCTCTGAGAGCAGCACTCATGTGTAATCCGCCACCTCCTCTGCAATGCTTCCTGGGCCGGGGCAGATGTGATGGAGATGACTCGTCACATGCTAGGCAGTCTGCTTTCTTTTCTCATACTGATGGGTCTTGGGTCTCCCTGGCATTGGAATTCATGACCCTATAGGGTATACCCATAATCCCACTGAGCTGGGCTCTCTGTGGAATGGGGTTGTGAGAGAGGGGACATAATAATATAACCTGATGGGAATATGGCCAATATGTTTTTGAAAGTGCTGAGTCATGCTCTCCCACATCCTATTCATGATGCAGCACATCAGTGACTCAGCGTTGCAGTTGTGTTCATATTGCTGGTAGAAATCACCTGACCAAGTGCAGCTGGTGGGAAGAGAAGGGTTAATTTTGCCTTTCAGACTGGAGGGGAAGCTCCACAATGGCAGGGAAAATGATGGTATGAGCAGAGGGTGGACATCATGCCCTGGCCAACATAAGATAGACAATAGCCACAGGAGAGAGTGTGCCAAACAGTGGCATGGGGAAACACTATAACACCCATAAGCCCGCCCCCAACAATATACCCCCTCCAAGAGGCTTTAATTTCCAATTGCCATCAGCTGGGGAACCTAGCGCTCAAAACACCTAGGGCTTATGAGGGACACCTGAATCAAACCACCACACTCAGGAAATACTTGTTGATGAATGCATCAAGAAAAAAATTATTTTAAACTGAATTTCCCTGCCTACTGATGGAGGGTTTTGCCATAAGTTCCTGTCCCTCCAATGTGAAACAGTTCAGAAAAGATGACCCAGGGCTGGAGAGATGTCTCAGTAGTTAAGGCCCTTGCCTGCAAAGCCTAAAACCCTGAGTTATATTCCCTAGTACCCATGTAGAACAAGATGCCCAGGGTGGCACATGCATCTGGGGTTCATTTGCAGCAGTTGGAGGCCCTGGTGTGCCCATTCTCTCTCTTTCTTTCTTCTCTTTCTCTCTCTGCTTGCAAATAAATATTTTCAAAAAAATAAATAAAATGTTACCCCATCCTGATCAAACAGACCCAATCTCAAATCCCACACCTGCGACTCACTATGATTTTAAGAAACATACTAATCCTTCACTCTCGACCTCAGTTTCCTTATGTATAACATAAGGTGGCCCTGCCTTGGTCTGGTAGTGTGACTGTAAGGGTCAAACAGCATCCAAGCTCAAAACCCACTGCCTCACCCACGGGCGGGCAATGGATAAGTATTAGCCATTGGGATTAGGATTTGTGATGAGATTTTCATGGCGATGGTGGGTAAAGCCATATTAAAGAATAAATGTCTCATGCATAGATGGTCAAGAGGCTGCTGCCATGGAAACCTGGCTACACATCTGAAATGTTAACTGCCTTTTCAACCAGATGTTGGGTGCATCGAAGCATATGGGGAGCCAAAGGAGGATTTTCCTCTAGAAGAAGATTTCTCTTTCCTTTTTCAAGATCAAAACAGATTTGGGGGGTGGGGGGAATAAAGCACTTCATTTCAAATTTCTGGTCCCCCAGCGTCCAGAAAAAGATAAGTGTGTTCTGATAAGTTTGGTTTAAAACCTGGAGTGGGGCCAGGTAATGACAGGGTCTGGGAAGTGCTCTTTCTAGACGTGTGTTTACCTACAGAAATGAGGCTCCTAGCATGCTCAGTTTTATAGGCATAGATGCCCTAGCTGCCAAGTGCACAGGTGAGAGGTGGTGTGTGTGGCAGCTGTCAGCACAACTAGCCACCACAGCTTACAGTCTGCCAGCTGCCCCACCGTGGGCAAATCACCCCTTGCTGCCTCAGTGTGTTCACCTGAAATGCAGCCATGATACCATCTACCCCACAAGGCTTCCTAAGAGGAGCCAGTGAGTGTGTCAAATGCTTAGAATGGTGCCTCATCCTGTTTGTTAGGTGCAGAAAATACGAGAACATTGAGACCAACTCAGATAAGAGAGAAAATGATGGGCTATAACCTCAGGGCCTTGGGGATTATGAGCATGTATATTTATTTCTGCATTTTTTTGTTTCAAAGGCAGCTGCTCAGAAGGGCAGAGGGAAGCACACAGAAAATCCTTTTTGTTCTGCTTGTGTAGTTGGCTGCTCCCAATGGGGAGAAATCGATGAGAATTTGATGAACAGTTTGCCATTCTCCTTGGAAAATCCCTGAAATTGATTCCACTAAGGTCCTTGACTTTCAAATCTTTTATAAAGAAAGCAAAAGGCACAAACTTTTTTATCTGAAATAGGAGGTAAAATTTAATTTTCAGTAGTCATAATACTTTTTTAGAAGTTATATTTGAACCAAAGTTGCTTTACTATTTGTGTGTATGTGTGTGTGTGTGTGTGTGTGTGTGTGTGTGTGTGTGTGTTATGCATGTGTATGTGTGTGTGCTTTTGCAGTGTCCCAAGTGCTGGCCTGTGGTGGGAAGCACTCACAAGTGATGGCCAGAGCAAATCATTCCCATTCTTTTACCCATTCTTATTTCAAGCTAGAGAATTTTACGGATACCAGACCTTGCTATTTATTTTGCATAAGCCTGGGCCGGGGGTGGGGGAGAGAGTCGGGCTTCCTGGTCTCTGCTCACCTCTGTGGACTGGAGTTACAGGTTTACATGGCTGTGGGATCTGGAGATTTGAACTCCCATGGTCTCAGGCCTCCTCAGACCCTCATGCTTGCATAAGGAAGCTCTTTTAACTGCTGAGCCACCTCCCTAGCCCCAAAATGACTTTATCTTTTTCAAAAATATTTTATTTATTTATTTACTTGCAAGTAGAGAGGGAGATAGATAAGAGAGTTAGACAGAGAAAATGGATGCACCAGGGCTTCCAGCTGCTGCAAACGAACTCCAGATGCATGCACCCTTTTGTGCATCTGACTTTACGTGGGTACTGGGGAATCAAACCTGGGTCATCAGGCTTTGTAGGCAAGTGCTTTAACTGCTGAGCCATCTTTCCAGCCCAGTTATTTTATTTTTGAAGGGCTGTTCAAACCAACATGATAACAGGGCTTATAATAATAACCTGCAATGAATACCATAGGATGGTACAGGGCCCTAAGGTCTCAAATGTATTTTCTTTTTTGCCTGCATTCCACATACGCCCCTCCCCCGATACTGCAGAATAAAGAACGGCTGATCCAGACATAGTGATTGATGTCTTTCTGTAAGAATTTCTCCTCATAAGCTTGTGACTTCATTCCTCTAAGCTTTAGTTTGTCAATAACAACAGAACATTAGTGCCTCGCACACTGCACGTATTGAGCAGGCTGCATGTGTAAAACCCCTGCCATGGTGACTGGCAAGTATTGTTGGCATCATTGCCTCTCATGATTAATTCTGAAGGACTGACAAGTTGGATGGATGCCATGAAGATTCACAGTACGGGGATCATTTCCAATGGATGCACATATGAAGGAATGCTTATTAGATCCAAGAGATGGAATTCTCTTTTCAAAACAAGCCCTTTGAGACGGAACCTCTAAGTATATGAACTGCTAACATGAGATAAGGGGTCCCTGGGAAAGATGGCTGACTGCAGACCTAGGGAAGGAAATGGCTTCCCCATCATACCAGCCAGGGAGCCATGGCGGATTGACAAAAGGACTTTGAGGACAATTGTAAGGACTGGAAAACATTGTGTTCCATTCCACATGTTTACCCATAGTAAACAAGTTCACTGTTTTGCTCAACACTCACTGTTGTCCACCAAGGATCAGGGAACATTGCGGGAAAGGAGGGGAAACAAGGTGAGCCAGAGGACGCGTGGTGCTGTAGAATGCTGTCTTCTGGACCTAAATTGGCTGCAGATTGTGCCTGCCTGCACGGGACATGCATAACACGCCTAAAAAATATTTGCCTCATCGTGGATGGTTGAAGAGGCTGAAAATTAAAAAAAAGGACATCAAAATAGAAGAAGGAGTAGTTGGAAAGAAGGTTCAGAGAAAGGGAACTGGGGAAAAGAGGCCAAAGAAGGTAATAGGAGGAAAATAAATATGAGCAAAAGGCACTATGTATATGAATTACATTTGTCAGTACAAACATTTTTAAATGACCACTTTTGGAAGACTCTAAGGAGCTAGCTCAATACTTTCAAAAATTGGTAAAGTTGGGCTGGAGAGATGGCTTAGCGGTTAAGCGCTTGCCTGTGAAGCCTAAGGACCCCGGTTCGAGGCTCGGTTCCCCAGGTCCCACGTTAGCCAGATGCACAAGGGGGCGCACGTGTCTGGAGTTCGTTTGCAGAGTCTGGAATCCCTGGCGTGCCCATTCTCTCTCTCTTCCTCTATCTGTCTTTCTCTCTGTGTCTGTCACTCTCAAATAAATAAATAAATAAATTTTTAAAAAATTGGTAAAGAAGGGGAGGCCAAGCATTTATCTGACCATACTTTTCTTTATGTTAGTTTTTGTGTTTTTTCAAGGTAGGGCCTCACTCAAGTCCCTGCTGACCTGGAACTCATTCTGTAGTACCAGGCTGACCTTGAACTCACAGCAGTACTCCTATTTCTGCCTCCTACGTGCTGGGAGGAAAGGCATGCACCACTATGCCTGGCCTCCTATTCTTATATGAATGGTCTCTATGTATAATATTAAGTACACTGCTTCTGGTCACGTATGGTGGTACATACCTGTAAGGCTGGAACTTGCAATCCAGAAGGATCTCAAGTTAGAGGCCAGCCTGGGACTCATAGCAAAACTCTATCTAATAACAATAATAATAATAATATATAATAAATTAATAATAAAAATAATAAAAGCCACATTTCCCTCTACGGGGTGATTACAGCTAATAAAAGCAGGAGGAAGAGTCGTGTAGAATACTTTTATATAGCTTTAAAGAAATCAGTGACAATGCATATAGTCAATGGCCACCCATGGTTGCTCATATCACTAAAGAGACATGTGTACATCATACATATATGAGGAAGTAATGTTATCAAAGGAAAAAAACAACACAATCTTCTTTTATATTTTTATTTATTTATTTGGAAGACAGAGGGAAAAGGAAGAGAGAGAGAAAGCGAGGCACACCGTGACCTCCTGACACTGCAAGCTAACTCCAGACCCATGCACCGCCCTGTTGGTCTGGCTTCAAGTAGGTACTGGGGAATCAAACCCAGGCTGTTAGGCTTTGCAAGCAAGCACCTTCGGCCTCTTAGTCACCTCTCCAGCCCCAAACCACAGAATTTTATGAGACTCTACATTTGATTTTCAAAGTACAGACAATACAAAGATAAATGAATATGTCTACCAATCACCACAGAGATACAGTGAGCAAAAGGAAGACTACAAAACAAATGTTTCTTCCATTAAAAAAAAATAGAGGAGGGCTGGAGAGATGGTTTAGTGGTTAAGTGCTTCCCTATGAACTCTAAGGACCTCGGGTTCAAGGCTCGATTCCCCAGGACCCATGTTAGCTAGATGCACAATGGGATGCACACATCTGGAGTTTATTTGCAGTAGCTGGAGGCCCTGGTGCGCCCATTCTATCTCTCTCTCTGTCCCCCTCTTTCTCTCTCTGTCTGTTGCTCTCAAATAAATAAATAAAAATAAAAGAAAAATTTTTTAAAGTAGAGGAGACTAAACCATAACATATAGATCAAAAGGCAAAAACTATGAGCCAATCCAAATAGTCTGACCCTTATTGTGTCCCAGCTGAAGCAATCTGTTATCTTTGTATTTTTTCAAAGATAAGCACATTGGAAAATGGACTGGTTATTTGATATTAAAAAATCAATGTTAGGGCTGGAGAGATGGCTTAGCAGTTGAGCACTTGCCTGTGAAGCCTAAGAACCCTGGTTCGAGGCTCGATTCCCCAGGACCTACATTAGCCAGATGCACAAGGAGGGCATATGTGTCTGTATTCGTTTGCAGTGGCTGGAGGCCCTGGCATGCCCATTCTCTCTCTCTCTCTCTCTCTCTCTCTCTCTCTCTCTCTCTCTCTCTGCCTCTTTCTCTGTCTGTCACTTTCAAATAAATAAATAAGCATAAAAAAATCAATGTTAATTTTTATGTGTGAAAACAATATTGGGGATATTTATTTTAGCAAACAAGCCTCACATGACATAAACTTAACCATTTAAAAATTCAAAGGCTGGGTTTGTGATGAACGCTTTCAATCCCAGCACTCAGGAGGCAGAGGTAGGAGGATTGCAGTGAGTTCAAGGCTACCCTGAGACTACATAGCAAATTTCAGGTCAGCCTGGGTTACAGTGAGACCTTACCTTGAAAAACAAAACAAAACAAAAATTTCAAGATGCACAATCCCCACTTCCACCTAGCTCCGGAACATTTGGGATGCTCCAAAATCCAGCTCCATTATCATTAAGCAGTTGATTCCCATTGCCCAAGGTCATTGTCCCAATGTATGTCCTCCGTTGGTTACTGGATATTTCATATAAATGGACCACACAATACATACTGATGATCTCTGGCTCTTTGCACTTGGCATATATTTGAGATGTATACGTATTTTTTTTTTTATTTGCAAGGAGAGAATTGGCATGCAGGGGCTTCTTGCCACCGCAAATGCACTCCACATGCATGTGCTACGGCTGACGTATTTCCACATTACCTATTTTCCCACGCCCAATTTTCTCTCCTCCACCCAGCAGCCTTCCCTTGAGCTCATACCCTGAGCCAGGCTCTGTGGAGATGATCTGAGGTGGATGACTTGTTCTCTGTTCTCCAGGATCTCTAAAAGAGCCAGGCACATAAACAGGTGACCATGGCACTGAGGGCCGAGAGCAATGGTGGACATGATGACAAGATCAGAACTGGACTAGGGAAGGCTTCTTGAGATCACAGCGGGATGAAAGGAAAAACGTGAGAACAGGACCTGAGAGCAGCTAGGAAACCGTTCCCGCCTGAAACGTCGCCCTCCACCTGGCATGCTCCGAAAGGCTGCACCTTGCTTTGGGCGACAAAAAGAAAACCAGAAAAGCGCTCCCTTCCAGGTGGAGGAATCAGAAACAAGAAGTTCCTAAGCCCCCACCGTGCTCTTCCGCACCCTCCTCCCTTCTGGTGTGAGAAAGGGCCCTTGGGGTCTGAGGTTTGGTTGCTCCGCTTCTCTGCCCTTTCTCACCCGCAAACGTCCCTCCGAAAGAGGGAGGAAAGGGAGATACCACGTGAGAGGCTCTGGGTGCAATTCAATCCCCAGGATGGAAAGAAGGAACAGGGGAAAGGAGGGAGAGGAAAAAGAACGAGTGAAAGGAAAGAAGGCAAGGAGGGAAGGTGAGAAGAGAAAATGAAAGGATGAAAGGAAGAGAGGACTCCAAATCGGGAGTGTCTGTCCACAGATTTCTGTGCAGAACCTTTCTACCAAACTTCCACTGGAACTGCGGCGTAATCACAGCGGCCGGGATGCGTGGACTCTCTTTTTTAAGGAAACAGCGCCCCCTGCTGTCACTGTTAAATATATTCTAATCTTGTTAGTACTTGTGAAACCTCACCCTGCTCCAGGAAAAGTCCAGCTGGGCCGCAAGCCTTCCCCTTAAATGTCTCTCGTTACATTTTAAATAACTTTGTGCTAAGGATTAGCTTATACCGTCAGTTGTATTATTTATCATATTGAATAATTAATAATAACTGCCAGTCATCTTGAGCTAGGCGTTGTGCTCAAACATATTATTTTGTTCAAATCTCTCCAAAGTAAAAAATTATTTGCCCACTTCACGAATTAAGACACTGAACACACTGATCACTTGGTATGATGATCTTCATTTACTAACCTGACGATTGATTATTCACCAAACTCCTGTGTGTTAAGTATCTGTCGGTTGCTCAAGTTTCAGACAATGTTGAGTAAGTGGCTGCTATTCCCTTTGTCAAGTCACAGCAGAATGACAAAGGGGAGGGTTGAGAAAAGAAAATAACTAATGCTAAATGAACATCTAGTCTATGGTTTTTAGATTTTTTTCTTTACATTTTTTATTCATTCATTTGTTTATTTATTTGAGAAAGAGACAGAGTGAAAGAGGCAGATGGAGAGAGAGAACGGGCACAGCAGGGCCTCCAGCCACTGCAAACGAACTCCAGAGGCATGCACCACCTTGTGCACTTAGCTTTATGTGGGAACTGGGGAATCGAACCCGGGTCATTTGGCTTTGCTGGCAAGCGCCTTCACCACTAAGCCATCTCTCCAGACCCTGCCCAGTGTGAAGCAGACACTTGTAGTAAAATTGTGTAGGTGAGAGACGGGTTCACAGTTCAGATGACCTGCAGCTCATTGGGAAGTCATGGGCTCTCCATAATGTCAATGTGATACTTTTTGAGAGTCTGTACTAAGTGAGATGCTATTTCTGTAAGCTAGACCCCCAAAGGAGATCAAGGTGATGGGCGGAGCAGCTCTGCTTAGGAGTGGACTAATGATTCATTAAGTTAAGTGGCCACCTTTGAATTCTATCAATTGTTCACTTCCCCGGTCATCCCAATGAGCTCAAATGGTGTCTTTAAGCCTCTATTCTGTGCACGGTTTTAAAATTAAAAACCAGGGAGCTGGTGATGAATAAGGCAGCATCGTGACACCTGCCTCGTGCAGCTTATAACGAGGGCATGTTGCAGTCGGCTTTGTGTTGATGGACAACCAACCAACCGGAAGCAGCTTTGGGGGAGGAAAGAGTTTATCTCAGGCTTCCAAATCCCATCGATGGTGGCAGAAGCTGGCACACTTCTGTAGATCCAAGCAGAGAGACACCACCAGACAGCCAGCCAGAAGACACCCAAACCAGCAAGCACAAACAGCCAGAGCTCCAAACTGCCCTCCACACATCTTAGGGCTGGATTTAAGATCCATCCCCAGTGACGTACCTCTTCTCCAGTAGGGCTCCATCTACTCAGGTTGTCAGCCTGAGCCTATGGGGCCCTATATTTAGACCATTACAGAGGATCCACGTTTAACAGTGGAACTTCCAAACTCCCTACCATGGGATCAAGTGGGGGTGGGGAAAGGATGAAAGCACTATAGTAGTTTAGAAGTATCCTAAGCAGGGCTGGAGAAATGGCTTAGTGGTTAAGGTGCTTGCCTGCAAAGACTAAGGACCCATGTTCAGCTCTCCAAATCCCACATAAGCCAGATGCACAAGGGTAAGGCAAGCGCAAGGTCACATACACCCACTAGGTGGCGCAAGTGTCTGGATTTTGATTGAAATGGCTGAGGCCCTGGTGTGCCAATTCTTTCTCTCTCTAAAAATGAACAATATATATATATTAGAAGTACCCTAAGCAAGATGAGTGTGTGTTTGGAAGGCCTGACTGGGAAGCGACTACTCTGCCTTAGAAGGCTGGATGCACAGATAGCCAAATGGCAGCAGGACAGAAGAGCTGCCTACCAGGAAAGAGTCAGAGATGCAGGAACAAAGACGCTGTGCAAGGCAAAGGCGGGTTGGGAGATGACGGTTTGAAATAAAAATGGATGTGCCATTAATGCATTACAAACATATAGACAATGGTTTATTTCATAGTAACCTCCACAACATTTACAGAAATTTTTCTCAAGTGTTAGAATTTATCACGAGGCTTGCATAGCACACATGGCAACCCTTCACAATGAATAGAAGTGTGAAGGTTCAATGTTGAGTCACGATGGTGTAACTGGTGGAAGCGTATCCTGCAATCACCTCATAGCCACCTTCCCTGTTACAGACATGAGCTCAGTGTCCCGAGTATCCTCCTAAATACCAGGGAGGTCCAATCATCTCCACTCCATGGTTGAACAGTTCAGTAAAAGGTGGTTTCTTGAGATTCTTAAATATTTTCATTACATATGACACATGTACCAAACATATGTATTAATCAACTGTTTTGCCTGCAAGGCTCTGGTCAGGCTGATGAGAAAAAACTGGAAGGAGCAAAAAAAAAAAAAAAAAAAATTATGCTTGTACCAGACTGTGCAAGGTAAGGTGGAGGGAAAGGGTTCACCCTTTAACCTCTGTATTGTTCAAGGATCTGCTGAGTACTCAAGTCAAAAGATAGTGATCACAGTAGATAATGTTTTAGAAATATCCATTCCACCATCCCAAGTACATCAGAACTTGCCCAAGGTAAATAAATAAATAAATAAACTCCAAGTACAATAGAAATAGCTTCCATTTTCCAAGCCCTGGACACAAGTGATTGTCATGCATCATTCAGAAATGAGGACTCTAGGGCTCAGGGCAGAGGTGCAGGGCACACTATATTCACTCAGCTAAGCTAATGGCCCATGCAGTTTCCAACTAGGCCTAAGCCCGGCCTGTGCCTCTCTCCTTCAGGTTGCATGCTTCCTCTCAGCTTTGCTACGGAGCTGGTGACAACAGACCTGAGGGGAGACATCGCAAGGCTTCAAAAGCATCACAGGGGTGGAGAGATGGCTTAGCAGTTAAGCCACTTGCCTGCTAAGCCTAAGAACTCATTTTCAAATGCCCAGGTCCCACATAAGCCACACGCACAGTGACATAAGCACACAGTGTCGCACATGTACACAAAGGTGCACACATATCTGGAGTTCGTTTGCAGTGGCTGAAGGCCCTGACACACCCATTCTCTCACTCTCTCTCTCTCTCTGCTTCTCTCTCTCTCTCTCAAATAATTAAAAATAAAAGCATCAAAGACAGGTAAAAGTAGAAGGGATTCCTCAGGGCTTTAGAGGTGGCTTAGCAGTTAAGGTACATGCCAGCAAAGCCAAAGAACCCAGGTTCGATTTCTCAGTGCCTGTGTAAAGCCAGATGCACAAGGTGGTACATGCATCTGGAGTTTGTTTGCAGTGGCTGGAGGCTCTGCTGTGCCCATTCTCTCTACCTCCCCCCCAACACACACACTTAAATAAATAAAATACTTTTTGAGGCAAGCCCAACAGATGGGCCTTTCATGAGAGATAGTGAGAGAAATATAGAATTGTCATGCCAGGGCCTCTAGCCACTGTAAACAAATTCCAGACACATGCACCACCTTGTGTGCATGTACAACCTTGTGCATGTTTAACTTTATGTATCTGGTTTACATTGGATCTGGGAGTTGAACATGGGTCCTTAGGTTTCACAGGCAAGTGCCTTAGCTGCTAAGCCATCTCTTCAGCTCTATACAATATATATTTAAAAAAAATAAACATCAAGTTGGGTACGGTGGCACACACCTTTAATCCCAGCAATTGGGAGGCAGAGATAGGTGGATCACCATGAGTTTGAGGCCCTCCTGAAACTACATAGTAAATTCCAAATAAGCCCAGGCTAGAGTGAAACCCTACCTCAAAAACAAAACAAAACAAAAAGGAGTCTTGAGAAGAATTGTTCCATCTAGGCAGCTACCAACATCACGTTCTGTGACAGCCCATCATTCTTCAGACCTTACCACAAGCAGCTGCTCTACTAAAACGTCTCTTTGGCCTCTAAGGAAAATATTTGATAACTCTTGCAGTTACCCTTTCGTTGCTGGCACAATGCTACAGACCAAAAGAAGCTTGTGGAAGGAAAGGGTTTATTTTGGCTTGCAGATTTTTTTTAACTTTTTTTTTTTAAATTTTATTTATTTATTTATTTGAGAGCGACAGACACAGAGAGAAAGACAGATAGAGGGAGAGAGAGAGAATGGGCGCGCCAGGGCTTCCAGCCTCTGCAAACGAACTCCAGACGCGTGTGCCCCCTTGTGCATCTGGCTAACGTGGGACCTGAGGAACCGAGCCTTGAACTGGGGTCCTTAGGCTTCACAGGCAAGCGCTTAACTGCTAAGCCATCTCTCCAGCCCTGGCTTGCAGATTTTAGGAGAAGCTCCATGATGGCAGAGAAAAATGTGGAATGAGCAGAGGGTGGACATCACCTCCTGGCCAACATCAGGTTGACAACAACAGTGGGAAAGCATGCCAAACACTGGCAAGGGGAAGCTGGCTATATAATGCCTCTAATAACACACTTCCTTCAGTAAGGATCCAGTGCCCAAATTGCCATCAGTTAGGGACCTAGCATTCAAAACACAGGGGTTTATGGGAGACACCTAATTCAAACAAGCACAAAAATATATCATGAACTTGCCAATCCTCTCACATGTTACATTCTAGGGAGCAAACAAAAAGATAGAAAGAACACAAATGGATAATAATTAATCATTGTGAGGTGAATATAGAGGAAGAAATAAAAGGGGTGATGAGTCAGAGAATATGTGGGAGAGTAAATGCATTGGTCTCAGCAGGAAATGGAGCAAACTCAATCTACTAGAGAGAGATGGTTTACTGCAGTGTGGACCAAATTGGATAGAGTTATGGGGGTGTATCTCTGGCTAAAACCAATGGAGTGCCACCTTTCATCTAGACCTAAGGAGGCAATGGGAGAAATTAGTTTCCTGAAATTGGAACAAGAGGTAATTGGTGAGTTCTGTTCACAGGAGAAAGGACCTTTAGAAGAGATTGCCCACCAAAGCCACCCAGCAGGGAAGGAATAGGAGTGAGCATCACAAACTAACACCAGGCAGGGCACGGGGTTCTTTTCCAGGCTCCAGCTCTGTGCTACGAGACTTGCAGAAAGAACATCTCTGGATGTGAGGATTTTAGGTTAAGAGATTAGCCAATAAGAAAGCTCAACACTCCACTGTCATCTCACATTAAATGCACGGTCTTCAAGTGAAATTGCTTCTCTCAGTCACCTTTGGGCCATGGCCTGAATGAAGAGGGCCTTTTTGCAGATGCAGCCATGTTACAATAATGAACTCTGTTATGGGCTCAGGTGTTGAAGGTTTATTTCCTAGCTGGAAACACTATTTTGGGAGGTTGTAGAAACTTTTGGTGGTGGGCTCTAGCTAGAGGAAGCAGGTCACTGGGGGAGAGCCCTTTGGGGTTTGTTATCTCTAGGTCCTTCCTGTGTCACTGTCCTTCAAGAAGTGAAGAATCAGCCAGGTGTGCTCACGCACACCTTTAATCCTGACCCTCAGGAGGCAGAGGTAGGAGGATCACCATGAATTTGTTCGTGGCCACCTTGAGACTACATAGTGAATTCAAGGTTAGCCTGGGATAGAGTGAGGCCCTACATCCTCAATATATCAAAAAAAAGGAAGTAAAGAATCTCCTTTATTACATACTTTGGCTATAATGATGTCCTGGCCAAGCAACCAAAACTGAAACCACTGAAAATGTGAGCCAAATTCATTGAAGTGGTTTCTAATCAAGTATTTGATCATGGAGATGAGAAAAGTTACCATGTGGTGGTGTGAGTCAGATGTCCCGGCAAATTCATGTGTGCTGAATGCCTGGTCTCCAGTGGCAATTCGGTGGAGCCTTCCCGGAGGAGGTGTGTTGCTGGGGGTGGGCCTTGAGGTTTATCAGCTCTGGCTTGCCAGTATTAGTTTGGCACACTCTCCTGCTGCTGTTGTCCACCTGGTGGTGACAAAGCATTGATGTCCAGCCACTGGTCATTCTATGCTTTCTCCTACCATCCTTTCCTCCCATCATCTCCTTTTCCCAACATTGAGAAGGTAACTACAACAAACGAAAACAGAAAACCCATCTTTCTCATAGGACTAGACGGATACGTTCTCTAGACCTTGAAAAATGACCTTGAGCAAGCTGCTTAATATTTCCACACCTGTTTCCTTGTTTGTCAAAGAGACCGGGGCGGGGGAGGGAGGGAGGAAGAGGGAGTCCTTGGCTTACTCTTTCTAGATCCCAAGCGACGAGGTGGAGAATAAGAAGCGTAGGCTTTGGAGGCTGGCATTGGTGAGTCCAAACTCTGTTCAAGCAGCGGGCTGACCTTGGGCTGAACTTATAGAGAGAATGTCTCTGGCTGTGAGCGTTTTAGAATAGGAACATATGGTTAGGAGACTAGCCAATAGGAAAGCTCAATATTAAGTACAGCCTCCAAGTACAATTGCTTTTTTTCAGTCACCTTTGGGACTCGGTGTCTGCCTAGCCCAACCAGAGCACTTAAACAAACAAACAAAAGTCCCTAGCATCGTATGCATGGGTAGGACACAACTATTACAATCTTTCAAGGCAATGTGACACAAGATAGCTCACGCTGTGAGGTACATGAGTTTGAAACTAACCACAGCTCTGTTGCCATCTTGTCAGGGACCTTCAGCCGGCCACTCAGTCTCTCTAAGTCTTGATTGTTCTCATCCTTAAAATGATGAGGGGAAAAAAAGTGCTACATTTCCTCACAGTGGTCTTGCCAATATCCAATGAAATCCTACATCTTAAGTGCTGGGAGCATTTTCCTTCAGTTACATATTCTGCTGTGTACATATCATTGCAAAGAGCTCTTCACAGTACTTTTGGATTTTTCTCTTTTTCTTTTGTTCAGCGGCCACCTGGGGTTGATTAAGTATGGGGTTGTAAGGTGCTCTCTGGTCGCCGGGCGTGGTGGCGCACGCCTTTAATCCCAGCACTTGGGACGCAGAGGTAGGAGGATCGCTGTGAGTTCGAGTCCACCCTGAGATTCCATAGTGAATTCCAGGTCAGCCTGGGCTAGAGTGAGACCCTACCTCGAACACCCCCCCCCCCGCAAAAAAATAAAAAAAAATAAGATGCTCTCTGGTAAAATGGTTGTACCCAGAAGTCCCTAATCTAACCTTGCCTTGGTCTGAGTAACAAGATTCTAGGAAGGCAGAGGATAGCAACAGGAAGAAGGAGCATGTGTTTACACTGGATCTCCATAAAACCAAGAAATGAGCTGACCCTAATCCTTGGCATCTCTGTGCTCAATGCCCTGCCTTTCCAGGCTCCCTAGCATGGCTCAGTATGAAGCACAAGGGATTTGGGTGACTAGTAAGGAGCTACTAATTTAAATGCATAGCTCTGGCAAAATGAGCCCTCCAGAAGAGCTTTGAGGGAAATAATGGCTGCTTGTGTTTGGAGGCTGGAGTCCGGATGTCTGCTGATGGCCTCTAGGGCCAAGCATTGCTATAGCAACAAATGACTTAGCAACAGTTTGGAACAGGCTGCCTCTTTGAAAGAGTTTACATAATAAGGATTACTTGTGTTCTCTCTGGAAGGTATAACAGAAAGACATTTTTTTTTTTGTCCTCTGAAATATTAAGGGCATTTGAAGGACCAATCCTTTCTCATTTGGGTTGGGAGGGAAGTTAGGTGGCTTTGACCTATAATGTTCACTGTTAGAGTTTCCTAACTAGAGAGATTACAGGTGATTTTGTTGTTTTTCTATTGGGGACACTATTCTTATATTCTTTATTTTTCCCTTTTCTAATTAACCCCTTTCTGTTACCTTATCTTGTCCCCTGTCTTAGGACCACTTTATTCTTCCAACTACACCCCCATTCTACTTTGTATCTCTTTTTAAATTTGATGTTTTAGAAAGAGTGTGTGTGTGTGAGAGAGAGAGAGAGAGAGAGACAGAGGGAGAGAAAAAGAGAGAGGATTGGCATGCCAGGGCCTCAGCCACTGAAACTGAACTCCAGACACTTATGTCACCTAGTGGGCATGTGCAACCTTGTGCATCTGGCTAATGTGGGATCTGGACAGTAGAACATGGGTCCTTAGGCTTCACAGGCAAGCTCCTTAGCTGCTAAGCCATCTCTTCAGGCCCTCCATTCTACTTTGATATCTTTTTCCCCTCTTTCTCCACTGTCCACAATAGCATGTTGATGGGCCCAGTATTACAAGGGCCTCACACAGATAAAGACAGTCACTGTGAGTTCATGAATGAAACAGTAACTTCCTGGCTGGAAGGCGGCATTCCAAAGCACTCCTCCCCATTCTCTGGGTCTTTCCTTCTTTCAGCTCCTTCTGTGATGTCCCCCTGAGCCCCTGAGTGGTATAGATGTCTCATTTAATAGTAATCATTCCATATTCTCAGTACTTGGACCAGTTTTGAGTCTCCCCAGTAGTTACCATAAACTGCAAAAAGGAACCCCTTGGATCTAAGGTGAGAAGCACTAATCTATGGGCATAAACATAAATATATGTACATTTTATGGACAGATTATACGCAGTTACCCAAACAACAGTAGTGGCTTCCTTCCTGGAGTCTATGACCTTCCTAGCCACAGGCGTTTGGCTGAGTTTTCAGTAACAGGCATGAACTTCCTCCCATGGAGCAAGCTTCAAATCCAGAGAGCACTTGGCTTCTTCAAGAATATCCATGCCACTACTGCACCAGTGGGCACATCTTTCCTGGTGGGTTGGTTGTGTAGCTTATAGGGTCCACTGCTGGGTTGATGAGTTTTCTCCACCAATATCTTGCCAGGTATAGTTTCCAGCACTATGATAGCTGGGCAGCAGAGAGGAGGCTTCCAGTTCAGTTCCAGCTTTCTCAGTGTCCTGCAACCAGAACAGATGGTGTCTTCAGCAAGAAGGTTTACCATCTAGTTCCAGAGAGCAACAAAGAGCACTGGCAATGGTCAGTAATGTTTCAGGCACCTTAGGGAGGTTCCCTAACCAACAACAACTCCCTGGGAGCTAACCCACTCCTAGACTTGAGATTTTCCTGTAACAACTCCTGGTTTCTGGGAGCAGCATTACCTTCCCATGCAGTATATTTCAGCTCATACTCTTTTTTTTTTTTTTTTTTACTAAATTTTTTTAATTAGCTACTAACAAAGTGGGTTTCCATATGACTTCTTCATACATCTTTAGGTTTTTTTTTTTGGTGTTTGTTTGTTTGTTTGTTTGTTTTTCGAGGTAGGGTTTCACTCTGGCTCAGGCTGACCTGGAATTCACGATGTAGTCTCAGGGTGGCCTCGAACTCTCCGCCATCCTCCTACCTCTGCCTCCCGAGTGCTGGGATTAAAGGCATGCGCCACCACTCCCGGCACATCTTTAGTTTTGATTAACCCTCTCTCACTCCTACTTCTCATCAGTCCCCCCAACCCTATGCCCAGTTGAACCTCTATACTCCCAATGCACCATCTCTTCCTCCTTAAACCCTCCCCTTTTTTTTTTACATACCTCAAATATCCACTTTCTGCCTTCCTGGCCTATCTTGACCATTACTCCACATTACATACAAATCTAAAGATTCAAAGCTAGGATCCTCATACGAGAGAGAACATGTGGTGTTTTTCTTTCTGAGCCTGGGTTACCTCACTTAATATGTTTTCTAGATCCATCCATTTTCCTAAAAATTTCATTTTGCTTAACAGCTGAATAAAACACCATTGTGTATTCATCATTCATCCAGCTGTTAATGGGCATCTAGACTGATTCTAGTCCTTAGTTATTGTGAATAGAACAGTAATGAAGATGTATGAACACGTACCTCTGTAGTAAAGTATAATGTCTTTAGGGTGCATGCCCAGAAGTAGCCCAGCTGGGTCATGTGTTTAGCTTTTGAGAAACCCCACGCTGATTTTCACAGTGGCTGTACTGGAGACTCATGTGCACTGACCACTCCCCTCCATCAGCTCCTAACCCAGCAACACGTAGAGCCATTCTAAGAACGGTACCATGTTTCATTGTGAAAAGTGGACAAAGACTGATGGAGAAAATGCATCCTTTGTTATCGGGTGTTGTGACACTTTCATGACTCTTGAGGAAAATAAAACTTGAGAGGTAGCAAGCATGATGGGTGGGTATTTATTTTCACGTTCTTAATGTGCTAGTCAACATTTGGTCATCATGACAACATTTCTGAGATGAAGAATTTAAAAGGAAGAAATGCTTATTTAGGACCACAGTTTCAGAGATTTCAGTCCATTGTCACTTGGCCATATTGTTTTGGGCCTGTGGCAACCCCAGAAATCACAGTGGAATGTATGGTGGAGGAACCTGTTTACCTCATTTATAGCTGCGAAGGAGAAGGATCCTAATGTCCCTTTCAGGGGCACATGCCTAATGACCTAAATTCCTTCCTCTGTATCCCATCTTCTAAAGATTTCACCAGCCACCAATATTACTGCTGTGCAAACCTTTAGCACCCATGAGTATTGGGCACAGTTAAGATCCTGCCAGTGGGCTGGAGAGACAATTCAGCAGCTTAGGTGCTTGCCTGCAAAGCTTAACTACCTGGGCTCAGTTCCCCAGTACCCATGTAAAGCCAGATGCTCAACGTGGCGCATGCATCTGAAGTTCGTTTGAAGTGGCTAGAGGCCCTGCAATGCATATTCTCTCTCTCTTCTTCTCTCTCTCCCCTTGCAAATAAATAAATACCTTAACAAATAAAAAGAAGAACATACCAGTGAATTTGGTGACTCACAAAACCCTCAGCATGTTTATCTCTAAGATGCTTTATTTTGGTGGTCAGTATAATATGGGGGGGGGGAGGAATAGAGGTGGGAGATTTCAATGGAGAGATACTCTGAGGCAGGAACACCGTGACACGCATGCTAGGTTTTCACATGTACTATGAATTCACAGTTGCACAGCGACTATTTAAACAACTATAACATACCACATCCAGAACCAACAAACACCATGGAAAAGCCACATGCTTGCTCAGGATCAGACTTGCATGTGAATCCAGTTCCACCACTGGCCAGATGAGTAACCTTCAGTTCCTAGCTCAGGTTTACAGAAATGGGCAGTGAGATTGACACGTGAATTTTTCTTTGAATGATCCCCGAGACCCGTGAGCCTTAAATCAAATGGGTGAGTCCTGGAAAGGTTGAGGGTTGGTGGCTTTCAGGGGAGTCTTCACTTCCTCTGGTCTGTTTATTTAGACCGTTGGTCTTGCTCTGGCTCCTGTTTGGCTGTGACCTGTCTGCCATGGCTCCTTTACCTACTTGAGAATCCAGCTTTGGGACACATTGTTTGCTTAGACTTTCCATCCATCTCCATTTTTAATTTTGTCAGAACCATGAATTAAGCAGGAAACAGATCTGATTGATTAATTCCATTCCCACTCCCAGAGGCTGGTAGACACACACTGGAAATCACAAAGAATAATAATAATAATAAAAGAACTGTCTGTTGGAAGCTGCCTTAGGGGATATCTGTCAGCTTGTTGGGGACCTCCAGAGAGCCAACTTCCTCTTTCTTCATTCCAGAATAAACCACAGGGAGAGAAGTCAGCAATTGACAGATATTTGAAGGCCAAGAAGAGAGAAATTCCTATCCTGTTTTCTTTCTTGGCTAGCCATGCAATTTCTTAGCCCTTTTTCTTTTTTTCTTTACAAAAACAGGGAATTCATATGCTAAGGTGCCAGGTGGCAGGGATAGTCAAGTATGCTCCTCACAACAGACCTGCTAAGTAAATACTTAAGTTGCCCTCATTTTGTACCCAAGGATGCTAAAAACTTGAAGGGTAAGTGCCTCCAGCACAGAACACTCATGGAGCTGGGATTTAAGTCCAGAACCACATGATTCTGAAGCTGGTATTTTTTTTTTTAATCACATTGGGCTGCTGGAAACTTCCAGTTCCTTCTCAAAGGTCTTTCCTAAGCGTTGCAGCCCAAGTCCTCAAACTGTGGTACTGGTGCAAGTACTGGGCCACTGGAAATGTTGTTTTAAACACCCTTTGCCTTCCCAACTGGCTCCTTTCTATAGGAATCTAGGGCAAGTTTCCCACTCACTCAGCCAGTGTTCTCTGGATCACTGAGAGCCAGGCATGAAACTAAGTTCAGAAGTCTCTCCTTATCAACAATTTCTCTTTTCATGGTTTGTTATCTGTAGTCAACCATGCCAGAAAATATTAAGTGGAATATTCCAGAAAATAAAATCACAGGCTGTAAATAACTTTTAACACAATATGTTGAATGGTATTGTTTTGTTATTGCTATTGTTAAGCTCTTACTGGGCCCACCTTATAAAGTAAGCTTCAGCATAGGCATGTCTACACAGGAAAATCTGGAGCATTTATAGGATTTCAGACCCAGTTCAAGCATTCCCTGGAAGTATTAGATAAAGGTTCACTGTGGTGGTTTGAATGTGAAATGTCCCCAACAGCCTCATGCGTTTTACAGTCAAATGCTCTACCACTGAGCTATAACCCAGCCTCAGCTGGTTGCAATTTGGGAAGGTTGTGGAGACTTTAGGAGTTGAAGCCTTGCTGGAGGAGGTGTGTTGCTAAGGGAAAACCTTGAAGTTTATTAGCCCCACCCATTGGGGGGCCTCAGAGCTAGCTCTGTTGGAGCTATGGTGGCTTCCTGCTATGACAAGATGTGATATCCAGCCTCTGCTTCCCTGCCCTGATGGAACTTCTCCTCTAGGCTATGAGCCAACATCAACCCTTTCCTCCCATGAGCTGCTTCTCATTGGATGTTGTGTCCCAGCCATGAGAAGGTGACCACCACAGTCACTGTCATGGCAAAACAGGCGATAACACCCGACTGCTGATCTGAACCAACTTGTCTAGTTGGAGAGACAGAGTGGACGGTAAATGCAGTCAATGCTTTGGGGTAGTCTCAGTAAAGAAGGTGATATACTCACTGAAAGGATGAGAGAGAGATGAGCTCCTAAGAAGGTCTCTATGCAGCCTGAGAAACAGAGGGACAGATCAGCAGGTGCATTGCTCAGCCATTGCCCAAGTGTGTGAGTTTGAGCCCAATGCTAAGCCTCTCTAAGCCTCAATGGCTTCAGGTGTACAGTGGTATGAACCTTCGATGGGGCTATACTAATGAAATGTGAGTCACTGTAGGTCATGCTCAACACCTCCAGCTCCCGTCACCATGTGTTGCCTGACACCACCAAGTCCATATTGCTTTTTCCTCCCATACAGTGCTCTCACCTTGCTTTTGTCACCTTTGCCACCATTTTAATTACACAAGCACCATAATCCTAGGCACAGACTGTGCAACACACTTCACTCTGGGCTTTCTGTCTCCGTGCCTTTTCCTCTTTAACTCACTCTCCATCATGAAGCCGGGTCGTCTTGTGAAAGCACAAGTGTCATCAGATCAACTGCCACCATTCCCATCCCCCTCTCGTGTAATAACCCTTCGTGGTTTCTGTCAAGGTCAGGACCACGATCCTTGACAGGCTACGTGGTCCTGGCCTGGCCAAGCCCCACCCCCTTTGCTGCCTCCTCTTGCTCTGGGCTTGCTCTTGCTCTCTGCTCTGCAGCCTTGCTGACACTGATTCAGGCTCTTTCCTTGATGCACTGTGTGAGAACATGATGTTCCCTTGACCTAGAAAGCTCATTTCCCCTCATCTCAACCCAAAGGTACCTTCCTCAGAGAAGTCCTTCTTTAAAGCTATCCTGGCCATGTCACATCCATCAAGATATGACTCTTTCTTTACCTGTCAAGGTCTCACTAAATTGTCATGTAACATGTACAATCATGTGCATTATTAGGATATTTCAGTCAACAAAGCAGAACATCTGGAGCAATGGACCCATAAGATGATAGCCTTTAGTGGTATACTATCTTGGCTAGTATCTGTGCACTCAACAATACTTACACCAAGATGAAGTCCACTAACAAACACACTTCTCAGAACTCATTCTGCTGTTTACAGCTCAATCTGGACTCAGTGCTTTTCTTTGAATTTTTTTAAAGATTTTTTTAAATTTTTACTTATTTATTAGGGACAGAAAGAGGGAACGAGAGAGAGAGAGAGAATGGGCACACCAGGGACTCTTGCCACTGCAAATGAACTCCAGATGAATGTGCCACCTTGTGCAAGTGACTTATGTGGTACCTGGAGAATCAAACATGGGTCCTTAGGCTTCGCAAGCAAGCACCTTAACCGCTAAGCCATCTCTCCAGCCTGGACTCATTGCTTTATGTCTAAAGCTTAACACAGTGATTAACACAGAAGAGATATTCAAGGAATATTTCTTACGTGAATACATGCAGGCATGGAAGTCCCTTATCCCTTACCTCAGGCTTCTTATAGTGAAAAGTTCAAAGCTTTTGCTTTTGTTTGATGATGTATTTTAAAATTATTTTATTTCTTTAGTCAATTTGATAGAGAGAGAGAATGGGCACACCAGGGTCTTTAGCCACTACAGGTGAACTCTTTATACATCTGGCTTATGTGGGTACTTGGGAATTGAACCTGGGTCCCTAAGCTTCACAGGCAAGTGTCTTAACCACCAAGTCTTCTCTCTAGACACATTTGGTGATGTTTTAATGAAGCATAATTTGTCAGCATCTCTAATAATATAGACTCAAGACTTCCCTATCAAGATGTGATTGGAAGAGGGTCCCACAGGAGCGATTTTTGAAGTCAGACCAGTGAAAACAGCTGCTCCTGGGAGACAGAAGATCCTATCATCAAATCACTGTTTATCCTGGAGCAATTTAGAGGAAACATCACCAACAGGCTGCAAACACTGTGGCCTGCCATGTCCACAAGATGTTTGATCTGTCGTCAAGAAATGAGTTCCTAGGTAAGAAATCAGCCCAGCCTGTTTTCATGCAAATCCACTGCTTATTCCTTGAGTTGTCAGTTTCACACTGAGGGATTTGTAACCAAGAGCTCACATTTAGGTAGAATCATGCATGTGTATTAGGAGAGATTTGCTTTCTTTGTGATTGCCAGGGAGTAGTTTTATTTCCATTTTAATTTTCAGAACATGTTCCCCCTCCCCCCACAGCCATATCCCGTGGTTTGGAATTCATGTGACTGCTGTGTGCTTACTCATGATGCTTGCTTGTAATTGACAAATTTAAATTCTGGTCATATTTCATTTATTACTAAGACCCAGGGAAAAAATTCTAGGCGGAAACCTAATTACATTGACAGTGCCATGAGGTAATTGCTGGAACAAACTCCTGCAGCACAGGGCTAAATATTTCATACACCCATAAAATGATTACACTGACAAGATTCTGAAAAATAATAAGATCTGTTTAATAAAAAAGAAGCAAAATACCAGTGTTTTTACACACAGAGTATTAAAACATCCTTCATTTTGGACAGATCCCAAGTCACCTGATTTTTATCCAAATGATGGTCCTTCTCACCCGAGGCTGGTCAGAAGCTCCCAGCCTGATGTGACTCCTAGGACAGCCGAGTGTTTCCCTCCCGTTGCCCCAGTAAGAGTCTGTCCTCTGGGATCAGGAAGCAAGAGGGATGAAGGGTATGCCCTTTGTTCGGGGTTGTTGTGTGTAGATTGTAACAACTCCTCTATATTCCCTAGCTGCCACTCAAAAGATACCAGAGTATGGCTCTGTGTCCTGCAGGGTGCCAGTGAGACAAGGTTCATCTCGGTTTCTGTAGCCAGGATGTCAGGGGTCATCTCTTCATTCAGCTGCTAAGTGAAGACACTGAGACCATAATTGTGTACCAAGAATTGTGCTAGGCACAGGGCAGATGGTGGAGAACAAGACAAGTCTCTTCTTTCCCTTTAATAGAGTTGTGTTACAGTAAGAGAGAAGCCAGAAAGCCCCAAACAACAAGCAAACAAGCAGAAATATACGTGAAAACATTCCAAATCATACCCAATAGTGTGTGGAAAGAGAAAAGGGGCTGGGGCTGAGGAATGGCGTGGTCGTAGAAGATGTCCTAACTGAGCCCCACTGCATAATAAGTAGCCCATCTGGGAGGTTAAGGAGGAAGCAACTGAGGCAGGTAATAGGACTGAAAGGAGAGGAAAAAAGGGGAGCAGGGCTCTATAGACCAGAGCAGAAGTGTAGCGCCTGTTCTAAGTACTAGAGGGAACCCCTGGAATGTTTGAAAGAAGGAAAGGATAAGATCCAATTTACACTTACAAAAGCCTAACCTTCTGAGGTGTGTAAGTGGATTGCAACCAGAAAGAGCACAGTGCAGTGAGAGTAAGGATGCTCTTGGAAGGAGCTTGGGCAGGGCGGGGGCAGGGGTCATCCTAGACCAGGCGTATGGCAACAGAGGCAAAAGCATAGAGAGCTCATCTAAAAACGTAAATGGAAATATTTATCTTGAGCTGAACATGTAGGCGCATGCGTTTAATCCTAGCACTCTGGGAAGTTGAGGCAGGCAAGTCACAGTGAGTCGAAAGCCAATTTGGGGATCAGAGAGAGTTTTAGGTCAGCCTGGGATAAAGCAAGCTCCTACTTAAATAAAAATACAAAAAAAATACCTATTACTTATTAAAAAAATATCACACCTCAGGTTGCTAGCACTAAACTTTCCTTTGTGATAGTAAATAAAACTAGAAAACAGCAGCAAAAGGGGAGACATTTTCAAACATTTTCTCAAACACCCTCCTGTCTGGCTAAGTGAATCTTATTTAAGACTAGATTTATATAAATATTTAAGAAGAAAATTCTCCTAAATTATAATGTCAGGGTCTAAAATAAGATCAATCATAGCCATGCATTTGAAACTTGCAGAAAATATTCAATGAAGATGTAAGACAGTGTTATGCAGGTCATCTAGGTTAAAGCAAAAGTGGGGACAAAGGATGCAATTTAGCGAGTGTTGTAGGTACCTTCCTGATGCTGGCACAAAGCATGTGACCAAAAGCAACTTTGGGAGGAAAGGGTTTTTTTTTGGCTGAGAGTCTCCAGGGTAAACTCCATGAAGGCAGGGAAAGCATGGCATGAGCAGTATCTAGACATCACCTCCTGAACAACATCAGGGGACAACAGCAACAAGCTAGTGTGCTAAATACTGGCAAGGGGAAGCTGGCTACTACAACATAAGCCTGTCCCCAACAACACACCTCCTCCAGTGAGGCTCCACTTCCCAAGTCACCATCAGCTGGGATCAAACGTTCAGAACATACAAGTTTGTGGGGGACACCTAATCCAAACCACCATAGGGAGCCCATTCTTAGGTTTACCAAATCCAGGTCTTTGAGGTGGACCCCTCAATCTGTTTGTTTGTTGTTGTTGTTGTGGTTTTTTACATCCTTCTGGGTAAGTACATGCAATATCAAGTCTGAAACGGTCTTTTTAAAACATAATTTTATTTATTTGCTGAGGGACAGAGAGAGAGAGAGAGAGAGAGAGAGAGAAATAATGGGCATGGCAGGGATCCTGCTACTGCAAACAAACTCCAGACACATGTATCTCTTTGAGCATCTGGCCTTACTGGGGAATCAAACTCTGGTCCTCAGACATCACAATCAAGTGCCTTTAAACTCTGAGCCATCTCTCCAGCCCTAAAAAAGGTCTGTTTTTAAGTGATTATGTACCATGATGAGAAATGACTTAAAGAGTTTAACATAGAAAGAAGAGACCTGTGATTAAAATTACAGTTAGGTTAGATAAGGGTTTTTTTGTTTGTTTTTATTTATTTATTTGAGAGTGACAGACAGAGAAAGGGGGGGAGGCAGAGAGAGAGAGAGAGAGAGAATGGGCACGCCAGGACTTCCAGCCACTGCAAACGAATTCCAGATGTGTGCACCCCCTTGTGCATCTGGCTAACGTGGGTCCTGGGGAATCAAGTCTCGAACCAGGGTCCTTAGGCTTCACAGGCAAGTGCTCAACTGCTAAGCCATCTCTCCAGCCCAGATAAGTTTTTTTTTTTTTTTTTTTTGGTTTGTTTGTTTGTTTTTCGAAGTAGGGTCTCACTCTAGCCCAGGCTGACCTGGAATTCACTATGGAGTCTCAGGGTGGCCTCTAACTCATGGCAATCCTACCTCTGCCTCCCAAGGAATTAAAGGCGTGCACCGCCACGCCTGGCAGATAAGTTTTAAGAAGTAAAATCACACTTAAATTCTACGCTCATAAGTGTTAGTAACTCTTGCTAACATCTGAATGAATATTCTTCCAGATCTGGATGTGTCTTTCTGCATGTATGCATTTTGTTTTTCCTAATGAAATATAAGCAAGCCCACTTAAATTCCAGCATGATTGACTTCAGGAACCTAATAGATCTTTTCATAAAGATGCTCATTCTTCATTCCACAGACAGCCGATGAGGGCATGGAGTGGGGGTGGGGCACTATCCAGAGAGAGTCTAGATCTGATCAGGATCTATGTCTTTAATAAACAGAGGATGTATTGTTGGAAGATGGATGGCTGACATAATAGAATTAGAGACATATTTTATTTGCAGCCAAAGACAGGTATTCTCTGATTGGTGGATTTCTAGAAATAAACGTGTGTCATGAATATGCCTTGCTCAATGAAGAGATCATCAGAGAAAGCCAAGCACAAGAAATTTCAGATGAAAAGATGTGACAAACAACTATTTTTACACAGTGACTTGTTGAACATCGTCAGTTTGTCCATCTGCCTTCTCAAAAAGCGAGCTGCTTGCTTTCATCATAGACATGCCAAAGGAAGAGGAGAGCCAAATTCTGACAGAGTAAGTGCATCAATATTAATATCTTGAACATCGTTTTAGAAAAACTTCTACCTTGGTTTTCATACCTACTGAATCTACAAGGCTTCACGCTGTTTTGTTCTGTTATGTCTTGTTTTGTTTTTTCATAGTAAACAATATGGGGCTAGAGGTTACCAAATTCAGCAAATAAAGATTCCCAGTTATATTTAAATTGTAGACAAATAAATTTTCCATCTGAGTGTGTACTATAAAACACACTCAGGAAATTTATACTAATATTAATTTGCATGTACTATAAAACACTAAGGACATTTATACTAATAATAATTTCTGTTGCTTCTCTGAAATTCCAATATAAGTGAATAGCCTATGTTTTACCTGATTTTCTTCTGCAGGTGGCTTCCTATTTCATAGGGAAATGTTAATACAGACCTATCCATTTTCACTTAGAAGTGAAAACATTTTAAATAATCTATGAGCAATATACATTTCTATTGATAACACCTTTCTGTGTTTCAGAAGTTTCTCTCTAGGAGAAAAAAAGAAAATGACTATCTATCTAAATGTAGGAGCAGCTCCTACAAGAAGACAGTGGGCAGCAAATCCATCACAGTGGCCAAAGTCTTGCTTCAATTATATAAGTGGCTAGGAGAAAGACTGGTTTTTTGGATGTACATGAATTTTTCCAGTCTTTCTGACTCTGGCCATGACTGTCAGGTAATAATGCAAGTTTATACTCGGGGCTCTGAGCACAGAGGAAGGGAGTTGATGCTCCGGCAGACAGCGGTCCTCAGACACAGTGGCCAGCACTTCTAGCTGATAATGAGAAGAGAGAAGAGGGAAAAAGTAGCCCTGAGATTTATTCAATTTGCTTCACCGGAAGCTGAGGGTTTATGTCAAGAGTCTGTAATAAAACCAACTGAGGCATTCACATTTGGCTCCATAAAACATGTAATCACCTTGCTCTGTAACAGCCTTTCTCTGTGTGGGGGGAGTTTGCCTGTTTTTTAATCTCCTTTATTTGATTAACATTAGAATCAACAACTGCAACCTGTGTTGGATTTTAGTAAAGTGAACTATTAACAAAGTTAATCAAGAAGATGTTTTTTTTTTTTTTAGGGCCTCAACTATATAAGTCTCACATCTTAAGTACCAAGTAATGCTTTTACAGTTTTATTTTCTTAGAAATGGAAAAAAAAAAAAAAGCACAGAATGTATAGCTACGTTTGGGGGGGGGAAACACTGCAAAAGTAGTCATCATTGCTCTACAACAACTTTTATGGAGTGACTTTGTCAGCTGGATATGAAACACAAAAATAATGCACATTTTATCTTAAACAATAATATATTTTTATGTTTTTAACCTATAATATGCCTATATTTTTACCTACAGTTGTAATCGCAATAATAATAATATAGTTATAACTACAGGCCAAATAAATTGTCTGGCATTTTCTTAATAAATTTAAATTAAATATTTGTTAAATATTTATCTTATTGTAATAAACACTTACAAACCATTTTAGTTAAAAAGAATTTACTCCCAGGCATGGTGGCGCACGCCTTTAATCCCAGTACTTGGGAGGCAGAGGTAAGAAGATCACCATGAGTTTGAGGCTACCCTGAGACTGTATAGTGAATTCCAGGTCAGCCTGAGCTAAAGTGAAACCCTACCTCAAAAAAGAGGGCATTTACTTAATGCAACCAAAGTACAATAAATTCATGACACCACTGTTTTAAAATATTCTTTTTTCTTCTAGTTAATTTGCTTACCCATAGATACAATTATGTTACTTACACAAAGGAAGCTGAAAGCAGAGATGAATCATTGTCTCAAGTTTTGGGGTTCTAGAACTGGTGGAGCCTAGAGGGGCCCTACCCTTAGACGAGGGCAGCTGCTTAGGAGGGTAATGCTGCCTTACGAAGCCACATGGTACTGTGATTCTTGGACCATCTTGTAAAGTCAGAACTGAGACAACGACTTGAATAAAATCTTAAGATGCTTATATAGACCACTTTTTCTTTTGTTTAAAACGTTCACTATATTACGAGTCATAAGGAATGTGGACCAACATAGCAGCTTTAATTTATATGGCCATTTACTTATTCATAAAGACATTTTGATATTATGGGAACATGAAAAACATAGGGACATGCCGACAAAACATTTATTTATATAGTAATATATAAAGATAGATTAAATAAAACCCAAAGATCTTATCATTTTTATTTAGATCAATCATTGCTAGTTTTAAGTTGATTTGGCTATAAGTAATCCTTTAATCCTAAATCTGGACCTTTAAAAACATGACGTAAGGGCACTTACTTGTGAAAGCTTGCGAGCCTGGCTTGGCCCAGGTTAGATTCCCTAGCACCCACATAAAGCCAGGTGCACAAAGTGGTACATGTGTCTGGACTGTGCAGTGGCAAGAGACCCTTATGTGCCCATACTTTCTTTCTTTCTCTCTCTCTCTCTCTCTCTCTCTCTCTGCTTGCAAATAAACAAATAAAAATATTTTTAAAATGTATAACAATTAAAGCAGAAAATTTAAATCTTAAAGTCAGAAACCCTTTAAACTAACCACTTTTATTTTAAATTTAAGTTGGAGAATATAAGCATTTAAAAAAATATTTTGGAGGGGAAAAGCACAGATAGGGAGGAAATAGAGTTTACATCTTAATGCCACAACTATAAGTTAAAATTTTTCCTAAAAATATAGCACATTAGTTATTTCCTTTATGACTTAAAAACATAGCCACATCTTTAGGGGAGTATATCTCCTGAAATTTTTGTTGTGAAAATGAAGTTTAACCTAAATATCTTTGACAAACATTACATTTAACATTTGTATATTTAAGAACATTTTTGAAAAAAAAAGACATAGTAATTAATCTAATCACAAGACCTTTAATTGTGCATTATGGATGTCTGATACTCTTTTTTATTTTCTTTTGTTACCCAGGACTATTAAACAAATAAAATAGAATTAGCTAATATTTTAGAACCTGTTTTGGAAAGCAATCAGTATTACAAAAAGAATCTATGTGTCTAATGTTATATCCTAGGTGCCTCCTTAGTGCAGTAGTTAGCACATCCATTTCACAGTGTTAAATCTCATAGTTTAATGACATTTTTGTGATCCTAATGAATGGTATCTTCTATAAACAAACACTATTGTAAGGCTTAATGAAACATTTAATAAGCCCACATAACTATTCTTGGTGGGGAAAGCATAGGAACAGGAGGCTCGCTCACATCATCACACACCAGCAGGAGGCAGTACAGAAAGACAGCTAGCTCCAGACACCCAGTGAGGCTGGACCAGTAAACCTCAAGGCTCACCCCCAGCGACACACCTCCTCCAGCAAGCCTCCACCTCCCAACAGTCCCACAGTGAGGATTAAATTGAAGCTTAACCACAAACACATGAGGCTATGGGAGACATTTTACATTCAAACCACCACAGGTGCAATGGACTATGCACAATAAAAATGAATGAAAATGGAGCTCAGGTTTTGATATATACACACACACTTAGATGTGTTGCGTGTGTGTGTGTGTATTTGCAGATATAGACTTTTGTGTATGCATGTAGATATTTAAGAATTATTCTGGACACACATAACATAAATACATAAAATCTGGTGCACCCCAAGAGAAGAGCCAACTAAAAAGTTTATATAGTCTCTCTCTCTCCCCACCCTTTCTGAGCTGTAAGGCAGGCTTGGTGACACAAAGAATCAAGAGGTGACAAATTGGTCATGAAGATCCAAAGCACTAACTTTTCTGCTTTGATTCTAGGAGCTAAACAGCAGATGAGATGTCCTTACAGACGGAAACATTTTCAACTTTATTTTAGGTCAGAACTTTTCACTCTTTTAATTAATTAATGATGAGGCTAAACTATATTCCCCATGCTTTCTTGTATATCAGGAATAAAAGAAAGAAGAGAAAAAGAAAAATAGACCCAGATATTCACTCTACTTTTGAGTTCTCAGCCTGGAGCAGAGCCATAGGTCTGGATCTGGCGAGTTGCAACTGTGGGAAAGTCCCCTTCCTCCATCAGACAACTCAGGCCTGACTCTTATTCTCTGGATCAGGCATTATTAGCCTGCACCATGACATATGGCCACTATACTCTGCCCTTGGTCATCACTATAAGCATGGGTATCTATTTTTCCTCTCTAGGCATGTTTAGAGGTCTTTCTTAGATCAAAGCTCATTGTTTTCATCTAGTACATAATTGGAGTCCCCACTGTTGAGTTTCCTACTGTTGCAGTCAGGTTCAAATTGCTGGTAGAAATCATCTGACGAAGAGCAGCTTTTGGGAAAAAAAGGATTTATTTTGGCCTATAGACTCAAGGGGCAGCTCCAGGATGGCAGGGGAAAATGATAGCATGAGCAGAAGGTGGACTTGACCCCCTGGCCCACATAAGGTGGACAATAGAAACAGGAGAATGTGCCAAACACTGGCAAGGGGACCCTAGCCATAACACCCATAAGCCCACCCCCAATAATACACTGCCTCCAGGAGGCGTTAATTCCCCAAATCTCCATCAGCTTGGAACCTAGCATTCAGGACACCTAAGTTTATGGGGGACACCTGAATCAAACCATGTGCATCTGGCTAATGTGGGTCCTGGGGAATTGAGCCTCCAACCAGGGTCCTTAGGCTTCACAGGCAAGTGCTGAACTGCTAAGCCATCTCTCCAGCCCATCTTTTCTTTTGATATAGAGAATTTCATTACTTTTTGAGACAGAGGAGAAATAGACAAGGTCAGAGAAATGTAGATGAGAGTAGAGGGTTGAGAATAGATTCTTAGAATTTACCTTTAGTTCTAAAATAATCTCTCAAATGTTCGTATTACTTTATTTTTAATATATCTTTTTAACTTAGATGTACTTTCTAAAACTGTTGATTACTTTGTAAACTATTAATTTCATCATTTTTCTTTAGATGTTTTTATTTTTTTAAAATTCTTTAGATGTTTTTAAATTCTAATTAAAACAGGATGCTTAGTTATGGTTTTTCAATTCTGTCATGTAGGACTATAGTTTGGCATGCCAAAAAAAATAAAAATAAAAATAAACCCAAGTTTAGGACCAAATATTCTCCTTTGGGGGAAACATAAAGCAATTTATTTTTAGTTAGATTTCCCTATTTTTCTTAAATACTTGTAAGCTAAATTAAAACAATTATAAATATAAAACTAGCTGGAATACCAAAATAAAGGGCTTCTTCATACATCTCCTCCTTATTTGAATTAAGTATTGGAGGAATAGCAAAAGGAGAAAAATAGAATGCATATTAACAAACCAGTCAGAAACTAAAATGTCCTCAAAGATTAGAAAACAAACTGGTCATAAAACAAAATGTTTTCAAAGAAAAGAAAACGGATACATGAACAAAACATTTTGAAAGTAAACCAAAAACTTCTCTAGCAAATAGAATCCTAAAGCCAGCTCAGCATAAACAAATGGACCATTGGCCAAATCAAAGGAGGTCCATGCTCCAGCAAGAGCTGACCACATGCACCAGAAGAGGCTGCTTGGTCGGGCACAGGGGGTCCCTGCTGGTGCCTGGCTTCCATCCAAGTGATACCCCCAGTGAAAACTGTTTGTCTTTAGAGCCCAATATTTGGCATCATACACTGTCTACACAAAATACACAGCTCTCACATCAATGGGAAAAAGTGAGGGTCTATTTTGGAGCCAAATGTGAGTGGCCATGGACTGAAAACACAGATTTAGACCAGCCCAAACTCCATGGTCCAACATGTTAACATTTCACTAAACTTTAAAAATGGTAAATCTCATGAACCAGGGCACTTTTCAAACGCATTGGTGGAAACATCAGGTAGGTGGGTTAAAGCAAGACAGGGGAGTCTCTGCTATAGGCTTCAGATGCTATCTGATGACATTCTTAGCCTTTGGGTTAATGGAAGCTAGTGTCATCTACTAATACATTCCAAAAGTTTTCACCTGATCATCTGGCAGTCACAAAGATGTTAGGTCAAATATAGAGGTGTGCAATAAATAAGGAGGCTAAAGATAGCCCAAGATAATTTGGCTCTGAATCTGCAATATTCTACCTGTACAGTTATAGAAGTTTTTGTCAATCAGTCAGCCTAGTAGGATATTTGAAATAGGTACAGCTGCTGCTTTTCAGAAACTTTCATTTGCAATAATGATATAGGGAACAACAACCTATCATTACAATGGCCCCATCATGAGTAAAATTTAGGCAATACTGGTTTAGCCCATGACTCTTCTAAGGAAAGAGATGGCTCCAAAGATGAATGAAGGTCTTCTAAGATCACAGTCTATCTGCCATTAGGACTGAAGCTCATTTCCTCTGTGTCTCTTCTCATCTATCTAACTGTGCATCAGTCAACAAATTCTACTTTGTGTAACTGGAGATTAATTGATATAAAATAGCCAACAGATTGTGCTGTGGATTGTCAGGAAGGCACTGGATTGAGAGGCTTGCCTGTACTGTTGGAGAAGCTTCCTGATGCCTAAGCTCCTTACTAAGACTAAGATAATAACCCAGGGTACCATATCAAGTCCTTGGGCCAGCTCTAAATAGTGGAAGTGGAAGAGATTTATCTTAGACCCAAGCAAAGATGGCTTGCATCCCAACTTCTCCACTGGCAAGAAACCACTGTACTTTCTCAGCTCATCTGTGCTCTACTCATCTGTAAGAATTTATAGGAATGATAATAGCTAACATTCATAGGGCACTTATCACCTGCCAACTGCCTTTGATAAATTATCTCACTTAATGCTCAAAGTAGAAAACCAAGACATTATTGCCATTCCATATGACAGATGAGAACATTTCACCTCTGAAGGGTGACATGGTTTATCTGCATCTACACAGTTGAAGGAGTAATGGATTTTAGGATTCAAACCCTAACAGTGTCAATTCAGAGTCTGGCTTTCACCCCAGCACTACACTGTGAAAGCTGAATAAAGGGCTGGGGAGAGTGCTCCGTGGTTAAAGGTGCCTGTGGACTAAGGTTTGATTCCCCATTCCCCACATAAAGCCAGATGCACAAGGTAGTATATGCATCTGGAATTGTTTGCAGCAGCAAGAGGCCCTGGTGCACCCATTCTTTTTTTATTTTTTTTCTGCTCTATCTCCCTTTATTTTGGTATTCCAGCTAGTTTTATATTTATAAATAGGGCTGGAGAGATGGCTTAGCAGTTAAGGCATTTGCCTGCAGAGCCAAAGGGCCCCTGTCCGATTCCCCAGGACCCAGTAAGCCAAATGGTTTGCAGTGGCTGGAGGACCTGGTGTGCCCATTCTCTCTCTCCCTCTCTCTGATTCTTTCTCTCTTTCTCTCTCTCTCTCAAATAAATAAATAAATATTAAAAGCAAAAAAAAATAAAAGGCCAAATACAGACAAGGGCTATAAAGCACTATGAAACACCTACTAAAGAACCTGGCACGTAGTAGGCAGACAGTATCAGAGGCTTATCTGGCCTCCTAGGAGTACAAGTCTTTTCGCAGCCTGTCATAAACTATCTTCTCCCCAGGGTTTCTACCTGGGACTACAATTCCCAGGATGCCACAGACACGGAAACTGGCCAATCAGGAAGCCTGTCCTTGCTTTCGCCCCACCTAGAGACCAGAAGTTTCCTTGACTGCCGAAAACTGGCTGTGTCCTCACCAGGTCGGATTTGTGAAAAGGCCTGGGGGTTGGGGGAGTGTCCTTGGGTTTTCTTTGTGGTGCCCATTGGGGTTTGGGAAGGTGAGATCCCAGGTTCTGCCTTCACCCGCCAGCAGGCGCTGGGCGGGCTGTGGGAATTCTGTGGCCGCATCCATGTGCAGGGCCTCAGTGGGTCGGTCGGAGCTTAGAAGAGGAACGTGGCCTTGAGGCTAAAAATCTGTGGAAATTATCACTCCTCTGACCCAGGGACGGTGACATGGTGGCCCCGACGTCCTCTGGTCCTACCTTCAGAGCGTGGTCCTCTCTGCTTCCGGTTATAAGCCCCCTGACCCACTGCTGCTTTCTCTGAGCCACGGTGTAGCCGAGTTCTTGGAGAAGGCCGCCTGGCATCAGCCCAACGAGATCTCAGCACCTCTGTGTCCTCCACCCCGCACCCATCTACTTTACTGGGCGAGCAGCAAGGGCTTTCCTCTCCTCACTTAGTTTCATTCATTCATTATTTTTTTAATTATTATTTATATTTAATTTTTACACATTTTTTTAAAAAATATTTTATTTATTAGAGAGAAAGGGGCAGATCGAAAGAATGGGCATGCCTCTAGCCCGCCGCAAACAAGCTTCAGACACATGCACCACCATGTGCATCTGCTTTACTTGTGTACTGGGGAATTGAACCTGGGTCTTTGGCCTTCACAGACAAGTGTCTTAACCGCTAAGCCATCTCTCCAGCCATACACATTTTTGTTTTAAAAATCATTTCATTTTCTTCAAATCTGAATCATTCGGTGTGTTGTATTCAAGTAAAATTAAAGTGTACATTTTTTGATTTTAGCAAGAGTCACTGATGACAGGAAAACAAAATCATTTCTTTCTTTTACAGTTGCTCTGGAGGGAGTCAGAAAAGCAGGATAGATGGCTGAGATTCAGGAAACTACACACGCAATGGCTGACATGGTGGTTAGTTTGTTTTCATTATTCTTGACAAACAGCCCTGACCCATAACTGCTCAACTCTCACAGTTTTTCCTGTGTTAATTGTGATTTACTTTTTCAAGTCATTTTGAGAGGTTCGAATGGCTAAAGGTTGAGTTTCTAGTGAAACACCTCTCTAGACAAACTTGGTTAGATATATGTACAGTATTTTATGTAACACAATAATGTGTTGATTAGCCAAAATCAAAATGTATGTTGCCCTAACTCCTAAAGTCATCCACTTAGTCAATAATTTACAATCAAATTGCATTTTAGTTTTACTGTGTAAAATTATAAGCGTGCTCTGTCATTCAAGAGTAAGTTAGAAAGTAATATTGATGTAAAATTAGGGAAGACCTTCCCTAGTCACTAAGTTCTAAGTTAGTTTATCAATGTTGAGGATTTCTGTAAAGAGCATTCTGTGTCCATTGTAAGGTCCCCCTCTTGTGGGTGTGATTTAAGAAAGAAACCTCATCCTAAGAATTCTATCTGGAGTTGTTTTCACTTGGAACAACATAAAACAAGTTTAAGCCTTTGTATGTTAGAATTCTAACCATTTATGTAAGTTCTGAAATAGGTATTTTTTTCTTTTAGAAACACCTAAGGTAGGTTAAAGTAGACATAAGTACTTTTGATGTCTATGTTGTTTTTGCTTCTCTTTTACAACCAGATACTTAAGGATAATAATCCCGACCATAAGCAAACAGTAGAAACATTAATTAAAAACCTTCATACCATTTCTTTGGAGGTGAAGAAGATGAGAGGTAAGTGTGAAATCACTATGTCAAAATGTTAGCATATCATTGTTATAAAATAAATGGTAGAGCCAATTTGTGCTCCAGCTGGGGTCAATTTTTCCCACTAATTATGAGCATTCTACTGAGAAATATTTGTAGTTCATGCAAACTAGATTTCTAAAGATGAATTGAATTCAAGCATAGGCATTAGCAGGCCTGAATTCCTTTCTCTGACACCAGCAAGCTTATGTTATTCAAGTCTCTCTAAATTTACCTCTTTTCCTTTGACACACTATTAGAAGTCACATTCTACAAAATTCAGTGTATTTATCCATGAACACATGGTATAAACCTCTAAACTTATCCTAGATAAAGAATTAAAAGTTTGTTTTTATGAGTAAAGGATTCTTCATTTTAAACATATTCTTAGAGTAATAATGCTCCTCATAGGTCATGGTGTTTAGACATTCACAGATACATTCTTTTGTTTTAGGCCAGGTATATTTCACATGTTTGTGATTGAATATTGTTAGGGACTCACTAAATTCTGCTTCCATCTCATGTATCACACTGCATTGTAATTGTGTCTCTTTTTCTATCCTTGTTTCAATGGTAAGCTCCTTAAGATATTCATAGTGGGCTGGAGAGATGGCTTAGTGGTTAAGTGCTTGCCTGTGAAGCCTAAGGACCCTGGTTCGAGGCTCAATTCCCCAGGACCCACATTAGCCAGATGCACAAGGGGGCGTATGCACCTGGAGTTCGTTTGCAGTGGCTGGAAGCCCTGGTGCGCCCATCCTCTCTCTCTCTGTCTCTCTCCTTCTTTCTCTCTCTGTCTGTTGCTCTCAAATAAATAAAATAACAACAACAATAAAAATTTTAAATAAAGATACTCATAGCAATTAATACAGCATCTTGATATAATAGGTTCTTGGAAAATGTTTACTAAATAAATAAGTGGTGATAGTTTCTTGCTTTCATTTAAAATAGTTAGATAAGGGTTACATTCCTTCCAGATTTGATTATATAATTGTTCTGCCTTGGGAAATATTGTATGAGGTTATATAGAAATAATATGGTAGATATGGTCTTAGAAGAGTTAGGCAGTTAAGAGAGACCTATAGAAGATTTTTTTTTTTTTTAAGGAAAGAGGCTGGAGAGGTTGCTCAGTGGTTAAAGGTGCTTGTTTGCAAAATCTTGAAAGCCTGGGTTTGATTCCCCAGTATCCATATAAAGCCAGATAGATAGATGTTAGATAGATGTACAAAGTGGCACGTGGATTGGAGTTCATTTATAGTGGCAAGAGGCCCTGGTATGTGCTCTCTCACTCCAAATGAATAAAAAAAAAAGAAGTTTCATACAGAATGTTAAATACATAGGATTCCCTGAATGCCTCATTTATCCTCACATCCTCCCAAGATAGTAATGCCAGTGGCCAGCACAGACTTCCATGTCCAGCTCTACTTCGAGGTTGAGGCTGATTCTCTCGGCATTCTTAGTATTTACAATTGTGCAGAGGTACAGAGAGGTTAACCAACATTCTTGAGGTCAAGTAGCTAGTTCATGGTGGACCTAACTTTTAAATTCAAGTCATTTTAAATAGACAGAAATCTACTTAGTAAAAAGCTAAATTGCCACCAAAGTGGAAGCAAGTAAGTCTGAACCATAAAGTCCAAAAAGAGGAGCCCGTAGATGGTGGGATTAAGTGAAGCAATCAGTCCTCAAGACTTAATACATGGCGAGACTAGAGTCCTCCGCAAGTGGCAGTAAAGTGAGGCCACTAGCAGAGTGGCAAGTTAGTATTCAAAAACAAATCATATGGGTCTGGGGATATGATTCAGTGGTTAAAGGCACGCACTTGCAGAGCCTGCTGGCCCAGGTCCAGTTCCCCAGCCACTCACATAAAGCTGCACGGGCATATTCTCTTGGAGCATCAAAAGACTCTGGCCTGCACACGTGCATGTATGCATAGACACACATGCAAATAAAAGTGATTCTTTAAAAATCATGGCTTGGGCTGGAGAGATAGCTTAGTGGTTAAGGCCATTTGTCTGCATAGCTTAAGGATCCAGGTTTGATTCCCCACTACCCATGTAAGCCAGATGCACAAGGTGATGCATGCATCTAAAGTTCATTTGTAGTGGCTAGAGACTCTGGTGCACCTATTCTCTCTCTCTCTCTCTCTCTCTCTCCCTCCCCCCCCCTCTGTTTCAAACAAATAAATAAAAATTTCTTAAAAAATAAAATCATAGCTTCCTGCCTCTATATACCTGGAGAATTATGTGTGACAAAAGACTCCTTGTTTAAACAAGAGATCACTAGTGAGAGTTGAGAAAGATATTAAGACAAAATTTATATTTTAAATTTTCATAACCCTAAATTTCTTTCCTCATGTGGCTACCAAAGCAAAGCCAGATTTATGGCTTTTAAGTAGATTTTTCTTTTTTTTATTTTTTTTTTATTTTTGAAGGTAGGGTCTCACTCTGGTCCAGGCTGACCTGAAATTAACTATGTAGTCTCAGGGTAGCCTCGAACTCACAGCAATCCTCCTACCTCTGCCTCCTGAGTACTGGGATTAAAAGCATGCATCACCACACCTGGCTTCAAGTAGATTTTTCTTTCAGGTATCTAACCCACCTAATACAGACCCACATAAAACAAAAAAGCAATAAAAAATTAAGTTTAGGTAAGTGTTGAAAGCAGTTGCCTGTAGGAGATAGGAACTTTTTTTTTTGTACCATGCTTTATAATTTCATCTGATTCTTTTCTTTATGTGCATGTATAACTTAGATAAAAATAAGTGAATTCTATACATCATATTTTTATCTATCAAGTTGCAATTTAAGAATATAGCTATGTAGGTGGGCTAGAGCCTTTTTAGTTTTCACATCAAACCTATGATTTTAAGTCAAAATGGGGCATATCTAAAGTGTGGCTTGGTCAGTGAAAATTTGAAAAATATAAATTAGAAATTAGGAAATAACTACTTAAAGTAATAATACCTGCCTGTGACATATGTGTGACAGTGTAACTGTTGTTATTTTATTTCCTTCAGAACTCTCCCAGTTGCTACTTTGTGACCTCACTCTGCAGTTTAATCAGCCCGTGAAGACAGAGCACAGAAAGGAAGCAAACAGCCCTGTGTTTGAAGAGTCTGAAATGCCAGATGTGTCCCTTGATGCTATCAATTTTTCTGCCTGATTTTGTTTTTCATTTTCAATTTCTATTTTTGATGGATAAAAGTGGAATAACTGAGTATATTAATATAGCTAAAGACAATACCGGGTCGTGAAAAAGCATTTCAGGTTCCTGTAGACTGTTCCATTGTCTTAGTATCAAAGAGTGACTGATGTATTTCACTAATGACAAGAGTGTATCATGGCAAATTGGCCAGGGAACATTGCTTGTATATTCTCTGATGCTTGAATTTGACTTGGATTGATACTTAACTATATTGTTAATGGATTCTAATTTAATCAGATATAATCATCTACATAACATTGTATCTTTTAGGTCAAGTGACTTGGAATTCCATAGTCTGAGTTGACTTGAGGGACCCCAAGAAGGCATCCAACTTAGTTATGTTGTAGTCTGTTTCTCATTGCCGGTAGAAATCACCCAACCAAGAGCAGCTTGTGGGAAAAAGGTTTATTTTGGCTTACAGGCTTGATGGGAAGCTCCACAATGGCAGGGGAAAATAGCAACATGAGCAGAAGGTGGACATCATCCCCTGGTGATGGTGATGAAGGTGGACCATGGCAACAGGAGAGTTATGCCAAACACTGGCAAGGGGAAACTGACTATAACACCCATAAGCCCGCCCCCAACAATACACTCCCTCCAGGAGGCGTTAATTCACTAATCTTCATCAGCTGGGAATCTAGCATTGAGAATACCTAAGTTTATGGGGGCATCTGAATCAAACCACCACATTCCGCCCCTGGCCTCCATAAACTTATAAACATCCATGATGTAAAATGCAATGCATTCAGTCCAACTTTAAAAGTCCCCCCACCACCTTTTATTGTTTGTTTGTTTGTTTTGAGGTAGTGTCTCACTCAAGCCCAAGCTGATCTGGAATTCACTTAGTCTCAGGGTGGCCTTGAACTCACGGTGTTCCTTCTACCTCTGCCTCGTGAGTGCTGAGATTAAAGGCCTGCAACACCACACCTGGCTAGTCCCCGTATTTTTTTCATCAATCCCAGTGATGTTCATACATCCCCATAATCCAAGGTCTTTTAACTGAGCCATAATACCAAACAATAACCTCAAAAAAAACCCATAATGGCACAGCATAAACATTCACATTGCAAAAGATGACACTGGGCATAACAAAGAAATATACAACTAATACTAGATTTAAAACAACCAGGGCAGGGCTAGAAAGATGGCTTAATGGTTAGGCGCTTGCCAGTGAAGCCTAAGGACCCCGGTTCAAGGCTCGATTCCCCAGGACCCACATAAGCCAGATGCACGAGGGGGGCACATGCATCTGGAGTTCGTTTGCAGTGGCTGGAGGCCCTGGCGTGCCCATTCTTTCTCTCTCTCTCCCTCTCTCTCTCTCTCTCTCTCTCTGCCTCTTTGTCTCTGTCTGTCACTCTCAAATAAATAAATAAAAATTTAAAAAAAAAACGGGCAAACATCAAACACCATAGCTTCAAGTCCAACAATTCTAATTAGTGACAAATCCCTGAGTCCAACAATCCTAACCAGCAATAAGTCTCTGGCATTCCAATTCCACCCCTCCAGAGAGGCTAGGCCTGAAAAAACCTCATCGGGCCGGCAGCTTTCCTTAGCCATCTCGTGGTCCTGGCATCTCCACTGGGTCTCCACTGCAACCCCATGGCTCATCCTCTTGGCTCCATCAGGTCTCCATGCAGGCATCCAGCAGACCTGCTGCCCACTGCCCACAGCCATTTCCAAAATACAAGGCTGCATTGCAAACTCAATGACCCTCTCTGTCTTGCATTTTTGTACTCCACAATACCAGGTAGGGTGCCAGTTTGCCAACCCAGGGGGGAATAAAGCAAACTGAAGAACAGGGCACTCCTTGAGCACTCAGGCCTCTTCAAAAGAGTCTCCATTCTTCCTGTTGCCCCAGTGCAGGTCAGCTGGCCCAATGTCAATGGTTGTAATCTCTCCAACAATTTGCAGGCAAATGGGCAGCAGTTTAAGACCCCAAATTTCATTTTTTTTTGTGCCATTTCACTCAGCTCCCACCAGTTCATTTCTATGCAAAGCAACCCTGCACAGCTTCTCAGGACATGGGCATAACAGCAAGCTTCTCACACAAACTGCTAGCCCAATCCACGCAAAGCTCTTTTTCACCCTCATAAGCCAAACCACACAGTCCATAACTCTTACTGCCTTCAGGTCTTTCAACTCTGACCAAAATAGTCTGTCAAGCTGTACTTACAGCACTACAAGGTGTCTCTTAGGCCAAGGTTTCAAATCCCTTCTCATTCCTCTTGAAAATCAGTTCCAAAAGGCCAAAGCCACACAGTCAGGTGTCTAGCGGCAATCCCACTCCTTGGTACCGCTTTACTGTTGCAGTCAGGTTCACATTGCTGGTAGAAATCACCCAGCCAAGAGCAGCTTGTGGGAAAAAGAGGTTTATTTTACCTTACAGCCTTGAGGGGAAGCTCCACAATGGCAGGGAAAATGATGGCATGAGCAGAGGGTGGACATCACGCCCTGGCCAACATAAGGTTGACAACAGCAACAGGAGAGTGACAAACACTGGCATGGGGACACGGGCTATAACACCCATAAGCCAGCCCCCAACAATACACTCCCTCCAGGAGGCATTAATTCCCAAATTTCCATCAGCTAGCAATCTAGCATTCAGAACACCTAAGCTTATGGGGGACACCTGAATTAAGCCACCATAGTTAGTTTCACCATTCTGACGTCATTCCTCTATAGACTGCTTTCCTACATATGACAGAAGCCACATGGTAACAGACAATCTCGCTTTTTGTGGACCCTCCAAAAGGAGATGTTTCAGTGCTCATGTTTAGCATTTCACAGAGAGTCCCTGAAGGACTAGCTTTGATGATTTCTTTATCACTAAGCAACAGCCTGAACAGGAGTGATGGGTTCAGCTGGGATCATGAGGCCTGTGGCCAGAGGCAAGGCATGTCCAGAAGCATGGAGTTGCCAGTGCTATAAGAAAGAGAAGTGTGTTGGTCATGGAAATGCCAGATAGTCACAGCAGTGGAGCAAAGCACTTTGTCCTCAACATTCATTTCTGCCCCTACACCAAGAGACTTAAAGTTTGATGTGCCTTGTGAATGTGATTCATTATTATAGTAAACACTTTTCATGTTGCTGTACACCTGATAACAAATAGCTTAAAGAAGGACAGACTGACTTCTGCTTAGGTTTGAGGGGATGCAGTCCAATATGGCAGGGAAGGTGTGGCAGAAGCATGATGCAGATGGTCCCATTACATCCACTGTCAACACAGGTAGAGATTAATGCTGGTGCTCATCAGGCATTCCTGGTCCTCCTTTTCCCTTTCTCAAACCAAGCATTGAGCCCTCATTTTGGGTGGGTCTGTTCCGTCTTTAGGGTGGGTTAAGCCTCTCTGGAAATCCCCTCACAGGTACACCCAAAAGTGTGTCTCCTAGGTGATTCAAAAGCCCAGTGAAGTTGACAAAGTTTAATAAAAATATAAAACTACCAAAGAGATGCTGCAAAATCTCCCCGGTACTTCATTTTAGATGTTTTTACCATAAAGGGTAGAATGGCAGGAAGGAGGACACAGGTTAAGGTTACTTTGTCACAGAACCTATAGTATCCTGCTGGCCTCCCCTGGGGACCAACCTCAGTGTTTAACACAGAACAGATACCAAATGAATGCATGTTGAATATCCTGCTGGGGAAACATAAAACAACATAGAGGTTTTTCAACCTTTAGAACTTCCAAGTTCTGCATCCTAAATTGAGAGTTTGTGGTTTTAAGGATGAGGTTTTGTCACACACCATTTTTATTACTTGTTAAATATCTCCATAGTCCACACATTCTTTACCTTAGCATATCATCAGTAGTTAAAAAATATTTGGGGCTGGAGAGATGGCTTAGTGGTTAAGCACTTGCCTGTGAAGCCTAAGGACCCTGCTTCGAGGCTCCATTCTCCAGGACCCACGTTAGCCAGATGCACAAGGGGGCTCATGCGTCTGGAGTTTCTTTGCAGTGGCTGGAAGCCCTGGCACACCCACTCTCACTCTCTCTCTCTTCTCTCTCTCTCCCACCTTCTCTCTGTCTGTTGCTCTCAAAGAAATAAAAATATAAGCAAACAAAACCTTTTTTAAAAATTTATTTGCAAGCAGGGAGAGATAGAGAAACAGACAGAGAATGAGTATGCCAGGGCCTTTGCCACTGCAAACAAACTCCAGATACATGCACCACTTTATGAATCTGGCTTTACATGGGTGCTTGGGAATCAAACCTGGGTCATTAAGCTTTGCAGGCAAGCAACTTAATCGCTGAACCATCTTTCCAACCCACTCATCAATCTTAACCTGGTAACCAATCTTTATTTTTTACTAGCTCATTCTATTTGAAAACTTAATAGACCAGGGAAAGCAAAACTTGCAGCAATAAAAGTTGAAGAACAACAGACTGCCACTGTTTGGGCTTACTAAATATCACTACAAGTGCTCCTTGACAATGTTATGGTAAAGTTTACAATGGTAAGATGTAAATCCTGTAAACTGAAAAGGTATTTATTATATACATAATCTATTAAACATTATATCTTAGGCTATCCTATCATAAAGATGCTTGGAAAACACATTAGCCTGCAGTTGGGAACTTTTGTAAGAAAGTGTTGAATCTCTAAAAAAAATTATTGAAAGAATGACCATGTCCTTTTAAAAAACACTAGCAATATGGAACACTGTAGTTTTTTTCCCTGTGATGACATGACTGACTAAAGGCTCAACATTACAGCATCATACCATGTATTGTTACCATAAAAGACCCAAATTCAAAATTTGAATTGTGGCTTCCCCTTAATGTTTATCACTTCCACACCATCATAAAGTAAAACATGGTAATTTAGGCCAACATAAACCATAAACCATGAACCATCTTTGCTTTTTGATACATGAGATTTGTAAACTCAAGGAAGGAGTTGAATGCCTTTAAAAAAAATATTGGTCCATGGGCCTGGAAAATGGCTCAGTGGTTAAAGGCCTTTCTGGCCAAATCTGTGGATCTGGGCTCATTTCCTCGGCCACCCACATAAAGCCAGACCCCAAAATGAATACGTCTAACAAGAACATGAGAAGGGGGCTCTGTGATGGCCCTGGAAGTGGATACAAAGGAAAAAAATAAAACAGATTAGACGCCCAGTGTCAGGTTTTTTGGGGGGAGGGGTTGAGGTAGGGTCTTGCTCTAGCCCAAGCTGACCTGGAATTCACTATGTGGCCTCAGGCTGGACTCTAACTCTCAGGAACCCTCCCACCTCTGCCTCCCAACTGCTGGGATTAAAGGTGTGTGCCACCATGCCCAGCTAGTGTAAGGTATTTTTGATTAAGCTTTGCCTGTTGGAGGAGGTGTGTCACTGGGCATAGATTTTGAGCCCTGAGGTGTGTTCTGAGCCAGCTTGAAAATGGGCTGTTCTTTCTTTCTCTGCCATGGATGTATGATGAAGTAAGCCAGCTTCTTCTGTCATGATGAAGCTTCCCCTGGAAGCTAGAAGCCTGAAATAAACCCTTTCCTCCCATAAACTGCTTATCATCGGATGCTTGTCCCGACATCCCCATGAAAAAGCACACACAAAAAATAGCCCTGGCAAAACCAAACACGCAAAAATGAAATATTTCTGAAGACTTTTAAGTTATTGGTGCTCAGAAAATGAACTTTAATAGTTTTTAAGTTACATAAAAAAGCTTGCCTCTGTAGGACAAAGGTTTCACTATAAAAGACTATTTTTATGTGATATTAAGAAAACAACTACTTTTTCGGTGTTTTTAAACTTGCCCCAAATCATTTCTGTAGTTGCATAAACTATTTTGAAATACATATTCAAAATTGCATGTCTTATAGTGAAGTACTGTGGTGCACTAGCAACTTCAAGTGTGAATATTATGACTCCTGCATTTTAGAAACACTCATGAGGAATAAATAAATTATGGCATTTCAACAGTCTTCATTTCTGATGGTTTTCAAAGGAAAGGTCAAAATGCTTTTGGTTCATGTTGAGGGGTTCACTGTGGTCCTAAGTGTCTGTCCATTCGTGGGGTTCAGTTATCTTCCTGTGTGGGTGACAGAGGTGACAGGAAGAGCCATCAGCTTGTCAACTTGCTATGGACACCCGGCAGCATATGTTAGCATGCACTGGTATCTAGAACCTCGGTTTTTCCCATCAATGAGCAGAAGTGGCATTTTCCTGAAGTAGTCAATAATATCTGAGACAGACAGAAAGTCCTGGAAAAGTGAAAGCAGGAGATAAGTCACCAGTGGAATAGACAACATACATTTCACTAAAGTATCTTTCTTTTCTAATCTGCATAATGTAGCCTATCTCATCAGGTTATGAAAGCTGGGGGAAAAAAGCAAAATTTAGCTACTATTTTAGATATTTCAGCTATAGAAACTTGGAAAGAGTTCCTTATCACCAACAAACAAATCATAGATGAGACTTAAAACTTTTTTAAAGCTATTTTATTTATGTATCTATTTGAGAGAGAGAGGGGCAGATAAATAGAGAATGGGCGCTCCAGACCTGTAGCCACTGCAAAGAAACTCCTGATGCATGCACTCCCTTGTACATCTGGCTTTTAGGTGGTTACTGGGGAATTGAACCTGGGTCCTCAGGCTTCGTAGGCAAGCATCTTAACCACTGAAGCAAGAGATATAATATTGTCTTAAATTAAAGGATGGTTTACCTTAATTATTTTAATTATTATCCCTTTGACTTGGGATTGCTTCCTTTGTTTTTGTTTAGGGCTTTGGTTTCTGTGTCCTTACTTCACCACAATCAATACTGTTAGGAGGTGGAAGGACACAGGAGATCAGACATCAGTCATGGTGTTTGGAGGAAATAACTGTAGTATCGTGTGATAGCCCCTTTACTGCCACCTCCATACTTAAAAGGACCTGACAGGGTCCTGGATCACCTGTTCTGATGGGCCATTTGAGAAATGCCCCATTTGTCCTTCTAAATGTTTTCTAAAGTCAAGTACTTGCTGCAAAGTGGTTTATATGCTTTGCTATAAAACAGACTTCCCTGGAGCCTCCCTTCTGGACAACTGCAGTCCATGGTGCCCTTGTGTGTTTCCTCTCTAAACCAGAAGAACGCTCAGAGAGAGACTCTGCAGCTCCATTGACAGACAGCAGTTATCGCAAACATTTGACCAGAATCATGTGTTATTTCTACTAAGCATGGTTATTACTTAAAAGTATTTGAGGAACTAGAGTGATGGCTTAGTGGTTAAGGCGTTTGCCTGCAAAGTCAAAGGATTCCAGTTCAATTCCCCAGAACCCACATAAGCCAGATGCACAGGGGGCACATGCGTATGGAGTGTTTGCAGTGGCTGGACATGTCCATTCTCTATCTCCCTCCCCTCTCTCTCAAGTAAATAAATAAATAAATAAATAAATTTTTAAAAAGTATTTAGATTGGAGATAGAGAGACAACTTAGCAGTTAAAGGCACTTGCTTGCAAAGCCTGATGGCTAGGGTTCGATTCCTTAGTTCCCATATAAAGCCAAATGCACAAAGGGGAACGTGCATCTGCAGTTTGTTTGCAGTGGCAGGAGGTCATTGGGTACCCTTTATCTCCCTGCCCTTGGCTCTCCCTGTCTGCCTCTTGGCCTCTTAAATAAATAATTAATAAAAATTTTAAAAAGTCTTTGGACTGAAATGTAAGTTGTGGGTGAAATGTTCTCAATCTATAAATGTTTAATTCAGCTGGTTTTCTTCTTGCAGCATTCAAAAGCATGTTTTAAGAAAACATTAAGTTTGGGACTGGAGAGGTGGCTTAGTGGTTAAGCGCTTGCCTGTGAAGTCCAAGGACTCCGGTTTGAGGCTCAGTTCCTCAGTACCCACGTTAGCTAGATGCACAAGGGGGAGTACACATCTGGAGTTCGTTTGCAGTGGCTGGAAGCCCTGGTGCGCCCATTCTCTCTCTCTCTCTCAATCTGCCTCTTTCTCTCTGTGTCACTCTCAAGTAAATAAATAAAAATAACAAAAAAATTAAAAAGTAAGCATTAAGTTTGTTAGTTTCCTTTACAAGTGACAGTCTTGAGAAGTTCTTTCACAGTAAATAGTTGACTTGGCCCAATAGAAAAACTTCTTAAGCAACTGGCCATATTCTCAGAGCCAAACTTTGAGTTTAGCAAGGAATGACCGAAGAATATAAATAATCACCTTGGCAACTATTCCTCTTTCCTCCTTTCCCAGGTAACATTTTTAAAATAGCCTTATAAATATTGTGCAATCTTACATTAAAGTTATGTCAGGCAGGTCATCAATAGACTTGTCTTTGATACCAACTAACTGAATTTTTAAAAAAGCAATTTTTTTCAAAAATATTATATGCTTAGGGAAAGGTGATACATCACAGTGTTGGAGCACCTGCCTCACAGCTCTGGGTTCAATCCCCAGCATCCAGCATCCTAACAAGAGTAAAGTTATTCCTGTAAAGTTGGGTTATTTCGAACAAAAGATACAGGAAGTACCCTGGATAGCAAACTTAGTCACAATTAGTTCTTTTCTTTACTCCCCTCAACACCTGAAGGGTTATACAGCACATTCTCCCAAAGAATGTTCAGCGAGAGCCCTGGGAGATATCCAGAGAGGTATAAGAAGAGGATTTGGGGGAAATTTTGAAACTTGAAATCCTCACCTCTTTTCCTCGAAGTCCAGTTCCCAGCAAGTACACTTGACTTTCCTCCTGATAACGGATCTGGATATTGTAGACTTTATCTTTGTACAAGACCATGAGGACGTACGGATTGGCTGTTGTTTTCTTAGAACTGTCTCTCACCAGAAAAGTGCCATCCTAAAAAAGCCAATTGTTATTAATGGGGCAGCAGAAGTCAAGACTTCCATTGCCTACAAGAGACATGTAAGGCAGTCGAGTCAACTAACATTGAATTCCCCAAACACACAGGCCCCAGACACCCCAGATTTCTTGGTTATTAACAAAGGCAGTGGAGATTGGGTAATGGAAATTTCAAAGTTAACCTCTTTGAAATCTCTTAATACAAGGAATCTTTTTTTTTCTCCCAGTAATGAAAGTAGCTGAGTAGATAAAGGACCAGGAGAAATAAGGACTTTAGTGGCTAATTCAATATATATCTTTTTCCTGTGTGTTAATGCCCTAGCCTTTCCTTTCTTCATCTACTCAGAACACACACATTTGCTAGGAAATGCATTCCCTTTAAACCCTCATGATTGCTATATTTAGCTTTCATCCATCACACACCTGAACAAAATTGAACACGGACCCTCTGCATTTTTGTCACCTTTTCTTCCCTCAATGCTCACACAAGTTGTGACTTGTTCTGTACTTTAAATTTTCATTGAATAAATTACTACAGCCTAATAATATACTAGTGTACAATCCAATCTGCAAATAGAATTAATTATTAAAATTAGGGTTAATCATTCTCTCTTCAAGTATTGAATCAGGGCACCTTTTCAATAGCCATCAATATACAATAAAGGCCTTCTTTTGTTCCTTTATTCCTAGTTAATGGAGCCTGTTAGAGTATCTCTGCTGAATAAACCTGCTGACCAGTGAGTCACAGCCTTGGTTACAGTCACAACCACTGGGGAGTTCTGAAGGCTCCCTCAACACACACACTCATTAAAACCAGCATCTCAGGCTGGAGAGATGGCTTAGCGGTTAAGATGCTTGTGTATAAAGCCTAAGGACTCATGTCTGATTCCCCAGGTCCCAAGTAAGCCAGACGCACAGTGATGCAAGCCACAAGCCGACATGTGCACACTAGGGAGCACATGTGTCTGGAGTTCCATTGTAGTGGCTAGAGGCCCGTCTCTCTGTCTGTCTCACTTTTTCACTCTCATCTATAAATAAAACCAAAACCTTTCTAGGTGATTACATTTGCAACCAAGGTTGAAAATTATTGCTGTGTTCTTTTTTTTTTTTTTTTTTTGTCGTAAAGTCCCAACTTTTTTTTTCAAAGCTTTTTATTTATTTGAGAGACGGAGAGAGAAAGAGGCAGACAGAGGGGGAGAGAGAGAATGGGCACACCAGGGCCTCCAGCCGCTGCAAATGAACTCCATATGTGTGTGCCCCCTTGTGCATCTGGCTTACATGGGTCCTGGGGAATCAAACTGGGGTCCTTTGGTATGGCAGGCAAACGCCTTAACCACTGAGCCATTTCTCCAGCCCTACTGCTGTGTTCTAAGATGGAAAATATGAAGGATCTCTGTTTTCTGGTCTCTGATAGACTTAAGATTAAGAGTCAGCTATGCATCTATTTAAGGCCTTATAATAGTAAAGGACTAGCTAGATATTTTCAGGAGAGATTACAGCTGTGTTTTTCAGTAAGGGTCCCTTCTCGTCAACTTCTGGCTGCTGTGTGTTAAGAGGAAGACAGGCTGGTAAGATGTTAGAAATGTTGGGCAAAGAGAGTCTGCTTTCATTGCTACGTGGTCCATATGACAACATAAACATATTCATCAATGAAATCTCCTAAAATCCTCCCAACAAAATGCTTACCTTAATTTGAATTTTTCTGCTAGCCAAGTGGTCCCCAGTCAGAGGATACATTGCTATAGATGTTACTGGGTACCTGACCGGCACCGACGGGTCTCCAAGGAACAGCACGCAGCAGAAGGAACACCACCTAGCTCATACCTGGGACTCAGTACAAGTCAATTTTCCTTTTCTCCCTCCATTAATATTTATAACTACTTAACAACTAAAACTATAGCACAATACCTGGTTTATCTTTCTCAGAGCAGCTTCTGCCTCTGGCCGGGTAATATAAGAGACGTACCACTCTTCATCTAATAGATTCTGCAAATATGAATTTAAAAAATGTTCTGCAGTTACCCAGGTAAGTGACCAGAATAAACCCAAACTAATAATTTCTGTAAATTACCATATTAATTCTATAAAGTATGAGGCATTTGTTTTCTTAACTTGAATAAAGAATCATTTTAGTTGGGTTAAATAAATGGCACACCTGTGTGAACTGCTTTTTGTCAGAACACTGCTTACACAGGCAGCCATGTGAATTCTCTCTTACATAATGGAGGCTTTCATGAGGAAAGACACCGATAGAAGAATTTCCTCAGCATATTGTATAATAGCAACATAATGAAAAATCCATGCTAATAGATCAACCAAGACTGTCAAGGTCATAAACCAAGAAAAAGATGAAAAATATGATTTTTTTATCATGGTTTATTGCAAAACACGGATTTGTCAGTGGAAGAGTCTGACAGAACACCAAAGGAAACATTATTTTTCACATGTATCCACTCTTTTAGTTTTTTGTTCATTTCTTTGTGGTGCTGGGACCCAACTAAGAGCCTCATACATGACAGACAATAGATTTCCCACTGAGTAACAACCCAGCCCTTTTCTCTATAATTAGATAACAATAACAATTAAAAAAAAAACTATAAAAGGCTATTTGATGGGAGTTTCTTGTAGTCCATTTGCTAGGGAAAGGAAGTAGACAGACATGAAGCCTTGCTGCATTACCTCGCCTTCCCCAGTAGCTGGCTGGGACTGGTGTGGCACCGGCAAGGGACAGCTTCTGCCTTCAGCTCTGAGAGGCGGTCTGTGGCCAGGGCCTGTGGAAGTGCAGCATTTTGAAAATTAATTATTGCTCATGTCTGACACCCTTACCTCACAAATGTTCTTGTTACTGTTTCAATCGTTCATATTTCAAGAAAACAAGGCTTTAAAAAAAATCATTTTCACCTGTTCCAAACCTCAAGGGGCTGCTTAGGCATCATTATGTAACGGTGTTGGTGAAACTTCACGAGGAAAGTCAAATTTTAGTGATTTCTAAAGGAGCATGCCCCATAATGTGCAGTGACTAGATTCCTTTATGAAAAAGGTCTCAGTTGTTGGGCTCATCAGTAGGAATATTCCAACAAAAGATCTTTTATAGACTCCTGGGTGAGCAGAGCACACAGACTGGATTCCCACGAACCAATGCTGTAGCAATGTGCTATAAAGATAATTATGTCCTCATATAAAGAAACGTAACTTACCCCAAACCATAAAATTACCTTGAGGATATTGTTGGCTTTTAGAATCAGCATTTGCTCCCTGCTTCTTTTCAGAGCTTCTTCAGAAGTACATGTATTCAACTAACATACAGCAACAACCTATCTGCTCAGTTATAAATTTGTCAGCAAGCATGTAAAATTTACTTAGCATTTGTGCCTTCCTTTTCCTGGAGTCCTCTCTTCTTGTTTATAGGTTTCTGAATGTTTATGAAGGTTTGACTGTGTGGTATGAGTGTTAGTGCTATGTTCTATGACAGGATAGCTGTTAAAATTGAGTAATCAGCCTGGAGATGTGGCTCATCAGTTAAAGGCACTTGCTTGCAAGCCTGCCAGCCCAAAGTTCAATTCCCTAGCACCCACTGTAAATCCAGACAGACATTTGTTTCACAGTGACAAGAGACCTTGGTATGTCTATAAATACACATGTGCAAATAAATAAACATGTGCTTAGTATGTTGTTTGTCCTTGATGATATTTTTAAAATGTTAAGTGAATATTTAAAAATTGGTTCACTTAGTTAGGTGTGGTGGTGCACACTTTTAATCCCAGAACTTGGAAGACAGAGGTAGGAGTATTTTAAGTTCAAGACCAGCCTGAAATGACATAGCAAATTCCAGGTCAGCCTGAGCTAGAGTGAAACCCTACATAGTAATTTCAAATCAAAGACCCTATTTTCAACTTTTTCTTAGAAGACAACTTAGAAGATCTGGCAGTACTGTAGGTTTCTTGGGCATGACAAAGTTCTCACCAGAGCAGGTCACTCTGTAGTCTTTTGAAAGTCACGTAGCAATTTTTTTTTTTTTAGTTGCATGTGTTAGCCACTTGCTTTATGCATAAAATAAACACATTAACGGCTGAAGAGATGGCTGAGTGGTTAAGGTGCTTGCCTGTGAAGCTTAGGGACCCATGTTCCACTCTCCAGGTCTCTTGTAAGCCAGATGCACAAGGTGATGCAAGCACACAGGGTCTCACATGCACACAAGGTGGCCCACGTGTCCAGTTTGATTGCAGTGACTAGAGGCCCAGGCATGTCAATTCTCTCTCTCTTCCAATCTTCCTTCCTCTCTTTCTCTTTCACTTTCTCTTGCTCATACAAAGTAAATAAATAAAAATAATAAGATAAACCCAGCAAAGTTCTACCCTGTAGGCTTTGGCAGCTGGCTGTCAGAGTGGCCCAGTGGCATCAGTATCCTGAGGGAACTTGTTAGAAATGCAGAGTCTCAGGTCTTACTCCAGCCCTGCTGAATGGGGTTCTGCATTTAAGCATAGTTCCCAGGTGTGCAAGCATGCACGTTAGGGTTTGAAAACTTTCAAAGCACATGCCCAGGGGCAGTGTCATTAAAAATGCATTTCCCTGGGCCTTGCTCTACTAAATCAGACAATTTGAGGTTGGGTTCTTTTAATTGGCATGTTTTGCATACCCCCAATTCTCAACCCAAGGCATGACTCATCATGGACACCTACAATGACAGAGAAAGCCAAGCACTGTTCCGAGCTCTCTGTGGAACTGGCAGGGGCATAGCTCTGGAGCAAAGTTTGGGGCTTACAGCTGCAGTGGCGGGGGGAGGTACTGGTGCTTGGTAGTTTATGTAGAGTTCCATCATTTCAGCCTGGCTACACTGAAGACATTGAATGAAGTGTTGAATGAAGAAATCAGATACTCTTAGGAAAGAAAGACTGTCAAGAGGCATCGAGTGGCATTGGGAATCTAATCACACAGGCATGTTACTTGACAGAAGTCAAGAAGCTCAGGGTACAAACCTTGGGAGAAGTATGGTGGCAAGGAGGCACCCTGTGAAAATCCACTGTTACTGTAGAAACAGAAAGAGAACTGGGTTTAACTTTGGTTGACTTCATGGGGTCACCCTAGGGAGTTGGGTTAAGGAAGTCTTGCATTGTTTCGACTTCCCACTTCTCCTCCCTGACACTATGGGAGATAGGCAAATTGAGGAACTTATCTGACATGTTTTATCAGTGTTTCAAGATGGACCGAACATGTAATAAACCTCACAAGCCAAAGGTGAACGATAAAAATAAAGCTGATAACCTATATTTAAAAGTTAGTTTTTAGGGCTGGAGAGATGGCTTAGCGGTTAAGCGCTTGCCTGTGAAGCCTAAGGACCCTGGTTCGAGGCTCGGTTCCCCAGGTCCCACGTTAGCCAGATGCACAAGGGGGCGCACGCGTCTGGAGTTCGTTTGCAGAGGCTGGAAGCCCTGGCGCGCCCATTCTCTCTCTCTCCCTCTATCTGTCTTTCTCTCTGTGTCTGTCGCTCTCAAATAAATAAATTAAAAAAATTTTTTTTAAAAGTTAGTTTTTAAAACTTGGCTTCAGTTTGAAGGTTCTGGGAATGGAGAATAGCAGAGGTAGGAAATCATGTTAATGGATATGTGCTATGTGATCAGCGAGCCCCCGGACATGATGGAGCAGGAGCAGGAGGAGGAGAAGCAGGAGGGCAGGAAGGGGAAGGGGAAGAAGAGGGACGCACAGGAAAGAAAGCTCATGCTGTTTGCCACTGCAACAGAGAGACAGCATTTGCAGGGCTGGGGGAAGGAGCAAGGACCTGAACTGGGTGCTAAAATGCTATGGTTCCCACCATGCTAAGCAGTAACACCCACCCATTAGCCCAGAGAGTTACTGAAAGTCTGCTCTGGACCACAGAGCCTATGAGTGGCAGCTCCCTAATATTTGTTTGAGCTCAGTGAGGAAAAACTTTTCCCTTCTTTCCGCCAAAGGATGACATCGGAGAACTCACTCTGTACTCGTCCCCACTCCAAACACAGAACAGAGAACATCAGGGGACTGTCACGGTGTTCCTAAAGATCAGTTTGGTGTTGTTTCTTTGGACAGTACTACCTGTTGGCTTGTTTCTTTCTTCCTGAAGCCACCTAGCTCAGTGTTGGGTAAACTAGATGTTATGCTGAACTGAATGACCACAGGCACAAACCTTTCTGAGAATCCTCCAGACCCGTGAGACAAAGGGAAAGTAGGCTTGGGGCTTGGCTTCACAGATCTTGAAGGGAATGTATTGGAGTTCATTGAAAGTACTGAGGGCTGGGGCAAAGGTCTTTGATGCACTATGTGGACAAAAAAGAAAAAAGGAGTTTGTCAGGATTCAAGTGTCACTAAGAGCATTCTAGAGCTTGTTCCTGTTTTTTTTTGTTTTTTTTTTTAAACTGCTAATATAAAGTATAAAAATCCCAAAGATCAAATGTAGTTGGAAAATGGTTGGAAGGAACCCACCAGCCATTGTTTTTCTAGGTAATTTACCACCTTAGAAAACACTTTAAAACTGTTGTCATTCTTGTCCTTATGACACATATTTAATTTATTTTTTTCATTTTAAAAGTACCTAGCAGGAAATTGTCTTTGGAACATAAGAGCTGTGTTTTGGTTTTTTGAAAACCAGAAACTTAATGCTATCTCATTCACCTGTAGTTATTGACGCCTCACTCACACATCAAAGGTGTAAATACTAGAACTTTTTCCATCAAGCCAGGCATGCAATATTAATTTTGTCATACAGTAGATCATCTCTACTATAGCACATGAACCTAGGAGTTCTCTTTGGTAACCCAACCAAATAATTCCATTTTACTACAGCTAGCCAGTGCACGAATTGGCAGATGTCTATGTATATTAATTTGCAGTTGAGTTGGTCCTGTGGTGTTCCAAACTAAATGATTCTGTTTAAGTGAGTAAGCAGCAAAATGTATTAACAGGATATAAATTGTAAGAAAGATTTTTGTGCACATACCATCATCTTCATCCTGATAGAGAAAATAAAATAATAAAATATATTAATCATCAATATATAACTATTTTTCAAAATGTGTTTTATTCATTTATTTATTTGAGAAAGAGAGAGAGAGAGCAAGAATGGGTAGCCCAGAGCCTCCTGATGCTACAAGAGAACTCCAGACACATGCACACCTGGCTTTAGGTAGGTAATGGAGAATCAGGCTTTGCAAGCAAGACCTTTAACCAGTTAACAATCTCTCCATCCCTTAACTATGACTCTTAAGTGAACAATTGCATTCTTCAATTATATACATGTGCCTCATTCTTTTGTTAGTAGTTAAGACTCTCCATAGTAATTATGTTGTAGAGAATTTTCTAGAGCACCTCCCCATTGGGGGAAAAATACCCAGCTGAGCATCAGCTTTGGTCAGAGAAGCTCCTTTGCACAGTGGGCCCTTTTAACTTCATTCTCATAACTGATCAAGGTGCTGAGACTAAGTCACTGTTGAGTGCTTGGATATGAATGGACAACTGTATCATCCCCTTCAAGACTCGGGAAACATCACAGAAGATGGGAAGGAAGAATCTTCAAGCCTAAGCCAGAAGAAGGAGTAGGGTGAGGGAGAACCCTGTCCTCAGTGCCTGGCACCACAGTTGCGCCATTGATGTCACAGCAGTTGGGATTACGGGCACAAGACCTGTAAAAGATTGAGCCTGTCAACATCCTGTCATGGGGTCATGGGGTGGGGAAAGGTCCTTGAGACTCCCACTCTGCCAGAGGTCTTACAGACAGATCATGGGAGCTAGGGGTAGGGACTCAGGAGGCGTCACCCCTCCCTGAGTATCTTATAGGTAGTTAATGATGGTTGGGGCAGGAGAGACCGTTTCATTAGCGATGGAGCCACTAGTAAGGAGCCCCTGCGAATAAACCCTTACAATCCTAAGGGAACTCACTGGGTCAATTAAAAAAAAATAAGCAACACAAAAGTAGAATGGAGAATAGTAGGGAGGAGGAAAAGGAGTACCTGGTACAGGAGGGGCACAAGAGAGGGCAATTGGCAGGTGAATATGTTAAAAATATATAACATTCATGTATGGACATGCCATAGTGGGGGCTGGGGAGATGACCTAACAGGTAAGAGCACTTGAAGCATGAGAATCTGTGGTGGTTCGATTCAGGTGTCCCCCATAAACTTAGGTGTTCTGAGTGCTAGGTTCCCAGCTGATGGAGATTTGGGAATTAACGCCTCCTGGAGGGAGTGTATTGATAGGGGCGGGTTTATGAGTGTTATAGCCAGCTTCCCCTTGCCAGTGTTCGGCACACTCTCCTGTTGCTATCGTCCACCTTACCTTGGCCAGGGGGTGATGCCCACCCTCTGCTCATGCCATCATTTTCCCCTGGCATCATGGAGCTTCCCCTCGAGCCTGTAAGCCAAAATAAACCTCTTCTTTCCCACAAGCTGCTCTTGGTTGGGTGACTTCTACCAGCAATGTGAACCTGACTGTAACAGAACCTGAGTTCAATCTCCAGCGCCTGTGGTAAAAACCTGGCATAGATGTGCATGCGTGTAATCCCAGAACTGAACCAGGCAAGAGACAGGAGGATTGCCCGGGCTCCTGGTCTGCTGGTCCTACTGAAAACCAGAATGTTCCAGGGTAAGTGAGATACTCTGTTTCAGGGAAATAAGGCAGAAGAGCAAACATAGAGGGCACTTGACTTTCTCTTCTAGCTTTAACACATATGTGCACTGGGCATGAACATCTGCACACACATCTATACACTATACACACACATGCACATATATATATATTATGCATACCAGAAAAAGAAAATGCCACAATGAAATTCACTGGAATGTATTATTAACATATGATAATGAAAAGCTAGAGTTTGTTGTATCTTATGATTTTCTAATACAAACAATATACGGACTTTCCAATCCGAAATTCTCTTCATATATTTAGCTTGAAATAGGTTCTTGGGGTCCACACAGGACTTAGATATAATATTTATAATATTGGTGGAGTGTCTAAAAGATTTATACACAATATTACACTTGATTACCATGGCAACCTTTTATGAATTTAACACCTTTACTTTGCAAATGGAAACAGAATGCTCAGGAAGGATTCCTGGCTTGTCATGGATTATAGGAATGGATTCCATCCCAAATTTGCCTAACCAAAGCACAGCCTCTTCTCTGGTTCTCCTTCACAATTCCCACTCCAAAAATCAGTGTTATTTCTTTATAGTGCTTCTTATAAGGCACATACTGCGTGGACCTGGCACAGGCTAAGTTCCGTTTAATACATGTTTTCTGACAGACGTTGGTTCTACCACCAGTCCGAAGCACTCATCCCAATGGGCCAACTGGGAGTCCTGGCGCAGAGCTGAGTAAACACACATGGCTCCTGATGTTCCCACTACGAAGGTGTTCTTCAACACTCTTGCCGCCATGTCCCCTCTGACTCCAGAACATATGTTTCCTGTATACTTAGTTTAAAACTTCATCCTTCCAGAGATTGGGAAGCTCAGAAGGTGGTGTTTCCCTCATGTCTCATGGCCACTTTGTCCCTAGGACTCTGCAGCCAAGCTGTCATGCTCACTATCCCTGAAGGCTCTGTTGTCATTTCCTCTCACCTTCTCAAGACGTTCCCAAGACTAGAATATGAACCTGGGCTTTTTTCTAAAGTGACTATTCGGTGTCACTCCCATCATTCAGAGACCACCATAGATCTCCACTTCCTTAAGAAGCCACCACTGGGTGCTGGGGATGTAGTTCAGTTGGGAGACTGCTTGCCTAGCATGCATGAGGCCCTGGGCTGCAGCCCCCAGCATAGCATAAGCCACACACATGCCAGCGCATGCATACGTGTAATTCCAGGTAGAGGCAAGAGGATCAAATTCATCCTTAGCTACCTAGGGAGTTTGGAGCCAGCGCTAAGCAACATGAGACACTTTTTCAAAAAGAAAAACAATATTTTTAAAAAGAAGTCACCATTGACCCACTCCTCTCTAAGCCTGGCTAGATCATGCCGTGATGGTATGCAGCTTTGCCTACATGGTGTGGAGGCATTGAACTATGGCAACAGCAGGCACAGTTGGGTGAACTTCTGACCAGAGGCAGGCAGCCAGTTAGCCTTCAGACAGCCTAAAAATCCCCAGACAGGCCTAGATTCAGGTGCAGGGTATTGACTAGCTATACCACTTGGAGTATTTCATCCATTCTGAACCTCACTTTCCTCCCTGAAGAAAGAAAGCACAATCACAAGGTCATTACATACGAAACAGAGAAAGCAGGCTGAAGAGACGGCTTAACAGTTCAGGGCTTGCCTGTGAAGCCTGAGGACCCCAGTTTGAGGTTCATCTTCCCCAGGACCCACGTAAGCCAGGTGGGCAGTGGCTGGAGACCTTGGCACACCCATTCTCTTTCTACCTGTCTCTTTCTCTCTCTGTCTATTGCTCTCAAATAAATAAAAAGCATTAAAAAAAAAAAAAACAGAGAAAGCTAATAGCGAGCCATCATCTTGCTTTGCATGGGCCTATGGAAGTTACTGAAACTCTGGACTTTACATTCTAATACCCATTAAAACAACTGTCCCTTCCAGGTTAGCAGCCAATAATAATTCCCCTCGTTCTCGGGTAATGGGTGACTTCAGAGGGAAAATAGAAACCTCGGGAAGTTTTGTACGAGGCAACAACTCTCTCTCTTTATGCTCTCCTCTACTCCGTGCCCCTTCACACCTTGCTCGTTTTATCTCCTAGAAATGGGCCTTAAACGAACCCAGCTACCCCAGAGACCCTCAGAGAGCCATGAGCTAAGCAATTCAACCAGACAGCTTCCAGGGAAAGGTGAAGGCATTGATATTTAAGGGCCTACTATGTGTGTGATCCACTCTTAGTGTCTGTCTACAGAGAAAGAGTCCCAAGCTCCCCAGAGTCTTCTCTGGTTGGCCCTGTGCCAAGCATTGATATAATGACATTTCATACTTACATGATCTCTCCTGTCTGGCCCACATCCATGCCTGAAATGAATCAGAGCAAAGAAAAAAGAAGTAAGCATCAGTAGTTTCCAAAAGCCAGCCTCAGAATATAATTTCAGAAAATCACATAAAGGGAAGCGAAACCCAGGGAGCGGTGATAAAACAGGAAGCGGCGAATCCTAGCAGAAAGGCAGGCGCGATGCCGGGGCGGGCAAGCTGGCCACTCAAGGCTCCGTCAGCGAGGCAAGCTGAGCTAGGCAAACCTTTGTTCCGTGTAGCTGCCGTAGCAAATAATTACATAATTATACACATATATGTGTGCAGTCAGCATTCTCACTCTTTAGTAGCTATTAAATTTCACTGAGTAGATGTTTCTCCAAGCGAGGGAAAACATTTTCAGTAATATTCTCGCCTGCTGATGTTTTAAACCGGCCATCGCAGGAGCCCACCCTTCAATCATGGGGAAACCGCTGAAAAATGCCACAGCTTTGGGGCTGCTCCAAGGGGTGCACAGTACCATCGGCCCAGAGGAACAAGCCAGTCTAAGAGCTCTGGTGTCAGCTGTCTGAGCACCGCAGAGACATTGGACCGCATGGCCCACAAGGCCCTCGCTGGGTTCTTAGGGAGGGAGGGGGGAAACAAACAGTTTGTGGAACACCTAGGGGTTTCACCTGGCATCTGGGAATACCTCTAATGTTGATGTTGATAGTTTGGTCTTTATGAATGTTTTTGTATTTTTCTGATTTTGTTAATGGAGTAACTTGTGATGATGAGTGAGGATATTCTAGGTACACCCCAGTCCTGGTCTGGATTCAATCCTCACAACAGCCACGTCAGGATGATGGTTATGAATCCTGAATCCTGACGGAACATAGGAGATAATAGCTTTGGCTCTTTTCCTTCCTCAGAGGCAGACTTGGCCCAGACCTCTGGTTTAAGTGAGTCATTTGGTAAATAGACTCGACACGACTTGATAGTAAAGTTAGACATACTGGAGCAGATCTCAGTCTCCTGTGGTTGATAAAAGTGGTTGTGGGCTACAGTGATGACTCAGCAGTTTAAGGCACTTGCTTGGAAAACCCGGGTGGCCCTGAGTTCAATTCCACAGTACCCTTGTAAAGCCAGAGTGGCATATGTAACTGGAGTTTGTTTGCAGGGGCAGGAGGCATATCTATTCTCTTTCTTTCCCTCTGTGCTTGCAAGTAAAAAAAAAAATATATATATATATATTTAAAAAGAAAGTGGGGCTTCGGAGGTAATAAAGACACTGGTGATCACCTTTCCCATCTATTTCCTCTCTGCGACTTGCATTGAAAAATGAAATGGCAAACGCAGGTCTCATGCAGGCTGTGACAAGGCAGGGAAAGTCCAGCAAATATACAGCTGGCTGCAGACAAGGGCTCCACCAACAGCCTCTACTCACTTCTCAGCTAGATCCCAGTGCTCTGTATCTAGAGAGAGAAAGGAGCCACTGCCCACCCAGAGAGAACATTCTAGAACCACCTAGTCTGGTGGGAGGACAAGCACACAGAACGCAAGGTAGTTACACGGGCACAGGTGGCTTCTTCCCCGTCAGGGGGTTACTTCTGTCATGTCTGTCCACGGCTGGTGGTAAAGGAGGCTTTTGTATCTTGGGTACGTGTTCCCCGAGAGTCCTGCCGGGGTGGGAGAAAGGACAGATAGGAAGTGAAGTGGCCACACCAGGTGGGGTTCTGCAGCCCCCCCCCCCACGGCTCCTTGGACATAAGCAGCGACATCTTACCTTCCTGCTGGAGCCGAGGGCTGCAAGACAGGGTGGAAGACAAGGAAAAGTGAAGGAGAAGACAAAGCAAATGAGTAAACAACCACTAAACGCACCACAGACAAACCAGAAAGATAGCTTACCTTGTCAGCAAATGCCGGTTTCTTTCCTGTAAGCAACAAGCAAGAGAGCGTTAAATTTAGGCAAGCATGAGGCTGCAGCAGTTTGATGAAACCCTGGGCCCTTAAGGGGGGTTCATGGGATTTAAGCACTGATGAACACGGGCTTCTGAACGGCCTCTTTCATAGCACCTGATTTTATGGCCCCAAAATATGCGGTGGCTTGTCCAAGGTCACACAGCATACAGCAAGGCATCTGTTCATCTTTTCAACATTTTACCTCGTATAGCTGGTGAGCAAATGGATAGCTTCTTTTTGGGATTTTATACCTTCTTTATTGACCAAAGTGTTCTTTGTATAACCTGTTTTGACATCTGAAATGAGCCACTGTGAGTGGAGGGGTTACTTTTCCTCTCAATGCTGTGGTACGCTTAACATTATGTAAAGAGCTCTCCTTTGCTCCTGAATTTTTTTTTTTTTTTTTAATTTGAGAGGGAGAGTGTCAGAATGTCGTCTTGCTTTGCCCAAAGCCATTTTGATTGTTGTTGGTAGCGATTTTTGTTTGCTTGCTTTATTTTTCTCCTAGGACAAATGACACTTAGATCAGGTTTTTATATCTGAGAACTCTGTGAAGCCAAGTTATTCAAAACAACTTAATTTTTATTTTAGCTGAGGTCCCATTCAGTAGGGCTAACCTTTGAATTCAGTGTGATAGAAGTTTTACTAACCAGATTCTGCTAAGTCTAGAAGCAAACCTATATGACCTTGACCAATGCTCAAGGTTACCTGGGCATGTTAAATCTCTGTTTCCTCATCTGTAAAATAAGTATGATGGGCGAAATCTGTGTAGAGTTGTGTAGAGGTCACAAGACAACTTTGTCCAAGGTCAGGGACAGGATAGGTGTGCCCTCTCATACCTCCCATACCAGGTACAATTAGAAGCCTAAGATAAATGATGCCACCATCCACCTGGAATTGCATTTTCACCACAGGATTTGCTGCATAAAGGCTGAGTACATACTAGACCCACTGTCGTCTCAGTAAGAAGAACTCACAGGAAAGGGAAGAGCATTTCCTGGCATAAGGGATGTTTATTACTGACAAAACTTAGCATGGGATAGAACTCTATGATGGTTTAAATGACATGTCCCCAGTAGGCCCGTGTGTTTTGAATATTATTTGGTCTTCAGCTGGTGGCAATTTAGAAAAGTTGTAGAGTCTTTCTTTAGTAGTGGGCCTTTGTGCTACAGGTGGTCTTTGGGGTAATATATCCCAGCTCTGAGCCCAGTTCTTAGACTACGTCCTTCTTGCCACCAATTAGAAGATAGCGCCTGTCAATTCCTACCGTGATTTTCCCGCCATGATGAAACCTCCCCTTAAAAACAGCATAAGCCAAAATAAATCCTTTCCTTTCATGAGCTACTCCTGGTCAGGTCTTTTGTCTCAGCAATGAGAAAGTAATTGCTACAAATAGGAAAAGATGGTAATTTTATTTTTAAAGGCATAGCTCATGTGTCTGGAGGTGCCTGTGATGTTTTCACACCAGCATTCCACTCCTCTGATGGCCTGGCCCATGCTCATGAGCTGGGTTAGTCTGAATTTGGGCCTGCCTTCCTTTTCATAGAGCTTTCACGGTTCTCTACAGTCAGCTCTCTAAGCCCAAACAGATAGGAGCTTTGCATGACTCAGCACAGCAGTGAGGGGAGTCAGGGAAACAGCAATGAACTGCAGCTTCAAGTCCAAGAACTCAGTCTTTTTGCCAACAGGGAGAATAGTAAGGCATCACTGAGAGTATGGAAAGAAGAGCTAGGATAGGGCTGAAAGGCTCCATTCCTTATGGGCTCAATTCAAAGCTTCTTACACAGATCCACCCAGTCTATAGAAGGTTAAAGCTGAGGTCCTCAACTCCAGATCAAAGTGAGAAAGGCATGGGTTCAAATCTTCCACCAACATATGTAAATGGGGCAAGTCATCCAGCTTCTTTAACCATTGTCCCATCATCTGAGATATGGTGATACTGATACACCTTCTTTCACTGGGTTGGCATAGGATTAAAAAAGATTATATGTATACATGCAATATATATAAGCAAATCATTTGGAGTATGTAAACTACTTGCCTCATACTAGGTATTAGATATATGGTAGCCAAGTTAAATGATTTAATTGAAAATAACTCTATGTAGAGGTAGCTAGGGTCATTATATATTCTGTGTAAATTATAAGACCACAGCATGCCCAGTGGTTAATCAATGGCACACATCTATAACAAAACTCAACTTTGATATTTAAACAGACCCTTAAAGTATTTTTTAAGCATTTCATCCTAACAGAACACCCTCCTTAGAAATAAGGAGACTGGGCCCTGAAAAAGTGGCATCCCTGTGGACAGGTGAGCTTGTAAGTAGAAGTGGAAGCAGAATTCGGGGTCTCCCAGAGCTCTGCCTCTCATTCCATGTCTTCCCTGGACACAGTGATGCTTCCGGCTGCATCATGGCTGAAGAACCATGAGATGGGAAAACAGAGATTGCACTCATGGTGAATCAGGCATAGCCCAGAGACGAAGAGCCGGAGCTCAGCATGGAGCTGACCTGGCTTAGCCTCTAGCTTCATCACTTGGTAGCTGACTGTACTTGGAAAGTGACTGCTTTGTGTCTCAGTTTCTTCCTCTGTAAAATGAGGGTGCTCACAGCTTCCACATCACAGTATTGTGCCAATAGTAAGATGGGATGGTATTTGCCAAAAGCACTCAGCAAGCACTCTATAAATGCAGCCACTAGTGTACATCAACTAAGCGTCACACCAACCTAATGTGAAGGGCTCTCGGTCCAGAGGAGCTAAGGAGCGATCAAGGGGAGGTTTCGTGCTTCTGTCTATTGAAGGCGCAGGAACTGCGGTGGAAAAGGTTAAGGTCGATTAGAAGAAGAAAGAAGCTGGCTTGGGACAGGTGGGTGGGCTGGTTGGCAGGGGAAGGTAGCCTTATGCTTACGCTTGGCTGGTCTGAGATTTCGATTTCTGCTGGGTTCTTCAAGGTTGGGCTGGGGTAGGGGTAGTGGCTGTATTTAGAAAAAAAATCAATCCAAATATCAGAAGGATTTTTCACAAGTGCTTGGTAAAGACCTGATAGCTTTCCCTCCTCAAATCTATGTGGATCAGTTCCCTTTTCTCCATCTCAAAATTGCACCCAATAATAGCCACCCCCAGTTGCCAGCTGAGCTGCTGAGGTAACCTCCCATGTAACCTTCCTCACTCTCTCATGTAAGGTGTTTTCTGAATGGTAGTGGATAGATCAGCCTCCCAGGGGCTCCCGTCACAAAATAAATGAAATGTCAACACCATGCCAGGCCTTGCGTGACTTTTCCCTGCCCAACCTTCCATATGTTCCTCTCCTGATGTTCACGGGGTGTCTTCTTACAGTTCTTGGGACTCTGAAGTTCATGTCCTCCTGAATATCTCTTCACATTGTTTTCTCTGTCTAGAATGTTTCCCAGCTCTTGCCATGACTGGTTCTTTCTATGCCAGCTAATGTCACTTCTGTACCCACCATCATATTATCTGGTCTTCCACCTCCCTGACTGCTAATCATTTTTACATCACCTGTACATCCTACTAAACCAAATCAAAACTTCAGGAAAGCATGGACTTTGTGTCAGGTTCATACACTATCCTTGGTACCTAGAGCAGTGCTTGGTGTAAGTGGCTGCCCAGTAAATGTCTATTGATTAAATAGGTCAACTCAGGTCCCTAACAGTGACCAAGGTCTATATTTCAAGAAAAAATGCTGTGATAGACATTCAGGTCCACAAAGCCCTTTGCACTGGACTTCACCAGCAGGAAGGAGCCATCTTTTCTGAACAGAGTCCCCACTATGGCCCATTATGGATGTTTGAAGAACAATTCACCCACATCTCCTTCCTTCTACTCCTGACACATTGGCATTTGCCACAGTTTAAAGGGCTCTGGCCTCTTGTGAAGGGAGTTCTACTGTGGTGGTTTGGATCGGATGTCCCCCATAAACTCAGGTGTTCTAAGTGGTTGGTTCCCCAGATGATGACAAAGTTTGGATGTGGAGCCTTGCTGGAGGAGGAGCATTGTTAGTGGCAGGCTTAGGGGGTGTTTTAGCCAGCTCCCCCTTCTTAGAATCCAGCTCACTCTCTTGCTGCTGTTTTCCACCTGCTGTGGCACGGGGCATGTCCAGCCTCAGCACGTGACATGCTTCTGCCCTCCCTCCCCCCACCCCCCAGCCATCACTGTAAGCCAAAATCAACGCTTTCCTCCCATCAGCTGCTGTCCATCAGCTGTTCGGTCCCAGCAACGAGAAGGTAACTGCAACACCTTCCCAGCTAATGACAGCGCAGACTGAGATTCTCGCGGTCACTCCCAGGCTTTATCAGCACACAGGAGCTTGACTGAGAGTTCAAGGAAAGAAACTGGGGCTTGTCTCCAGGATTCCTCCCTGCCAGGGAGGTTTTTTTGTCCTTGGAATTTCAGTCTCTTGCCAGCAGGTGGCACGATTCTCTCTGCAAGAGGGAGGGCCAGGCTAGGCCCACATAACATGAGGAGATGTCAGGGCCTCAATTTGGTTCTCTTTCAGTTTGTCTTACACTTTCTGCCTATTTCCAGTGGTGGATCTCAGCAGCACAATGAATATTGGTAAGAGTCTCTTATTATACAAGTCATTCATGCTGTTCATGGAACAAAACTGCCGCTAAGCACCACCGCAATGTAGAAAGCGCTTGTATTTCACCACACACAAAAAAGAAGCAGCCGCTGTTTGAGTGTGCATTTCCCCAGGCTTGATATACTTTCTTACACCCTTAGCATCAGGTTAGGCTGTTATTTTTCCTTGTTTGTCTGGTAGAAGAACGAACAGGCTTGTGTACAAAGTAGCATGGAAGAAAGGGAAGAGGCTTACGGAGTGATTCCGGCCAGTGGGTCGTGGAGGAAAGGCAGCCACTGGTCTCTGGGGGGGCATGGGAGGCTGCTGGGGGACCTTGCCACAGGGAGGCCGATCTGTGGGAACATAAGAAGATTTAAAAATTTTTTTAAAAAGGAGAAATGAGGGGCTGGAGAAACAGCTTATCAGTTAAGGCATTCTTCTGCAAAGCCAAAGGAACATGGTTCAGTTCCCCAGGACCCATGTAAGCCAGATGCACAAGGGGGCGCATGCATATAGAGTTCGTTTGCAGTGCCTGGAGGCTCTGGACACCCATTGTCTCTTTCTCGCTATCTGCCTCTTCCTGTCTCTCTCTCTCTCTCTCTCCCAAATAAATGACATATATAAGTATGGAGAAACAATAAATCAAGATGAGCATTGGCCAACCTCTGGGGTCTCCTGGAACATGTGCCTTTGTGCAGCTTGAGGCACCAGAATACCTAGCTCTTGACCCCCAGACCTCCATTCACCCAGGAAGAGCCCCAGGCCCTGCAGGAAGCAGGGAGTCCTTGGCCCCTCGCCTGGCCCTGCCCATGCCCCAGCTTCTTTCACTCCCTGAATGAACAACTCTCATCACGCCTCGAGAGCACAGGCTTTAGTAGAGATCAAAAGCAGCCTCTTTGGAATTACCTCAGAGACTGTTTTCAGACAGAACTGTAAAGAGACGCAGAGAAACACATGTGTGTGCCCACATGCACGCGTACATGTGTACACACACAGGCACAGGTACATGCTGAAGCATGCATGAACAGAAACACCCCCGTGATGCTCACACGTGTATGCTCACACTGCCCATGCAGATACATGCCCGGCTTGTTGACCATCGCCATCATGGGATTCTTGTTCTGTGGGTTCCTTTCCTTCACGAATGCTCTGGGCTGTTCTAGTCCTCATGCTGCCTCCCTTTGCTTATTATATAACTCTTCCCTTAGAGGGAGGAGCTGACCCCCCAACTCCCGTTAACAAATCAAATAGCCAGAAACTCACAGTCCTCTGATGACCAAGAGCGACCATAGGCCAGTTTGACAGCTTGGCAGTTTTGTACCTCTTGGCTGGGAAAAGCCAGGATAGAATTTGGAGGCATAAGCAGTAAGCAAGCAAGGGCCTCTTGCCACCTCCCTTGCTTCACTGGGGCCTAGAAGGAGTTCCCTTCCAAAGGGAATGCACTCAGAGCACGGCCAAGCCTGGCCTCACCTCACACCACGCTGGCCACTTCTCCGCTTCTCTGATGTGTCTTGCTCTTTTGGACCTCAGGGCGTTTGCATAGCCACATCCAGTGTTTCGAATGTTCTTTCCTTACCACACCCAGGCTCACTTAACCAACTCTTAGTCATTCCTCAGTATCAGCTTAGTACCGCAGCTCAAATGGTCGCATCCTGAGGAAGTCAAGCTTATCACCCTCTGCATTTATCATCCTGGTTTAGTTCCACAATGTCACTCATTTGGGTGAGGTTGCCTCACACACTGGGCTATGAATGCTTTAGACTGAGAGCCATCTTTTGCCCTCTGTACCTTCATAGCCAACACACATCAGATATTCCACAGCTTAGTTTGCCATTTTCCTCTCTGGACCTTTGTTTTCCTAAATCCAAGATTGACTTGATTTTCATTGCCTTTATTACCCAGGGTGCTTCAGTGCAGACCACAAGATGGTAAGGTGAGTCTGAATGAGTTTAACAATGCAGAGTGCAATGCCACACACAGGGTAGATGGTGTACATCACCAGCCCCAGCTTCCCCTGATTATTTGATGTGAAAATCTGTGTGTGTGTGCGCGCGTGCGCACACGCACATGCACGCACATTTTCTGTCACCTCCAGAATTAGAATATGACTCCCATGGGACAAAGGCCCAGCTTCCTTCCCAGTGGTATCCAGCCCTTGAAGCAGGATCTGAGTCATGGTAGATTGGACATGTTTGTTGAAGGCATGAATGAGGGAGAAAGACTGTTTATAAAGCTGGGGTGAAACCCCACTCCGCATCTTCGCTTATTCTTACAGTCTGAAGGTGGCAGTGCCACCTACGTGTGACAGGGTCCACGGGTGGGAAGGCAATAGCACCACACTCTGTAAGGCTGGAGCAACCCACAGAATAAGCTATGACTGCAGAATGCCCTTATATGTCAGTGCCCAACGGACAGCAGCCACACGGTAACAGCGCCTCACAGTGTAACAGCCCTCACACTGACCTTCTGTTTTCTGGGCCATCGTTAGCCTACTTCACAGGTGAGGAAATGGAGGTCCAGAGATAGAGTCTTCCATCTCAACCTGTGCTCAGAGAGGCTGAGCTGGCATCAGTGCCTAGAGGTTGCTGCGGCATCAGAAGCTGAGTGGGCACCTTGCCTCGGTCCTGCCAGGACCAGCAGGCCAGGAAGAAGCCCTTACCGATATACATGGAGCTGGCGTTGGGGAAAGGCTTGGCGGGCAGGATGGAGCTCTGCAGGGTTTCCTCATCGTTGGAGGGTGGAGGCTCGTAGTCTGCAGCGTCTTCCACCAGAGCATCTGCCTCTTCACTGGGTGACTCGTAGTCACCTTCATCCTCCCCATCGGGACCATCATCATCATTGGGGCTTTCATAATCGTCATCCTCCTGCCAACATAGTGGAGGGACACCATAGCCTGTAAAGGAGCCAGCAGATGCCATGCACCATGTGCCCATGACACACCCTGGTGGGGCCCATGGGGGGAGTCACAATCATTGTACCTGCTATGCTCATGAGGAAACAGTTTGGGGAGCACAGTGTCACAGAGACAGCTAGCCATGAGCCAGAGACCCCACTCAAGGTGTTTTGACTGTTAGGGGTGTATTTTGTCCTCTACAGTCTATGGGCAATGGAGGAAAAGAGATGTGGGGCAGATGCTGGGTCTTGAGTAAACACATTTTGCCCTGCAGGCATTGTCAAGAGAAATGATAAAGGCTTGGAGGCTTCTGCAATGACGTTTGTCTTTGCAGTCACTATCCTGTGCTCATTATAAATAGATGGTAGCACGGACAGCCATGCCAATGCAGGAAGCCAGATAAACACAGCCTGGGAACTGGAACATTGATTAAGATGCTTCTGAGACTGGGAATGAAGCTCAGGGGAAAGGTGTTTGCCCAGCATGTGCCAGACCCTGGGCTGCATCCCCAGCTGTGCAAGAGAAGAGCAGAAAACAAAGAAAGAAAAATCCATGCGTGACAGGCTGGTCCACACATGCTCACCTTTCTGTTGAGTTCATCAGTGTGTTAGTAATGGGAGCATGTGCCATGGAGTATGAAACTGCTCTTTTGGAGAAGACTTTACAAAGTTGAGACTTTTCATTGCTTTTTCACAGGTCTCAGAAAGGTGTGGGGTGATTGCCTTTGAAATGGTCCAGGAAAATGGACATCACCAAAATGACTCCCAGTAGTCACCATCCACCTCACAATGAGAGGCTGGGCTCTGAACTGTCAGGATGGGGTCAAGTAGGAAGGTAATTATGCCCACAGGCAGTGACAAAAGCAATAGGAGGGTCTGGAAAGATTGCTTAGTGGTTAAGGCACTTGCCTGCAAAGCCTAAGGACCAAGGTTCAATTCCCCAGTATGCACGTGAAGCCATATGCAATAGGTGGCACATGTGTTTGGAGTTCGTTTGCAGTGGCTAGATGCCCTGGTACATGCATTCTCTCTTTGTCTCTCTCAAATAAATGAACAAAATACTTTTTTATAAAAGCAACAGAAAATAGCAATTTGTGAGGAAGACTGAACCAATATCCTAGAAGCCCTGACAGCTTTGCTAAGTGGCTTCCTGAAGGGTATCTCTAAGTTGTCCAACTGAAGCATTTCTTTGTCCATCTTCAACGCAAGAAATATCTGCAAACTTCTACAACTAGGAAGGCAATGTGAGGGCTGAATGCCTTCCTCAACTGTGGGGAAGTCTTTACTCTGTAGGCATTGCTGTGACTTGAGAAAACATTGATCAAACATTTGAAAAGGACTTTGACAATTTTCTCAATTGCATATAGGGGGTCCCCACTGTGCTTCCTAGAATGGTGACACCCCCTCTTTCAATCTAATCAACATGGTACTTTGCCTTTCTTTTGGCCCTTCTAAGCCCTTCTATAATGACAGATATCTTTCCTTTGCTCTTAGGAAAATGCTCTTTTCCTAAGCATAAACGTGTTTGTTGTCACATGTGATTCTCTTCATCTCTGCCTCTGTCCCTGCGGTCCCCAGCTGGGCACTAAAGGGAATTACAAAGTGTCATGGCCTCCAGCAACTGGAAGGTCTTGCTTTTGGGGGAGCAGAATTGAAGATGAGTCTCAGGCCAAGAACGAGGGGTGCAGGGGGGGCACTTATGACAAGGGATGACACAGATCCCACATCTATGCAAAACCATAGGCACATCTGGGGATTCTGGCTTTCTTGCCACTTTTGTACACAATAAATCTGCTATATTCCTTTCTGTTTGTTTGTTTTTAGAGGTAGGGTCTCACTCTTAGCTCAGGCTGACCTGGAAATCACTATGTAGTCTCAGGGTAGCCTCGATCCTCTTATCTCTCTATCTCTGCCTCCCAAGTACTAGGATTAAAGGCGTGTGCCTCCATGCCCAGCTTGTTTATATTTTTCATTAAAAAAATTAAAAATTCACTAAAATATTTGTTTTCAGGGGGAATGCGTTCATCTAAGAGAATCCTACTAGGACAAGAGACACTCTGCACCTATGTCCTAGAGGCCCCAGAGGTCACTGCTTACTAGCAAGGCCTCTAGACTGAGGGTCAGGCAGCCTGGATGCCAGCTCTGCCTCTAAATGGCCACAGAGCTTTGCAGTAGGGACAGACGGCCTTCAGCAGCCTTCATGGCTTCCTCTGTAAAATGAACAGATTGGGCTTGGATTCATCATGGGGCTTTTCAGGGCCTGGCTTCACAGCAGCAGCTACATGTAGTTGGTGTGTGTGGGGGGGATGTGTGTGTGAAATGTTCCATAGAGTCCATCAGACTCTGAAAGGGACCTCAGATGTAAAACTGGAGTGGAGGGCTTTTCAGCACTCATAGTTCATTCTGTGTGAACCACGGAGACAAAGACAATGAGAAAAGTTACTTGAGCATAGAGTCCTGGGAAATAAGTTTTGCAGATGGGATAGTGGTCAGGGAAGGAGTATTTTGCATGTGGTGATGGAAATCGAGGGGGTGCTTAGAAAACCACAGCCCCTGGGTCAGTCCAGACCACACTCTGTTTTTATAAAGGAAGCTCTGTGGGTACAGCTGAGCCCATTCATTTAACAAATTGTGGCTACTTTTGTGCAACAGTGGCATCTTTGAATAGCAGGCTGAGAAGCCTCAGGGCTTCCAAAGATGGAAATATTTACTGTCTGGACTTTGCAGAACACATTTTCTGAGCCTTGAAGTGGGGCATGCTGGTGCCCTACTTGCTTTTTAGTACCGTTTTGAGTTCTTAATACAAAGCCACTCTGAGGGCTGGAGAGATGGCTTAGCGGTTAAGCACTTGCCTGTGAAGCCTAAGGACCCCGGTTCAAGGCTCGATTCCCCAGGGCCCACATTAGCTAGATGCACAAGGGGGCGCACATGTCTGGAGTTCGTTTGCAGTGGCTAGAAGCCCTGGCACGCTCTCTCTCTCTCTCTCTCTCTCTCTCTCTCTCTCTCTCTGCCCTTTTTCTCTCTCTGTCTGTCGCTCTCAAATAAATAAATAAAAATAAACAAGAAATTTTAAAAAGTACAAAGCCTCTCTGAACACTGCTCAAGCATACTCACAAAGGATGACCAGCCCCCAGTATCCTCCTCTTCATGGATTTCTGTGAAGGAGAGAAGAGCATTATCAGTGTCCAAAGATGCTGTCACCTGAACTCAAAGCCACTCTCCTACCTGATGCCCCACCACAAGGCATCACCCTTCTTCATGTCCAGGAGTTAGCAGTTGCTGCGGTTGGGTATGACTCACCCCTATTAGTACTTGGGCTGAAATTTGTTTCTCAGTGCAATGGTATTGAGAGGTGGTGGGTCTTTAAGAGCTAACCATGTTCTGGGGACCTCATGAATCTTTCTCCAGAGATCTCATCAGCTTCTTGAGACTGCACTGGGTCTCACAGGAGCCATCTGGGTTTCGTAAGACTAGAACGAATCTATGAGATCGAGTTGTTTTTAAAGCAAGGCTTCCCTCCGGTACTCTGGTCACTTCTATCCATGCCCCTTGTCACTCATGTTTTCTCACCATGTGAGGCTATTTGCTATGAAGTCCCAACCAAAAGCTGAGTAGATGTCAGCACCATGCTCTTGGACCTTAGAACTTTGAGCTGAAAAGAATTCACTTTATAAAGTAGCCAGTCTCAAGTGTTTTGATATGGCAACAGAAAAACAGACTAAGGTAGCAAAACTCAGCCCATAGTCTTTTCCCCTGAGGAGTTCATTCTTCCAGAGAACAATAGTGGTTTTTAATCTTTGATGCACATAAAAGTCATATGAGAGTGTTTTCAAATATGTAGCTAGCTGAATTCCTATCCCTAGGGCTTCTGATTACTGGTGGAGCCCAGGGATCTGTGTCTTGATGGTGTGCCCAACTTAACAGAGAAAATAGCTTAAGAGCCTGAGAAGCAAGCAATTGGCTCAGCTCGGGTATGCTGTCAAAGGGCTGAGTGGAGGGGTGCCACAGAGCAGCCAGAATTCTTTAGCGATCCTCTGTGGAGTGGCACCCCCTTCCTCACCGTTAGGACCCAAACGCTCTTCTGAAGAAGAAGAACTGGCCAGCTAATGAGCAAGGACACCAGCATGACAGCAAAGGAGCCTCAGGAACCAGAAGTTACAAAACTCACGGTAACTCAGCCCTCCCTCCTTACCTGTCTCTTCAGGAAACCGCGGAACTTGAGGTCTGCAAAGGAACGTGATGCCGCGTTAGTGGCCTGTTGATTTAATGGCCTCTCCTTCTTTGCTACTGGAGACTGTGCCTCACTGTCCAGGACTTGTGTCCTCACTGCCTGAAAACTAGCGACAAGCTGTCTCCCAATGTCTAGAAACCACCAAAGCCACACTGATCATACACCTGGAGCTTTTGAATGCCTGACATTCTAAGGGATATGCCCCGGATATCCTGACCCAGGGACAGAATGAAGGGTGGGGAAAAGAAACCTCTTCCATTCCTAGAGACCATCTTCAAGACCCCTGGGTCTGAAAGTACCAACACACAGGTCAAATAATTGCCAAAAACTGTTCTGAAAGCTATCTTTCAAGATTCAGTGTGAATTTGAAAATCAGCTGCCCCACTCACTTGCGTGTGAAAATGCTCCTTCTCTCTTCATTCTTGTTGATGTCTTGACTTAACTTACTGAGCATCCTATAAGATAAAGAGAGACAGACAGACAGATGAGGGGACAAAGACACCTCCTGGCCCTCACCTTTCTGCTGAACCCTCAAAGGGCTCTGATCTATGCTATCTCTGAGAACCTGGGCCAAACTCGGCCAACTATCTTTATGCTCCCTTCCCCCATCAGCCAGCCAGCTTCACATTTTCAACTGCACTCCTCCCTTCCTCTCAGAACTTGCCCCCTCATCCTCCAGCATCACGCCCAACACCTGTCACTCTTCCTGCTGCTGGGAAGCATCCTTTCACCTGCTGATCTATGTCTGCTGAGACGTTAAAGTCTAGCTCAGAACCCTCCTTAAAGACTGGTCAGGAGCCACCTGTAGCACATCTGTCAGGGCCAAGAGATATTACAGAGGAAGTGGCAATTTAAACATGAGTGCTGCTTGAACTGCTAACCTGACACTAAAGACACTCAAAACTCATCAAAGAAGAAATTTAGAGGTTGTAGAGAGCGCAGCACTAAAATAGATTTATAACACATCATCCACCAAGGCTCATGGGACATTGCAGAAGAGGAGTAGAAAGATTGTAAGAGCCATAGAGAGGGAAGGGGTATAACTGGGACATTGTCCTTCCCTACAGACTAACTTATGCATTCATAACCCTGAGGTGAATACCAATAACCCCACGCAGGGGGCCCTCAGTGGAATTGGGGCAGGGGAGAGGAGATATAAGATTGGAAGCCAATGAGAATATGACCAATGCAACATTTTTCATAGAGTTCATAATTAGCAAAAAAAAAAAAAATCCACATAACTATTTTAAGATCTTCATGAGGAATTATGATGGGAATTGTTAGTTCTGTTTAGGTCAAGGTATAATAAAGAAATCTTTGTCCAATAAGAAAAAGAAAGAAAGTCTGGTCAGCTCACACTTGTGTCCCTTGCTCTGAAAGTCTCAGGATGGGGACCCTCGAACATCCTTATGTATGGTGCAAGGGCTGTAGTCTCTTGACCCTTGGATAATCATTTTTGTGCTGATACCTTACTCACACAAATGCTCAAACCACCTGCTAGACACAGAGGACGCAGCTGCCTGTTTCTTGTTACAATCTAATGGGATGCTCTTCATCCAGTTATCTCCTTCCATTATTCTTCTTTGCTTCTGTTTAGTGACCTGGTATGATGGCCAACCTCAACTGTCAATGTGATTAAATTTAGAGACACCTAGAAGATTAGGGAAGTACATTTCTGTTTTGTCTGTAATGGTATTTCCTAAGATGATCAGATCATGAGTTGTTTGACATAGTCAATAGCTTAATTCATTTGAGGCAGGCTAGAAGGACTGGGGAAGCTATAATGACATAGGAAGTAAGAGTAGCCCCTCATCCTGGAGTCTGACCAAATCCTCTATTAGCTGAGAATCTAGAATCCCATCACAAGTAACAAGATTTGCTGTGAAGCTTGTTGACATAGAGACAGTATTTCTTTTACATAGGAATATATATTTTATATATTTCAAGAATGTTAAAAACAGCAATGAGTCAGTCATGTGGAAGGTCTAAGCACAATGTTTTGTTTTTTTGAAACACTAACAAAAGTAGCTGATGGGGGGAAATGATTTATTCCAAATTACAGTCTCAGGAGAGGAAGTGACATCATGGCATGGCAGAGCAGAGGCTGGCCATCACATCTTGTCACATCAGCATAAAGGCAGCAACAAGAGTGAACAAGTTAGTGAACATCCAGTGGGCTGGACTAATAAATCTCAAGGCCCATTCCCAGTAACACTTCTCCTCCAACAAGGCTCCACCATCTTGGATTTGAATGTGAGGCTTACTCACAAACACATGAAGCTATGGGGGACATTCACACTAAAACCACTGCACCAACTGTAAACCTGCAATTTTCAAGGGATTCTCACTAGAGGGTCCATTATGGTAAAAGGCATATCTTAGCCTCACCCCCCCCCATGCAACCCTGAGGCTTTAATTTATCGGATTGTAATTCCATCTAAGGAACTCTGGAGCCAGCCTATAATCTCACCTATCAAAAAATAAAATAAAATAAAAATGATTTTCTTAGCAAGCCTGTGAGCTGTAATGAGACAACCACCAAAATGATGCATATTTCTACTGTGAAGACTCCTCAACATGATATTCCTTTGAATATGAACACAAATACTCTCCTGTGTGTTTTATTCTTTCCCTAAGTGTCTCTCTTGTTATCCCTGTGTGTAAATCTTTGTGAAGCTTTCTAGTTTTTTTTTTTCTTAAAGATTTAAGTTTATTTATTTATTTGAAAGAGAGAGAGCCACTGCAGATACATGCACCACTTTGTGCATCTAGCTTTATGTGGGTACTGGGGAATGGAACCAAGGTCATTAGGCTTTGGAAGCAAATGTAGTTAACTGTTAATTGATCTCTCCACACCCTAAACTTTCTATTTTTAATAACCTCCAACTTTACTTCACATTAGCTTATCCTGAAATTCTCTTCTGCAGCAAGCCAAGGACCCAGCTTAACTGAGTTGGGGCTCCTTGAAAGAAGATGGTTGCTTCCCAGACTGCTGATCACCATTTGTGGTTTTCCCTCATGTCGTTCTGCTGATAGAGGGTTTCTAGTTGGAAGAAGTTGGTTTCTGATGATAGGAATGTCTTTGAAGGGTATTTTTGGACCTTGATCCCTTCTGTCTCTTTCTGCTTCCTTCCTGCCATGAGGTGAATGGCTCTGCTGTACCACACTCTTCCACAAGGACATTTTACCTCCACATAGGCTCAGAAGTCCCATCAATAGCCAGCATGGGCTGGAAGCTCTAAAACCATGAGCCAAAATACATGTTTAACTTAAGTTGTTTTGCTCATGTATTTTGTCACTGTGCTGAAAAACTAGCATGTGGATTCTTTCAGAAATTTGTAAAAGCACAATAATAGGAACACAAACCACAGAGGGAGAGGTCCCTGAATCACCCATTTCCTGAGGCTAACCTTGGCCAAAACACCTGAATACCTTGTCATTGGGTACTTCTATATCTGAACCAACAAGTGTCTAAACCTTAGCAAGGCAGGGCCATCGTCCTCAGGGAAAACATGCCATTGCAACCACATGCATGCCAGTCTCTTAGACCTCCAGGACACGAGCATGCAGCCTCCCTCAGCAACTACTGGTAACAGCAAGGGGCCCACCTTTGTCAACAGTCTCAGAGTTCCCTAGAGATTTAATGTGACTGGAGAAGCCTCAGAGGTCATCTCACAGAAGATATAACAGAGGTTTAGACATAAGAAGGAACATCACAGTTTGGTGATGAGAGCCACCTGTCTTCCCAGCACACACATCAGCCCATAAGGCAGCTTGTCTAATTTCCAAGCTGGAATCCCCTTAAGGTTCTCCATCCTTGTGCTGGCCTGTCTATGCTGCAGGCTCCCTGGGAAAGCACCCTCATGAGCCTCTTCCCCTCCATGAGAGTGAGCCATAATCTACATCCCTTTTGTGGAATGATCATCTCATGGAAGCAAGTTAGTCTAGGGCTGGATAGATGCCTTAGCAGTTAAGGTGCTTGCCTGCAAAGCCTCAGGACCCATGTTCAACTCTTCCAATCCCTCGTAAGCCAGACGCACAAAGTTGAGACAAATGCAAGGTCGCACATTCCCACTAGGTGGCGCAAGCACCTAGCAGTCAATTGCAGGTGCTGAGGCTCTGGTGCTCCAATTCTCCCTCCCCCCCCCCTCTCAAAATAAAAATAAAAGCAAGTTGGTCTAAAACAAACATGCTAAGTTGGCAAGGCAGTCCTGAGGTCCCCACTTCTTACTGCCTTCCTCACTCCCTGAGGCTTCCATTGCTCTGTCAGGGTGTTCCCGCCTCATGGACACAATAACACAGGAGACTGTGATAAGCACACAGGAGACTAAGAAGGCAGGGAAACAGAGCAGGGTAAGCCTTCCATAACAATGTCATCATTAGAACTTCAGACTTTTGTCACCACCTTGGGTGGGGTATCTTTGAAGTAGGGAAGGGAGCCTCCTAGACCCCTCTAATCACAGCATCAAAATGTTCCTGACAGGATTATTGTCACATGGGACCCATGTGAGAGCAGATGACCTCCAGGGTGGTCAGGGAAACAGTATCCCACATCCTTTCAGGACAGGTGGCAGTGGCTGCAGCAATCACTCCCATTCTGACACTTGCTTATTCAACAACATAAATATAGAGCCTTCTAAGTGCCCAGGGACCCTGCTGGGTACTCAGGGTCCATAAGGAAGGGGAAAAATAAAAACTTGACTGTTGGACTTTCTGCTTCGAAAAGAGAGAAAGACAATAAATAATGAACCATTGTTTGTTTGAGACGGTATTACTGTTTAATCCAGGCTGGCCTGAAGTTTGCATTACTCCTATCTCTGTCTCCTGAATGCTGGGATTAAGGTGCATGCCATCTCGCCCGCCTGGCAACAAATATTCCACGAGGTAAAATTCAACATCAGTATCTGTCACATATGTGCATCCACCGTGGTGGCTGGAGCTCAGAAGTGGGGAAGGAGCAATAGGTGTGCACTGAGGTTGCTATTTATAATGTCTAGCTCTCAACCAAGTGGTGGCATTTCAGCAAGGCTCTGAGGAAGGTCGGGCTGAGCCTGACCTCAAAGCCCCCTGTCCCACAGAGCTTGGCTGGTTGGCTCCGACATGTTTTGGAACTTGAAAAGGTCTCATTTCTTTGCTGTGGCCCTTCTTACCAGTATCTCTTAACAGCCAGGCTGAGAGCTGCAGGGACTCTAACTGGTAAGGAAGGAAATGCCAAACCACAGGGCCTCACTGAGCACAGCTCAGAGCTAAGAGGGCAGCAAAACTTGGCTTCCCAGAATCCCACTATGTTCGTGAGCTTCTCAGAATGCTGTCTAAGCCAGAAAGACCCCTGCCTGGGCTTGGGGGTGGGGATGGCTTTGTTGGTGATAGAGCAAGAAGGTAAGGTTGTTGCTACCTCTTTACAAACCTACACTCCGCCCCCGTGGAGCAAGTGACACTGATGTCCGGAGGTGACTCATTCTCCCTCCTCCCCACAAACCCCAGACCTTTCTTCAGCCCAAGGAAGGAGCAGCAGGGGGCTAGGAAGCCACAGACAGTAGCTCTCTCTCTCTCTCTCTCTCTCTCTCTCTCTCTCTCTCTGCTTCCTTTCTTTTGAGTATGGTACTGGCCCTGGGCGGGGGCTGAGCCTCTGAAATGAAGTCAAGCCATTGCAACAAGATGGTATTGCTTGACAACCAGGGTGGCAGCCCAGCTGCGTCCTAACTTCCTGGTGATTTTCCAGCCTGTCCAGGAGAAGCAGGCACCATTTTCAATCCTGTGATTAGCTACTATTGCATCTAGTCCTATTGGATTTTTTTTTTTGGGGGGGGGGGTCAGGTAATCTCCTCACATATGCTGATCAGCCCACTGCTGGGGAGGAAGTCTATGAAGTTTTCCAGAGCTTTCTTTATTCTGCTCTCTCTTCTCTCGTACCGCCTTCTGTACTTTCAGCTTTGCTTCACCATCAGGATTAACACATTTTCCATTTGCTTCTTTTAAAGAAGCTAGATTAAAAAAATAAAACTTTGTGGTTAAAATAACAGGATGGACAAGTCTTAAGATATCTGCAGGCTGATTCTATCAGTCTACAGTTTTGACTCATGTGTCTGTCCTTCACAGATACATGTGTGTGTCTGCTGTCATGAAAATGTTTTATGTCTGTACTCTTCAATATAAAATAACTTTCTTTTATTTATAGGAGATATGTTCTAAGACCACCAATGGATGCCTGGAGCAATAGGTTATGTTATAATAAACCCTACATATACTATGACTTTCCCTATACATGCATGCTTATGATAAAGATTAATTCATAAATTATACATACTAGTAAATCAATAACTAATAATAAAATGGAAAAATTATAATATACTGTGAAAATCTATTTGAATGTTTTTTCTCTCTTCATAAGTAATGGACACACACACATATGAAACTATACTTTTAGATGCAGTTGACCATGGATAGCCAAAATCATGGAAAACAAAACTACAAACGAAGAGGGATAACTAGAGTCATAGCCATGTATATATAGCTATTGAATTGTGGCTAGTGACTCCGTAGAACTGGATTTTAACTATTTTTATTTATTTATTTGCAAGGAGAGAGAGAGAGAGAGAGAGAGAATGGGCACACAAGGCCCTCTAGCCATTGCAAATAAATTCCAGACACATGCACCACTTTGTGCATCTGGCTTTATGTGGGTACTGGTTTTGTAGGCAAGCACCTTAACCACTGAGCCATCTCCCCAGCACTATTTTAAAACTTTTATGTGTGTGTATATATGTATGTATATATGTGTGTGTGTTTGTTTGTATGTATATGATGATGATAATGTGGGAGAGGCTCACATGTGCCATGGCATGCATGCGGGGGTCAGAGGACAACTTTGGGGTGTTGGTCCTCTCCTTCCACTTTGTTTGACACAGGGTCTCTCTTGCTGTTATTTTCCCTTGGGAAAGCCAGATTAGCTAGCTCCAGTGAGCCCAGTGATTCTCTTGATTCTGCCTCCCATTGTCTTAGGTGCATTGTGGTTACAGACTTATGGGTCATTTCTCTGCCAAGTTTTATGTACATGCAGAAAATCTGAACTCCAGGCAGAAAAGCTCAGGTGGGCAGACTTGCAGAGAAAGTGCCTTGTATACCACCTGTCTAGCTTCTGTATGTATTTAAGTGAGACTTTTACTAAAGCAATGAAAAAAAAATGTCTACATCACAACATAAATAGTCCAGCTTCCCATTTCATGGTAGACATCACTAACCAGTCATGTCTTCCTTTCCCCAACACTCTTTTTAAAATTTTTTTGTTTATTTTTTATTTATTTGAGAGCGATAAAGAGAGAAAGAGGCAGATGGAGTGAGAATGGGTGCACCAGGGTCTCCAGCAACTGCAAATGAACTCCAGATGCAAGCGCCACCTTGTGCCTCTGGCTTACGTGGGTACTGTGGAATTGAGCCTTGATTCTTAGGCTTCACAGGCAAGCGCTTAACCGCTAAGCCATCTCTCCAGCCCCAACCCCCCCAACATCAGTCTTTTCAACACTAAACCCAAGGCAGCCACTCCCAAGCAGTCTGTATTGATGAGTAAATGAGTGTCCCTTCTCACTTCTCATTTTACTGAGCAGAGCCTGGTGGTATAGACCTCTCAAGCCACAGTGAGTCAGGTATGGAGTCCAGTGAAACTACAGGTCTCTTGGAATGTTTTCATAGGCTTAAGCTACCCCATGAGGAAAACAGTAAATGAAAACATGGCACAGTCAAGGAGGTAGCTGGACTGGATCTGCAACTTTCTTTTTCTAACTCACCATATAATTTCTCCTCCCCACACCTGGCCCTTGTCATACCTATTCCAACATGCTTTACTATCTCAGTATTTTTAATTTTTTTTAAAATTTTTACTTGTTTATTTGAGAGAGAAAGAGGGAGAGAGAGAGAGAGACAGCATGAGTAAGAGAGAGAGAGAGAGAGAGGGAGAGGGAGACAATGGGCATGCCAGGGCTGCCAGCCACTGCAAATGAACTCCAGATTCATGCACCACCTTGTGCATCTGGCTTATGTGGGTGTTGGGGAATGAAAGTCCTTTGGCTTTGCAGGCAAATGCCTTAACTGCTAAGCCATCTTCTCCAGCTCTTGCTTTACTATTTCAGATCACAGTAGTATATACCTGATTCAGTTTTCCCTTGACTGCTCTTTAATTTCAACCTATTTCCCCAAACTGCTTCCCACGGGAGTTGGAGTACTTACGGCATCTGTATCTTCGGGAACTTCTGGATGTCATTTTCTGTCAGGTTCTGAAATAAAGGCACACATGGCAGGCAGGTTACCACCCACAGGAAGGGCTCTGGTCCTGCAGGTGAGGAGAGTCACGAGTGGAGAAGAGAGAGTCGTGGTGACCACAGCTCAGGGAACAGTACTGAGTCCAAGGGAATCCAGGAATCAGGATTGGATGGGGAATTTCCCAAGGTGTATATGTTTATAGATAATTCTGACTTCAACAAATAAATGTGGTGAAGGATAGATCTATGAAACCAAACAGAATCTGTTTTGTGGGTTGAATTTGTCTAGGTTGGGATTTCCTTCCTGACACTGCTTCTTCCCTCACCCACATCCACTCTTCCTTCCTTCCTCATTATCAGGACCTGCATTTTGTTTAGGCCAGGAAATGTGCTTTGACAAAGTATTTCATTCCCCAGATTTCCCTGGAGATGGAGGAGGTCATATGACTTACTTTAGGCAGTGAGATATAATCTAAAGTTTAGTTAGTACGCAACAAGATGGAGTGACATAGTCACCATGTGTTTTTTACTCTCTGATCTTCCCCTCTTCCTCCTGACTGTCTGCCAGGCACATGTGACATCTACAAGTGGAGCAGCCAGTGTGGAATGATTAAGACTGACCCTCAGGGCCATCTGGTGAGCAAAATATATGCACTAGCCAGACAAGAACAGGTGTAACACTCTTAATGCTCATGACCTCCCTCACCACAGACTTTTAGTTAGATTTTAAGTACCAAGCATGTATTCCCTCCCATGGAGCAGGCCTCTGGTCCAATTAGTGAGCAGTTGGTTTCCCTCATAACAGACATGCAACTATTGCACCAGTTGGCTCATTTGGCCTGGCTGGCCAAACTTGAGGCTTGCAGTGTCCACAGTTTGCACCACTGATGGCTTCTGTCTCCCATAATGCTGCATGCAAGTACAGCTTTTTCCAGCTTTCTGTCAGCTGGTCTACCAGGAGAAGGTTTTCAGCTCATCCCCAGCTTGACTTCTCAGTGAACTTGCAGCCCAGGCATGTGGAGTCTTCAGCAATAGAAATTATCATCTACTCCTGGTGGGAAACCAAGAGCCTGGGCAATAGCCTATAATGTTTTGGGGGCATCAGGGACCTCCCTGGCCAACAACTCACTGGAAGTTATCCCAGCTCCCTGGCACTGAAATTTTTCTAGTAACAGTCTATGGCTTCTAGGTGTGCCATTATCCAAAAAAAGTAGGTTATCATGTGGCTTATTCACAATATCCTGAATTTTGATCATCCCTCCCCCACATTCCTTTTACTCAATCTCTTCCCCTGACCCCACTTAGGCCATTCCACCCACATTAATCTGCCCATCTACTAACATATATATGGTACCATCCCCTTAAATCCACCCCTCTCCTCCCTCCCTTGTAGCCCTTTTCTAGCTTACTAGCCTCTGCTACGATTTTTACTCCAATTTACATACAAGTCTGAACATTTATACTTAGGATCCACATGTGAGAGAGAACATTCAATGTTTGGATTTCTGGGCCTGGGTGACCTCAGTATATTCTTTTCTAGATCCATCCATTTCCCTGTAAATTTCATAATTTCATTTTTCTTTACCGTTGAATAGAACTCCATTGTGTAACTGTACCACATCTTTATTATCTATCATCTGTTGAGGGACATCTAGGCTGGTCAAACTGTTCTATAAGCACTTTAATTAATGTTCATGCCCATATATTAATGCTACACTCACTTTTGGTTAGAGAAGCTTTTCTTTTCAGATGGCAGTGACCACTGGGATGACTCAAAAGGCACCATAGTGCTGAGGAAACATGATGGAGGAATGTTCAGCACTGAAACATCCCTATCACACCTTCCAAGGCTCAGGGTCTACTGCAGAAAAGGTGGCGGAAAGAATGTAGGAGCTGAAGGAAGGGAAGGACTGCAATCGACAAGACAGAAATTGGTCTTGGTGTCCATGACCTTGCAGTGCCTAGCACTATCTTCACAAGACCCTTACAATAGGAGGAAGAGATGATGACAACAAAATAAAAGAGGGACTAATGGAGAGAAGGAGGGGATATAGTGGAGTGTAGATTTGTTAGGGGAAAATAGGGGGGATTATCATGATTTATTGTCTGTAAGTATAGAAGCTGTCAATAAAAAGGGAAATATATATATATATATATATATATATATATATATATATATATATATATGTTTTTTTTTTAAAGAAGAGACACTAGTTGGAAAAAGGAATTCAGTAGAGGAAGGACTGGGAGGGATAAAAGAGAGGATGATGTTAAGGGATTATGTTCATGGTATATCATTTATATGTATGGAAGTTATCAATAAATTGCTTTTTAAGAAAAGACTGACCCTCAGGTTTTCCATAAGCTGCTCAATGGGTCCTGGCTTCTTCCCAAGCAGCTCACCCATCTGGACATTTGTAATTACTTAAGAAAGACCAACCCCTATTTGGATAAGATCCAGAGGTCAGCTTTCTGTGAGATGCAGCCACATGACTTCCTAAGTAATGCAGCTTCCGTTACTCCCCACCCTTCTAGGACTTCTGTAAGCTTAGCACCCACATTTCCCACCAGAAAAATTCTGGTCCTCTTAGTGGAGAACAAACATGACAGCAAAGTAGATTCAGGAGACTTACTGGCTCTTTGTAGAAGAAAGAAGAAAGGGGAGAGGGAAAATAAAAGGGAGGAAGTGAAAATAGCTAGAAATATATACGGTTGCCTTCAATAGCAGAATAGCCCTGGAGGTTACAGAGCTGGAAGATGAAGCAGGCAAGGAATTAGAACTTACAAAGGACTCCAGACTTGCAAGCAAAGTTTTTGTGGTGGAAAGTAGTTTTTAATAGAAACTACATTTAAATACTCTAGTTGCTGGGGCAGATGTTGGATTCTGCTCCCCCTCTTCTGGCTCCCCCAGTCCTGTGTCCACTTCCTCCATTGGTACAGTGAGTAGAATGTGTTAATTCTCTGAAGAGCCAACAGTTATGGAGAGCACAGCCGAGAAGCTGGAGCTGTTCAGATACCATCTCTCAACCAGGAAAAAAAAAAAAAAAAATTGTGCGATCAGGAAAATTCTGACCCACTAATCACATGGGGAGCGCTGGGGGAGAGACAGCTGAGAAGGGCTGTCACCCCCACCATGTCCCTCTGAAATGTGCTCAGTCATCGGAGGAGGAAGCTCAGGACTGCTCCGCGAGGGAACGCGCTTGTCCCAGGTTACCCAGGGCAATGGGGCAACCAGGCTCCTCCTCAAAGGTGTTTTCCTGTTCTGCTCAATTTTTGTTATCTCTCTTCTCAGTGCTAATGCACAAACATGAAATATTCAGGTTCTGTGGTAACTGCAAGAATATCAGCAAATAAACTCCAGGAATTCTACTTATTCAAAGCTCAGTATTAATAAATAACATAGTTAAAAGTTCATGCAATATTAGATTAAATTAAGTGGCACATTTTAATTTATTAATAGGTCTGTGACTTAGGTCAAATATCTTCATACTTCTGCCCTATTCCCTTGTCTATAAATAAGGTGAATTCAGGGTTTCCTGGTGGCATCTTTTTTTTCCTATAAAATCAGTTTTCACAAGGCATAATTCTCACTCATTGTTTAGCCCAAGCACATTGCACAATCCAGTGTGGGAAATGCACTCAAGTGAATCACTTTCCATATGAATGAATGAATTGATGGGTGAATGAATGAATGATTTATTTAGGTATAATGCTAAATAAACAAATATAACATGGCACCTAAAAGCAAAACTCAGACCAACAGGACCCTAAGTTTTATCTTAGCATGGAATTTCAGAAAGGCCCAGAAAGAGGCAGATAGATAGATGGTTATGGGTGATAATGAACTCACCATTATTAAGGAAACTCAAGCAGATATTGGTGGCAGGAACACAGTGTAATAACTGGATTGATGGGCAAGGGAAATACCTTAGTCAAGTAAAGCTCTTGCCTTGCAAACATGCAAACCCAAGCTTGATCCCTAGAACCCCTGTTAAAAGCAAGCTGGGGGCTGGAGAGATGGCTTAGCAGTTAAGTGCTTGCCTGTGAAGCCTAAGAACCCAGGTTCGAGGCTCGGTTCCCCAGGTCCCACGTTAGCCAGGTGCACAAGGGGGCGCAAGCATCTGGAGTTCGTTTGCAGAGGCTGGAAGCCCTGGCGCGCCCATTCTCTCTCTCTCCCTCTATCTGTCTTTCTCTCTGTGTCTGTTGCTCTCAAATAAATAAATTAAAATAAATAAATAAATAAATAAATAAAGCAAGCTGGGTGTGGTGCATCACACTTACAATCCAGCATAGGGGAGTCAGACAGGACAACTCCGAGAGCTTGCTGGTCAGCCAGTCTAACCCAGTGGTGTCTAGCCAATGAGAGACCTTACGTAGAAAAGAGGTGGGTGGTATTCCTGAGTTATAACACCTGGGCTTATCTTCTGGAATTCACATGTACACATATCTGTACACACATGAACATACACATACTCACATGCTTGCCTAAAATTAAAAAAATAATAAATTGGTGTACTGGGTGACAAGCTAAAGCAGATGCTTTCTTGTTTCCTTTCAACTAGCTTGAAGACTCACAGTAAAGGCCTCTTGGTGATTATGACATGTAGATATACACCTTAGCTTTCTCCCCTCACTCTGAACGCATCTCCCATGAGACCTTCGAAGTCTTTTTTTATTTCTTTGTTAGAGACTGAAGCAAAGAACCCAGAAGGAATGACCATGCTCCCAGGTCTCGCTTAACCCACAGGCAAAGACATCATTTCTGGGAGATACTCCAACAGTTCCTGTTGTAGCCATCAGAATTGTCCGTTTTCCCTTTAATGTATGCTCTTTAACATGCACCTGTACTGTGGTCCTACACTTAAAGCATATGGAGCTACAAAAACGGTGGAGAGAGTACCATCACACATGCATTTGGCAAAAAGTCGACCATATGAGTTCAATAATGAAAATGAGAGAGTGGAAGTAAGGAGAGTGATTGCCAGCATTCTTCCACTCTGCAGGTATGCACCCAAATGGATGATCAGGAGTGAGAATCCTGTCCTTATACGAATTGAACATGTCTTCTTTGGGCTTCTCAAAGTATGAATGACATGTGGGTAGATTTTCAAGGTGTGTTTGTGTGTATGTATGTGTATGTGTGTGTGTGTGTGAGAGAGAGAGAGAGAGAGAGAGAGAAAGAGCAAGTAATAAAGAGAGAGATGGGCTGGAGAGATGGCTTAGTGGTTAAGCACTTGCCTGTGAAGCCGAAGGACCCCGGTTCGAGGCTCCATTCCCCAGGACCCATGTTAACCAGATGCACAAGGGGGCGCACATGTCTGGAGTTTATTTGCAGTGGCTGGAGGCCCTGGCGCGCCCATTCTCTCTCTCTCCCTCCCTCCCCCTCTCTTTCTCTCTCTGTCTGTCGCTCTCAAATAAATAAACAGGGAGAGAGAGAGAGAGAGAGAGAGACCTTAAGCTCTACTTGGATTCCTCCCTATATGACTTTATAGAGTATCTTGGTGTCTATAAAATAACTGACAGGACTCTGGAATTGGAGGATACTGAGAGGTAGTGAAAGAGAGGGTCCTACCAAACCTCTGGCAAAAGCCAAGGGCTGCGTAGAAAGCCTGAAGACAGCTTGTTCCTATAGGCAGCCCCAGGGACTGTGGCCCTGCAGTCATTGGGAAAAGTACGGCATATTTCTGGTTTCAGTGTGTGGGACTGGCCAGAGCTTACCAAGAACCGAGCCCCGTCAATGTGGTATTTCTTCACTGCCTTCTCACAGTCCTTGTAGTTCAGCTGCACAGAGAAAGGGAAGATGGTGTCAGAGTCCTGCAGGCTTCTCTGTTGGTTCCCCTCTCTAGCATGCCCCAAAGCTTAATAATTTGTGGTACTTGTGGATAGCCAAGTTTCCCCCATCCCTCCTTCCTTCCCTCCCTCCATCCCTCTCTCCCTCCCTTCCTTCCTCCCCTGTCTTACAGAAATGCTTCCTCCCCATCTCAGCCTTGCTTTTACTACCCCCTTGGGACTGCATGAGATGGAAAGATCATGTGCTGTAAGGCATTGGGGGCAAGCCCTCAGAAAAGTCACTGCCTTAAGACCCAAGAAGTGCTGGCCACATGCTCCCTAGGAAAGCAGAGAGTAGCTAACAGAAGAAGTTAAACACCACCCTGTCTCACCCCTGAGGACAATCTTGGTGAATGCTGTGATGTGTTTAGGCTATTCCTAGCATAATGGAGACTATAATTTGTGATTGGCCTTGTTACTCCAATTGTTTTCTCTTAAATTACCTAAAATGACCATGCAAGCACTGCTTAGTATCATTTTAAAGGTTATGTTGAGGGCCATTCATGTTGAATAACTCTCATACCACTAAGTGTTTAGGTGTCATACCAAGCCACTATTTCAGAATTAGAATAATAACTGCCCAGGCACTTTATAGGTGGCAAGCTTTCTGATCTTAAAGACCTGTGTTAAGACATTCAGCCTTCCAGTTTAGTGGGTGAGAAACGAGAGCCCAAGAGAGTTAAATAACATGCATGGGCTGAAGGTGACAACTGAGCTTCAGAACATGGCATTAATGTCTCTGTCAAGTCAAGACAGCATTACTTACACTAAGCACAGTAAGTATAGCTTAATATAACATCTACATCAATGCATAGAGCACAGTGGGTATTCTTTGGTTAATTTTTTTTCTATGTAAGGTAAATTGTTGAAGTCAAATCCTCAGAATAGAGTGATAGAATCATTAGTAATGAACATTTTCAGTGTCTGGGTTATTTTCCAAAACCAATCAATGATAATAAGACTTTGATTTCACCTTGTCTTCAACAGCTTATGCATCCACGTTTGAAATATTTCTAAGTTTGAGGCTTGGAGTATTTAAGATTAAATATTTGTTTTGCAGTTAAATATTTATTTAACTACCTTAGATTCCTCTCAGAAACATGAACCTGACAGTATGGAGCAGCCTTCTTTGATGGCAAATTTATAATTAAGTTATTATCTTAGATAAAAACAACCATCATAAGTAAATATAGCAGGGTGTGATAGCAGATCTTTGTAATCCTGGCACTCAAAAGGCTGAAGCATGAGAATTTCTGTGAGTTTAAGGACAGCCTGGGCTACCAATTGAAAACCTTTCTCCAAAAAATGTAAATATAATTATTGTCACTTCTCGATTTTAAAGGGTAGAATAAATGTCACACTCAGGAAGCTGATTTAGAGGTCAGAGCTGAAGGCAGGTACCCAGGAATCTCCTTGATCTGCATGCATTGTGTGGAGGAGTCTTTCACAATGATAAATTGTTTTCAAACCATCATTTTCACAGACACTGTCATCAGAATGAAGTCACTGAATTTGTAGATTTCTGGCCTTGACTGTAAATTGTAGAGTTCTAGCCTTTAGATTAGTACTTACATGGTTGGTTCTAATCCAGTAACATGGGGCTCTGATGGCATTTTTAACAAGCACCTTGGGTAATAGTCATGGGAAGAGACTGGAAGTCATAGACCACATCTTCAAGTGTCACCAAGAGAACTACACAGCCTGATGGCACAGCAGAATCTATGGGGTAAGAGAATCTAGGACTGGCAGGTAACTTGTCTAGAGTGTCACCCAACTTTGTACACGAAGCAAATATGCCCAGAGAAGGGAAGGAACTGGCCTAAGGCCATACTTTAACCCCAGTGGCGATCACGAAACATGCCTGTGAGCCAGTAATTCTACTGCATGATTCAAGAAGGCTACATGGTCCAACTCAGCTAGGGACCACTTAGTAGAGCAGGAAAAAGGTTAGAGGGAACATTAGATTAAGTCTCCTCAGTACTGACCATTTTACACAACTACCCCCATTTTGATAGTTACCATTAGTACTTCTAGTTTACTGATTAGGAAGAGACAGAGAGACAAAATCCCTATGCTGGTAGTTGGCAGGGGCACAATTCAAACTAAGGTGTACCTGACTCCAAAGCTAGGTAGTACCTGGGTATCCTGACCCCATTGTTTCTATAAGATTGTGTCTTTTGACCAATCTTTAACATGGCTCATTTAACCTTTAGAATACCCTCAAGTGACTGGTCCACTCACTTGGTGATTTTCTGGGGGACTGAGGTGCTCAGGACCTGAAGGCACTCTACCTGCATTTTTGGGAGGCAGGGACTCCCAGAATCATGGATTCCCCTAAGCCTGCTTATTCCTACCTTTAGTCCTTTTAGGCCAGTACTGAAGACCTGTCTCTGGGTGTGGCTTTGTACTCCTTTCCTCTAATTCAGGCACAGTGGTGCCTTCCTGGCTGTTGGTCTTTGTCCCTGTTGACTCATAGGCTACTTTCTGTGTTGTGTAATTCTTATCATGACACTTGAACATGGGGCCTTGTCTGTGTCTTTCAGTCCCTTCCCAAACATTCCTGTCATAATTCTCAACTCCCTTCTCTTCCCTCTATTGAGTTAACATGCTACTTCATTCCACCTTGGCAAAGTTATGTTTTTGCACTAACTTGTTTTGGTTGGAAGGACATTTGCTCAACACTTTTCTTAAAAAGGAAAAGTACCCACAATGCTAGAAAGTCAGCTGATGACCTTGAGCAGGGAAAGTAACAGAAATGAGATATTCAAAATGTGGAAAATAACAGGTTAGGTGGGCTGTATGCCTTCCATACCACACCTGATTCAACATGATAACAGTTTCTTCTTGTGGGTACGAAAGGGACCATTGTGTAGGTGACAGGTTCGACACTGTGTTCCAGGGAGCCCATTTTACTCCTTCGGGTATAAACTTTCTCAGGAAGCATGGGAAATGAATAAGATGACTTCTCAGTTCTTACATTACAATCTCTTATGACAGAAAAATCCATGGAACTTGATGTCTTCCCCAAAGCAGGAGGGCGTTGGAGGCGCATATGTCTGTCATAAGGTATCTTACCCCTTGGGCGTGGGAGGAGGGTGCCTAATGACTCAAGTGGTTTGAGATCTGCCCAAGCAGATGTGTGAGATTCCCCCATGAGCAGATGACCAAGTAAAACGATTCTTGACCATCTCCTTTCAGCCCAGAGGACAGGATAGTAATGTAAGCCATATTAAACCCTAAGCATTGCTTCTGACTCTGCAATGTCCAGGCTCTTCCCCTGCAGGGGCCTCTATTCCTTAACTGTATCCTCAAAACTGCCTCCTAGGACTCTCAAAAAGCTCCAGTGGGACTCTGGCTCATAAATAAAGTCCAGCCCTCTTGCAGGGTCATGAGCAATGGATGCTTTCACATAATGTTTGTCTAGTCCACTACCCATCCTCCCTACCTATATGCTTTTTCTCCTACTACAATATTCTGTGCCTCCCTTTCTAGTAAGTAGCCTTGCTCACATCCACGTTTATAGAAATTCTCTCATCTCAGAGCATGGTCTTTGAAACCAGACAGGTGTGACTCCACTAGAGTCTTGATCACACAAACTCTCTGGTGCTTTGTTCCACTTAGCCTCTGTGAGCTAATTTTGCAGCTGAGGAAAAAATATACATACTGACAATATGACAGTGTGACATTGTCAATATGCGCCGTTAATACGGTGACATTGAATGCACATGACTCTGGAGAGGGTCTGACAGGACGGAGCCTTTAGAGTGCCGAGAGGAGCTTGCACAAAGTGGGGTCTTATTCATGTGAGGGCTCCTTATCACATCCTTCTCTGTAGGACTCAGGAAAGCTCGGTGCTCTATCTGTCTCCCAGGAAGGTAGCTGTGACTGGTAGCCCTTGCACTTCCCATGTAATACCCAGATTTCATCTTCAAGTCTCTGTCCAGCCCAGTAAGGGCACACCTGCCCCACCACTACCAGAAGACAAGTCTCACCTTTTTGAAATAATCGGCAAGGCTGTCGGGGTTCCAGTTCAGGACCTCTGAGCGAAATGGCACATTCTTCAGGGCCATGGCTACTGCTCCAGGAGAGGCTCACAGGCTGGGCAGAGGCACTGTACCCATGGGCAGAGGAAAATCCTAGATCCAGAGTGTGGCGCAGCCTTCCTTGGCTCTGTAGGTTCCCAACTACCGTCAGGGACACCCTGTTGACTGCTGTAGCCAGATCCCAGAAAGCAATGGCTTCCTGTGTGAGCAAATATGGTCTCTTCTCAGAAAACGACTCAGCTAGTTTCCTTTACCACTTCCTCTGCTGGCTTCTAAATAAGTAAACAGGGAAGGCCAGCTCTGGTGGCTTGCAATGTAATGAGAGTGAGCTGGGGTTGGTCATTTCGTACTGGCCCAGTCACCCCAGCCTAGTGGGAGGGACAGTGAAGGAGATTCAAGCTCAATTCAAGTGAGTTGTCGTTAAAATTCTGTACACCCAAATTCTTGGCTATCTCACTCTTGGCGGATTCTTTGCAGATAAAAATCCATTTTACCAAAAGTTAGGGGCTGGAGAGATGGCTTAGTAGTTAAGAGCTTGCCTGTGAAGCCTAAGGACACTGGTTCAATGACCCACGTTAGCTAGATGCATCTGGAGTTTGTTTGCAGTGGCTGGAGGCCCTGGAGTGCCCATTCTCTGTCTCCCTCTATCTGCCTCTTTCTTTCTGTCTGTGGTTCTCAAATAAATAAATAAATAATAAGTAAACCAAAAAAAATTACAAAACGTTAGGATGCCTTCAGCCAGCTGCCTCTCTGTCATCATGATGTGTGAGTTCTTAGTGGGTAACGCAATCAGGACCCCAAAGAGAAATTCCACAGTGCAGGGAACCAGACTTGGTTCCTGAGGTGAACATTTCTTCTCTTTACAGCCTTTGGCAAGGACTGGAAATGTAAGCATCTGCTCTGGAGAGGCGGTTCAGAGAGCTTTTCCTATGCAAGCATGAAGACCCAAGGAGACCTGAGAAACTGCTGTGCCCTTGTTATGTCCCCAGAACTCACATTAACAGCTGGACATAGCCATGCACGCCTATCCTCAGTTACAGTAACCCCAGTAATCCCATGCTGTAAGAAAGCACAGACATAAGAACCACTGGAATTCACAAAAGGGAAAAGCCCGGCAAGCTTTGGGATCAGAAAGAATGGACAGAAGATTGATGGAGCGGCATCCAATGTTCTTCTCTGGCCACTGCAAGCAAGTGCACCCCACTGCTGGTGAGTACAGGGGCACCACATGGGCACATACCACGTATACAGTACATACACCAAACACACACACATACACACCACCATGGCCACATCACACACACACACACACAAAAGTTAATAATAGGGCTGGAGAGATAGCTTAGTGGTTAAGCGCTTGCCTGTGAAGCCTAAGGACCCCGGTTCGAGGCTCAATTCCCCAGGACCCACGTTAGCCAGATGCACAAGGGGCGCATGTGTCTGGAGTTCGTTTGCAGTGGCTGGAGGCCCTAGTGCACCCATTCTCTCTCTCTCTCTTTCTCTCTGCCTCTTTCTCTCTCTGCCTGTTGCTCTGAAATAAATAAAAATATTAAAAAAAAGATAATAATAAACCAGGCATTCCAGTTTCCAGATCTATAAAACAGGAAAACAGAATTAATCCCATAAAACTTTGATGCATTTCCCTGACACACTTGCAGGGATTTTTTTTAAGAAAAGATTGTTAATGTCATCACTCTCTATTCTATTCACTATGTTTCTGCCTGAGATTCTATTTGCAATTTTCTCCTCCAAATACTCTCTTTACTACTGAGTCTACTATATGTTTGATCCAGAGCATATTCCCAGGGAGCAGGAGCTAGAAATTGGTGTCTCCATCAGTCTCAGAATGGGTCTACTTCTCCACGACAGAGCACTTCTGGCAATAGGTGAGTCCTGTGGCTAAAAGCAAATTTATTTGTGTAACATGTCAGGTTAGTCAATGGTCCACATATGCATGTGCCCCACACAGAGTCATCAATTCCTATGGCAGAGAAAAGACTCTTCTGAATGATGCTTCACTGGGGCTTGAGGTGAGTGCCTTCCCAAAGGTTCCCCAATGGTGGCATTGGCTATGCATGATTTCCATCATGCATTTTATACAATGCAGGAATACCACTGCTGCTAGAATCTCTGTCACTACCTTGCTTATAAGCTTACCTGATGTGGTGGTTTGATTCAGGTGTCCCCCATAAACTTAGGTGTTCTGAATGCTAGGTCCCCAGCTCATGGATATTTGGGAATTAATGGCTCCTGGAGGGAGTGTATTGTTGGGGGCGGGCTTATGGGCTTTGTAGCCAGTTTCCCCATGCCAGTGTTTGGCACACCCTCCTGTTGCTATGGTCCACCTTATGTTGGCCAGGGGTGATGTCCACCCTCTGCTCATGCCATCGTTTTCCCCTACCACCGTGGAGCTTCCCCTTGAGCCTGTAAGCCAAAATAAACCTCTTTTTCCCAGAAGCTGCTCTTGGTTGGGTGATTTCTACCAAGAATGCGAACTGAACTGCAACAGTAAAGTGTTACCAGGAGTGGGGTTGCTGCTAGACACCTGACTGTGTGGCTTCAGCCTTTTGGAGCTGATTTTCAAGAGGAATGTGGAAGGATTTGAAACCTTGGCCTAAGAGATGCCTTACAGTGCTGTAAGTACAGCTTGATGGACTATTCTGGTCTGAGCTGAAAGACCTGAAGGCAGTAAGAACTATGGACTGTGAGGTTTGGCTTATGAGGGTGAGAAAGAACTTTGCCTGGACTGGAATAGCAGTTTGTGTGAGAAGCTTGCTCTTATGCCCATGTCCTGAGAAGTTGTGCAGGGTTGCTTTGTGTAGAAATGAACTGGTGTAAGCAGAGGGATATGGCACAGAAAGAAAAATCTTTGGGTGAACTGTTGCCCATTCAGCTGCAACTGCGAGATTACAACCTTTGAGACTGGGCTAGCTGACCTGCACTGGGGCAACAAGAAGAATGTAGACTCTTTTGAAGGGGCCTGAGTGCTCAAGGAGGGTCCTGTTTTTCAAAGTCTGCTTTATTCCCCCCTGGATTAACAAATTGGTACCCTACCTGGTATTGTGGAGTATAAGAAATGCTGAAAAGAGGGTCATTGAGTTTGCAACACAGTCTTGTGTTTTGGAAATGACCATGGGCAGTGTGAAGTGGGTTTTCTGGTTGCCTGCATAGAGACCCCATGGGGCCATAAGAATGAACCGTGGCTTGCAATGGAGACCCAGTGGAGATGCCAGGACCATGAGATGGCTGCCAAGGAGCTGCCGTCCCCGATAAAGCTTCCCAGGACTGTGAGTAGCCTAGCTGGAGGGGTGAAATTGGAATGCCAGAGACTTGTTGCTGGTTAGAATTATCGGACTTGAAGATTTGTCACTGGCTAGAGTTGCTAGACTTGAAGCTACAGAGTCTGATGTTTTCCCTGGTTGTTGAAATCTTTTATTGTTTGAATGTTTCTTTGCTATGCCCAATGCCATGTTTTGCAGTGTGAATATTTATTCTGTGCCATTATGGTTTTTTTTTTCAAATTATTTATTTATTTATTTGAGAGAGACAGACACAGAGAGAAAGACAGATAGAGGAAGAGAGAGAATGGGTATACCAGGGCTTCCAGCCTCTGCAAACGAACTCCAGAGGCGTGCGCCCCCTTGTGCATCTGGCTAACATGGGACCTGGGGAACCGAGCCTCGAACCAGGGTCCTTAGGCTTCACAGGCAAGCGCTTAACTGCTAAGCCATCTCTCCAGCCCATTATGGGTTTTTTGAGGTTATTTTTATATTATGTATTATGGCTCAGTTAAAAGATCTTGGACTGTGGGGATGTTTGAACATTATTGGGATTGATAAAAATTATGAAGACTTTTAAAGTCAGAGTGAATTCATTGTATTTTACATCATGTATGGATATCAGTTTATGGGGGCCAGGGGCGGAATGTGGTGGTTAGGTGTTCTGAATGCTAGATCCCCAGCTGATGGATATTTGGGAATTAATACCTCCTGGAGGGAATGTATTTTGAGGGGTGGGCTTATGGGCTTTATAGCCAGTTTCCCCATGCCAGTGTTTGGCACACCCTCCTGTTGCTATGGTCCACCTTATGTTGGCCAGGGGGTGATGTCCACCCTCTCTGCTCATGCCATTGTTTTCCCTTGCCATTGTGGAGCTTCCCCTTGAGCCTGTAAGCCAAAATAAACCTCTTTTTTCCCAGAAACTGCTCTTGGTTGGGTGATTTCTACCAGCAATGCGAACCAGACTGCAACACCTGAGATATGCATTCAGGGTCAGGCTGAGTGCCTGGAAAGCAGTTCGTGATGGTGGAGTGCTGGTAGCAACAATCCAGGTAGCTTAGATCAAGGACTTCTTGAAGGATGCTGTCCTTAAGAATGCTCCTCACTGGCCATGCTGCACATGGCACAGCTCGACTGCTCCACACCTCTTCCACTGTCTAACGGCATCACTCCAGCTTTCGCATTGACGGCAAAACAGCCATTTGACAACAGAGGGAGAAGGAAACGACTTCCTTGTCAGGAACAAGATGTCATGAAATGAAATGGGATTTAAATGGGACTTTGGAAGATGAAGTTGATAGGAGGAAATTCTGGGCTTCAATCTCTCAAGCTTCTTATTTTAAAATTTATTTATTTATCTGTGTACGTGAAAGAGAGAGAGAGAACAAATAACCTCCAGAAACCTGTGTCACTTTATGTATCTGGTTTTAAATGGGTGCTGGGGAATCCATCCAGGGCCAGTAGGCTTTGTGAGCAAGCAAATGCCTCTAATTTCTGAGCCATCTCCCCAGCTCTCTCTCTCTCTTGAGCATCTATGGAAAGGAACATGCCACATCATCCTTTGAAGTAGAAACAATAACTTCAGAGCTTTTTTGTTTGTTTGTGTTTTTTTTTTTTTTTTTGCTTTTTCAGTGTTGCTCACCCAATTCAGTATAAAAAAGAAGAAATTAAAATAAAAATATTGTCCATGATGGAACAAACAGAAAGTAGCTCCCACCTGGCTAGCCCTCAAACTACTAGAGAGCCCATGGGAGCTTCTGGAAGGCAATGGTCACCAAGAGCACAAATAAGCAGAGATCATGCAAACTGTGAAGTCAACCAGCCAAACAAGAAGTACACACTTGTGACACACAGCCTCTGTTCTCTGATTGGTCATGAGGCCCATTCAGTGGGAGAGAACTCATATCTGGTACTGGAAACCAAGTCAGAATCGCATGGTCCTGAAACTCACAGACTCCAAAGAAAAGCCCCCACGGCTCTCAGTCTTGGCTGGAGAATCTATGTTCTATTTTACAGGAGGCAGAGAAAATGGAGGAGAGTCAAGATCCATCAATAAGACAAAAGATAGCTGACTGACCTCTGTGAGATGTGCCACCTTCACCGCATCTGCCAGAGCCCAGGAGAAGTTGCAGAGGAAGCGGCAAGATGAGTGCTGCTCTCACTGCTAACCTGACAACCAGTTCCAGGGCAATGGCGACCAATCAAAACCAACCAAAGCATAAATCCAGAGGTTACAGAGAGTTCAAACTAAATCAGACTGCCAACAGATCTGCTCAGGGAACATTGTGGAATAGGGGGCAGAAAGACTGTAAGAGTCACAGAGTGGGTAGGAATACAATGAGGCACAGATCCCCTGCTACTCCACAGGGACTAACGAAGGTCTTCATAACCCCACAGTGAATACCATAACACCACTGAGGAGGGCCCCAGGGAAACCGGAAGAGGGGCAAGGGGGTAAAAGAGCATCACTTGTTATAATACGTATACAATAAAATAAATTTAAAGACAAAGGTATTGTTAAATACTAGGCTCTATGAAGGTAAGTATTGATTGTCAACTTAACAGGATCTAAAAGCACAAATGTATGGATATATCTGTGAAGGAGTTTCTAGATTGGATTAAGTGATGAGGGAAGACCTACTCTAAATGTGATTGGCACCAGGGCTGGGATCTTGGCCTGAATTAAAAGGAGAAAACTGAGCACCAGCTCTCCTCTGTCCCTGCTTCTGCACTGCAGAGGCAGCGTGACCAGCTGTCTCACGCACCTGCTACCATGACTTCCCCACCGATCTATGAGCTTTGATATGCCTTTCCTTCCTTCGGTTCTTTTGTTGTTGTTGTTGTTGTTTTGGTTTTTCGAGGTAGGGTCTCACTCTAGCTCAGGCTGACCTGGAATTCACTATGTAGTCTCAGGGTGGCCTTGAACTCATGGCAATCCTCCTACTTCTGCCTCCGGAGTGCTGGGATTAAAGGCATGCGCCACCAGGCCCGGCTCATTATCAATGGGGGGAAAAAAAAGAAAATTAGGAAACCACTACTCAAAGAGACACCCAGCCACCTCTGAATTGACCAAATCTACAACTATATCATAAAATTTTATTTACTTGCATGCGTTTGTGTGTGCGTGTGTGCACCAGGGCCTCTTGCCACTGCAAACTTACGCCAGACACCTGTGCCACTTCTGGCTTCCAGCTTTCCCGGGTGGCTTAGGCATCAAGACCCAGGCCTGTAGGCTATGCAAATAATCCCCTTTAACCTTTCCCAGCCCTATCATTAGTATGTTTAAATTTACCCAATAAAGGTCTAATGAGAAAAGCTAACAAGTCTTTTTGTGAATATACAGAATAGGCTGGAGAGATGGCTCAGAAGTTAAAGGCACATGCTTAAATATACCAAATAAAGGGGTGTCAATATTTTAAAGAGCTTATTACCCTGAAAAAAAAAAAGGAACCAACAGTCATAATTTCATGCTCTGCCACTTTGCACTGGAACAAATGTTTTTAAGGTACACATCAGCTTTTTCTTTCAAACCCTAAAAGATTTTTAAAATTTCATTTGGAAGCAGAGATAGGGAAGAATGGGTGTGCCGGGCTTCCAGCTACTGCAGATGAACTCTAGACACATGGGCCACTTTGTGTGTCTGGCCCTTCAGTTCCTTTTATCAGGTATTTTGTTATAGTAATGAGTCAAGTAACTAGTACAGGTTCCTTTGGGTAAATTATCCAATGACTGTGGGCAAGATGAGCCACCCATGGGGCTTAGTGACAAGCTAAACGCAGCTGTTCAAAAGCCTACCCAGTGGAGTTGATAAGACATAATACCAGGAGGGAGCTCTTCCTTTGTGCCACAGCATGTGCGAAGGACTTTGCAGGGACCATCTCACTGTTGCTGGCATGATTAGTATCCCTGCCTAACAGAAGGGACCACCCAGGCCAGTGAGCAGAAAGCTCATTGTTAACTGCCCGGCAGTAGCTGTGTATACAGATCATATCCTGATGACATTTGAGTCTAGAGCCTCTGTCCCTTGCCATCTGTTGCTTCAAGGCTCTGAGATATTTTGTACATTGCCCAGGGTGAGTCAAGATTCAAACCCGACACTGTCTCTAGAGTCTTGACAGGTCCCTGTATTCATGGGGACAGTTTACTGTCTGTCTCCCATGAGAGCAAAGGAGGTTTTTCATCTGACAAGCCCTCTCACATGTTGCATGAGGCAGAAAACTGGTGCCCTTTCCAATAGGACCCTAGGACATCCCATTTTTCAGAAAAATCCAAGAAGGTGAAAGATATCAGGTAGCATTAACGGACGCTTCTTGCTTCAGGCCCGGAGCCTTCCCTCTTCCCCAGCCCTGGTGATTTCTCAGCACTTGTGACTGTCACATCGCCTGTGTCTGGCTTCAATATTCCAGAAGCTCTGATGACAGAGCCAGAGAGCCTCCAAGAAAGGGCTGTGACACCAGGTGGCCCTATGAAGGTCAGGTCTCTTGGTGAAGACTCAGTCTCCTCACCTGTAAAATGGAGCAGTCAAAAGAGCAGCCTTCTGGGCGTGGTGGGTCACACCTTTAATCCCAGCACTTGGGAGACAAAGGTAGGAAGATCGCCGTGAGTTCAAGGCCACCCTGAGACTACATAGTGAATTCCAGGTCAGACTGTGCTAGAGCGAGTCCCTACCTAAAAAAAAAAGAACAGCCTACAGGTATGGCCCATGTCAGCAGGGATGTCAGTTTGCTTTACTGCATACAGCAAGGCAGCTGGTGGAGGCCAGGAAAGGAGCAGCAATGTAAGGCAGTGAGCACCTTGGGATGGTGTTACCTTCTTCCATCCTCCCCGTATCAAGCAGAGAAACCCAGAAGTTATGAAGGAGCAATGTGAAAGGCTAGTAAAGCCTTAGGTTTTATAAATTTATCATCATCCTTCTCTTTCTTCAGGGAATCAGTTCAAAAGTACTCAGTAGGAAGTCTGGAGAGATGACTTAGCAGTTGGGGCACTTGCCTGAGAAGCCCAAGGACTCATGTTTGGTCACATATGCACGCAAGAGGGTGCGTGTGTTTGAAGTTCAATTCCAGTGACTAGAGGCCCTGGCATGCCAATTTTTCCTACCCCACCCCTCTATCTAAATAATAAAAAAAAAAAAAGGCCTGGGCTGGAGAAATGGCTTAATAGTTAAGGCAATTGCCTGCAAAGCCAAAGGACCTCGGATTAATTCTCCAGAACCCATGTAAGCCAGATGCACAAGGTGGTGCATGTGGCTGGGGTTCATTTGCAGTGGCTGGAGGCCCTGGTGCACCTATTCTGTATCTCTGTCTCTCTCTCTCTCCCTCTCTGTCACTTTCTCTCTTAAATATATCTATCAATCTATCTATCTATCTATCTATCTATCTATCTATCTATCTATCTATATATATATATAGTTTGTTTGCTTCAAAAAAAATCCTCAGCAGGTAAGTGAAATTCATCAATATTCAAGTTTCTTATAAAAATGCTTATTGTGGGGCTGGACAGATGGCATAGAGGATAAAGTGCTTGCCTGAAAAGCCTAAGAACTCATGTTCAAATCTCCAGGCCCTACATAATTCAGAAACACAGTGGCACAAGCGTGCAATATCACACATGCACACAAGGGGACCCATGTGTCTGGAGTTTGTTTGCAGCAGCTGAAGGCCCTGGCATGCCCATTCTCTCTCCTCTCTCTGCCTCTTTCTCTCTCTCAATATAAGTTTTAAAAAGCTATTGTATATCATTTGTGCAACATTTCCATATGGTTTAAATAATCTCTAGATGGCTGATAATGCCTAATACAATGTAAGTAGCTGTTAGATTCTAGTACAGAAAAAATGATAAGGAGAAAAAGTCTATTCATGTTCAGTACAGATCCAAATTTGTTTCAAATATTTCCATCTGCTCTTGGTTGAACTCACAGATACAGAGCCCACAGAGGACCAGAGGACCAGCCACACATCTGAAGGTTAGGAAAGGGCACCACAAAGGCTTCCTTGTGCTTGTGCATGGTGACGGGGGCTCATGTGCACCCAGGAGAGGTTGTGAACACCAAGCAGTATGTTCAGGGAGTAATAGGTTGAACTGTGAGAACCCAGGCACAGACTGGATGTGGAAGGAGGAGACTACAGCTCAACACGGAGGACCTGCAGCTCTTCCTTTTCCCTGCAACCCACAGCAGAATCACGGGTGCGACAGGGAGACAGACACCTTGCTTACCAATTAATTGTAGATGTAAAAAAAAAAAAAAAAAAAAAAAAAGGTAATGTATTACCAGGGCATGGTAGTACATGCCTTTAATCCTAGCACTTGGGAGGCAGAAGTAGGAGGATTGATTGCCATGAGTTCGAGGCCACCCTGAGACTACAGAGTGATTTCCAGGCCAGCCTGAGCTAGAGTGAGACCCTGCCTCAAAAAAGCAAAACATAAAAAAATAAAAATAAAATAAATGGTAATGCATTAGAAGAGACTTGGGACTTGGAGTTTTTCTATGTGGCTGTGGAGGAAGGAGCTTGGGAAGTTGTCACATAGGGACCATAACAGAATGAAAAGTGGGACTTCATAGTTGAGAATGTGTTGGCTTTCTTAGGACAGGGCCAAAGGGGCATCTTCCAGTCCATTCTTAGAGGCAGGCGGTAGAAAGGGCACCGGGGCTTGGCATCATTCTGGATGGCAAAGGGCTTGGCCACATGGAGGGTCCTGCACAGCACCAACCATTCTGCACTAAGACACAAAGTGCAGGGCCTCTCCCAACAAGCGTGGGAGGCAGGGCCGGGCCTTCCAGACAACCTCTCCATGGGGAAGCCCAATGTTCCCCAGCGCTCCTGCAGGCTACAAGATGGCCAGCAGCAATGAAGAAAACACACAGCCTTATCCCAGCCCTTCTCAAGATAACAATCACTGTCTCCATGATCACCAAGAGCCCTCTCCTATCAACCTGGACACCGTCCTCACCTCCCCCATCCTTGGATCACACAGGGGAAAAACACAAGCCAGCCATTCTGGGCAAGTCAAGGAAGAGTAATATTTTCCACTTCCTGGTAGCTGACAATTTCATTCTTTTAATTTTTTTTTTCTTATCCCCTCTCTCTTTTTCTTGCTTTGCTGTTTAGTTGAGGTGCCTCAGAAGTTCACAGGTGAGTGGGGGTAAGTACTCATTTGGATTTCCTGTCAACCTCCCCCCACCTTGTCTGCCCTATTTTTCACTTTGGCTGCCTGAATTCAGATAGGTCTCCCACAGAGAGAAACTCCCTAAGTGTTAGGAGGAGTCGGGTGAGTGTGGGCAGAAGCAGGAGAGCTGAAAATCAAGTTACTAGGCTTAATAAGAGGAAAGAAGTTATTTTCTAACAGGGGCATGCTGAAACAGAGTAGAGGTGGGGGAGAGGGAGTCAGGGCACAGGAATGCAAAGCAATTTAACCTCCAGCCAGCAAAGCCCAATGTGCTCTCGTCTAGCCACCTTTCCCCAAGAGAAGGATATGATCCAGAATGCTCACATGTGCCACTAAGACAAATACAAAAGTACTAAGACCAGGTAGTTGGGGTTGCTTGAGGTGAACTCAATGCATCTAGCAGGCACATAATTTGTCTGTCAACCTTTCCATGAAGCTTCAAGGGTTTGGGAAGAAGTGCTCGGTCCATAGCCCAAACATGCCCTGCAATTCTCATAACCACTTTCTGAGAAGAATCCAGGCATATAGACCCATTTTGTAGATTGAAAAGGAAAAAAAAGAAAAGCTTGTGGAAAACACATGCTTGTTGAAAGCCTCTCAGATAGTCAAAGATAAAGTATGGGATTTAGGGCTGGAGAGATGTCTTAGTGGTTTGAGGTGCTTGCTTGTGAAGCCTAAGGACCCATATTTGATTCTCCAGATCCCACATAAGCCAGACTCACAGAGAGGCAAGTGCAAGGTCACACGTGCCCACTAGGTGGCGCAAGCATCTGGAGTTTGATTTCAGTGGTTGAGGCCCTGGTGTGCCAATTCTCTCTGTTTCTTGCTCTCTCAAATAAAAAAAAAAAAATTAAATGTGGGCTTATAACCAGATTGGTCTAATATTGCGATACCACAGAGAGATGGTATTTCCAAGGGTAGAAATCTTAAGGGAGGATGTATTTTGTGTTGAGTCCTCCTAAAATGATGGTTTGCATACATTTTTTCCAGTGAGGAAGAAACAGACTTAGCAAGTTCATGATGTGGGCTCAGAGTCACTGGACTATTATACCCTGCAAGTAGCAAGACATCTATTTGGGCTACAGGACTCTGTTGCATTGGGTTGAGCTGGAGATTGGAGGCAGGGTACTGGAGGAGAAACCGGGTCAGGGGAAATTGACCATCATTCTCCCACCTGGGGCCCTGCACAGGCTTGAGTCAATGTCTGGCTTCTTATCCCAATCCTAGTTCTGTCCTGTGGATATGTGATGATGCTGTATCTTTCCAATAAGTTACCCTTGACTCGTTCTGTAGATTTAACAAGATGATCCTTCTAGCCCAGCTGTTCCTCCCAAGGATAATCCCTCAAACATTTAAAACCAAGGCAACTAGAGCAATTATCTCTTTCTAGAGACGCACAGAATTGGGTTCTGTTGCTTACATCCCCGAGGTTCTAGATCTCCCGGGACACAGGCACCGTTACTCCTCATTTTGGCCACAGATGTTAAGTGCAAAAAAAGAGGTAGCCTAGGAAACATAGCAAGTCATGGGCTGGCAAACGAAAGTAGAATATCTGCCCCTGAGTACTTTTTAAGGTCTCCCCATCATATTTATTTATTTAATTAATTCTGTTTTGTGCAGCTTGGATTGAACTGAGGATCTTGCTAGACAAAAGCTTCTCCCGTAAACCACATACATGCTCAGCCCTTCTCCTTATCTTTAAAAGGGGCTAGTACTCAACATCCCTCATGGTGCTTTTACTGAGAAGCGCAACTGTTTATGTTTCATACCTGAATTACATCTGACATATCATAAAGGTGTTTCAAGTTTATTTCCTCTCCCCAGATAATATTAGAGCTTCCTTTCTGCGATAACATTTTGTGATCCTCTCAGTAGCTGATTAATTTTTCCGTCTGCCTCTCTTCAGAGAAATACAAAGGAAATAAATAATCTGGTAGCAAGGATTTATTGTGAAAAGCTTCCATGGAGAATCATTGGCGGGTGATCAGACGTGTTATTAGATGAAGTGGGATGCTTTCTGAAAGCAGAAGAGGCGATGTTGATGTAGGGTAGAGTAACAGATAAACCTTGGGGCCATTCCCGGCAAGCACAAATGTCAGAGCACACTTGACCTCGAGTTCTCTCCACATTACATTGACTGTCCAGTTGGTTTTCTCCCGCCATGCATCAGCTGCCGAGGTTGCAGAGTTCCATTCCTTCCTTGTGCTAACAAATGATAGCTGTTTGCATTTAATGAGAAACCCAGATGCTGTTTGGCCCACACAGAAGCTTCTAATGCAAATCAGGCAGGAGGGAGCATGTGGCAATCACATGCTCACTGAGCCCAGTAGCTCCTGCTTCCTGGCTGCTGGAAAGTGAGCCCTCAAAGATGACCATTGCCTTTCCCTGCACCTTAGTGCCACCCACTCCCCATTGTATTTCAACCTGGGAGATTACACAGATTCACAGCTCAAATAAAACCCAGCGTATTACAAGGTTCTCACAAACTCCTTTTTCCACCCCCTTGCTATGAATCCACTGTGTAGCTGGAGGCCCTCTATTTTTGTTTGTTATTACTTAGCATATAAAGATATAGGTTTCGTTGTGGCATTTTCATCATACTCTGCCTTGGCTAATTCTCCTCCCCCATTTCTGTCTCCCTGTGTCCCTGCCCCTCCCACACTCATGCCCCTCCATTCCCAGTAGTTCCCTGTTCACATTCATGTCACATGTATTCTACTATCTTCTCTCCCCCACTTCCTGAAAACGTCGATTTCCCTTTTCTCGTTTCATAAATGGATAGTTTCAGGTCCGCTTGCATGTGTCCTCTGGGTTTGCCATCCTGTGATTCAAGAAGTCCCAGGAAGGCAACTTCTAGACCAGCACTCCCCGTACCGACATGTTCTGGTGGCTTCCCATGTGAATCTAGTATCACAGAAGGACTTGGGTTCATTCTGTAGATTTGACAAGATGACTCTTCAGGTCCAGCTTTTCCTCCCAATATAATCCCTCAGACATTTAAAAACCAAGGCAATTACAGCAATTATCTCTTTCTAGAGATAGAATTTATAAGGTCAGACTCTGGAGCTAGAATCACACGATTGAATCCCAATTTAACTACACTCCAGCTGAGTGACTTTGGTCAACCCACTTAACTTCTCTGTGACATAATTTTCCCCAGGGTTGGGAAAGCCTAAAAAAAAAAAAAAATAGCCCTGACCTCATTGCGTTCTTGTGGAGATCCAGAGAAGTAAAATCAGAAACATGAAGCGCACTGTTGTTGGTAGTCCTTGCTGGTGCTGTTGCTTCCTGTGGACACATCTAACTTAGTCAGCCCTTCTCAGGGACCAGCCTTGAGTGGCAAGTATCTCTACATTACTGTGGATTCTAGTCACGTGTGACACTGAGCTTTTCCATTCCTATATCTCTTGTGTGTGGGAGTCAGTGGTACAGACTGTTCTGCAATGTTTCAGATATAGACAGAGGGCAATGATGGTAGAGTTAAGCCTGACAATAATAGAGAGTCCCTGGCTCCAAGGCTGCTGAGACCTGGAGGAAAAGCAAGTAAGTGAAGCCTCCCTAACTGGTTGGAAGAAAAACCCAGTGCAGGGTAGGAGGAATAACAGCATCCAACTCTGGGTACTGGTGTCAGGAAAATGATCAGGAAGGATAGGGACCCATTGTTACCATGCTGTAATGGGGGTCACCAGTGCAAGAATGTGGAACTTGGCTGGCTAGATCTTTGTTTAAGAAAAGCTAGGGTGCTTTTCCTTTTCAAAGGAAAGTACACTCAAGTGTGATAGGCAGAATAAAGACTCCTGAAGGTGTTCCTGTCCTAATCCTGGTATCTTGAATGTGAATATGTCAAGTCATACTGCAAAGAGGATTTGAGACAGTAAGTGGAATGAAAGTTGAGAATCACCCAGCCCTTGGTAGCCTAATGTGAACAAGGATCCTTAAAGGTTGTAGGGAGAAAAGAGGAGAAAGAGTTGTTTCTACAGAGAAAGGCACAGAGAGGTATGATGCTGCTGGCCTGAAAGCTTCCCACTGGTAGCCGTGGGTATCTTTGAACTGTGGGTATTCTATCACCAATGTGCCCCTCACTGCTTCACCCCAAGAAAATGATTTTTGAAAGCATATCTTGTTCCATTTGCCATAGTCTTCAGTCCTCCCATGAGCTTATCCTTTTATGTTCTTTGTCAAACTTCCAAAACAGTTTGAATTTATGACTCCTTAATCTTATTCTGGTCCATATAAATATTTAATTCAATCCACTTATTCATTTAGTCAATAAATATTTATTGAACATCTGCAATGTGCCAAGGAATATAATGGGATTTAAGAAGAGAAAACAAAATTATGGTAATAGCAAAGGTAATGATGATAATTAATAAACATTGAATATTTACTTTGTGTCAGGCTATGTTTAAACCATGTGTATGGCATATAAATATACATGCATAATATATAACATATAGCTTATAATTAATGTTGCAATATGTATAATATATTGTGATTATTTTTCATTGTCAACATCACTGGATTTAGTATCTTCATGGAAACACTTCTGAGTATGTATGAACGTGTTTGGGAGAAGTTTAATGGAAGATTTATTCTGAACATTGGTGGTACTATCAATGGGGTGGCATCCCAGACTGAATAAAAAGCAAAAGCTGAGGACCAGCATCCCTTTCTCTCTGCTTCCTAACCGGCAATGCAATATGATCAACTATTTCAATTGTCAACCACAACAGACTGTGCTCTGACTGTGCTTATTTATGCCAAAATAAACCCTTCCCTTCTTAAGTTGCTTTTGTTGGGTATTTTGTCACAGCAGTAAGAAAAATAATATATATGATTATAACATGTATATAATCAGCTTTCCTTATTCATGGGTTGACATCCACAGGTTCAACCAACTGTGGACTGAAAATAATCAAAAGAGAATTGCATCACATTTTTTACATACAGGCTTTCTTCCTTGTCATTATTCCTCAACCACACAGCACAATTATGTATGTTGCATTGAGTGTGTTAGGTATTCAAGCCATTTAGAGATGTTCTAGAGCCTTGAGATGAGAGGATGTATATAGATTGTATAGAAATAGAGATTCTGCCATTGGAAATGGGTACTTTTATTTTTATTTATTTGTCTGACAGAGAAAGAGGAAAGGGGGAGAGAGAGAAAGAATGGGTTCACCAGGGCCTCTAGCCACTGCAAATGAACTCCAGACATGTGTGCCCCTTATGCAGCTGGCTAATGTGGGTCCTGGGGAATTGAACCTGGGTTCTTTGGCTTTGCAGGCAAACTCTTTAACCGCTAAGCCATCCCTCCAGCCTGGAAATGGATGTGTCCAGTAGCCACTCCTTGGGGCAGTGCACAGGCAGGGCATTTGACTGCCAGCGGTGCTTGATCGAGAGCATTGTGCGAATGCACCACCAAGGTGCCTCCTCCCTGACAGTCAGCAGCTGGGAGACCTTAAACAATTCCCCACCCTATTTGGGTTTCAGGATATTAATTTCTAAGCTAACTAAAAATAAGACTATTCTCACAGAGTTTTAGAGAAAATGAAGTCAATTCTGCTCTGTCTAGAACAGCATTCCACCCATAGTAAACATCAGATCCATTAGCACCATTGTGGTAGTTTGAATGGACGACCCCCAGTAGATTCAGGACTTTATTACCACTTGTAGTTAGATCTCTAGCTGCCTTGCTGGAGGAGATGTGATCGGTGGATCCTAGGATCCAGCCCTAAGGTGTTACTAGGAGCATATCTGAATCCTAACCTAATGCATGCAGAGGGCCGGAGCTCTGCCTGGGGTTCCTGGAGTGTGCTAGCATGTGGTGCTGGTGGTGATATTTCTCCCTCCATGGACTTGTGAAAGGAGTCCAGCTTCTTCTGCCTTTTCGGAACTTCCCCTGGGTCTGTAAGCTTCAAATAAACTCCATTTTTCCCATAACTGTGTGTGGTTTAGGAGTTCATCTCAGCAACATGAAGCTAACCACTACAGCCATTAGAAATCAGTGCTCCTGTGAAGAAAAATAAAACACAGCTAAGGGATGAAGGTGACAGTTTCTGATTTAAGGAGGACTTGGGCTTGGAACGCAAAAGCCCAGATGAAGTCAGAAAGCCCAGCTTGGAATCACTGAGGAAAGAACATCTGCCAAATCAAAGGCACAGGCTGGCTTGGGTGTCCCAGGACCAGTATTGAGGCCAGTGAGGCTGGGAAGAGGAGGTGGACTTGGCCATTCGTACTGAGTGTAAGGTTTAAAGCAGAGGGTGATGGGGTCTGGCTTACATATCAAACTCCCCTGGACCTCCCATGTGTGGAGAGAAGAGCATCAAGGCAGTGGTGGCTGGCAGGCATGTTAGGAGGATGCTCAGCTGGTGAATCAGCTGGAGGCATGGAAAGGACCACTCAGGCTTCATCTGAAGGGAGCCTTCATCTGAATGATATTCTGCCTGGAGCAGCCTTGCCTGGATGTCCCTCTGGCTCACCCCTCATTTCTTTAGGTGCTGACTCAGAGGTCACCCCTTCAGAAAAGGCTCCCTATCCCCGTTTGTGCTTTTTATACTTCACTAATTTTGTTAACTGTCAGCACTCAGGTTCATATGGCAATATTGATTCTGTCACCTTTGTTCATTGCTGGGTCACCAGCATCTCTGGAAGCACTTGGCACAAATTAGGTGTTCAACAACTATTTTAGAACAAACCGATGAATGAATGGCATAGCAAAGGCAAGAGAACAGGTGCTAAGAACATTGTAGCTAAGAAAGGGGAAATTACTGACTTCGGTCTCTATTTTTTTTAACGTGAGAGAGTGAGAGAGAAGGAATTGGCACAGCATGGCCTCCAGCCACTACAGTCAAACTCCAGACATGCGTGCCCCCCCCCCTTTGTGCACATGTGTGACCTTGCATGCTGTGTCTCTGTGCATCTGGCTTACTTGAGACCTGGAGAGTCAAACATGAGTCCTTAGGCTTCTCAGGTAAGCGCCTTAACTGCTAAGCCATCTCTAGAGCCCTGAAGCTCTATTTTTTAGCAGAGCTCGCAGTGGAACCCAAGCCTTCCAAGCCCTGGCTCCATACGCTTCCATGGTTCTCAGCATTTCTGCAAGTTTTTTCTCTATGCTCAGAGCACCCCTCTCCACTCAGTTGTCACTTTCCTCTTGAACTAGCAATCCTGATTCTTCCCCATTCTCTCTACAATGTACTCTCCTGATTGGCTGAATTTACTCTTGGTCTCTAAGCCTGAACAATTGCAACATCTGGAGAGTTACAGAATTGCATGGGGAAAAAAAAAAAAAAAAGGAACAGGAATCCAAGGTGCCTAACCTGGTTTCTCTACTCAGATAGTCTGCACAGTGAGATGTGAAGACACTGACTGGGGATTGGAAGGTGATGGGGGAAGCAGGGCATGAGGAACGAAGGCTAAGTGTAGCAGTTATCCTTTTGTTGCTGGGACAAATCATCTGACCAGAAGTAGCCTATGGGAGGGAAGGGTTTATTTCAGGTTTACAGTTTGGAGGGAAAGCTTCACCAGGGTGGAGAAAGCACAGCAACTTGCTCACATCCTCATACGTCCACAGCACAGAGGCAGAGAGAGGTGATGGGAAAAAGAGAAGCAAAAATGAGTTAGCTCTGAATGCACAGTGGTTTGGACTAATCAACCCCAAGGTCAGCCACCCTATGGCAAGGCTTAACCACGACAACATTGGAGAGTGTCACTGTACATTCAAGCCACCACAATAGGTCAGCATTCTCCCCCTAACCATGGATTCTGCTGAGAGATGATGGTGGACCATGCCCCTTACTCTGCTCCCTGCTGAGGGATTACTTCCAGAAACCTCACTAAATTTGCCCCTATGATCAGAGTGACCCTGTAACTCAGATGTCATAGCCCACTTCCTGTTGACTGGGCAGTTTACTATGAAAAAGAGGTTTATGTAGTTCATAGCTCTGGAAATGGAGAAGTGGCCATAGCATGGCACTGGCATCAGGGGAGGGCTTCTTTCTATATCAAAAAAATGGTGGAGAGTATTACATCATGAAGCACAATGTAGCATAGCAGTTACCTTCTTGGTTTTTTAAAAAAAGTATTTATTTATTCATTTATTTATTTATTTATTTAATACAGAGAAAGGCAGAGAGAGAGAGAGAAAAAAATGGGCATGCCAGGGCCTCCAGCCACTACACAAGAACTCTACATACATGCACCCCCTTGTGCATCTATCTTAAGTGGATTCTGGAGAGTCAAACTGGGATCCTTTGGCTTTGCAGGCAAACGCCTTAACCGGTAAGCCATCTCTCCAGCCCTACCTTCTTGTTTTTGGCACAAAACATCTACCAGAAGCTGACTGTGGGAAGAAAGAGTTTGTTTCAGCTTCCAGTTTTGAGGGAGAGTTTCATCATGGTGGAGAAACATGACAGAGCAGACAACTGAGTATTGCATCTTGTCACATCATTGGGAAGGAAGCAACAAGAGTGAGGCAGCTCTGAAATTCCAGTAAGCTGGAATAATAAGCCTCAAGGTCTGCTCCTGGGTGACACATCTCCTCCACCAAGGCTCCACCTCCCAAAGCCACCATCAGCTGGGGATCAAGTATGAGGCATAATTATAAACACATGAGGCTATGGGGGACATTGTACATTCAAACTGCCACACACAACATGCCAGACACAAGTGCTTTATAACAGAGACATTCCTACAATAACTCATGAATTAATTAATCCATGAATAGATCAGTTCCTTCATGACCCAGTCACTTCCCAAAGGTCTTACCACTCTAATACCACTGACAGGTAGCATTGAGGAATATGTTTCTGTATCTAATATATGAAATTTGAGGGAAATATATAAAAGTAGCATCAGGCTTTCTTCTCATCTCACGTCAGTGTAGCCTTTCTGTGACCAACAGGTCACCTATAAATAACACAGGGATGACCCTTGGAGTTTTTAAATTGAATCCCAAAAGGCATAACAATGTGTTTACCACAGCCTTCCTCCTAGGAACCCTGGGAAAATGGGACATGTGATACTCATTTACTCTTTTGACTGCCCAGTATATGGGGATCTATCCAGATTTGATGGTTCTAACTTCCTCTTTTGTTTCCTTTAAAGCTTGGCTGGGGGATGTGGAGGTTCAGCAAGGATTAGAGAATCAATGTGTGTTGAGAATACTCTTGGGGACATACAGGGAAACTAGACTGCCTGGGATATAACACAGCATATCTGAGGATGGAATAAATATTTCTCCATTTCCAGGAAAATGCTGATGCCCCATTTAGAATATAATGAGTCTCTGTGACTATCTAGACTCTAGAACTCTGAATGGGGCCAGAACACAGGGGTACAAGAGGCAACCAGAGGTGGTTGGCAGGGGAGAGTATGGTTTCATATATACCCATTGCCCAAATCCTCCCTAGTCATCTTTGACTTATATTTTGTTTTGCTTGGAAAATATTATTAATTTTCATGGATTTTGAAACAAGTCTCTTAAATTGCTCAGCCATCTCTTCAGCTTTTCATATGGTTCTTGATAACCTTTAAAAGATCAACTTTAGGCAATAAAGCAGAGTTTACCTGGCCAAGAAAAGCAATTAACCCCCCCCCAAAAAAATTATGAATCAATCTGTAGTATTAGAAACAGATGAGGCTTGAGAGCCTTGAGTTTTTATAAGCCTAGTACAGAAGTAAACAAAGTCATCTTAATGCCTACAGCTGGACATGGTGTGATTAGTGGCTCTCTGTGATTTGCTGAAACATGGCTATTTATTACAAAAAAAAGTGTACACTCTTAGGCTTCAGTCTGTCTACATACTTGCCAGAATGCTGTTTGTTACATAGGAACTCAAAGCACAGAAGCAGTCTCAAGCTAATGGCCTCCTGCTTCTTTAATTTATCACCCCTTAGAGACATTTCTTGTTGTCCTCACATATGGAACACATTGTGAACAGCTTTCTTTGTGATCAAATACCATCCCAAAGCAGCTTTTTGAAAGCTGCTAAGTGTCCTGTGATGACGCAGGTACCACGATATTCTGAAGATTCCCTATGGTTGAGTATTTAAGTCTGTTGCAAGTTCCATTATTGTAACTCAGAAATGAGCGCTCGCTCATCTCAACTGCTACAGACAGCTACGGTTATTTCTTTAGGGTAAGTTGCTAGAGGTTGGCTTGCCAGAGCTTTTATGACTGTCCCATTCCACTTCACTGCTCCCCACCAAGGAAGTTTCTACTTGGCTCCTGTCAGTAGGCCATGAATGTGTGTATTATCACCTTGTGACATCGCCCTCTGAAGGTCTGAAGTTAACCTGTATCCATTGGTATGATGGAGAGAGTAAACCACGCATTTGTCTGGGAAAGCCTGAGAAATTTCAGTACATGTTGTTTATGCCAGTCATGGCCAGAGTAAATGCAGGTGGGGCAAAACAGTATATGATTAAGGAAATGCCATAATGGTCCTTTAAAACATAGCATAGAGGATTATAAACTCTGAGACCACATGGGCCTGAGTTTGACTATCAACCCTGACTTGGGCAAGACTTCCCTGGGTCTCAGTTTTCTCAGCTGCAAAAAGTATCATTATATCACATTCTGATGGGATTCATTGGAAATTAAGTGGAATTAGAATAAATCCATAGCATAGGGTAGGCATTGAGTGTGCCATCAGAACATTAGCTAGCAAGGTTTCTTATTAGGCAGGCATAATAATTTGAGCTAACATAACAAACTGTTTATTATAGGTCCTTAAGAGACTCATGAAACTGCTAAGAACAATTTTTACCTTATGCAATTACTACCCTCAGGGGAAGAGATGCCCATACAAGTTAATCTCCTTAAATGTTTACCATATTTTATGTTGTATAATTCAGTGTCTCTTAACATTTCCTGGGAATTTTTATTTAGCTTAATAGGCACCATTTTCATAAAGTTTGTTTTTTAGCAAGCCTTGGTATGACAAGGGAAGATAAGCCCCAGCTTGCCCAGCAGGTCAGAGATTCCCAAGTGGAGAGCTTATGGAAAATATAGACCCCAAGGTTTTCACCAAGACCCCTCGGTTTAGGTCTCTGGGTGGGCCCCAGCTGTCTGACCTGTTAGAAAACCCATCATGCAGTCAGTTAGGTCTAAGACAGCAAACTGGCTTTGGAAATACAAGATTACCATAAATTATACAACTGAGGACTTCTAGAAAGAAGGGTGACATTTTTGTCAGGCGTAAAGCCTTTCGATTGGGAATACGGCTCAGCAGTTAAAGGCGCTTCCTTGCAAGCTTACTGATCTGAGTTCGATCCCCCTCAGAGTCCACATAAAGCCACACATAAGTGCCTGTAATCCCGATGCAATGACAATGGGAAGCAGAATAAGAATGATGACGTGGCTGAACCAATTCTAACAGGACTGAGATCAGAGGCACCAGGCAGATTACCCACTCAGGACCCTCCTCTGCGGCATGAGCTCGGTCTTCTTCCTGTGCCCTCAGCTCTAGAACACAAGGTTTTAAACCTCGTCCTCTGTGCTCTGGAGATTTCTCTCTTTGGATTCATAAGACAAAAACCAGGAGGTCACTGACTTGGTGGAAGTTTTGTGTGACCATGACAGTCTGGCACCCTAACTCCTGTGTTAATGCTTAAGCAAGAGCCAAGAACGGTTCTGTCATTCTCAAAAATACCCCAAACTCCCTTATCAGCAGTAGCTCTACTCAATGACAGGCTGCCATTCTATTTGGACCTGGGATCAGCCATGTTTAAAGCACATCCCAGGAAGTAAAGTGGTGTTTAGGTCTCAGTGACAAAACCAAACTAAAGTTACATCATATATATATATATATATATATATATATATATATATATATAAATTTTGGATAGCAGGTATCCAAATCTGGACTGAGTATTCCCCCAATATCCAAGTTCTCCCCAGCCAACTTCCTCTTCCTTATCCAAAGACTGGGTCCAATAATGTCTGGAGAGCCTACCAGGGGTCTGGTTACAGCAAGAGGAAAGGAAAGGATTCCCTAGTGAAAGAACGTGGCACCTCTGTCACTAACTGCACAGGCAGTTCTGGTGGGTGCAGGTTCACACAGCTGATGGCAATCTGAACGTGCAGGGACGGGGAGGACAACTGGCAGCTGTGGTGTCCCCGAGGGCGTGGTTGCAGCAATTGCACAGCAGTTCTGACCTCCACCGCCTGGCGGCACGTGGGCGGGTATTCGGGCTAAGTCCACGTCCTTCTTAGCACAGGTGTTGCAGACCAGTGTCCTAGGACAAAGGTGTCTGGCAGACCGTGATGACAGTGGGAGGGATGAGGGATGCTAATAATCCCTTTGGAGTGCATAGATAAGGCACACTTGCCTCTGCAACGGCCCCGTAGGCAGATTTCCCAAGGGAAACACAAAGTCCCAAGGGAGAACAGTGGTGGTACTTGGCAGCCAGAGTGCTAACAAGAATCCCTTCTGGCCCCTCGTAGTTGCTTTGAGAATTTGAAATCATTTGGACAGGCTGAGAAACTCCTATCCACAATGCTTAGGGCTAGATGTGGTTGCAGTTTAAATTTTAATTCTTTCTCATTTTGGATTATTTTCATGTACATAATGAGATATTTTGAGAATGGAGCTAAGCCTAAACACACAATCCACTTCTGTTTCCAACATGCCTTATCCACATAGATATGTACCTGCATTTTGACTTTGACCCATCACATATGATGAGGTGTGGAACTGTGTGGTCTGATAATAATACATCAGTGCTCAAACATTTTGGATTTTGGAGCATTTCATATTTAGAGTTTTGGGATTAGGGATGTTCAACTTGTATAAGGTGACTGATCTGGCCTGGAGAGATGGCTTAGAGGTTAAGCGCTTGCCTGTGAAGCCTAAGGACCCTGGTTTGAGGCTCGATTCCCCAGGACCCAGGTTAGCCAGATGCATGAGGGGGCGCACGCATCTGGAGTTCATTTTCAGTGGCTGGAGGTCCTGGCGTGCCCATTCTCTCTCCCTCTCTCTATCTGCCTCTTTTTCTCTCTGTCTGTAGCTCTCAAATAAATAAATAAAAATAACAACAACAACAAAATTTTAAGTGACCGATCTGATGGAGTACGTGGCACCCAAATAACCAATCCCATGAACATGGAAGATAGATGGCAGCCTTTAGTGAGAGGGGGAAAAATAGGAGCTTTGACAGAATAAACATGAGGGTGGCTGTTCTCTTTCTGGGAGGATTTGAGGAAGCCAGCATGGAGCTGTAACTTAAAAGCTCTCTCTCTTCCTGACTCAGCTTCCAGTTCCAACATAAGACATCTGCAGACAAAACCAGCCCGCGCCTGCTGTTACAGGCAGTGCTTTTATTTTGCTGAAGAACATTTAAATGGAAAATAGCCCATCTATCAGAAGCAATGTGTCCTTGGGGAAGAAGGTGGAATCCAGAGAGCTATGCTGCCCCAACAATGCCATGAACCCACAACACAAGAGTTCATTACCCTCCTGAGGAGTTGGTCTTGGTTGGGAAGAAAACAAATATAAAGTCATAGAGGTTTGCAATTGAAGGTTAACCTTGCTAGAAGACCCAAGACCTTTCTAAGTTTATTAAAAAGAAATGATGTTTGGGGGCTGGAGAGATGGCTTAGCTGTTAATACACTTGCCTACAAAGCCAAAGGACCAGGTTCAATTCCCCAGGACCCACATAAGCCAGATACACAAGGTGGCACATGCATCTGGAGTTCGCCTGCAGTGGCTGGATGCTCTGGCACACCCATTCTTTCTTTCTCTCTGTCCCCCCTCAAATAAATAAATAAATAAAAATATTTAACATTTGAAAAATGATGCTTGCGTTAAAGAGATGGTTTGGTGTCTGAGTGTGCTTCATACGCAAGCATGAGGGCCTGAAGTACCCTGAGACCACCGTAAGTCAAATCTCCAGATCCCACATTAACAGCTGGGCATCATCACACATGCCTGTAACCTCGGTCCCAGCAGAGGAGCAGAGACCACAGAACCACTGGAACCCATCAAGCTTCAGACTCAGTAGAGACTGCAGCTCAAAACAAGACTAGGGTGGAAAAGCAATGGAAAGGGACAAGCCGCTTGGGCTACCATATGTAAGCACCCCTTGCAGCAGGCAAGCACATAGGTGCCACACACACACACACACACACACACACACACACACACAATAATAATAATAATAATAGCTGGGTGTGGTGGCACACTGCTTTAATCCCAGCACTCAGGAGACAGAGGTTGGAGGATTACTATGAGTTCGAGGTCACCCTGAGACTACATAGTAAATTCCAGGTCAGCCTGAGCTAGAGTAAAACCCTACCTCAGAAAACCAATAATAATAATAATAATAATAATAATATAACAATAGGCCTGAAGGAGACGGAGCACTAACCTCACTCTTCAAGAGTGGGGTACAGAAAAAGTCATCCTTCCTTTTCCTCTCCTCTTTTTCCTCCTCCCTGTTCTCCTCTGAGGCAGAGTGTAAGCATATATGCTAAGCTTCACTTGAACTCAGTACATAGCTCAAGCTGCCTTCAACCTCACAATCCTCCTTTCTCAGCCTCCAAAGTGCTAGGATACAGGCAGGTACCACCATGCCTGTCTCCAGTTTGGTTTAGACTGAACTTTTTTTTTCCACACTCCATTCACACAGGGGAAATTAGGTGAGGGGGAAAGAGAAAACAAAATAAGAAATAGTGGGATACACAGAGCATCTTTCTTGCTGACCACACATATGGAAAGGTGGGGAACGGGGGGGGGGAAGAGTAACTTTATCCAGGTTCAATTCCCCAGGGCCCACATAAGCCAGATGCACAAGCTGGTACTTGCATCTGGAGTTCATTTGCAGTGGCTGGAGGTCTGGCATGGCCATTCTCTCCTCTGTCTTCCTCTCTCTCAAATATACAAATAAATAAATCATTTTTAAGAAAAGAAACCTTAATTAAACTCAGTGGGACGCACACACACACACACACACACACACACAAAACATCCAAGTAGAAGGGGGACATGTTGAGAAAAAGAAGTGGTTCAGCAGGAGTGGATGGGGACAAGAAAAGACAATGGGGATGAATACGATCAAAATATATTGTATGCATGCATGAAATTGTCAAAGAAACAAAAAAGAAATCTGAGCAAAGTATAAGGTTCAATTAATTATTACAAATGTGTTATAATATGCAGATACCAAAGTACATGAAAATGTTGCATACTCCACAATTTTTGTGAAAACTTAACTACTATTCTAAAATGTAAAGCTTAGCAAAATGTTTGTGGTAGAAACAAAGTGATGAGTGTATTGGTCCCTGTAAAATTCAACTTTTCATAGGTTTAAAATTACTTATAATTTTTAAAAAAACTCGTAAACATTTTCTTTAAGTCACAGGATAGGACAATTCCGAAATGCTTCAGCAAACTGACAAGCAAAGAACTATGCATTGAAATGAATCATAGAGCCCTGATAGAGGCATGTGAATCATCTTCAAGGTTCTTATTGCTTTATATTTGCTGATGTGAGAGGGTGTAAGGACATTAACAACTTTACCATGAACATTAGCTCCTCCAACCCTGGTTTTCCCCTTGAGATTTTAAATTTCTTGGTCATAATTTCTCCTAAAAGCCTCATGTCTAAGAAGAGGCCATTCATTCATTTCCACAGATAAACTATTGCCCTACTTCACAGAAAATGCAGGCTCTCGGGCATAACCCCCTGTTGTAGCTACCTTTACCATTGCTGGGACATAACACCCAACCCAAAGCAGCTGATTGAAGAAAGGGGTTTATTTCAGCTTACAGTCTCAAGGGGGAAGTTTCATCATGCCGAAAAGAGTCTGGGTGTCACATCAGCTGGGAGGTGGCAGCAAGAGTGAGCTAGCTATACCCACTAGGGCTGGGACTAAAAACCTCAAGTTCTGTCCCCAGTGACACTCCTCCCCCAGCAAGGCTCTACCTCCTGAAGTCTCCACCAGCTGGGGGCTGACTATGAGGTTTAATCACAAACCCATGAGGCCATGAGGAGTCCTTCACATCCAAACCACAGCACCTCCATTCTTGTACCATGTGCTTACTCATAACCTTCCCATCCTTGCTCCTTCCTTATAGACTCAGAGTAGCTCAGGACTGCACCCCCCACCCACTCTGATTCTTCATGTTTTTCTATCAGTTATTTCAGTTCTTTCCCAAATCTTCCAGCTTTCTGAACCAATTCTTCCTCACAGCTGCCCAAAATCTGATTCTCATCTTAAAACAGCCAACCTTATCCCCCAGAAAAAGCCAGCCCACCACCACAAATGTCTTCCCTGCCTGTGTTCTGCTAATCCCAACTCATGTCTTCTTCCCAGGGCCAGTGTTCTCTAGCAGATAGACCACACGTGCTCTCTGTGGACTCATAGAAAGCCCTCTGACAAAGTCACTGTGACTTCTCCAGTAGCCTCCATGATCCTCCTTTTGCTATACTTTTATCACCAGGAAACCCTGGTGGCCAATGTTTGCCTGGCATCCTCTGGTGTCTCAGCTTCCAGGAGCCCACTCTCCTCCCCCTCACCCCTTTGACTGATCCCTGACAGCCACCCTCTCTGGTTCCTCTTCCCATGCTCACTGTGGTAAACATCAGAGCCCTGTGGTTGGCCTTTATATCCTGCCCTTACACACTCTTCCTGTGCAGCCCCACTCCTCCCAAGGCCACTGGTTCCACTGACTCCTGGGCCTATGTCTTCCTACAGAACACCAGGAGCTGGCTGGCAACATGTTCTGTGTACCTCTGTAAGCTAAATGGTGCCCTAATGTCTCATCTGATCTTTAACTATTATTCACATCCCATTCTATCAAATACAATTTTCCCAAGTTCAAGCCCACATTCATTCTTTAACTACCACACTATGCTTCTCCCAGATCATTTCCACTCAGGACTCTTCCTTCACCCCCAAGTCAGTGTGCCCCAAATAGAGCTCATAACCCCTTTCTCCAAAACTGTTCCCGAGGACTATATAGGCTTGATGCAACCTAAAGGAGCCCTTGAAGAAAATCAATGAGAGCTGTAGAGATGGCTCTGTGTTTAAGGTGCTTGCCTACAAAGCCTAATTGATCAGAGTTCAATTCCCCAGTGCCCATGTAAAGACAGCTGCACAAAGTGACACATGCATCTAGAATTCCTTTGCAGCAGCTGGAGGCCCTGGTGTGACCATTGTCTCCTTCTGTCTCTCTTCTGACTCTCTTTCTCTCTCTCTCTTCTATATTCCTCTCAAATAACAAATAAAATATTTTTAATTTTTTATTAATTTATTCATTTGAGAAAGAGAGATGGAGAAGGCGGGGAGAGAGAGAATGGGTGAGTCAGGGCCTCCAGCCACTGCAAAAGAACTCCAGACCTGCAGCAGACAGTTTCAGATTCGCTGAGATGAACTTCCACATCAGGCACAGTTATGGAAGAAGAGATTTATTGAAGCTTATAGATCCAGGGGAAGTTCTATAATGGCAGAAAAAGCTGTCTGCTTTCACAGGACCAAACACAGAGAGAAGTCATAAGCCAAAAGCCACACTACACAGCACACATTAGGAACTCCATGTAGGCACATTTTGCATATCTTTAGATTGGAATCTCCAACCCATCACCACACCATAAGGTTCTCCCAGTGACACTGCCTCTAGCCAGGTGGCTGCAAATACAAATTACAAGCTAATAAAACACTGGATATATTGGGGGCCATATATTCAAACTACCATAAGACCCATGTGCCACCTTGTGCATCTGGCTTGTATGAGTCCTGGGGATTGGAACCTAGGTCATTTGGCTTTGTAGGCAAATGCCTTAACCACTAAGAAATCTCTCCAGCCCTTAAATTTTTATTTATTTATTTTATTCATTTGAGAGAGAAAGAGAAAAAATATTTTCCTTAAAAAAAGAAAAAAAAATAGTGAATGCAAAACTGGTTCAAGGCCTTGATAGGGGCCATAGACAGGAATTCTGATACATAACTTCCATTGGCTTCACAGTGAATCTCCTTCTCCCTATGCTGTATTCCAATGACTAGCATCTCGTCCCTTCAGCTGGAGACCTAGAGCCTTCCTCTCATTCCATTCCCTCCCTTGCCTTTCTTCAGCCACCTAGAATCAAGGATGGCATCCTACCAATCCTATTGTCCTCATGTCTCTGGCACCTCTCTTTACCCTTCATCCTAATGTCACTAAAGTCTCCATCATCTCTCACTTGAACCATCTCCACTGTCTGTTCCCGTTCCTGCTTCAGCCTGGATGTTTCCTGACACAGTTCTCATCACTGTCCTCTGGCTTGTATCTAAATTCCTAAGCTAACATGCTCATCTCTAGCCAGTGGTACCAGTCTCAGTCTTCCCTTTGGTGCCCTCCTGCTCTGTTCTTCAACAAATAATCGCTGAGGACCTGGTCTCGAGAACACTATCACCACCAATCATAGGTAACTGGGTGCTAAATAATGAAGATATAGCAGAGAACCAGACCAGGCCCTTCATAACCCATGTTCCGTCCCCCGGAGTAGGTTGCAGTTCCAAACCAGAAAAGACTGTGTTCAACTCCTTTGCCTTTTCTTAGGCTTCAGTGAAGGCTTTGAATTTATTCGCCTCTTGACTGATCACTGTGTCTACTTCATAGTTCAAAGTCCGTATGATCATCTTCCATCAGCAAAATGGGTCCCACAGGTGCCTCTATCTTTTCCCAGAGAATCTGCTCTACCCTGGTACATCTGACTGTGAGAAGGTTTTTTTGCATTGCATATGAACTCTTTGGCCAAAGTGATAATGCTTTATTAATTTCTACATACCCACAAGGACTGGTACAGAGTAGACAATCATCACTCGCCCACCCATCCATCAATCCACTCATTTACCCACACGTCAACTATCTATCTATCTATCTATCTATCTATCTATCTATCTATCTATCTATCTATCTATCCATGCATGCATCCATTCATTCATCCATGCATCCAATCACTCCCTACTCCATGCACACATCCACCATCTATAAGCCCTTCTGTCTGCTCAACCATTCATCCACCTGTCAACCCATCCATACATTCATACACGCATACATCTGCCCCCATCCATACACCTACCTGTCCATCTGTTTACCCAGACAGCCAGCAAGCAGATATTTCTTTTTAATTTTTTGTATACTTTTATTTATTTATTTGATAGTGACAGACAAGAAAGAGGCAGACAGAGAGAGAGAAAGAATGGGTGCACCAGGGCCTCCAGCCACTGCAAATGAACTCCAGATGCGTGCGCCCCCTTATGCATCTGGCTAACATGGGTCCTGGGGAAACGAGCCTCCAACCGAGGTCCTTTGGCTTCACAGGTAAGCCCTTAACTGCTAAGCCATCTCTCCAGCCCAGGCAGACATTTCTGAATATCCTGACTGTGTCACCATTTCTACAGGCTCTGTGGGTAGAGACGGACTTTTCTCACTAACCCTACAATGCAGTGCTCATCATAGGCAATGGAAATCAGCAGGATAGTGAATCATAGGCCCTGTAAAGTAACATGAACAGAGTGATGTTCCAGAAGGCACTGCTAAAGGGGAGAGGTGGACTAGCTTAAAGAAAGCAGTATTTGTAATGGGAGTTAAATGGTAAGCAAAACTAGCAAAAGGAAAAGACACAGAAAGTCCTGATGTGAGCATGCTCGTTGGGTGTTTAAAGAACAGAAAGAGCACAGTAAGCAGGAGTGAGAATGTGAAAACTCAAGAAGCTAGGCAATCATCAGCCCAGATTCTGAATCCTTTCTCTGTCATTTAACTCAATATCCCAACTCTTGGACAAGTCACTTCTTGTTCCCCATTTCTCCATCGTGAAATGGGGTGTATGCATCTATGGGTTTGGAGGAGGAATATTAAATCAAACAATTTGATAACATTTCTGTTAAATAAGAGATGATAACAAACTTCTTGTCTTGTATTAACAATGAAGTTAACACCTAAAAGTTACGTTAAACCATTAGAAAGCACTTTTGTCCTACCAATGTTAAAAAAAAAAAAAAGGGGGGGGGCTGGAGAGATGGCTTAGCGGTTAAGCGCTTGCCTGTGAAGCCTAAGGACCCCGGTTCGAGGCTCGGTTCCCCAGGTCCCACGTTAGCCAGATGCACAAGGGGGCGCACGCGTCTGGAGTTCGTTTGCAGAGGCTGGAAGCCCTGGCGCGCCCATTCTCTCTCTCTCCCTCTATCTGTCTTTCTCTCTGTGTCTGTCGCTCTCAAATAAATAAATAAAAATTTAAAAAAAAAAAGTGACAAACATCTCATGGTTAGTTCCAGTTCCCCATTTTATTTATACCCAACTTGAAATTTTCCTTTTGTAACAATAACAACATGCCAAACAACAACAACAACAAAAAACCCTGAAACAACTCTTGTTGGCTCAGAGAATGTTGTATGAGCACCCTATCCACCCTTGGGGACAAAGATGTATTCTAAGCCAATGGTAGTGTGTCTTCAGGATACCTCTGTCCTGTCACAGAGATCTCACAGTTGATGAGGGAGCTGTGGTCTGAGGGCACTGGGCTGGTCAGAAAGCCTGGTTCAGCGCGCCTAATAGACCACCCTTCCCTTACAGACACAAACCGGACAGCTAGTTCTCTAGCACAAGACTCACTTATTTTCTGTCTTCATGATTTTGTACTTCTTTCTTCTCAAAAGGAAGGAAGGGGAGAAGGAAGAAAGGGAGAGAGGGAGGGAATAGAAGGGAGACAGAAGGAGAGAAGGAAAGAAAGAAGAAAAAGAAAAAAGGAAGGAGAGGAACAAAAAAAGAGAAAAAGAAAGAAAGAAAGGAAGAAGGAAGGAAAGGGAGAGAAAAAGTATAAAGAGGCCTTGCATTATGCCCCATGAGTATTACCTGGTAAGGAAGATGGATATTTTGGGAGCTGGTTTTCCTGTCTCAGCAGATGTTTTACTGAAAGCCCACCTGACAAGAACACACACACACACACACACACACACACACGTGCACACCTCCCTGGCCGCAGTTCTACTTCACCTCAAACCCTCAACTTCAGGAAGTAGATTTCTCAAAAGGTAGGGCTGGGTATGAGTCATAGGCAATTCCGTTTAGTTGGGGACATAAGACATCCTACTGTTGGGGGCCAAAAGGAGTTACTAAGAAGATGTGTTCCTGACCACAAGGGAAAGTCCCACAGCAGTAAAGTGACTTGGGAAGAGCATGGTCCCTCTTCTCATCTCCGCAGGGCAAGGATGCCCTGACCCTGGTTGAGAACTGAAGCATGTAGGGCTTGGTGTTGCATAATGTGCAGATGGATGGGGGGAAAAGGAAAAGAGGAACCACTGAGTTGTAGGGGACCCTGCAAAAGCATAAGCGCATGGTGGCCGATGCAACTTACAATGAAAGCAGGGTTGAAAGGAGTTGGAAGGGAAACTGAGGCCATTACTATTTGGCACCACAGCTGCTCCCCGAGGCTTTCAACCATTCCTCCTGGAACTGAAGCCTTTGGAGAGCAAAGGCAGGAGTGCTCCACCCCACCTCCTTTCCCTCAAACCTCGGGTTATGAGGAAGTGTTGAGGACTGTGGCTGACATGGCGCTTGCCTTTCCCACGCCACAGCAGTCTGAGTAGAGTAGAGAAGCCAGCTATGAACACTGCATCCACAGCTGCATGGTGGGACAGGGCATGGGGCCTGCTGGTGAGGTGACTGCCAGAGAGGTGGCTACTGAGATTCCCTGGAAAAGGGGACATGAGTCCGTGGGGTGGCTCTGACCATGTCTCTTTTGTCCTTTCTTTCTCAATGGAATTGACACTTTCCTGTCCTTGTGGTCCACTGTAGAAAGCCTATCATCCTGGTCCTTCAATCACAGGATGGGATGGAGGGGAGAGGAAAGAAGGAAGGCCCAGGAGGCTGGAAAGAAGCCCAAACCACTACTGTGCACGTTGTCCCTGAAGGTCCTTCCTGCCCACAGCTTCCATCCTAACTCGCACAGAGCTGTTCTGATGACCAAGCTGTGGCCCCAGCATCCCAGACAGGGAGCAGAGCCCTCTGTCTACCAGTGAGTTACAGGGTGAGCTATAAATATGCATTAATCCTAGCAACAGGGTGGTACAAAACAATAGTACTGCCCAGTGAAAACACAGGAAGTGAGAACTTCAGACTATCATTTAGTTAACAGAAGATACTTTCCTGGATCCAGAGGTTAAATAGACTCCTATGCCTGATTTTTAGGAGGAAAGGGAATGTGGACAACAGACATTCTTAGCAGAGAGTTTATTAGAAAAGAAAATCTTCAGGTCATATCCTGGGGCATATATACATGAGGGCCATCATAGACCTGGTCACTGCCCCAGCTCCAAGAGTCTATATAGGGGTCAGATAGACAGTTTTCAAACAACAATAACTTCTTGGAAACCATAGAACACAGTAATGGGCAGGCATAGTAAGCTGAGCCTGCTCAAGGAGGCTGAGCAATGGGAAGGTTTTTGCCTGCTGTCTCTCTCTCTCTCCGCCCCCCCCTCTCTGTATGTGTGTGTGTGTTTGAGTATGGAGGCCAAATTGGATGTCTTTGTCCTCCCAACGCTGGAATTAACAGGCATAATACCCAACTTTGATGTGTTTGTTCAAGATCTAGACTAGGATCTTTATGCTTATTAACTGATCCATCTCTCCAGTCCAGTGAGAAATATATGTACATATATATATATATATATATATATATATATATATATATATATATATATAAATTTATTGAGTTGTAAGGAGAGAAGAGAGAGATATAGAGATGGAAAAACAAACACACATACAGAGAGAGAGAGAGAGAGAGAGAGAGAAGAGACAATTGGGCCTCTTGCCACTGAAAACAATCTCCAGATGCATGTGCCTCTTTGGGAACTGGCAAATGGAACTCAGGACATCAGACTTTGCAAGTGCATGCTTTCTTTTAACCACTGAGATAACTCTCCTGCCTCTCAATGTGAAGTTCTTCAATGCAAGTAAAGACACTTACACAGGACATTTTAAACAATTGTCCTTTGCCACAAAAATCAACAACAAGGCTGGTGCCAGCCCATGTTAGTAGATGGGCTGGCCAGGTGTATCTGGAGAAATATTTTTGATATAAGATTGCATTAGCCTTTGTGCAAAATTGTGGTTCTGGAAGTCTTTTGTAATAGTTACTGTTACCAGGCAAGAGGGGCTTAGGACCCCTCTCTCAGTAATCACCTACTTTGTTTACTTATGTTAGAATTGACGCAGCAGTTTGATTTTGATCCTGACAAAGACCACAGTGGAAAACAGAAAGTACATTACCTCAGAGAGATCCTCCCACAAGGCTCGGAGCTGGCTGGCAAGGATTATCCACTGAGATAACCTGCAAGCCCAAGAAACACAGGACAGCACTTCCTTGGCTGTTATTACCTGGGACTTTGCTATCCTTCCCTAGCAAGGGGCAAAGCGACCTCTCTCTTCTCCACTCTCACCTCTGGGCCCATAGCTAGAGAAAATGCAGCTTAGCAAAAATGTGTCTTTGGGGGCAGAGGTGAGGAGGAGAGAGGGTACAAAGCTGAAAATCCAGGTAGCCAAGAAGCCTTCAGCTGCTCTGGGTGTGACAAAGACCTAGATGTTTCTCTTCAGGACACCACAGTAGGCGACCATGGGAACCTACATTTGGCCTGAAGTATTTTCCACCTTGACCTCTTGAACGTTATAGGGTGAGGCTAGGAAAATGGTAGGCAGCTTCTCACAGGTCCTGAATCCACTCCCTTGACCATGGCTACACGCCTGCATTACTGATCAAAGTGGCCTGGGCTGCTGCTTGTGGTGTGGACTGAAGAAGTTGGCATTCACACCTTCAGACAGGCACTGCGGAAGCGCCACATACAAGTATCACGCAAGGTTGTGGCTGCAGCTTTGGCTTTGGAGACCAGGTGGGTTCTGCCAGTGGGAAGGAAGAGGTGAGGACTCTGGTTTTCACTTCCTGGTGCCCAGAGAGCTCCTGGTCTCCCTGCCCTTGCTGCACCATGATTAGTTGCAAAGAAAACCCTGATCTTTCCTAGCATTGCCATTGCCATTCTGCAGCCTCAGTTTATCTGTCCCATGAGATGGAAAACCTTGTGTCAAATTAGTTACAATGGGATGAAACAAATGACCATGGGGCAGCTCTTGGGGGCCGTTGTGCAGCTTTTCCCTCTAATGCCATCTCTCTTTCTCCCCTGTCTTCTTGGTCCTCTCTCTCTTCCCTTTCCTGGTTGTTCCTGTATCCTCATTCATCTATCCATCTACTCCATTAGGGGACATAGAGCCCCTGTGTCTATCTTCCCTGTGGGGGCATAAGGACCAGTCTCAGCCCACAAGGCCCCAGTTTCCAACCTACAGGTTGTCTGGCTTGTACCTCTTTCCATCTTCTGGGGTTCAGGCTGGCTGAGAAGGCTACTTACCTAGACACTGCAGACAGGTCATGTGTTGATCTGTTTGGAGTTCTTCATGTCCCTCTGTCTCCTATCTTGGTACAGACATTATGCTGTCCTACTGTGCACCATCCCAGCACTTGAGATGTATTTAAAGGAACCTTAAGCTTGGAATTAGCCATTGAAACCCAGATCTGACATGTACAAGTTATGTATCCCAACCAGGTTTCCTTAACCTCTCTGAATTGCAGTTTTCCCATCTTAAAAATGGAGAAAGCATCTTATAGTGCTGTGGCCAGAATTGTCAAGAATCGTCAGGCTTTCATGTCATGAGCATTCCATTGCCCTTCCTCACCCCTCACCTTAGATATCTCCCTTCCCTCTCATTGTGTCCTCTCTCTCTCTCCATATAAACAAACATAAAGAAATATATAAATATAAAGAGATAGATACATAAGCATCTATATCTAGGTAGATATGCATATATACATACAGATCTATATGTACATATCTATATATAGAGAGAGGTAGAGATGGATAATAAATAGATTGCACATGAGAGGGGAGGGGAGGTATTTGTCTCTGAGTCTGGCTTAGTTCACTTAAGATATGGTCTTCCAGTTCTGTCCATTCACACCCTGTGAATGCCCTCATGAAAACAGAAGGGGGAACTATTTGGAGGAGGAAAAGGACCAGCCAGAGGGGAAAAGGGGGGCCAGAGAGAGGCAGGGAGAGAATAAGAACAAAGGATATGTGTGTATGTGTGTGTGTGTGTACATATGTATATGAAAAAAATACTATGCAATTTACATGTATGTAGTCAAAAATTAATGAAACCATATTAACAACTAAAAATTTTACACTTTTCTTCCTCATCCTTAGCCCCTTTAGAAACCTTGCTTTTCCTGGATCCTGGGCTTTCAGGGTGAAGCAAGCTTAAGGTGTGGATCCTCCCTGGCATCCACAACAGAAGAACCAAGGCATATAACCTGGCATCTCCTCCCACCTGGAACTTTTGACCCCCATTTCCTTGGGAAAGGAGTAAAGGTTTAGACTAAAACATACAGGCTTAGGGTTTCAGCTGCATGAAGCTTCAACTTCCTGTCCTGTCACTCACCAATTGTGTGGCTGTGGGCAAGTCACTGTCCCTTTCAGTTTTAGTTTCCTCATCTGCCAAATGGGACTAAAGCTGGTGACCTTCGGCAAGAGTAAACGAAATAAGCTTGGAGTGGCAAAAAGAACACAACCCGAAATGTAGCCCATGGTCACTGCTTAGCTGTGCCGCCGTCACTCCTGACCCACATAGAGCCCAGTGGCTTGCTGGTCCCACCTGACCTGGGGCCTTCTGGCTACATTTGTCCAAACTAAACATGAGGTCCATTAACAGGGTACAGGAACCAGGGTCTGGAAGGATGGAGAGCTTAAGCTGCTGCTCATGGACTTTTCTTTTTGAGAGTGCTGATCCCTAATTATAATCCCAGTGAGAAAGAAACTGCCAAGGGCCAGCAGGGGTTGTCAAGGAGCAATTACTTGCAATTTTCTTCTTTTCCAGTGGAAGCAAAACAAAGTGGAGAAGCGAGACACAGTGGGGAGCTCGGGTTCTCAACTCCTTCCCCTTCTTCAGGAATTATGTTCTCTGCAGGGCTGGGTGGCTGCCTGTGAGCCAACTTGGCACTTGCCTTGGAGGGCCTGCCACAGCAGCAGTGCCTCAGGGCCTGGTGGGGAGAAAGTGGGGGGCTGTTAGAGAGAGGAGGGGGGCCAGCCAGTCATATATCTGGGGGCCTTAGCCATATTGACATTTCTTAGCCATTTAATTCTTTCTCAAAACCCAAACAGGAACTTCTTTCCCCACGGTACCTACCTGACAGACATACCTATCTGAAAGAACGGTGTGTGTGTGTGTGTGTGAGAGAGAGAGAGAGAGAGAGAGAGAGAGAGAGAGATTGAGAGAGAGAGTTTCTAAAGGTGGGAGAGGCCCTTGCAACAGAATTACTAGGATACTTGTTAAAGATAGAGGTTCTATTGCAATCCTATTATATTGTGTCACTGTAGTGACAGGTGAATCTGGAGGACATTATGTTAAGTGAAATTAGAAAGGCACAGAAAGGCAAATCCTACATGAGCTCACTCATGCACAGAATCTTGGAAGTTGATCTCCTGGAAGTTGATAGCAGAATAGTGGTCCCCAGAGGCTGAAAATATGAGGAAGGGGAAAGGTGAGGAGAAGTTGGTCAAAGTTAGGTAGGGGGAAACAGTTCTGGTTTTCTTTTACCCAGTAGGATGATGAAAGTTGTCAGTAATGTCATATGTATTACAAAGTAGCTAGAAGAGAGGCTTATCGATGTCCTCATCACAGGGACATGGTGAACGTTGATGACAGATACGCTTATTACCTTGATTTGGTCATTACCTAATATGGACAAATATTGAAATAACACATTCTACCCCAGGAATACATACATCACTGTATGTGATGACTTAATAAAGATGCAGGCCCCATCTTCTCAATCTGAGGAGCTGGGCGAGGGTTGAGGGCTGGCATCTGCATTTGACAAGTAGACCAGATGCCTGTGGTGGAAGGTGTTGGTGGGTAGTGAGTGTGAGACGTGGGAAAGGATGGCAGGAAATTCTCCCCGTGCTCAGCATGAAACACTCCCAAGCAACGTGTTTTCCTCTGTAGAATCTCAGAGTCAGAAGGACCCCATGCAGGCCATTTCTGAGCATAGGGGCAAAACCACACAGTACCCCTGCCTGCGCCTAACACCTGGCCCATCACCACTCACCAGCAAGACCATTCGGACCCATCATTGAACCTCTCTGTGCCTTAATTTCCCCATGTGTAAAAGAGAGCAGTGATGACCTCTTCTTGGAAGAAGGATCATGTGAGGTCACACACACACTGAGGCGCATTGGCTGCATGCAGACACCAGTTGTCACCGCTGCAGTTTCACCCCACGTTAAGCTCAGAGCAGAGCACCTCAGCTGGGTTTCCCCCGTGCTGACACTGCCCTGCCTGCCTGATCCTTTGCCCCATTTTAGACAGAAGACAACCGAGAGACAAGGTAACTAGTCCAAGGGTAAAGAAGCAGCGAGGGCCAGAGTCACCGGCTTTGTCATCAATTATTTATCGTTCTTTTGGTGCCAGGCTCTATTCTAGGCATTAGGGGTTTTGTGGTACACACAGGATAGACAAAATTCCTGGGCCAGTGGAAGTCATGTCTACTTTGGGGAGAATTACAGGAAAACTTGTCTGCATCCAGAGCCTGTCGGTCTAACCACCATGCACACTGCCTAGTTGAGGAGAAGTAGGCTTATTGTCATTGTTTGGTACAGGTCTGGGCAGCAAAAACCCATCAGAGGCTTGGGATCATGGAGAACTCTAGGAACGAATCCTTATTTTTCCAGAGAAGCAGCTGTTTCTTACGGTGAGCTTAGCCCAGTTGAGAGCCCTCTGCTTCTCCCTTCTCCTGGCCTGGGTCACTCGATTTGCGCTTAGCAGTGAGAATAACTCTGAACCCATGATGGTTGCAGAGATTAGACATGGTGTTACTATTCAGAATGGCCATTGCAGGGTCTCCCATGATGAGTAGAAATGGTAGTTGTGAGATGGAGAGATGGCTTAGTGGTTAAGGTGCTTGTCTGCCAAGACTAAGGACCCAGGTTCGACTCCCTAGAACCCACATAAGCCAGATGCACAAGATGACACATGCTGGATGGAGTTTACAGTGGCTAGAGGCCCTGGCTTGCCCATCCCCTCTCTCTCTCTATCTCTCTCTGTCTTTCTCACTCACTCTCTCTGTCTCCTCCTCCCTCTATCTCTAATAAATAAATAAATAAATAAAATATACCTTTTAAAATTCCCGGAATGAACATGTAAATTAACAGTGGTGACTTTGGGGTAGAAGATTTTAAAAGAATAAAGAAATGGCAGTTGTTTTATAGTTATCCATCATTTGTCATTTGTGATTTTTGAACGATTTTCTAAAGTCTATTGAGATGTCAGGATCACTAAGGTGAGGACTGACTGCTTCCTTGTCTTCAGACCTCTGACCTACATCTCCTCTGGGGCAGAAGGGAGTGGGAGCACGAGTTCCCTCTAGTGAGAAAGAGGGGTATTGCAAGAAGCACATCTGGCCTTAGGCCCAGAGCAACTTTTGCAGGGCTTCCTTCCAATCAAAAAGAAAGTGGTGAAACAGAAGGGTCTGATTCTCAAGGGCAGCCACAGCTCCAGAACTGAGCTGTCTTCTTTAAAAAAAGTTGGGGGGCTGGAGAGATGACTCAGTGATTCAGGCCCTTGCCTGCAGAGCCTAATGATCCTGGTTCAGTTTCCCAGTATCCATGTACACCCAATTGCATGTGGAGTTCTTTTGCAGTCGTTGGAGGCCTTGGCCCTGCCTGTTCTATCTATCTGTCTCTCTTCTTTATATCTTTCTCAGCTTGCAAATAAATGAGCAAATCAATATTTTTAAAAATATAAAAAACATTTTTATTTATTTGAAAGATAGAAAGACAAAAAGTGGCAGACAGACTGAGTATGGGTGAGACAGGCTCTCCCACCACTGCAGACAAACTCCAGATGCATGTGCCATTCTGCATCTGGATTTACGTAGGTACTGGGGAATCGAACTCAGGCTGTCAGGCTTTGCAAACAAATGCCTTTAACCACTGAGCCATCTCTCTGGCCCCAGAGCTGTCTTTTAATGCTCACTCATCTGAGGACTTGGCTGTGAACTCCACTGAGCACAGGGTCAGGCTCTCCATAGTCACTCCCAGGTCTCCCCAGTTGAGAGAGCCTCCTCACTATTGGCCCTGCTGGGCGGGACGGGGCCTCTCCTGCTGCCTCTCTCTGGATGGGGTCAAGAAAGATGAGCAGGGTTGGGGTGCACACCTGTGACCCCAGCATTTTGGAGGTGAGGGCAGAAGGCTTAGGAGTTCAAGAACAGTTTTGTCTACATAGCAAGTTCAAGGCCAGCCCGAGTTTCATGAAACCATGTCCCTCACCCACAAAAGAAGAAGTAAAATAAACAAACAAAACAAAAAGAAATACAGAGCCTATGGGGGCTGGAGAGATGGCTTAGCAGTAAAGGTGCTTGTCTGCGAAGCCAAAGGACTCAGGTTTGATTCCCGAGTCCCCATGTAAGCCAAATGCACTAAGTGACACATTTGTCTGGAGTTCATTTGCAGTGGCTGGGGGCCCTGGTGTGCCCATTCTCTTTCTCTGTATCTGCATCATTTTTTCTCTCTCTCTCTCTCTAATAAATAAATAAAATATATTTTTTTATTTTTATTTATTTATTTGACAGAGAGAGAGAGAAATAATGGGCATGCCAAGGCCTCCAGCCACTGCAAATGAACTCCAGACGCATGTGCACCCTTGTCCATCTGGCTGACGTGGGTCCTGGGGAATCAAACCTGGGTCCTTTGGTTTGGCAAGCAAATGCCTTAACCACTAAGCCATCCCTCTAGCCCAAATAAAATATTCTCTAAAAAGAAAGAAATACAGATCCTGAGAGTGGTGACTCAGTGGTCGAGAACTTACCTAGTACGTGGAAGGCCCTGGGTTTGATTCCACAGCAATCCCCAAAACAAGACAGAGATGAACCTCATAGCCAATTTCCAGTCTTAGCCTCACCTTATTGGAGCCACCTCACAGTATTTTTGGAACCACTTAGTATCCTAGTGATTAGCAAAAATTCTTGCAAACAGATGCCTGGGCTCTGCTGAGTCAACAAACGTTCCAACAGCTGTGGACACAGGCCCCGGAAGGTGTCACTTTGAAGGAGTCTCATGTCCTTTTAGGGCTGCAGCCTCCTTCTCTGGAAACTCAGACAATGATCAATGCTGGGGTTAAAAGAGAAAAACATATGGGAAAGAACTTTGGAAGGACAGTGTGCAAGCTGACGTCAATATTTTTATTATCTCTTTTTTTTTTTGTAACTCAGAGTTAAGAAGTCTTATATTTTAGAACCCAAATGAACTTTGAACCCACTGAGTAGTGTTCTCCCGCCTACCCTAATCTTTCCATCATCATTTATTTTAGGAGAAAGAGAGAGAGTGTGTGTGTGTGCATTTGGGGGTATGGTACACGGGTATGTAGGATGGAGTTTTCCAGTCACTCAGAGTTCTGAGCATCTACTTCCAGTGAAGCAATAGTTTATGCGGCTTCATGTATATACCAGTCTATTCTGCATCAATTCTCTGTGAATTTGTGATTTAATTCTCTCCCTGACTTCTACTTAAAAAAAAGAAAGAAAGAAAACAACCTGCCTCTTGTGGATAGGCCACTTCACAGGAGGTTTTAAAGGCAGGGGTTACTCCATAACCATACAGACAACATAAATGTCAAGGTTAGACATGCATGTTCCTCAAAGCTATTTCCAGCGACTTGAGGCTAGCTGCCCTTTCCTCTGTCCTGAGCCCTCCTCAGATCTTCCATATGCAAATTCCTGCCTGATTCCTTCCTTCAGGGTCACCTGACAGCTAATGCCTTTCAAGAGGACAGTCAGTTCCGCAGACTTGCACATAGACAGACCCTTCAGGAAGAGGAGCGTAGGTGCAGCTAATGGTTAATTCCTTCATGCTTGCTACCTTTGTATTGATTTCGGCATCTTCTTTTCAGACTGGCGAGACACAGGAAAAAGGAAAGCTGAGAGGGACGAACTCTTTTGCAGCAGGTGATGGGGTAGGGAGATGGGGTGGGGAGGGTCCAAGGCCTTTCCTCATCTTGACTCAGTCATCCCTAAAAGTTCTTAGCTTCCCAGATGGAGAACATCAAATCAAATTCAAGCATTTTCCCATAAACAAGTCAAGGTTTAAGAAAGACCTTGTGATGTAGTTTATTGGCCCTTTGGGAGTGCATGGCCCATGCCCCTCTCAACTTACACCAGAACTAAGAAGCACGAGGAGCCTGGAAAATTGTCAAGGTACACTTGTACCCAGTCCTCTTCTTTGCTCTGACAGCTCCAGGCCCAAGGTCATCCTGTTCTCAGCTCTTGGCCTGGGATAGCTGGTGTGTCAGGATTCCCAAATCACAGTTACTTAACGCTCAAGATAATTACACAAGAGTCTAGAGGGTTGGCTTAACGGTTAAGGCACTTGCCTGCAAAGCCAAAGGACCCAGGTTCGATTCCTCAGAACCCAGTTAGCTAGATGCACAAGGGGGCTCATATGTCTGGAGTTCTTTTGCAGTGGCTGGAGTCCCTGGTGTGCCCATTCTCTCTCGCTCTCGCTCTCTCTCTTGCTCTCTCTCTCTGTCTCTCTCTCTTCCTAAGCCAAAGGACCCAGGTTCAATTCCCCAAGACCCAGGTTAGCAGATGCACAAGGGGGCACATGCATCTGGAGTTCTTTTGCAGTGACTGGAGGCCCTGGTATGCCCATTCTCTCTCTCTCTCTCTCTCTCTCTCTCTGTCTGTCTCTCCCAATTCCTCTGTCAAATATATAAATAAAAATAAAATATTTTTATAAAAATAATTATGTAAGGGGGGATCAGAACAGCCTTGAAGGGTTAGCTGCAGTCCTTAGGTCATTGCCTGTCTAGAAGGCTCCATGTCAATGTTATGAAAATAATAATGGCTACCATTACTTGAGCATTTACTATGAGTCTTGACATACATTTTTCATCAAATGTGATAACCATATGATACAGATACTGTCACAATTACTTTTTCATTGCTAGGACAAAACACCCCACCAGAAGCAGCTTATGGGAGGAAAGATTTTATTTCAGACTTAGAGTTTCAAGGGGAAGTTTCATCATGGCATGAAAAGTATGGCAGGTCAGAGGCTGGGCATCACATCTTGCCACATCAGCAGGGAGATTAGTGGCAGGAGTGAGCTAGCTAGTGAACACCCTGCAAGACTGGACTAAAAACCCTCAAGGTCTGCCCTCAGCGACACACCTCCTCCGACAAGGCTCTACCTCACAAAGGCCCCACCCATTGGGGATTTTTTGAGTATGAAGCTTAATTACAAACACATGAGTCTGTGGGGGGGGGATATTTTTACATTTAAATTACCACATTTTACAGATGGGGAAACTGAGGCTTAGGTTTCTAAAGTTACCTAGCTCTGAAGTATAGGGGACTTCTCAAACACCCTAAAGCACCATCACTTAATCAGTATGCCCCTGAAAAGTTGTGTACCAATTTGCAACTTAGAAATAAAATTGTTAAGCAATTGTCCCATTTATTTCTCACTGGGAGGTAGTCAACCTGAAGGCTACCTTTTCCAGCCCAGTCAGAGACTGAAACTGAGGCTTGCTTCCATGAAATAGTATGATTTAGCCTTGTTCAGAGGAAAGTGGTGATGACATAGAAGTAAGAAGTTCTGAGGCAGGAAGTAAACAAGAGTCATCCTCTGTGACAAGCAAGCTTATGGGCTGCATGGAGAAAAAAATTACCTAGTGACCTAAAGTCTCAGCGTCACCTCTGGCATGCCTCTTGTCTCTTGCCTCTTGCCCTTCCTGCAACACACCAGCTTGGCTCTGGACTTGGTCCTGCCGATAATTGAGTTGATTTCGTCACGAAAGGCCATTGGGCACAATGACAAGAGCCGGGCTTCCTGGATCTGCACTGAGCATTCATCCAGAGTCTGGGAAACAATGCCCGGGCAGCATAGCCCCAGGGAATCTGAGATAGATGCCCACAGTCTCCAGCTGTCCAGGCTTTGGCGAGTCCAGCTGTAATTACCAAAATACGGAATGAATAGTTACAAGGACTCACAGTTACCTGATCAACAAACAAACAAACTTCTCCAAGTTCCCTCTGGATCATTGCTCTGGATAGATTTCTAGAGTGATGTTTCTAATGAAGATCTGGAGCTTGACCTTGTCACAAGACCACTGTCCCCTGCTTCCTGGTGGGTGGCCTTGAATAGTTAGCCTGGCCTGGCTGTGGAAATCACACACATTCTCCAGATTCTCCATGAATAGGTTTCTGAGGACAGGATCCAGAGTGGTCAGAGGAGGGAAGAAAGGATCCACTAAAACAAACGGAGCTGGGTACCCTGGTCATTGCCACTTACAATGTATGTAGCTAAGGATTTCGGGTTACTTGTGACAATATGCGTAGTAAAATGTAAAATGAAAGCGGCCAAAACTCTGTCATGTGGCAGACTAGGCGCTCCATCCAGGGCTCTGTCTGCTACTTCCACACAGTGGAAGTCCTGTGTCCCTGGGAACTTCTCAGCCCTAAAGAAAGAAGGACAGATGGTCATGTCATCCCTCAGTACTGGAATGACAGAGCATACAGAGCATGCCATTCTTTTTTTTTTTTAATTATTTATTTATTTATTTATTTGAGAGTGACAGACACAGAGAGAAAGACAGATAGAGGGAGAGAGAGAGAGTGGGCATGCCAGGGCTTCCAGCCTCTGCAAACGAACTCCAGACACGTGCACCCCCTTGTGCATCTGGCTAACGTGGGACCTGGGGAACCGGGTTCCTTAGGCTTCACAGGCAAGCGCTTAACCGCTAAGCCATCTTTCCAGCCCATGCCATTCTTATGTTTAGAGTATTACCTCCATTCTTGTTTTATTTCTTCTTTATTGATTATTTTAGTATACAGAATAATGGGTTTCACTGTGTTTTCACATATAAGCATATATACATTATTTACTTTGCTCTTATTCTCCCTCCCCACTAACTTCCTCTCCTCCCCACCCCCCAACCCACCACTGCCCTCTCTTGCTGGTTTCCTCCCTCCAAATAGTCCCTCCTCTTGCTTTCATGATTTTTAAAATATATTTTTTATTATCTTATTTTTGAGAGAGAGAGAGAGAGTAAAAGGTGGAGAGGGAGAAAGAGAATGCCAGGGTCTTTCAACTACTGTGAATGAACTCCAGACATGTGCCCACCTCTTGGGCACATGTGCAACATCGTGTGCCTGAGTCACTGTGCGTCTGGCTACGTGGGTCCTGGGGACTTGAACATGTGTTCTTAGGCTTTGCAGGCAAGCACCTTAACCACTAAGCCGTCTCTCCAGCCCTCATGTTTAAAAGAAAGAAATTAAAGGCTTCAAGAGCTAGAATGACTTGGCTATATGCACCCGATCATAAGCATTGTGGTGAGTCTTCATCTGTTCTCTGTTGCCATACCAAAATACCCAAGCCCTGGTCACGTTTAAAGAATAGGAGATTATTTCCAGGCATGGTGATGCATGCCTTTAATCCCAGCGCTCTGGAAGCAAGGGTATGAGGATTACTGTGAGTTTGAGGCCACCCTGAGACTACATAGTGAATTCCAGGAGAGCATGAGCTGGAGTGAGGCTGTACCTCGAAAAAAAATAGGAAATTATTCAGCTAGTTCTGTGGAGAGGGTCATCCAATAATATGGTGCTGACATTTCCCTGACATGTGGTGAGGGTGTCGTGCAGTGTCCTGACATGGCAGCGGGCACCCTGTAGTAACACAGAACAAGTGTGCCAGCCTGGATCACTCTTCTTTTAAAGCCACTAATGCCTTCATGGGCCCTTCTCTCATAACTTTACCAAATCCCAATGACCTCCCATAGACCCCATTTCCAAATTCCATTTGCATGTGAATTTGGCATATGTGTCCAAGACATGTTGGAGAAACATTCAAGCCACACAGTAGGAAGTTCAATTGAATCTCCTGGCTATAAACTAAGCAAGATCCTGAAGAGATGAAAATGGCAGGCATGTGCATATGAATCTAAGAGTTTGGCTGCTGACATAGCTCAAAGTCAGGCTGATGGTGATGAGAAATATTTATGGCCATGAGGTAGATGATTGTGCCACTTTACCAAATTCATCCATGCCCCACACCTCTAGGTTCCAAAGCAGCTGGCCTCACATTTGTGGGTTTGACTAAACACAACCTCAGTTTTTTTTATTTTTCTTTCTTTCTTTTTTCTTTTTTTTTTTTATTTTCCTAGGTAGGGTCTCACTCTGGTCCAGGCTGACCTGGAATTAACTCTGTAGTCTCACGGTGGCCTTGAACTCATGGCAATCCTCCTACCTCTGCCTCCCAAGTGCTGGGATTAAAGGCGTGAGCCACCACGCCCGGCATGCAACCTCAGTTTTATAAGTGCATCTCTACCAAACATGTAGAGTTTTTTTTTTTCTTAACATTATTCTCTAACCAATAATAATATTCTATAATAGCCCAACAACTATTTATGTAGCATTTGATTGTATTTGTGTTGGTTTGAATAAGATGCCCTGCATAAACTTGTGTGTTCTGAGTGCTTGGTTCCCAGTTGGTGGCAGTTTAGGAGGTGGAGCCTTGCTGGAGGAGGTGTGTTGTTAGGAATAAGCTCAGGGATGTTACAGCCAGCTTCTCCTTCCCAGAGTTCAGCTCGCTCTCCTGCTATTGTTTTGTTTGTTTTGTTTCTCACCTGCCATGGCAGATGTCATGTCTAGCTTCTGCTCATGCCATGCTTTCCCCTGCCATCATGAAACTTCTTCTCAAGACTGTAAGCCAAAATAAAAACTTTCCTCCCGTCAGCTGCTTTTGCTTGGGTGCTTTGTCCCAGCAACAAGAAGATAACACCAACAGTATTATAAGGAATCCATAGGTGATTTATACAGTATACAGGAGGTTCGATGCAATCCAGACTTGAGCATCCAGAAATTTTGGTACCACCTGCTCCCCACAGTACTGAAGAATGAGCATCTGCCCTGGACCACTCATCACCAGCTGAGATGTCATCACTGCTGCTCCTGAAAGAAATATTCCTGCTGGCTGCGCTGCACCTGTAGGGAAAAGTTCCTCTTCTCCCATCTGTAACAGCAGTGACCTATTAGCGAGCACTACCCAGAAGCTGGAGGCAGTGAGATGACTTGAAGAAAATGGATTTGGGGGATGTCAAGGAATGTCTGAGCCTTCCTTAGATGAGAGGAGAATCCTATGATATCGGGAGAGCCTGCCTTGAGTGGCAGGGTGCCCCCCGAGTTCTCCCATGAGTCCCTGCACAACTAAGATGTAGAGTCCCTGCTGGGGATCAGGCAAAGATCAGCCTCCTTCCCATTTTGTCTTCCAAGGGCTCACAGAAGTGGGTTGTGTTTTCCCCCTCATTTATAAGAGAGGAAACTGAAGCAAAGGATGTTATTGGAAACAAATGTCAGAAACAGCATTTGAAAATATATCTGTATTCTAATAGGATGAATAAAAATGGTCAGAATTGAGATGGACAAATAGCTTGATGGTTAAAGGTGCTTACTTGCAAAGCCTAAAAGCCTGGGTTCAAGTCCCCAGTACTCACATAAAGCCAGATGTACAAAGTGATGATTATATCTGGAGTGTATTTGCAATGGCAGAAGGCCATGGTATGATCATACCCCTTTTTATTTTCTACGTCTGCCTCTTTATCGCCTTCTCCAATAAATGAATAACAACATATAAAAGGTCAGAACTTAAAATAGCAACTATATAGGGATAGAATTTTATCTCATTTAATGGGAAAATGGCTTCACATTGGTAGAGGGCAGAGGTCATCCTAGTGGCCCACCATGGACTATTTCTCTAGTGGGAATACATCCCCAGTACTTGACAGCTCACCACCCACTCTGCAAAACTCTGCCAAGGGCTTGGGGATTTTGTTTCCTGTCTTGCTGTTGGTGTCTGATGGGGTCCTTCCCAGGACCTGTTTCCTTTCCTCTTCCTTACTTCTCCCAGAGCCCCACTGAATCCAACTCCCAGCCTTCAATGTTTGCAGCTCCAGAAATGTGAGGACTCTGAAGGAAAAGGGTGGAAAAGAGAATCTACAGATCATGCATATAGTGGTTTGAATATGTCCCCATAGCTTCAAGTGTCTGTGGTAAAGCCTCACACAAGTCCTTAGCTGACGGAGCCTTAGGGAACTAAAGCCTTGCAAGAGAAGGTGTGTCACTGGAGCAGGCCTTGGAATTTTATTTTATTACTTTTTAATATTTAATTGATCTATTTATTTATGAGAGAGAGAGAGAGAAATAATGGGCACATCAGGGCTTCCCTCCACTGCAAACAAACACCAGACTCATGTACCACCTTTAGAGGTCACATAAAGCATCTGGCTTTACGTGGGAAATGGGGTATTGAACATGGGTATTTTGGTTCTGCTGGCAAGCATTTTAACCAGTAAGCCATCCCTACAGCCTGGAATTTTATTATTTTAAATATTTTTTTATTTTTAATTTTTTATTTTTTATAATCAATAACTTCCATGATTGTAAACAATATCCCATGGTAATGTCCTCCCTCCCCCCCACTTCCCCTTTGAAACTCCACTCTCCATCATATCCCCTCCCCCTCTCAATCAGTCTCTCTTTTATTTTGATGTTATCATCTTTTCTTCCTATTATGGTGGTCTTGTGTAGGTAGTGTCAGGAACTGTGAGGTCCATGGATACCCAGGCCATTTTGTGTCTGGAGGGAGCACGTTGTAAGGAGTCCTACCCTTCCTTTGGCTCTTACACTCTTTCCACCACCTCTTCTGCAATGGACCCTGAGCTTTGAGAGGTGTGATAGAGACGTACCAGTGCTGAGCACTCCTTTTGTCACTTCTTCCCAGCACCATGGGTGCCTTCTGAGTTATCCCAAGGATACTGCCATCTACAAAGAGAAAGTTCCATAATGAAAAACTGAGAGTAGCATTAGTATATGGGTATGACCATTAAGAGAAGTGCTTACTGGACAGTTTGATGAGCATGGTATATATATTTAGCCAGACAGCAGCAGACGTTATACCCCTAGGGCTCATGACTACCCTTGTTGTAGGTTTACAGTGTCAGGGATGTATTCCCTCCCATGGAGTGGGCCTCTAGTCAAATTAGAGGGCAGCTGGTTTCCCCCATAACAGAAGTGCCACTATTGTACCTGTTGGCTTATTTGTCCTGGTTGGCCAAATACAAGGCATGCAGTGTCCACTGTTGAGTATATTCACTGGTGATTTCTCTCTCTCCCATTGAGCTGCATACAGTGTGGATTTTTCCAGCTTTCTGTCAGCTGGTCTACATGGAGGATGTTTTCAGCTCAGCTCCAGCAGGGTTTCTCAGTGACCTTGCAGCCCAAGCATATGAAGTCTTCAGCAATAGCGTCTTACCATCTATTCCTGGTGAGAAACCAAGGGCCTCAGTAGTGGCCTGTAATGTTTTGGGGACATCAGGGACCTTCCTGGCCAAAAATTCACTGGAAGGTATCTCATACCTGGCACTGAACATTTTCTAGGAACAATCTATGGCTCCTGAGTGTTCCATTGTCCAAAAAAGTAGGTTTCCATATGATTTATTTATATCTTCTTAGATTTTGATTAGCCCTCCCTCCAACCTGAGACTCCATAGTGAATTCCAGGTCAGCCTGGACTAGAGTGAGACCTTACCTTGAGAAAACAAAATAAAAAACAAAAGTAAAGAAAGAATCCAATTGGATCATTTGGAAAGAGCAAGTCCTGAGTATCTGGGACACAGAAAATGTTGATTTTGCAGGAAAATAAGAGAAAAAAATGGCCTTCAGAATCAATCTATGTCTAGATACTGAGACCCTACCATTTTGGGGGCTGTGTTCTGCAATCAGTGACCACTAAAAGCAGAAGGTAAGTTAGTCTGCCCTGTAGCAGCCTACACCCAACTCTGGCCTGTGAGTTCCTGTTTAAAGTAGTTCTCCTCTATCCATGATTACAAAGGTGCTCCCACAGTGGGTCCAGGACCCCACTCTTGTTCTTAGCATGGGTGCAGATAGGGGCAGAAGTTGGGATTGGGCAAGACATGTCATGGGTAGCAGTGGAGCGTTTATAGACAGCGGGCATCTGGGGGCAGTGGGAAGAGGAGAGGTCACTCCAGGGACAGCCGTCTCCTCCCACCTCCACCAGACAGCCCTTCTAGCTAGATTCATTCCATGTAGACTTGCTGATGGCTGAGAGCAGAGTGCACACAGATCCCAATGCAAGGTGCCCTGTTCCTAACGCAAATAAGCCTGGGAAGCTTCAGCCAACAGCACTGATGAATTGCCTTCAGAGTCTCAGGCGTCATTTGCTCACAATTATAACAGGGAGAAGCCACAAACTCCCACAGAGAACATGGGGCTGCCTCTTCCCTGGAGCAGACAGAATCCCTCTCTGAGGCCCACATTCAAGCAGAACTGATTTTTCTGAGGCTTAGAGGAAAAATAAAATCTGATTTAAGTCTAAGGAAATTGCCTCCCTTTTTACCCACCTGTGTAAGCCTATATTTAAATGCTAATATTTGGACCCTGCTGGGATGCTGCATTTATTTTCTGCCTTAGCAGCAACAAGAATCAGGTATTTATGAGAATTCTAGTTCTTACTTGAACTCTTGAGTTTCCACCTAAAAGCTGGACAGTTCTCTCCCCTAAGACATCCTGAACCTGCAACTATCGCCTTGCCAATACTGGATCTTTCCACCCTCCGTACTTCTGCTTCCAGAGATGTTGGGGGCTTTAGTCTCCTCTGTTTCCCCTAAGCTTTCCTCCACCAGTCACTACCCCCCTGACTCTACTTGATCTCCAGAAGTAATCACCTGAGCCTCTACTTTCTTATCCATAAAATGGGAAGAATGAATAATGCTATCCAAATGCATCATGAGTTTGTTACAAGATGGGTGTGATAATCAATGGGCCCCAAGCACTACATCTGGCCACAGAGAAGCAAAATCATAGTGATTTTTTTTTTTGTGACAATCCTGACTGCTACAAAATTTTCCCTTTCCTTCATTGTTGTTCTCTGAGGAGCTGGCCAGTGACCTCCAGGAGGTTCCCCGTCCTACTGATTTGAAAGCACAGGCTGGCCACTCTCTTCTATTCTTTGTCCCTGAATGTTTTTCCTGCCTGGAATTCTCCACTTTCTGATTCTTTGGTCTGAGCATCCCCTCCACCATTCAGCTTCTAACATGAAAGTTCTATGCAAAAAGGGATTTTGTTTTAAATGGCTAGCGCATAGTAGATGTTGGGTATTTATCAATAGACAATGTGGAGAAAGGGGTTGTGGGGTTTTAGAAAGGAAGATACCTTGACCTTGCTGGGTAGAATTTGACTGAGTCCAGGGCTCTCTTTTCCACTCTGCTCAGTCCTGCATTAAGATAAGACTGAAAACCACACTTTTGCTTTGCCACCATCCCTATGCAAGGCTCCAGCAGAACAGAGGAAGTGCCGCAGAAGGAAGAGGACAGAGGACAGGCTGATCTCCACCAGCGTTGCCCTCAGCGACAGTGCTGTCTGCCAGCAGCCAGGGTTCCGTTTCTGAGAGCATTACAGTATCACCATTATTATTATTATTATTCTGCACTCCCAGGGCTAACTTTATAGCCCTAGCTCACAGCCCAGTGCCAGCCAGCAGCGCCCTCCTGGGAGGCCTGTGCCTCTACCCTCCATCTTCTTGTCCAGCTTCCACATTCCAGGGGTCTCATCTGCTTTACTCTGTCCTCTGACCCCTAGTCTGGCCCTAGAGGTGGAAGCTGCTTCCTGTCACCCCTGGAAATCCTCTGAGTTCCTTTCAGCCATGTGCATTCCAGTGTTGCCAGCAACTATAGAAAATTTTCAAGCATGGCCTGGAGAGATGGCTCTTGCCTGCACTTGGCTGCAAAGCCTAAGGACCCAGGTTTGAGTCCTCAGTATCTGTGTAGGCCAGATGGCACATGCATCTGGAGTTTGTTTACAATGGCTAGAGGCCCTGGCACACCCATTCTCTCCCTCTCTCCCTCTCTCTCTCTCAAATAAATAAACAAAATATTTTTTTAAAAGATCATTTTCAAGCAGCTCATTTGTTCTGCCTCCTGGTTGGACAGCAGCTGACCCTCCTTTTCTCCCTTTCACTCTGCCCGCTTCCCCCATACGCACTGTGGCCATGGAGGGAATTCTTTCTGTGGGATATGTATGTCTCCATTCTCTTTCCATAGTGAGCTTGTACTTATAACAAATAGCGGTTTATTTCTTCCCAGATAGCTGCCTAAAGCTGCCAGTCTCTGTAATCTTGAACCCTGATGAGACAGGAGATAGCTCTGTGTGGATTTTGAAATGCAGTGGTAGGTGGTCTTGGGTTCAAGTTCTCCTTCATCTACGTGACCATCAGGGGTTACTGTCCTTCTCTGTGCCTCTGTTTCCTCATTCACAGAGGGGATAATAGGATAACGATCACCTCACTAGGCTCTAATCAGGATTGGACACGTCAAAGATACTCACTTAGGACAGCCATGTGCACAGAGAATGTACCCAGTGAATGGTGAGGTCATTGTCACTTTAGAAAGACAGTCTTTCTGCTCTCTTAAGGTCTGCCGGCTGCTCCTCAGAGCTTGTACTCAGACGACAAGCCTGAGACCACCTGGAGTCCCCATCTGCCTGTCCCACTTCCTCCTGGAGCTCCAAGATTCTCATGAGCTACCTCCTCCAGCTTCCGGAGTCCCCTGAAACTGAACATCTGTGACGCCAAGGCTAATTAACAAGCCTGCTGCTGATAGTCTAATTTCCCTTACGCTACCTGAACGCTCCTCTCCTGTTTCTTACTTGCAGGATAGTGGTTCCTAGAGCAGAGACTGGCTCCATCCTGTATGCGCCTACCGTGAGCCGAATGTCGACACGGCCTGCGGCCTTTCCGGAGAACAGTCTTGGCGCTATGCGCACTTTGCCTTTGCTTGGGGGCAATACTGCTGTATGGTATTTTGGAAACTTCTGAACGTCTCTGGGTTAGATTCATTTGTATAAGGCTGAGCATTCGAATGTGCAATACCATGTAGAAAACACGAGAACCCAAGTGTCTAGAGTGTGTGTCGTTGCTGGGGAAGATAAACATGCAAGCATGACTCTCGGGTTTCCAGTGCTAATGAAGTCTCGTCTATGCATCCTCTGTTTACTTTTGCCCTCCCTGTGGGGGCTTTGTTCCCACCTCTGTGAATTCTTCCTTTCCCACTCACCACACCCTTGGCATCTTCAAGCTTCTTTTTCTCTCTTGTAATTATCTTACCCTTGTAGTTCATATGAACAGTGATTTTTTTTTTATTTTTCTATTAATTTTTTATTTATTCATCGGAGAACGACAGAGAGAAAGAGGCAGGTAGATAGAGAATGGGCACACCAGGGCCTCCAGCCCCTGCACGCGAACTCCAGATGCATGCACCACCTTGTCCTTCTGGCTTACGTGGGCCTTGGGGAATCAAGCCTCGAACCAGGGTCCTTAGGCTTCACAGGCAAGTGCTTAACCACTAAGCTGTCTCTCTAGCCCTTTTATTTTATTTTTGAACATTGTATTTATTTATTTATTTTCAGTGAGAGAGAGGAAGAGAGGCGGGAGAGAGAAAGAGAAAGAGGGAGATAGGAGTAAGAAAGGGCCTCTTGCTGCCGCACCGCTTTGCACGTCTGGCTTTTCGTGGGCACTGGGGATTGACCCTGGGTTGGCAGACTTGGCAAGCAAGCAGTTTAACTGCTGAGCCATCTCCCCAGCCTACCTGAGTTGCGATCTTAATTTGGGTTTGTGTAAAGACAAAGATTCCATTTTGCACTTGTTTCGGAGCCTTCAGTAGCATCCTCAAGGACGGGAAAACCATTGGGTAGTCAAGAATCTAGAGTGATGCTTGGCTGAGGTAACCCAGGCCCAGAAAGCCAAGCGCCACATGCTCTCTCTCATATGTGGATCCTAGCTGCAGATGACTGGGCTTCTGCGTGAGAATGAAAATACTTAGTAGCAGAGGCCAGTAAGTTAAAAAGGAGACATAAAGGGAAGAGAAAGGAAGGGAGGAGGGGACTTAATAGGTTGATATTGTATATATGTAAGTGCAATGATTGTGATGGGGAGGTAATATGATGGAGAATGGAATTTCAAAGGGGAAATTGTTGGGGGGGAGGTAATTAACATGGGATTTTTTTATATTCATGGAAAATGCTAATAAAAATTAAAATAATAATAATAATAATAATAATAATAAATTTTAAAAGCAAAAAAAAAAAAAAAAGAATCTAGAGTGATGGCAGATGTCACTGGCCAGTAGAACAGATGTGACAGGTTGTTCTGGGTGTAATAGCAGGAATAGCAGCAGTCCATCCAACAGCAGCCGCCGCCACTACCTCGGCTTTGCACGTCATCACCATTGCCGTGTCCCATGCCAGGTGCTGTGATGAGCACATCAACTCCATTTAAACCTCCTTCATGCTCAAGACATAAGACACAAGGTGATCGTTAGTGGCTGTCACATTCTCTCGATTGAGCAACACCTAGAACATCGTGAGATGCACTTCCGACTGTCTGTACATGCTTCTAAAAATGATCCTATGCAGCCGATCCAGCTGTGGGAAAAGACCTGCCTTGAATGTGGGCACTGCTCTCCAGTAGGCTAGGTGTTCCGGGTAGAGCTAAAGGTGGGGGAGAGTGTAAGCTCAGGGACACGTGAGGTCAACTTGTCTTGAGCAGATGCCACCTTCTGCGACCATTGGCTGCAGATTCACACCAGCTCTTGCCCATATACTTACTGAGAGCTCAGTAAATCATGAATAAGATTGTAATTGGGCAAAAGATGAAGTTCCATTTACATTCCTAGGTGCCATGTGTGTTTGCACAGGGGCCTTTGATGCCTTGAGGTAAAGAGTGAATAATGTGGCCATCACAAGGCCTAAGCCATCAGGCACAAGGAAGTACTTGGTGCCAGGACCCCGATGTAAAAGGAGACATGTAGTGGGACTGACTAGCAGAGGTAGAGAGAGGGCTCGGCAGCTGAGCATGCTACCCGCACAAGCATTAAGGAGCCATACGCTGCCTGAGCTTGAATCTCCAGATCGCCCATAAATAGCTAGACGTGGCCGCACGCACTTATGACCCTAGCCCCGCACAGAGGAGCAGAGACCAGGGGATAGCCCAAGCTAACAAAAACCAGCAGTCTCTGGTGTCAGTAAGAGACTACAGCTCAAGTAAGAATGAGCAGAAAAGGGATGGAGTGGGGACACCCAAGCTTAGGCTCCAGCTACCACAGGCAAGTACACCCCACTCCCATTGCAGACAAGCATATGAGGTGCCACAAGCGCACAGAGAAGTGCAACACACACACACACACACACACACACGCACACACCATTTACACACAGGCATACACACAAACAAGCAAAAGAAAAAAAAAAAGCTAAAGGCTTTGAGGCTGTGTGAAGCATCTTGGGGTTGAGATTTATTGGTGACTGAGTGAAGTCCTTTTCTGTAAGAGTTACTTCCAAGTGGTCCCAGAAGACAGGGAAGAGACCACAGGGCTCAGAACATGACTTCTGACTCAGCTGGCATTTTGTCAAGTCAGGCGACCACTACCGAAGCTCTTAAGCAACCTCTTCCTCACGAACATCCCAGAGGAGCAGACCCCAGGGAGAGAAGATGATCCTTGGAGGGGAAGACAGACTTGTCCAGCACACAGCCAGGTTCAAATGAAAGGTGGGTTTCATAACTGTTGGGCCCAGATAACCACAGTTCACCCACAGATAGTGTGCATGATCAAATCCCCCCACACCCACCTCTATGCAGTGACCTTCTGAATCTCCAAAGAAAGCAAAGTGGGCGGGGGGCTGCTGTGGGACAGTGGCACATCCTCTGAGTTCCCTGCCGCCCCTCCTCCAGTCAAGAACTAAATAGCAGCCATGCTTTTAATGAGACAAAGCTTGTACATTTGAGTAAAGACTTGCAGTTCCACTGTTAAAAGTGGGGTCAAATTATTTGAATAGTTGTCACCCCTTAAAGTCATTTCTGAGGAACACTACCTCAAACAAGAAAGTCAGGTGCACTGCTCTCCCATTCTGAGGACAGCAGAGGCAGAGGTTAAGCAGGTCCCTTTGAGTCTGGGCCCCTGAAGTCAGGCGACAGTCACAACCACTGGCCATTCTCAGTAAGGGAGGCAGACGGCATCTGCTGCTGGTGTCAATGTTACTGCACAAGCAGAACCAGAACCATCCACCTGTCCGTCCAGCTGAAGTACACAGGCCAGGTCTCCAGGGTCCCCCTCCCTCCGTCTGGCTTCTCCGTGATTCAGAACCACCCACCACTGGTCCCAGGCTGCCTGCAAACTTTCCACCCAGTGCCTCCAGCTAGCCGCAGCTTCCTGCTCTGTGGGGAGTTCTCCCAGATCCCGATCAAGCCTCCAAGAATTGATCTCGGTATAAGATGAACCAGGAAGGGCAGAGCGAACGAGCGAGCAGTGGACAAGCGAACGTGGGAGCTGAGGGGTTGAGTGTTTTCTGCGTAGCAGTCCCTCCCTTCCGACTGGAGTATTAATTGCTACATTGCCGCTGCCATGTAGCATGTAGGCAAGACAGCAAAGCCCTGGGGGAAGGCTCCAGCTCCTCCCTCTCAGCTCTGCTCAATTTCACTCTCACGCTCAGTTCTCCCTGAGCCCTGGGTGCTCTGGTAGTGCCGTCCCAGCCCTGGCATCCCGCAGTCCTCCCGTGGTGAGGACTTGAGTGGACAGCAGGAGGGGCTTGGAGAGAGGAAAGGCTTGCCCTGCAGGCTCTCTGGATGCACAAACTGAACTCACTGCAGTGGCAGCTGTGCTGTAGCCGGAGCCTGGCTTTCTGGGGTGCGCTCATCTTTCGGGGTACACCTAGGCTGAGTTTAAGGTGCAGGGAGCACACGAAGTGGGTGCCATCCCTCCTGGGCGCTGACGGCAGAGCCTGTCTCCCTTCTAACACCATGAGCGGCTGTTCCAAAAGATGCAAGCTTGGGTTCGTGAAATTTGCCCAGACCATCTTTAAGCTCATCACTGGGACCCTCAGCAAAGGTAGGGAGACTGATCTTCTTCACCCTTGTGTCCTGCCCTGAGGTGGCCCTGACTGGTCACTTTGCCTCTCTGTGTGTTGAGTGTGACAGTCAGCCCTGGTGTGTGAAACCAGCAGCTGCTGACAACCTGGTCCCTGGCTCTGGGCAGGCAGGCACCCCGCCAAGGAGCTCAGGCGGCTGTAATTGCCTGGAACTTTGAAAATGGAGTTGGTCGTGTGTGGCTGATTGGTTATAGACGGGCAGGGGAACTGAACCCTTCCCCAAAATCCTGGAACCAGCGGCTTAGCATGACTGGAGTTTCAAGAAGTTATCCACAGAGTGTTGTGTCTTACTGATAAGAGAGATTTGATGCAGTGTGCTGCAAGTAATTCCACACATCAGAGCTGCTTTAGGGGGTGAGCAGGAGGTGGCCCTGGGGCTGGAGTCACTCCGCACTGGGGACCCTTGAGTTCAGATGACCTCTGTAATCAAAACTTCTTCCATGGAATTCTAGGGTCTGTGTATCATGCTATCTTTGGTAGCTGCCCTTCTACAAAAAAAAAAAAAAAAATCTCTGATTTTCCTGCTTCTCCAAGAATTGGGGTGGCAGGCGGTTTGCAGATGAACTCTCTGGGTGGCTGTGGAACAGAATTAAAATGGCATATACATCCGCAGCTCCGCACAAGGCCAACAGCCCTGATCTTCCTGGCAAATGGGAGGCTAACTACTTCTCAGGGACCCCGGCTGATATTCAGTGCCAGGGAAGGTAAGGCACTCAGGCGAACTTTCTGGCCATAAATTGAAAGGGTAAGCAGCAGTGTGGTGTGGTTCCACTGGCTGGAAAAATATCTTTAAATATTCATGTCCTCTTGTAGAACGAATGGGTCCTTTTGGAGGGAGAGACGCTGGAACCAGCAGGCATAATATTCAGGGAAGGAGGCCCACAAACCCCAGCAATGAGAGGAGATGAAGGCAGTGGGTGGCAAGCTCTCGTCAGGTGGCCCAGGCACCCAGCTGCAACGGGTCTGGCTCGGTGTCACTGTGTGCCAGGTGGAGTAGGGATGATGAGAGTCCCTTATCTCCTCTCTAGGACCTTTACCTGCCGCCTTTCTGAAATAGAACGGGGGTCCTCTGGGTCCCTCGGGGTCACTGAATATACAGTAGTGGGGCGGCGGGGGGGGGGGGGGCGGTCAGGCTGCCTGAAAGAATTCCTGGAGGCCTGGGACTGTAAACGGGGCGAGAGGCACCATGGCAGCCACTCTCACAGGAGAGTTTACTTCCTGGAGGAGAAAACTAGGGGCCTGAGAGATTTCACAGAGTTCCCCATTCGTCCTCAAAAATAAGAGAGAGGGTTCGACAACCTCCGGAAGTGATGGTTGAGAGAGCGTCTTAGCCTACCTCTACGCCCCAGACATCCAGCAGAAAGAGCTCTAGTACCAGTGCCAGTGTTTCCACCTGGGAAGGCCTCAAGCTCTCTGAAGGTATTTTTTCACCTGAGAAATGAGTCCATTGCCTCTTGCCCATCTACCTCTGTGTGCGATTTCAAGGGTCCAGGCAAGCCCACATGTGGAATCCTTTTATGGAGTATGTGGTAGTAACCACAGGCCGAAATTGGGCGTGGGTCTGTGGTGGGTGGTCCGGACTTATCACCCTCCAGGACTCAGGTCGAAAACATTTGCACTTAGTCCACTGGAGGTGGGAACTGTACACCTCAGATCACAGGACATTATGCAAGGGGAGGAGTGAGTGTGAGAAAACGAGTCAGCGAAGGACAAAGTATGTGGAGCAGCCGCCGTGTGTGTGCAAGAGAGAGAGAGAGAGAAAGACAGCCAGTCAGAGAGAGGATAGATGTCTATCAGACTAAAGGAGCCCAAAGATCTTTGCTCAATATTTACTTACTGAGCATGTCCCATATGCCACACTCCTTGCTAAACGTCACAGACTGTCAAAAAGTGTACAGTCTGGTAAGACACAGATCACACCTGGGCATCACACTGAGTGCTAAGATGTGGAGAAGTTTGGGAGCCAAAGAACACAGAGAACAGATGTCCAGGCACCTAAGCTGAGATGAGAGAAGGGGCAAGGTAGGGGGTGGCTGAGGAGGCCAGAGAGAGAGGCTTTGGGATGGCAGCCTGTACAGAGAAATGAGCCAGTGGAGCAGAATACCCTGCCCCTCCCTGCTCAGAATCCCAGAATAAAATCCACTGACACAGAAGAGGCTCCATGGGGACCAGCGCTGAGGGCCCGGTGTCCACCCAGCCTTCTGACCTGCTTCAGGACCAAGTTTTCAAAGGCCAGAGCTGAGGGGAGGAAGGACATAGGAGGTATCAGGGGCCAATCATGTCTTTAACTCTGGATGTGCCCTTGGCCCCAGGTTTGCAGAGAGGAGCAGTGTTTATGCAGCCCTGGCTCTGTGCCAGGCACATGCAAGGAAACTGGTGCTGCCGAAAGCAGGTGTTGGCTAAATATTTGTTAAGTAAGAGATGACTTTGGGAGCCTGGCCAGACTTCGAACAAGGGTGTTTGAGAAAGGTCCTTCACAGAGTCCAGAGAAAGCTCTCTGACTTTCTCACTCCCTGTCCCAGGTGGACTTAGGCTCCACCCTGCCTGGACACATTATGATGCATAATGATTTCTGGCTTTCCTTGCGATTTCAGCTATTCATTATTCATAGTGTCAATTTCTAGCTTTGCAAGGATCCGACCCTCCAGAGAAGGATATTCCTTTTGTTCCTTCAGAATTAGGAAATGCGCGGTGCCTTATTTTATACCTCTTTCTGGTCCTGGAAGCCACTCACTTCTTAGCAGTCTCAAGAATTCTTGCGGAATGAGAACGGCTCAAGACCACCCTCAGTAGGACAAGCCCTTGGTCACCTTCTTCTTGATGTCAATAATCTGTGTTGCCATTGGTCTAAGGTTCCACATGGCCCAGATTTCTCGTTGGTACTCTGTTGCTGGGGTGTACTGTTCAGGTCTCCCAGCACACATATTTCTGACCTTGAGTTTTTTCTTTCCTAGTCTTGATGACAACTTACGATCCATGGTCCTTTTATCACCATGGAAAAGGCTGGCCTCCTCACTGGCCTAAAACTCTATGAGGTGAGCCAGAGCCGCTAAGGAGCCCAGCTTGAGCTGAGTGCTTCTACAGCTAAGACAGAAAAATGTGCTTCATGGCAGAGACACCAACCTGTGGTGTGAGATGGTGCCAGGCACCTGTCTGAACTGTAGGAGCTGTGTTGGAGAACAGAAGGGGAACCTTGATCACACAAAAGGTCAGAACTCAGCTAGAGCTTCCCTAGGATATAAAGTGTCCCTAGAGGAGAGGCTGTACAAGCAAGCTTCTGGACTCTCATTCCTACACCCTAAATTCTAAGGTGAACTTTGATTGGTTTTAGGTATTTTTTTTTAATTTTTATGACTTTCTTTTACATTAAGAAAAAAAAAAATTCAGGCTGGAGAGATTGCTTAGTGGTTAAGGCACTTGCCTACAAAGCCTACGAACCCAGGTTCTATTCCCCAGAACTCACATAAGCCAGATGCATAAGGTGGTGCATGTATCTGAAGTTTGTTTGCAGTGGCTACAGGCCCTAGTGTGCCCATTCTCTCTCTCTCTCTCTCTCTCTCTCTCTCTCTCTATCTATCTATCTATCTTAAATAAATAACAAAAATAAAAGAAAATTTTAAATCAAAATACCAAATTCACAATCTAGGCATAGTGGTCTATGTGTATAACCCTAGCTATTCCAGAGGCTGTGTGAAGAGTCTAGGAATTGGAGGCCAGCCTAGGCAACATAGAGAGACCCCCATCTCAAAAATAAATAATCAGGGGTAGGGAGATGGCTCAGTGGTTAAAAGCACTTGCTCTGCAAGCCTGCTGAACACTGTTTAGATCCCTGGCAGCCACATAAAGCCAGAGGCATATGTTTGCAATACCAACTCACCTACTGCAATGGGAGACAAAATCAGGAGAATCCTTAAACGTGGGCCAGTTAATCTGGCCTTCTTAGCAGCAATTGTCCTCTGACTGCCCCACGTGTGCATTGGCATAAAAGCACCCCCCCCATACACACAAATATATACACACATAAAAGTAAGTAAAAATTAAACCCTTTGAAACCCACGAATATAATGAAAGACAACATCATTTGCCAGGCTTGAGTAACCTAAAACCCTCTGCACTGGCAGGGAAGTCTTTAGCTTACCTCTAGCCTCGGTTTCCTAACCAGTAAGATGACACCACAGTGCCCTCCTTGGAAGAGTCTGTAAGACTGTACCCCCAGTGCTTCCTCCATCTCGGCACTAATGTCTGGGTGTCAGCTGATGTGACTGCTAATGTCTGGTACTTTCAGAAGCGGGAGTGCTCAGTGCAGACACTCCCTTTCCTTCTTTGCTTGTTTCGCTGGACATACAGCTCAGACCAGTTACAGCCCCTTGAGAATGGTCTGTGATGGCACTGGTCTGCCACCTAGGTACTGGATGACACCGTGTCACTGGCGTCCTTCTGCCTTGTTTGCTTTCTTAAGGGTCTGCCTAGAGATAAGACCATATTGGAGCGCCTGATTCCCTGACTAGGGCTTAGGAGCATGACCACCGTAGCCAGGCCCTCATCTGCTGTCTAGCAAGAGAAGCTCAGTCCCTGGATACACACCTGGAAAGACTGGGGAAGTGGGACATATTGTCTTTCCTTCCTGGAAGGCCTGTTCCCACTCTCCTTCCTGCCCAGCCCGCTCTCAGCCCTTCAAGGAGAACTGGAAACCAGAACTTTGTGCAGGGAGGCCCAAAGTATCTCCTTTGCCAATTGGGAATAGATCTGCCACCACAGGCACAATGACAAGGCCAGAGTAAACAGGAGTGTGGGGCTGAACTCAGGAGTGCTCACAGCATGATCCAGGCCACCCATGGGCCAGGGGCAGCCTGTGGGGGCTGAGATCTTTGTCAAGGACACAGCCTTGGCCTCAATGGTCTAGGGTCCTCTGGTCCAGGATGCTCCTTTATGAGAAAGGCAGGACTTCACTACAAAGCCAGAGAAAATATGTTATTCTTTTTGCTTCCTCTTCACGGCTGTTCCAGATCCCCAGGGGTCTGACCTTGGACCTGGGATAAATTCTGCCTCAGGCCAGCTGGGCTTGCATCCCAACTCTGCTGCCTACCATCTGTGGGAGGTTGAGTGAGTTACACATGCTACCCAAGCCAAGATTCCTCACTTTTGATCTGAGAGAATAGTAATGCCAGTGGCCAGGGGTGCTTTTCCATCTGACGAGGATTGTGCGCTGTGACAGCTACTAAGACAGATGCCTGCTCTGCAGTTACAGGGAATAAGATGAGTCCTCTATTATGTCCGGAACCCTAGCTACCTCCTTTTCCTGGCCCGAGTCTCAACTGTGGAAGTAGGAATTGCAATCACCATTTTAACAGGTAAGGAAACATGTTTAGCTGAGCCAGTTGGCTCAGATACAAAGTGGAAGAGATGGGATTAGAATCCAGATCTTGCAGAGCTGAGATCAGGCACTTCTATCTGAAGGAGCCTGCATGGGCCACTGACCACCTTGCCCAATAGAGACCTCAGAGCTTCTCACCTGTTAGAGGGATTTTTCAAGGCCTATGGTAGCAACTGGATCTTTTTAGGGAAGCCACCTCCCATGCAAGGGGTAGAGACAAATTTCAGAAGATGGTAAGTTCTGGAATGAGAAATGAGCTTTATGAGGAATGTGAAGACTTAACAGGTCAAAGGTAGTTAGACAACCATACCCACACATTCCAGCATCCCTCTCAGACTGGTAGACAGAGTCAAAGAACTTGCCAGATGCTGGGTGGGCTCCATGCCCATGTGAGACCTTCCCCACAGCTGTCCCTTCTTTTTTATTTTATTTTTATTTTTAAATATTTAATTAATTTATTTATTTGAGAGAGAGACAGAGGAAGAGACACAGAGAGAGAGAGAATGGGCACACCAGGGCTTCCAGCCACTGCAAACGAACTCCAGACACATGCGCCCTCTTGTGCATCTGGCTTACATGAGTCCTGGAGAATCGAACTGGGGTCCTTAGGCTTTGCAGGCAAATGCCTTAACCACTAAGCCATTTCCTCAGCCTTTAAAAAAAAAATTTATGAGAAAGGGTGCAAGAGAGAGCGAGACATAGAGAATTGGTGCACCAGGGTCTCCAGCCACTGCACTTGAACTCCAGATGTGTGCACTACCTTGTGCACATGTGTGACCTTATGCACTTGCATCACTTTGTGTTTCTGCCTTTTGTGGGATCTGGGGAGTCAAACATGAGTCCTTAGGCTTGGCAGGCAAGTGCCTTAGCCACTAAGCCATCTCTCCAGCCCAGCTGTCCATTCTTATACGGAAGCCATGATAAGTTGTCAGTAGGGCCAGTAGAAAATTGTCTGGGAAATCAATGGCCTTCACTTTGGGGACCTTGGTACTTGCACAAAGTTGTAATGATCTCCATGTGCACCATGGGAAGTTCAGCTAGGGCTCTCCTCTTGCTAGGGAAAGATGCTCCACCCCTGTGTCCAGGCTGTCTCACTGCCCTGGAAGTGCTGGGTATGTCAACATTAGGGCCATAGGAGACGGCCCCACTCCCTGCACCCTAGGAGCCTTGTGATCGGTGAGGAAAGCACAGCCGGGGTTTCTGCATTCTGCCTGTCTCTCTGGTCTCAGATTGAAGCAGACTGAGGTCTGTGCTTGCTTTGGATGTCCCCACATCCAGCAGCCTTCATTCTAGCCTGTAGATCTCCAGTTTTTCCTTCTCTAGAGCAGGGCTACCATTCCCTGGCCCATTTCTGCCGGCCAGGTACTCTCTGATGTCTCTCCCTCGTGCTATGGCAGGAGCAAAAGGGGAAGCTGGCTCCTACTATCTGCAGGGCTGTCTCCCTTGGGCTCAGTGTTCTCTACTCTAATAACTCTGATTGCAGGCAAGAATAATTTGTTCAGGGCTACTTAGCCCAGCACCGTTACACAGACATCCTATTAACTTCAGGACCATGGGGGAGTGGCTACTTTGTTCCAAATTGAAAGCAGCTGGCAATGGCCCTCATGCCAGGAGGACTCTGGGAAGTGAGATACCGTGCCACAGCGAAGAGGAGAGCAAGCCAGGCCCTGATTAGCCTGCTGAGGTCCCGAGCCCCTTTTCCCCGCCAGCGTGGCCCTCACCTCCCCTAGTCTTTCTAGCACTACCAGGTCTTCTCTGAGCCGCTCTTCTCACTATACCCCAGGTCCCAAGACCCCTTGCACTGTGGATTACCAAAGGTGGGGTGGTGGGGTGAGGCAGCCATGGCAGGGAGCAAAGCGACAAGAGAGACAGCACAGATCTGAGGCTTAACAAGTTGTATTAAAAACCTACCATGTCTGACAGGACTTTTCCTTGAAAAGTTGCTCCCCGTCTTGAGTTCCTGGCCACCCCTGAACATCAGTGCCAACCACGTCCATGTTCCAGGGGCCCCTGGAGGCTGAACAAGATGGCACATGACATACACAGTGCCAGACATATTACAGCTGCCCAGTACAATTCAAACTGTCCACTTTTCTCTCCTCACGTACCTCCACTGGACTGGACCAGAAACATGTGGCCAAGTTGAATGTAAACCTGAGTTGGGTCCCCCTCCTCACTCCTATCTTGAAGAACTGTTTCTCCAAAGTCAACTCGGCTAGCCCCAGGCCCTTCAGTCACAGGTTCTGGAATGGAGGATTTGTCAACAGCGCAACAGATTCTTTTCATCTGGCTGTGTCTTTATTGGCCAACTACCCATATGGGAATGTGAGGCCCACATATCTCTCCCCTGCGAGGGTGCTCTATGGTACCACGTGCACCTGCACGTGTGGATGTTGAATGAATGCAGCATCAGGACTTGTGGCATGGGTCCCTTTTTATCATTAAATTATATTTATAGATGTGAATTTTTAAAATACTTTTAAATTTTTTTTGGTTTTAAAATACTTTTATTTATTTCTTTGCAAGCAGAGAAAGATGGAGAGAAGAGAGACAGAGAGTGGACATATCCAGGTCCTTATGCTTTGCAGGCAAGTGCCTTACCTGCTGAGCGATCTCTCCAACCCTAAAAATATGTTTTATTATCAATTTTATATCATATCCCCTGTCTACCTGCATTCCAGCTTGGAGGGTGGGAGGGGTACCTGATGCCTGAGGGGCCCCACAGAGAGAGACAGGAAACTGAGATCTGGGAAGAAGAAGCAGAGATGAGGATATTCCACAGGCTTCTGGGCCAACTGGGGAAGAGAAGCCAGGATGCCAGAAAAAGATTCAGGGGAGACATTTAGGATCACTAGTGACTACTGCGTGGTGCTCCACAGACCGAATGTGGGGGCTGAATAAGAGGGTAAGAGAAGGAAGTCTTTGATCAAAAGGTCAGTCCTGGTCCTCTCTGGCTGGAGTCACCAAAAATCCCTTTTTGTGTTCTTAGAGGTACAAAGAACAATAGCTTTGGAGCCAAACCTGGACTTGAATTCAAGCCCTCACGTGTACTCCAGATCTTAACACATTTGTTCAGCTATTTTTCTATACCATAGACTGAGTGAGTTTTTAAGTCTGTTTTAAAATTCATTTATTTATTTGTTTGTTTGTTTGTTTATTTTATTTGCACACAAGGGGGGGGAGGCATGCTGAGCCTTCCGGATGTTTCATGCAAATTCCAGACTCACGCACCATCCCTTTGTGGTCCAGTTTTATGTGAGTACTAGAGGATCAGCAGGCCTGGCAAGCAAGTGTCTTTAACCACCCAGCAATCCCCCCACTCCTGAATGGGTGGTCCCTAGACACTATTATTTCTCAGAGCTCTGGAGGAGTGGAAGTGCAAGATCAAGATGCCAATACTTTTTTTTAAAATACATTTTATTTATGTATTTGGAGCGACAGACAGAAAGAGAGAGAGAGAGAGAGAGAGAATGGGTGTGCCAGGGCTTCCAGCCACTGCAAGTGAACTCCAGGCACCTGCGCCCCCTTGTGCATCTGGCTAATGTGGGTCCTGGGGAATCGAGCCTCGAACCAGGATCCTTAGGCTTCACAGGCAAGCGCTTAACTGCTAAGCCATCTCTCCAGCCCCAAGATACCAATACTTTTGGCTTCTGCTGGGAACTCTCTTTCTGGCATACAGTCATCTTCCTGATGAATTCTCACACCAGCAAGTTGACTACCCAACCTCTCTTATAATGGCACCAATTCAACTCAAGAAGCCTCTTCCTTCATAACCTGATCACTTCCTGAAGACCCCACCTCCAGTTCTATCTATTTTCCTGAAAACTCCATAATTTTGCTCTTTATGGTTGAAGAAAACTCCATTGTGCATTTATACCACCTTTTCTTATTTATCTACGGACAGACACCTAGGCTGCTTCCATAGCTTGATTATTTTGAATACTACTTCATTAAACATGGTCACGGGTATCTCTGTAAGATGCTGACTGCTGATTTAAATCCCCTTGGCTATATTCCCAGGGGTAGTATAGCTGGATCATATGATGGTTCTATTTTTAATGGTTGAGGAACCTCAACACTGATTTCCATAGTGGCTGGACTAATTTATATCATGCTAACAAAAATAAACCAGACATAAAAGGACAAGTATCACATATTTTTCTCTCCTCTATCAAGCCTAGACTTGTATATAGATATGTATAAAATCACTGTATGTATATATAATATGAAATAGAAATGGGAATATTTGGGAAAGAAAGGGGAATTAGTAGAAGTGGGGAGAGGGTAAAAGGAGAATGGGGTAAATGTGTCAACGTGTATGATATACTTGAGTGGACATGCCTGTATGAGACTCTCACTTTGTACCATTTACATGTCTATGCAAATAAATTAACTTTAAAGGACATTCTATCTGTAAAAGTACCACTGTAATGAGGGTTAGAGCTTCAAGATAGGCATTTTAGAGAGATGCAAACACCCAGTCATTGTACTGAGCAGGTGATGTTCCTTCTCTGACCCTCCATGCCTTCATCTCCAAAATGAGGAAACCGCAGGTATAAAAGGTCCTTTCCATTTTTATTTTATTTTTATTAGTTATGTACTCAGTGTGTATGTAGGCATGTTGGTACCTTCGTTAGCCTCCTCCCTGTCCCCCCCCTTCCAGAGGGACCCTTCTCGTTGGGGAATGTGGGTCATTCATTGTGGGGCTAGCCATCAGTTATGAGGAGGAGACAATGTCTCTGGAGATAATGTTCCAACATGTAGCTCTAACAATCTTCCTGCCCCCTTGCCCGAAAATTTCCCTGAGCCATGTTGGGTACGTTTTAGGTCTACTTCAGTGATCCTTTCCATTTTGGAGGCTTTAATATTTAATTATCATACCTTCAGCATGCTCATATGCCTGCTATGTGCCCAACATGGCCTATGCACTCTGCATGTACTATTTTACTTAATGTTTATAAGAGCCTCCAAGGTGGTGAGCTCTCCTGAGCCCCATTTACAGAGATGGAGACCTGACCTGTGTGTTATGGCTAAGATATAAAACTGCTCATGGGACTACAGAGATGCCTTAGTGGTTAAGGCACTTGCCTATGGAGCCTAAGGACCCACGTTCAACTCTCCAGATCCCACATAAGCCAGACACACAAGGTGACACAGCATACAAGGTCGCACATGCTCACAAGATGGACCTGTGTCTGGAGTTCTATTGCAGTGGCTGGAGGCCCTGGTACACTGATTCTCTCTCTCTTTCCTCAGTCTCTTTCTCTCTCTCAGTCTCATAAATAAATAACATAAAATAAAATAAAAACTGCTCATGCATTGATGGTGCGGTCCCCAGCTAGTGAGCCCAGTCCTGGAGAGATGATTGAATCATGAGAGGCTAATCCATCAGTAGATTAAAACACAGATAGGTTCATCATTTGGCAGCTTTACTGGGAGGTGGTGGGCACTAGGGCGTGCAGCTGGGTTGGAGGTCACTGAGGACTGGCTTTGAGGGCTCCCTCTCATCCCCACCCCTGCCTCCAATCACCCTCTGCTTCCTGACTACCATCAGCTGAGCATCCTCCCTGTACCATATTCTTCTTCCATGATGTTTTCTGCCTTAATACAACCCCCAAAGCTATGGAACCCTCCAACCAGGGGATGAAACCTCTGAAACTATTAGCCAAAATAAATTTTTCTCTTAAGTCATTTTCTCAGTCATTTTGTGACAGCCACAGGAAGCTGGCTAACACAGAGTACCAATCTCCATAACCCTCTCCTGATTTACAAAATCAGATCTAGAAAAAAGCAATCAAGACAAAATTCCTTCTCTAAGAGGCCAAGGGGCAAGATGTAATCTTGCTTTTCAGAAGGACAAATTTTCCAAGTCTTCAGACTGAAGAAGTACATTTCTGGACAGCCCCGCCCCCAATGCCTGAGCTCCCCAAGCTATAGACAAACAATGAAGTGTGGGAAAACTGGCCAGGCAGCCAAGAGAGTGGGGATTGGAGGGAAAGGAAACACCTTCAGCAAGTATTTATGACTCCAGTCTAATCAATTTTCATTTCTCACTAAGATGAGGCTGTTGGGAGAAAATTGAGGAAGGGTCAGGGGAGATATGATGCTGGGGCTTCTATGTGAGAGGCCAGGGTTAGACTACCCCAATTTTCTATCTGCAACATTTTTATTAACTTGGGCCTGTTTGACTGACATTTTTTTCAAACCATCTGTGCTTAGCAGGCCAGGCCCAGGCTTGTTGCTCGGTATCTGCAAACATCAGCTAGGAACCAGCTGTCACTCGGAGGCTGGGATGTTTCTAAGCCAAGGCGCATATTGAATTGCAGAATGGTTCACAGCATCCTGCTGTTGCTGAACTCTGCTCACATCCCACACATCTAGAAGCAGCAGCCTGTCATTCCGAATGCAACAGGAACCACAGAGGAATGATAATTGCCACCGTACATAGAGTAGATGCCCATTTTCTGGGGCTTTATAAGGATCCCTACTGTGGTAGTTTGAACGAAATGCCCCCATTGTTTTGAATAATTAGTCCTCAGCTGGTGACAATTTGGGAAAGTTCTTGGGTGTTTGGGAAGTGGAGCCTTGCTGGAGGAGATGTGTTGCTGGGAGTTAGCTTCAGGCTGTTACAGTCCAGCTCCAAGCCCAGTAGATAGGCTACTTCCCACCTGCTGATGTGGAGGTTGTGATCCAGGCTTCTTGCTTAGGCCTTCCATGCTTTCTCTTCCATGATGAAATTTCTCCTCAAAGCCATAAGCTGAAATAAACCCTTTCCTCCCATGAGCTGCTTGCTTGTGATCATGGGGTTTTGTCTCAACAATGAGAAAGTAACTGTCATATCTACATTTAACTCAGCCCTGTCCTTGTGACTTGCCTATTCTTATCCCCAACCTGAGGCTTGGAGAAGTTAAATAATTTGCCAACGTCAAGCACAAGGTCAATACTGTGATCCCTACAACCAAGTGTGGTTCTAAAGGAGTACTCAAGTAGTCAGGTACCACAGCAACATTGTCTTCTGTTAGTTACATGTTGAAGTCCTAAGCCCCAGTGTGAGTGAATTTAAAGATCAGACCTTGACAGATGTGAAGTTAAACATGGTCACCAGGGCAGGGTCCTAACCTTATGGGACCAGTGCCCTTATAAGAGGAGAAAGATGGAGCAGGGATTTGAGAAGGTAGCCACCTTCAAGCCAAGGAGAGAAGCCTCACCACATACCAACCCTGCTGGTACCTTGATTATGGACCTGTGGCCTCCAGAACTGTGAGACAATTAATTTGTTGATGAAAGCAACCAGCCAGTATATTATGTTATGGTATCTTCAGTAGATAATATACCCTTTCTTATATATTTTTTATTTCAATTTAATTTTATTTATTTGAGAGAGAGAGAGTCAGACAGAAAGAAAGGGAGTATAGGCAAACCAAGACCTCCTGCCTCTGAATACAACTCCAGAAAATGTGCCACTTTGAAAGATGTGAAGTTAAACATGGTACCAGGGCAGGGTGCTAACCTTACAGGACCAGTGCCCTTATAAGAGGAGAAAGATGGAGCAGGGATTTAAGAAGGTAGCCACCTTCAAGCCAAGGAGAGAGCTGGCTTTGCATGGGTACTGGTGAATTGAACCTAGGTTGTCAGGTTTTCAGGCTTGGTAAGCAAGCAAGCACCTTTATTTTTTTTTTTTAATTTTTCATTTATTTATTTGAGAGCGACAGACACAGAGAGAAAGACAGATAGAGGGAGAGAGAGAGAATGGGCGTGCCAGGGCTTCCAGCCTCTGCAAACGAACTCCAGACACGTGCGCCCCCTTGTGCATCTGGCTAACGTGGGACCTGGGGAATTGAGCCTCGAACCGGGGTCCTTAGGCTTCACAGGCAAGCGCTTAACTGCTAAGCCATCTCTCCAGCCCAAGCAAGCACCTTTAACCACTAAGCCATCTCTCCAGTCCCTTTCTTGTTCTTTTATTGTGATAAACACATGTAAAATTAAGTTAGCATTTTAACCATTTGTAAGTGTGCAATTCAGCAGCATTCAGTACATTCACATGAAATCTAACTATCACCAGCATCCATTTCTAGCACGTTTGCATCTTTATATAACTGAAACTCTATGCTACCATTCTCTTCTCAGCCCTTGGCCACCACCATTTCATTGCCTGTCGGTATGATAGTGACTATTCTGAACACCTTACATAATTAGAAGCATGACTAGCATGAAATATTTTGCTGCCTAGTTTACTTAGCATGATTTTTTTGTTTGTTTGTTTTTGTGCATTTCAAGGTAGCGTCTCACTTCTAGCCCAGTCTGACCTGAAATACACTATTCAGACAAGTGGCTCCTCTGTAAAGTCACTTAATACCAGCAAAGGTTCCTAGGAGCAACACGTACAGCTGATCCCCCTTGCCCAGCTTTGCTCCAGCCATTGAAAATAAAAGACCTTCTCTTCTGTGAACATGAGTTTCGAGTTTGTTAGACTTGTTAGACTTATTTCACTGCCTCCGTTTCCAACATGTGCTCCACTGGGAAACTCTTAGGGAGTTCCCTTGTCTGAGCCTTCGATGTCTGGTAGCAAGAGTGTAAGGACAGAGAATGTCCTGGCCCCTCTCAAAGGCAGTGACTCCTTCTCTGGAATTTTTATGGGGACTGCAATAAATTTTCAATTGCAATTTTGACCATAAAACAATTTTCACAATATTAAGTCTTCCAGTTCATGAGCATGAGAGGTTTTTCCATCTTCTAGCGTTTTCTTCCATTTCATTCTTAATGTTTTAAGACTTTTCATGATAGAGGTCTTAAAGGGCTAAAGTACTTTTAAAAAGCTATTGTGAATGTGATTAGTTCCTAAATGATTCATCAGAATGTTCATTACTGATATATAGGAAGCCTACTCATTGTATATGCTAATTTTGTATCCTGCTACTTTTGAGTGCTCTTGGGCTTCTGGTGGAGTCTGCGGGCTCTTTTACACATAGGATCATATTGTCTACAGAGATGAACGTGGTATTTCAAATGGAACTTGATATTGAATGATTTTTTTTAAATATTTATTTTTTATTTATTTGACAGAGAGAGAGAATGGGTATGCCAGAGCCTCCAGCCACTGCAAATGAACTCTAGACACATGTGCCCCCTTGTGCATCTGGCTAACGTGGGTCCTGGGGTATTGAACCTGGGTCCTTTAGCTTTGCAGGCTAACTCTTTAACCATTAAGCCATCTTCCAGCCCATGAATGATTTTTTGATAGGTTGATAAATTCAGTTTCAATTTTCTTAAGAATTTATGCAACTATGTTCATCAGCTATATTTGGCTTACAATTTTATTTCTTCTTTGGTAGTTTTTGTGCCATTATCATTTTGATATCAGGGTAATGCTAGCTTTGTAAAGTGAATTTGGTGGTTTTCCATCCCTTTATTTTTTAATAGTTTGAGAAACATTGGTATTAGTACTTCTTAAACAATTTGGTAGAATTTAGCTGTGACTCCATTATATGTGTCTAGAAATAAATACATTTCTTTTAGATTTTCCCAATTTATTATAATATGGGTTTTCAAAATGTTCTAATGATCTTCTTGATATCAGGGGTATTGGTTTTAATGTCTCCTGTTTCTTCTCTTATTAGTTTTGATTGTCACTCTTTTTTGTTAGTTGTGTGTGTGTGCAAATGTGAGCATCTCATGCACATACACGCAAAGGCCAGAGGAGAACACTGAGCACTCTTCTCTTATTGCACATTTATATATTGCTTGAAACATGGTCTATCCCCAACCTGGAGCTACTGTCCACCAGTGAGGCCTAGCAATCGTCCAGTCTTCACCCCCCCTCCCTCCCACTTATTATGGTTCCTGACAATCATTATAAACCACCACAGGTAGAATTGTCTGCCGATAATTGCTATCTGCTTGCTCTATCAAGCATTTACTTCTACTGTCTTTGGAGGTTTTTTTTTTTTTTTTTTTTTTTTTTGCTTATTTGTTTTGATCTGGCTGATCTATTGGTGAGAGTGGGTTGTTGATATAAACCACTAACATTGTGTGGAGGTCAGTCTGTCTTTACATCTAGTACTGATGCTGTTTTATGAAACAGAATGTGCCAGTATTGGAGCACAGGGCTACAGTCGTTGTATCCCCTTAAGGGAATGTTCCCTTCATCAGTATGCGGTGGCTTTCTTTATCTTCCCTAGTTTTGTCTTGAAGTCTCTTGTATATTAGCCATAGCTACCCATAGTTCTTTTTTCTAGCACCATTTACTTGAGATGCCCTTTTGTCATCCTTTCATCCTAAAGTTTGTGTTTGTTTGGAAGGTTCATTTCTGGGGACATCAAACAGATGGGTCTTTTGGTGGAGAATTGGGGCAATTACCATTCAGAGCTATTATTGAAAAGTTTGCATTAATTCCTGTCATCATTCTGTTGTTTTTGAAATGTTTGGTATGTGTGCTTGTTCACTTAATATTGTTTGTGTGTCCTTTCGGTGTGTGGCATTCCCTCAAATTTCTTCTGTACTGATTATTTAGTGGCCATGAATTTCTTTAGTTTGTGTCCATTATGTTTTTTTTTTTTTTCTTTCTCCTTCAATTGCAAAGGATTGCTTTTCTGGACATAGTAATCCGGTTTGGCCAAAATGCATTATTCTACATGCTCTCAGCCTTTGAGTTTCTGTGGAGAAACCTTTATTATTCTGATGGGTTTGCCTCCAGATGTGAGCTGATGTCTCTCTCGTTGCTATTCCATACTCCCTTTGTCCTGCACACTGAGAATGTGTCCTGTAATACAAAGTGGGAAGGTGCTTTTCTGGCCTTGTCTCCTGTTCTAAGACTCCTGTATCTTGATGATCATCTCTTTCCCTACATATGGGAAATTTCGTGTCATGATTTTAATGAATAGGTGCCTTTAGCTGCTCTCTCTCCTTCTCCTCTTCCTCCTCCTTCTCCTTCTTTTTCCTCTTCTTCCTCTTGTTCATTCATTATTTGTAAATTTGGTCTTTTAATGGTGTACCATAGATATCACATCTTTGTTGTTGTTTGAGTTTTAAAATCATCCACCTTGCCTTCAGGCTCTAATAATTGGCCTTCCATTTCACTGACCTTACTTATGAGGCTTCCTGTTGTGTGTGTGCTGTGTGTTCATGCTCATGTGTGAGAGTTTGGGTGCACACATACCACTGCACATGTGGAGGTCAGAGGACAACTTGTGGGTATTGGTTCCCATCTTCCACCTCATTTGAAGCAGGGTCTCTCTCTCTCTCTCTCTCTCTCTCTCTCTCTCTCTCTCTCGCTCTCTCTCTCTCTCTCATAAATAAAATAAAATAAAAATTTAAAAATAGAGAGTTCAAAGATAAAGGATATTCAGGAATTACCTGAGTTACAATCCCAGTTCTACACTTGTTAGTGATAAGGCAGTGTCCACAGGCAAGTGACTCACCTCCTAAGCTTCAGGGGATGGTGAAAACCCTAGCATTCCCATTGCACACAGTTGCCTAGGGGTTGGAATAGGGATGCACAAAGAGCTTGGTGAAGAATCTGGGCAGCCTCCATCATGGCGAACTATCCCTATCAGCGTTCAGTATCAAAGCCAAATCCTTCCCATAAATCTGTTCATCCTACTCTCCCTTGCATTTAGTAACTCAGTGATGTGGCTTTAGAATATTTTGCTTTTGAAATTTTCCTTTGCCACTGGCCGGTAGGCACTAAAACACAGGGTCAGGTCCAAATGGGAGCCGTGGTTCTGGGTCCTGGCAAAGTGCCTGGACCAGAGCCAATGAGCACATACAACCCAAAATGAGGACCTTGCAGAGTTCACGCTGCATAGAACATTCACCTCAGGTGTGAGCTTGCGACTTTGCTGAGGCAACCCTCCATTCCCACCGGCTTCCTCCAGACAAGGCATCACTTTGATAAATTAGCTGTGGACATAAGTATCCTGCAGGTGGCAGGAAAATGCAATTTAGTTTCCAATTAAGCCGGGTTTGGGGGGCGAAGGGACTTGCCTGTCTCAAGCTAGGAAGATTATTCTAACCAGACCTACCATTATTATGGGTAATGCTTCTGCCATGAAGTGGACGCCCAAAGAAATGGTTATGCTCTTGGGATGCTGTAACAAGGAAGAGATGGTGTCTCCAAAGGTTAAGACTGCTTTCTATTTTCAAGAACAAAGTTCATGCAAGCATATTCAAGAACTTTCAAAACAGGGCTAGAGATTCCTTAGTGGCTATGGCACTTGTCTGTGAAGGTTAAGGACCCAGGTTCAATTCCCCACTATCCATCTAAGCCAGCTGCATAAGATGGTGCATGCGTCAGTCATCTGGAGTTCATTTGCAGTGACTAGAAGTCATGACATACCCAGTCTCTCTCTCTCTCTCCCTCTCTTTCTCTTTCTCTCTCTCTCTCATAAATTAAAGAAAAAGAACTTCCAAAACAAATACATTTAATCTGTATGAAGCAAAGCATTTTAAGATGGAATAAGGCTCAAGGTGGGTTGAGAAAGCAAAACAGAGCTATTATCAGGCATGTTCTCAAGAAGTCACTAGTGAAAGAAAAATGTCAACAGGGAGCCCTTAGAGCTCTCAGCACAGAAGTGAATGTGCATAGATGGCACAAGGAGACTTGCTGAAAGTGGATAAACATTGTGCAGTGTCTTTTATACACCCAGCACTGTGCTGAGTACCCCATATTCATGATTGCACTGAATTATTCTAAGTGCTCTATAAAACAAATGAAGTTGCTCTCCTTTTCCAATTGAGAGAATTGAGCCTCAGGGAGATTAAATGAACCACCCAAGGTCAAAGAGGTCATAGAAAAGCCAAATTTGAACTCTCAGATTTCTGAGCTTTCTGAAACCCTGCAGGCTCCATCATCAAAGACAAACACAAAAGGGGAGCGAGGGTCATATGAGTACTGTCATATGCGTAAGTTGGAAATGTAGACCCAGAGTTGTAAGAATGAGAACAAGGCCTTAAAAAGATGTTCACAGAGACTGAAGGTAAATGATAGCCTTGTCTGCTTGGAGCACTGGCCCCATGATATCCCACCCAAAACACAGTCCTCTGGGTTTACTCCAAATGTCCTCATAGGGAATGGGATTCTGAAATCTGGCTTCAGTGGCCCAGCATGGCTAGAGAGTTTGAATGGGGCCAAGAGCCGCTTCTTGCTCCTCCTCCTCTTCTTCCTCCTTTTTCTCTTCCTCCTCTTCCTCTTCTAGTTCTTCTAATTGTTTTCACTTATTTACAGTATGTGTGAATGCAGGCACATGCTCACCATGATAGATGTGTGGAGGACATCTTTCAAGTTTGTCCTCGCCTTTGATTTCTTTTGAGTTTTTTCTCTCTCTCTCTCTCTTTGTTTACTGCTGTGCTTGCCAGAATAGCTTATCTAAGAGCTTAGAGCTTCAGGGAAATCCTCCTCTCCACCTCCCATCTCTCGCTCAGCATGCTAGGTTACAGAAGCTCACCACGGCTTCCAGCCTTTACGTAGGTCAAGGGATCCAAACTGAGGTGCTCAGGTTTAAGTGGCAAGTGCTTGATCTACTGAATTACCTCTCTAAGCCCTCCCAGGAGTTTCTTATAGGAGCCTAGTCATTGCCTATCAGTGAGATCTACTCATTGCCTATCATTGCACAGGGAATTCAAGTTCAAAGCTAGAAAGAATAGAGGAGGGCTGGTGAGGTGGCGCAGAGGTTAAGAGAACTTCTTGTGCAAACATGGGGGCCTTAAGCAGCCCCAGAGATTGTTCAAGATCAATCCCCAGAGAGCACAGAAACAACTGGGCATGGCCAGCTGGGTGTTTCTGTTCTGTAGGGGAGCAGGTACCCTAGAATTGCCTGAGCTCAGGTAAAAACCAACAGCAAGCTCCTGGATCAGTAAGATCCCTTGGCTCAAGGAGGAGCAGTCAGAAGAGCGAGGGAAGAAGACATGTCACTGGCTACCCCGAGTGAATGCCCCCTACAGCAGGTGAGCTGTATAATAGCACATACACACACACACCCCACCACCACCACCACACATACCACATTACACATACAAGCAAAAAAAATAAATAAATAAAAGTTGGTGTCGGGGATGGTGGCACATGCCTTTAATCCCAGCACTCGGGAGGCAGAGGTAGGAGGATCTCCATGAGTTCAAGGCCACCCTGATACTACAGAATGAATTCCAGGTCAACCTGGACTAGAGTGAGACCCTACCTTGAAAATCCAAAACAAAACAAAAAAAAGTAAGTTGGAGGGAAAATAGAAGGAATGAGAGTGGAGAGGAGGAGGAGAGAAGAGAATAGAGACGGGAACCATGGCCAGCATATTCACAGAAAATTTAGTTGCATGCCACGAAGGTATGACACAGAACCAAAATTTATGGTTGATAGTACAAGAAGCCTAACAATAAACAGAATGCTTATCCTGTCAACTCCTGGACAAATGCCACAGCAGATCAGTCCATGGTTTGTGAACACTGGGGAAAGGAAGCCAGGGTGCATGGGCGAAGGATTGTGGGGGCTGGGGCAGAGCAAAGATCACACCACAGCTATACTTCCACAGAGTCATAGAGTGGCCTGTCACATGCAGATCACTGAGGCTTGAGCACTCCTGGGTTCCAGGTGGTCTAGGTGGGCTGAGAGCTGGAGGTGGTGGGCTCGGGCAGATTGCAGCAGCCTTGGTGAGTCTTGGCGGGGTTCTCATTTCAGATGTTCACTCTTGGATGTCACTTACATCTGGTGACTCTCTCAGAGGTATGACGCGAGGAATCTGAGATTCTGGCTCTGTCTGTGAGGTCTGTGGCGACAGCTGAAGGCTCTCAGCATTTCACATAAAAGAACGAGGTTCCCACTGGTTACAAAGCCATGCTGAAGTCTGAAGCCATCCTTTATAGCTTTAATGCCTGCTCTACTGTTTTCTAACTTGTGGAGTAAGTTGACTCCCTCCTTGTGCCTCAGTTAGCTCATCTATGAAATGGACATGCCAATATCAGCCTCAGAGGATGCCATTGGAGTTAAATGAGCTGAACATGCAAATGGTTGGCCCAGATCCTGGCGCACAGGTGCTCTGCAAATGTATTACTATTAGGAAAGACAGATTCGTATGTGGGGAATGATTAGCTAAATATAGCTCAGAATGGAAGAGCTTCATCTTGGTACAGTGAGTCATTCGTCTGAAGACTACAGATGTAGAATGCCACCGGAAAGAAATGTAGAAGGGCATGAGGGTTTCCTCATTGGTAATGCTTCTGATATCAAGTAGGAAAGTTTTGTTTTGTTTTTAACTTCCGATACCACCCAGTTCAGCACTACCTAGGTGTCCTACAATTTAATTCAGTTTTGATACTTCCCAGTGTTAACACAACACTCCTTAGGTTCATGATGCAGCCCTACAGGACTGCCCATTTCAGATGCCAGACACAAACGGGGTGCCCGGGTGATCTACACTTCTATCTGACTGACAGGGGTATCCCATGACCGCCCTTATTTCTAGGTTCAATAATGCATTAGAAGGCTCTGCAGAACTCAGAAAACCATGTTCCTATTATAGTTAGCTCTTCCCCCAAAACCAATTAACTTCACTGGACATATTCTATGACCCCTGTGGATGCCTGAAGCTAAGAACAAGACGGAACCCTGTAGATACTCTGTTTTCCACGTATCTGAAAATATCAACTTGTAAAAAAGAATTTTTTTAAATAAAAATAAACAAAAATATCAACTTGTGTTTATACATATATATACCTATGATTAGAGTTAATTTATAAAGTAAACACAGTAAGAGATCAATAAGCCTGACATGGTGGCACACGCCTTTATTCCAGCAGTTGGTGGGGGGGGGAGGCCAGAGGTAGAAGGATCACTATGAGTTTTTGAGGCCAGCCTGAGACTACAGAGTGAGAGATCAGCCTGGGTTAGAGTGAGACCCCCACCTCAATAAAATAATAATAGGGATGGAGAGGTGGTTCAATGGTTAAGGTGCTTGTTTGCAAAGCCTGCCAGCTTGTGTTTAATTCCCCAATATCCATGTAAATCCAGACGCCCAGAGTGGCACATGTGTCTGGAGTTCGTTTTTCAGTGGCAGGAGGTTCTGGAGTATCCATTCTTAGGCTCTCTCACAACTCTTTCTCTCAAATAAATGAAGTAAAATAAAAAACATATTATAATAAAGCTCCTATCTCTCTCTCTCTCTCTCTCTCTCTCTATCTATCTATCTATCTACACACGCTCATCTTGCTTTTGGTGATGTGAGATGATGATTCATCCTCCCGTGTGATGGGATGAAGTGTGGTAAGTGATTCAGGCTCCTTGAACACAACACTGCAATACCAGGATGGTCCCTGTGTTAGTTGACTCCCATAGCCAAGCTACTGCTAAGTGATGCAGGTGTGGGTAGTACATCACAATACAGATACCCTGGACACTGGGCAAAGGAATGGTTCACTACCCAGGCAGGACAGAGCACAAAACTTCTTCACACTGCTAAGAGTGGCATACAACTTAAAATGGATTATCTGTGTAGTTCTAGAATTTTTCATTTAAGATGTTCAGGCCCTGCTTCAATACAAAACTTCTAGAAAGCAAAATCCTGTTTGGGGTAGGTGACTACTAACTTTACTTATTAAAAGGAACAACATTATAGTGGACACCCAGATGGAGGCGATGCATATGAGAATGCCCATGTTTTCTCCTGTCACCTTAATGAGCACCAATCTGAGAGCCCCAAACCCAGTCATCCCCCAACTTTAGGAAGTGTTCATAATACAGGCATGATTGGAGAACCTTGACCATTGGAAACCAAACTCAACTTCCAGTTCATCTTCCTGACCCACAATTTGTGGAATGGAGCTGGAAGTTCTAAGCTTCCAATTAAGGCCTATTCTTCTGAGAAGTAGTGCCCTTCCTGAAGCTATGGTTGGATCTGCAGGAACTGCCTCATTAGAACGAGGGCTGCTACCAGAACCCCTGCCATCCTGGAACTTAACAAGAGCTTAGGAGCTCTTTGCCAGGAACATGGACGGAGGCAAATCCCTTGCTATGATGCCACAGAGGGTTTAAGGGATGGTCTGGATGACTTCCAAGGTCTTACTGACCTTTGAGAATAGGGATTTATATTTGAACAGGCAAAACCAAAGAGAAATGAAAGAGTAGAGACTCCATAATTGACATGGGCGGCCTCAGTGTGGCAAACTTCTAGTGCCTCAGAACAGAAGAATGTCTTGGAGCTACATAGGCTTCATGAACCTCTGTCTTTATTTCATGTGTGTTGGGAAGGAGGGATGTTGCTATGGAATGATATGGGTATTTGAGGAACCAAATTCCCTATAAACCAGCATCGACTACAGCTGGGGAGAAGGAGCAAGCCTTGGAGTGAAGCCCACACTTGGTCCCGGTTCTTTCTCATCCCTAAAACACTTTAAGGAAGTGGCTGATGCCCATGGACTTTATATGAGTAGGGAGTATAGGTTGGACAGCCTAGAATGACCAGGTTTGCAGTAAGTTGACACAATAGGTCTAGGAAATCAATTGTAGATCCAAAAATAATTCCTCAATTAACTCTTCTGTAGAAGCAGATACTGGAAACTGGGGGCCATCCAGGAAACTAACCCTGTCTCCTGTCCATCACTGAGAATCTGGTGGGGATAGTGTGGGAAGGACATGGGACTTAGTATCCAGATATAATAATTAGCCCTTTGAAAGTTCTCTGGTCCCAGGGAGCCATCACACTATTGAAAAACACCAAGGATCCAAAGTGCTTTGGTATATAAGAATTCTCTCTATGAATCATTGCCATTTTGCAAATGAAAATTAAAAACATTAAAAAAATGTTGTGTCTATATCTTTATTTTATTTTTGAAAGTTAAATTTGTTACTGAACAAGTTCAGTGGAGAAGACCATTTTGGAACCATTGACTGATTTGCCTGCTGTTATGAATCTGGCTTTACACTGGTACTGGGAAATCAAACCTGGGCCATCAGGCTTTGCAAACAAGTACCTTTAACCATGGAGCCATCTCTCCAGCCTCCATTTCTTTCTTTTAAAGTCATAATAAATCCATCAAATACCACAAAAGAACACATACTTATGATAAATAATTTTATTTTCCAAGAAATTGTTATTGAGAAGAGTCTCATTATTTCCTTGTTAGGAAACTGCCTTTAATGTCTATCTTAATAAAGCAACCAAAATCTTACAGCTGTTTCTACATTGGGTCTGCTGTATATGTCGTACAACCTACCTTTGGAAAATCTCACCAACTGTTCTTAAAAGAAGAGTGGAGAAAAAAAAAGACAGATGGGATTTATTCCTTCATGTTCTTGTGAACATGCCTTGGTCTCAGGGGCTCCACTTGGAAGACTCTACCCTCCACCCTTGAGGGGAGATCTCCATGTCTCTGACCTGGATTTGCTTGTTTCCCACAGTGAAGAGACAGTGGCTGAAGAACAGGACAGTTCCACTCATTTAAACTACATCTCCCTGTTGTCCTAGTCAGCTTCATGACCCTAGGATGAACCTCCAGACCAAATATGGTTTATAGGAGGAAAGGATTCAGATCCGTGTCCAGTAACACCTTAGGGTTAAACCCCAGGACCCAACCCGCCTCTTCCAGCCAACCAGCCAGAAATCCTAGTTACAGCTTTTAATTTAAACACACACACACACACACACACACACACACATTTGAAGCCAGGCGTGGTGGCGCACGCCTTTGATCCCAACACTCAGGAGGCAGAGGTAGGAGGATCGTCATGATTTTGAGGCCATCCTGAGACTCCATAGTGAATTCCAGGTCAGCCTGGGCTAGAATGAGACCTTCCCTCAAAAAACAAAAAACAAAAAACAACAACAACAATAAAAACCCTTTTGAGTCTATTGGGGGATATAAATTCAAACTTCCACAGTCATTGAATTCATATTCCTCCCACTGTGAGACAAACTCAAAGGGCATTGTATTTCCTCAGAGGCCCAGCCTGTTGTCCCAGAAGGTAATGGCAACTAGGCATTTTGTGGGGCTGACAGCAGGAAAAACTTGGGGTGAGGTGCTGATTTGGAGAGGGATGTTTTAGTAAGTCACAAACATTATGATTTTTTTTTATATTGCATGATTTTAAATTTGTGTGATTTAAGTTCTTCCCTGTGTATTAGGACATTCTTAATCATGGTGGTGATGGGGCCAGGGGACCCCAAGAAGACCAGCAGGTGCTTCAAGACAGGCATGTATCTCTACCCTTTCTCTAGTTGCACCCTTGGCTGTTGAGCTGAAGTTCTCTCCGAGGCCTGGCACTACCAGAATGTGTAAGGTTCAGGAGTGACCAAGACCACGGAGACCACTCTGAGGCAAAGATGGAAGCTTTCATTCAGGAAAAACAGAAGCTGCCAGGACTGACTCTCAGGAGCAGAGCAGTCAGCTTTGAGATTACAGATAGAGAGCTATATAGAGCTCTTCAGTTGTGGGGAGGTGAGGAAGGGAAGGAACTCCTTTGTTCTTTATATCAGCCATAGGGTGTGAGACCAGAAGTGACAAGGCGGGAGATAAGGGGCAGGAAACCTAGCCCTGGGGCCTTGTTAGGCAAGGAAGGGATGATGGCTGGGCGGTTCCTTGAGGAATGTGGATGACCCACTTCCTTGTGTCTCTGTCGCGCTCCTGCTGTGACTCCATTTTGTCCTGACCTCACAGAATGGACCACAAGAATTCTTTGCACCAAGAGTCAGGAGCCCAGAGGTGCCCTTGCCTCTTGTCTCCATGAGTTGTGTCCACGGGGTGGTCTGATTTCAAGAGGAGGCCAGTTGCACCTCTGCAGGTGTGAGTCACTGGCCCATGAGAGCAAATACAGAATTGCACAAAGCACTAAACGCTCTTAGGCTGTGACCTATTAAGGACCAATGAGGGCTCTCTCTCTCTCTCTCTCTCTCTCTCTCTCTCTGCTTGCAGGCAGCCATTGTTGCCAAGATCATTTTTCCTCCGTGTCTAACTCCATCACGCTTAAATACCCATTATTTCACGCTCATCCTGAGCATGCGGCTCTGTGGGCACAGACAGGTGTGGCATTTGATAGAAGTAGGCCAGTCTTTGTTGATGGGAGGAAAACATTTATTTTCCCCCCCGCCAAGTAAATGAAAGTCATCATTACTATTTCATGGGACAGAGGAGGCTAGGCACCCTCACATACTAGGTTTTCTAGAATTTCATGCCCTTCCCTTCTGCAAAGGCTATATTCAGAGTTCCGGTGTGTTTTCATCCCAAGAGGAGGTACATGGAAAACATGCACAAAGTAACCCCTTGAAGTCAGGCTTCTTTAAATTGTTGAGATAATTATAAACTCACAGGCAGCTTTAAGAGAGATTCCATGTACTCTTTCCTGAATGTCTCAAGGGAAAATTATAGCACGACATCACAACTTAGACTTTCTTAGAAGACTTCCCTGGACTGAGGAGAAAGAAGCTCTGGGTAGTAGTTAACTACTTGTCCTTGACGGAAGGTCCACAGCCAAGAAACTGGGGAGCTCAGGCCATGTGTCAGGGCTCCCAGGTGAGAGTGTGAGGGGCTGCATGGATGTAATGAGTTCTTGACCCGGCCCTGTGGCTAGGGGTAGCTGTGTCCCTGAGCCATTCAGCTGGTTCTGCCTCAGTACTGTGGCTAAGATGCCAGGCCCTGGAATCATGCTGCCCTGGGCTTCATGCCCCTCCTTCTCCATGCCCCTCTTACTTTTTCCTTTCTTCTTTTCCTTTCTTCTCTTCCTTCCCTTCCTGTGCTGCAGGAGCTTCATGAATGCCTGCCACGCAATTTATCACCACAGACCTATCATCTAAGAACTTTAAATAATAATTCGTTTAATATAGACAACCATTGTCACTTCTTATTTTGCTAATGAAAACACTGAGGGCTTGGAGCCTTGATTTGTGGTGAAGCCACCAGCTAGTGGATGGCAGTGTTTGAAGTCCTGATAGCAAGCATCCCAAGACCACATACTTAGCCACTGTTTTTAGTTGCTGCTCCTACTCCTCTGGGAGACAGTCCATTAGCACCTCACAGAAATTTTATAAGACCAGTGACTTAGCAGCACAGTGCCTGGAACAAAATAAATGCATGCTAGTTCACATAGTTAGAGCACTTCTTCTAGAAGCCTCGGAGCATTTATGACTTTCTCTTACTAAATGTTGCTTTCCTTTGGCTCGCTGCTAGGTACTAAATTCCCCCTACCACATCTCCAAAACAACAAAAACAGGATCCGTTCTTTTGTAGATGAAAAGCAAACAAGAATCAGAGAGGTGATCTCTGGCAGAGGTAGAGACAAGGCTGCATCCTAGGATCACAGCAGTGGAGGGAACCGGGAAGGCGCCATTCTGACCCCTACCAGCTCAGCGCCTGTCACTCCTCTACTCTTCCATTAAGGGTGACTTCACAACCCCATGCAGACATGGCTCCATTTGTATGTTTGTTTACAGCACTGATTGTGATTAAACTTAGGGCCCCGTGTGTGCTAGGCAACTGTTCTAGCCTCTGCAGCCATTGTTAAAAGGAGCATGATGTCCTCCCCGCAGGATTTCTGGCTCTGTAAGGATGGACCAGCATCCTGGGAATGTTTTTCCCAAGTCTCTATCAATCCTGGACTGCTGGTCCTGGTCTGGGACTGCTCCAGGAAAATACCTTGCAATACCTTCGTCTGTTTCCTGTTGCTAAATCTAAATACCAGAGACAGGGAAATCTGCAAACAAAAGGCAGAAAGTCCAAGAACATGGTGTTGGCAGTGCCCAGTATCTGGTAGGGATTCTTGTGGCAGCATTGTACAGGGCATCGCCTGGTGAGACAGAGTAGCACGGTAACTCAGATCTCTCTCTCTCTTTCTCCCTCTCTCGTTCTCTCTCTCTGTCTTACATTGCCACTGATACCATCACGGTGGCCCCACTCTCAGAGGTCATTTGACTCTAATTACCTTCCAAAGCCTGACCTCTCAATGCCATTAATACAGGAATTTGGAACTGATGGAGAGGGGAAGGGGTAGTGGTACTGGTTATGTGAGCTCCAACTTCAATCTTGTCCAATCTGAGGTGGGATCCCCAGCAGACTCAGCACTGGACAACTTGCCTGTGATGTGAACCAAAAATCCTTCACTCTGGGGTCTGTCCTCTTCCCAGGGATATTAGCATTGTGTCCTCACAGCCTGTCTCTGACTTGAGAAGCATCCCCTCCTCAGCCCACTCTCATCTCTTTGAGGGTGGCTCTCATCTTTCCCTAGAATAGTATCTACTGTTGCTGTCCTCATTTAAAAAAAAAAAATAAGCAAAACAGTACTCAATTTTCCTATTTAGGAAAATAACCAAAACCCAAATTAGAGGAAAGGAAGACAATAAAAATTAACCACTGTTAGCCTACTGTTAATACTTCGATGTGTTTGGGTTGATTTTTCTTGGTCTTTTGTTGTTCTGCATATACTCAGCCACAGTGCCACCGGGATCTGCAACAGTGGGTTCAATCAAGTGCAAATTGAAAATATTTGAGCGCTGGGCTGGAGAGATGGCGTAGCGGTTAAGCACTTGCCTGTGAAGCCTAAGGACCCCGGTTCGAGGCTCGGTTCCCTAGGTCCCACGTTAGCCAGATGCACAAGGGGGCGCACGCGTCTGGAGTTCGTTTGCAGAGGCTGGAAGCCCTGGCGCGCCCATTCTCTCTCTCCCTCTATCTGTCTTTCTCTCTGTGTCTGTCGCTCTCAAATAAATTAAAAAAAAAATTTAAGAAAATATTTGAGCGGAATATTGTATCTGTACTGAACATGGAGAGACTTTGTTTTTCTTGTCATGAGTCCCTAAACCATACATAAATACAACCACTTATACAACATTGATATTGTTTTAGGCCTCAGAAGTCATCTAGAGATGAGGGGGTACACAAGGCAGGGTGAGCACAGGTTCTATGCAAGTGCTGTGCCAATCTATACCATCTGAGGGAGTCTTGGAACTGATTTCCTGTGGATATTAAGGGACTTTCACATTTTACATTGGAAATTACATGCATATGACTTAGTAAACCTAAAAGATGCACTAAGTGTGCTGTCTAAAGGAGGCCTACTATTGTTTCTATTATGGAATTCAAAGAAGAAACTGGAGATTGCCGAGGATGGCATCCTAGGTGGGATAGGCAGGCTTTTGAGTCAAGAGAGTAAAAACAGACACCGAGGTGACCATCCTCACATTTTCAGGGGGAACTGTGACACACTGGGTAACAGACATGAGCCATTTTAGTGAGGACAGGTAGTAAGGAGCGTAACTGGTTGGCCTTTTGTGCTCCAAGGCACTGGGGGACTGCTATACATTCTTGAGCAAGAAATGGCTTAATAACAGTATTGGGTGGGCAAGCAAGGAGGCACAAGGATTGGGGACCCCTCCCCGCCCACTAGTCCTCCAGCCACAGTTGTGGTGTAGAGGGGATCAGGCTACTTCTGCGCTGCCAGGATGGACAGTGAGCGGTTGAGCTTCACCATGGCGATAATGAGGAGGCCACCAGTCAGCAGGAAGGTGGGCCAGAAGAGGGAGAAGAGGAGAGCCTGAGGCCCGTAGAGGCGCTGGTACAGAACGCTGGTCTCGTTCTCCTGGGTCGCCGAGAAGCAATAGAAAACCCGGAGCTCGTGGAAGTTGGCTCTGACCTTCTCCACATCAGCCCGGGCCATCTGGTAGTTGTCCAGGCTGTGGGGGATGTAGGAGCACTGTGGGAAGAAAGCAGGGCGCTCATGGGGTGGAAATGCTCACGTGTAAGGGCCTTGGGGTGAGGGTCTGCTATGGGAGAAAGAAAAATGCTGACTTTGGAGTCAGCCCATGGGCTGGAGTTGGGACTCAAGTCCATCTGCTGTGTAGTCTTAGAGAGCACAGTCGATGTCATGTGTGAGGACAGTGGCCTATTGCCCACCACGTGGGATTTGGTTGGAGTCTCAGCTCTACTCTTGGCTGTGAAATCATTCACCCTTTGTGAACCTGCTTGACTTCATTACTGAAAAGGGTTAATAACAGGATATTATTTACAAAAAAAAAGAAAGAGAGAGCGAGAGAGAAAGAAAGAGAGAGAGAGACAGAGAGAGAGAGAGAGAGAGAGAGAAAGAAAGAAAGAAAGAAAGAAAGAAAGAAAGAAAGAAAGAAAGAAAGAAAGAAAGGAAGGAAGGGAGAAAGAAAGAAGGAAAGAAAGAAAAGAGAGACAGAAAGAAAGAAATTCAGATGTAACTAGCTAGGGAGACCAATGTATAATACAAGTCAAGAGATCTATATTTGGACTCAAAACAGAAATGAGTGAACTCAGACACACAATGACAGAGCTCAACTGGCATTTGCCTTGGTGAGAGGGAGAATTGCCAGAGCCGCAAAGGCTGGCACAAGGGAGCTAGTTGGTTCCATCCAGAGAGACAGTCACCGCTCCATCCCTCCAGACAATGGACACTTCACTATCCATCGCAGATTGCCCTCTGACATGTCAAGAGAGGCCAGAAAACCCCCATTTGAATATGAACTCTCGCAATTTCAAAATATTGGCCAAAACTCAACTTGAAAACCCTTTGAAGTCTAATCCTGTGTGAGCCAAATAAAATATGTTGGCAAGCCCGTATGCGACAGAGATCCAAAGGAAAGAAGGAAAGCGCTGAAAATAGCTCCAGGCAGACAGAGCGGGACACACATTTAACTCTGGCACTGATCCTTCCTATTAGGACCCTTCCGGCCTGTTCAGACGAAACCCAGCTGCAAAGCTCTGCGAAGACAGCACAAAGTGGAGACCCTGGAATTTTTTTTTATTTTTTTCTTTTTCTTAAATCTCTGCTCTGAGACACAAGGCCTGAGTGCTGCTTGCGTGAACCGCGCATGCGCAGTCCCCGCTACCTGCCGTGCGCCAAACACCTGGAGGAGCATCCAACATCACAGCTCCTGCCCTCAGAATCTCTGGGGGATGCAGAGGGAGTGCTCCCTTCAGGCACTGAAGCTTGAGGCACCCTGCTGCACTGCAATCAAATCTGAATCCCAAATGGCAAGTGCTGAGCCAGTTTCTCTCCAAGCCTAAGCTGCCCCCTGGCTCTCAAGTGACTGGCCTGTTCAGATGACATCCAGTCTGTCAGCACACTGACACTGCACCCGGTTCTAACGTTTGGGAAACGGGGAGCTGTAGCTCAATGTGAGTCCCAAGCCAGCCAGGGAGCAGCTGAAGCTGGGGAGAAGCTGGCTTCTGGGAAACCTGGCCTTCTGATCTGATGGGCACTGCGGGACTGTGACCTTGGGTCACCTTGTCCATTGAGCACAGGTTTCTGTATGATGGAGCCACATAGGCCTGGGTTCAGTCACCAGTTCCAAGTGCCACACAACCTCTTTGAGCCTCCTAAAGTGGGCTCTGGAGCATTCCTGCCTTGAACTGCACCAAGGCTTAAACTAGGAAATGCATATGAAACATTTAGTGCTGAACTCAGCTCTAGTAAGCCCTCAAACAAATGGAGGAAACTGTTGATATATCAATTGTTAATAATATTGTTGAGTTGGCTATGAAACTGTGATACCTGCTTCTTCCACACACATACATCTTTTTATGAGACCAAGTCAATCTGGAACTCACTGTAGCCCAGGTTAACCTTGAACTCATGGTAATCTACTTACCGCAGCCTCCTGAGTGCTGGGATTGTAAGTGTGAGCCACCACACCTGGCTTTCTTTCTTTCCCTTTTAAAGAGTTCCCATGTATGAGATCACATATGAGGACCTTTTCTCATACCAGGGCCACTAAGGTGTCCCTTGCACACTTGGGATTTCTCCAGATCCTACATGCTAAAATGTTTAACAAGACTTTTAGGAATTTATTCTCCAGGGCCAACCTGAGGTCTGGTGCCTCCCCGACCCCCAATCCTGCCTTGCCCTGGTGCAGCTAACCATGAGTCATCCACATGAGCTGAAATATTGGAGGCCCTTCGCCATGTGGAAGCCTTACCATCTTCAGACACCGGGAAGGGATTGAAAGACCCCTCCCTTTATCAAGGCTCATGTGAGAATCTGAAAGCAAACTGTGTGTTTGGGGCGGGGGGGGGGGGTGGAGGGCAGGTTGAGAGCCTGTCCTGACACAGCTCCAGAGGGCAACCCACCGGCCCAGAGCACGAGCTGTCCACCCACTCCACTGTGGGACCAGAGCATAAAGGATGCTTCATCTCACCCACCCCCGCCCCCCCCCGCCCAGCCTGTAGCCTGCTCTTAGTTCCCAGCACCAAATCCTACGGGCTCTGTGGTTTGATGGGCAAGACAGCCAGTGGCTCCGACACCTTCCTTCTCCTTCCAGGGCAGGAGGAGGTGTCACTGCACATGCTGCTGACTGCTCAAGCAGGGTTCGGTCTGGCCTCCAGCTCCCCTGAGCTGGCAAGCCAAGGATCGGCAGGCGGTCTGTAAGCCAACATGCCAGGATGCAGTATCAACCACAGCTGCCTGTCTTTGAAAATGTGTTTCTCACTGCGGGAGTAGATCAGGGCTGCTGGCGACCAAAGAAGAGGCAGCGTTCATGAGTCAGAGCTAATTCGGCTGGTCCCTGAGGTACCGCCCTCACCTGGAGGACTGAGTCATGCCGGTGATGACTACAGGTCTGACCACGGTTCACTGCCGTCCCTTCCCCCTCACCTGCAGCTCCATGGAGGTCTACAGCCTCAACCCCACTCCAGGCACTCTGTCCTCCTCATCCCATCAGCGCTGGTTCTGACTGTCTGGTCTACCCACAGGGCAGGTCCCCATATTGGTCCCAGCGGTGGCTCTTGTCCAGTAAGTGACCCCTTATGGCCACCAGCTCCACCTTCCCAGCACCACTCTGAGGTGATCTCAGGTGATCAATGTGGCTCACAGCAGTAATGCCCAACCTGGGAGCTCTGCCGCCTGGTTTACCCCCAGAATCTCTGCCTCAGTAGATGTGACATGGGCCCTTTGTCAAATCACTGGTGGGTCCCATGCAGAGCCAGAGTTGAGATGCCCCAGCTGACATGCTCACATTAGTTCCACAGTGAGATCGTAAAGGTCCATTGGAAACAGGCCCCAGACTTCTCTTCTGATCACAAGCACCCCATCAGGTGGCCTTTTCTGGAGTCAGACTCCCAAGTCCTTATCTCTGTCCTATCTTTCTTCCTCCGTGCCTTGTGCTAGGTCTCACCTCACATATGCCTGCCCCCCCCCCACCCATGGTTTTGTGCCTGTGGAGCCCACTTGATTTGGAAAACCCAACCCAATATTCCTAGTCTCTCTGTAAGGTAGAAATCGTCCCCAGCTCTTAAGGCCCTTGGTTCTCCGCTCCTATCTGTGGCCCCCATCCCTCAAACAACACAGGAACCATATATTGTCCATATATGAGTACTTTCCTCTCTCAGCCCTAATGTGGAAAAGCTCAACAGTTGTCGAATGAATGGAGGGGACATTGTAACTGGAGAGAACGAAAGGTGGAAGGGAGAGAGGGAGGGAAGGAGGGAAACCAGGCTGCGTTTTAGTGAGAGCTCTTGTGGTGATTTGGAGAATGAGGCAGTATGCTGAAGGATAATGTGGGGAATCCTCCTAAATGTTTGTCATTGGGATTATTACAGCCCTGTGACTCTGGTTGTCTAGAGGGTCACAGAGCTGCGCTCGATGGGGTTGGCTCTGGGTCTGGCCTCTCCCTGAACTCACTTGATAGACATAATAACACTAATGACCGTTTCCCTTTTCCAAGTGCCTACCATCCACCAGCATGAGGCTTGGCGTGCTATACGTAGTCACTCTGGCTTTACACAGCACTTCCAGGTACCTCATTAGCCCTCGTTTTCAAGGATGGAAACTGAGGATCACAGGAGCTCAGTAGTCCGCCTCAGGTCATGCAGTCAGTGGCCAATTCAAATGCAAGTCTGTCAGATTCCATCACTGAAGAGCCAAGGCTGGCTCTGTCTCTTATTAGCTCCAAGACCATGGTCAGGTGGATTAGTTTTCCTTGGCCTTAGAGACACAGCCAGTTGGGGGACAGAGTCACAGACCTGTCAGGGATAAAGGGATGTGTGCCCAACCCTTCATTTAGTACCTGCTGGTTCTGGTCCGGAGTATCCTCCGTGAGGTACAGCATGGCCCACCTGCCCATAGTTGATACGTTGACCCACAGGCATGGGTACTGGGGCACCTTCTTGCCTTCCAGCAGCTCCTGGTCCCTGATGTTGGTCTCAATCAGGTGGCAAGTGGATTCCTGGGTCCACACGCTAAGAAAAATACAGACAACCCCCACAAACACTGACATCTCAGAACCAGGGTGACACAGTTTGAACCCCTAGTCCTCTGGGGGCCTTTGAAGAAGCCCAGGGATAGGACTTTCTTCTCACCAAAAGCCTTCAACACCAATGACCTATGATCCCAGAGTGCCTGGGAGCAGGGAGGAATCAAAGAATCAGAATTTTGAGCTGGTTAGCTCTTGGGTACTGTCTAATTAATGACTTCTCACCCTCACGACTCACCCCCAGACTGACGAACTCTGAAAAGTTCTCTACCCTGAGCCCCACCACAAATGAATCTGAATTTTTCAGGTGGTTGCACCTGGCTCTGAATTTCAAAAGTTTGTGACAGTTCTGATGAGCAGCCAGGCCCGAGGTCATGTTATCTGGGCCATCTTCACCTTATCTTACAGGGGTGGCCGAAAAGCTCACATAGGTGCCTTTTTTGAGGGGTAGGCACACAGCACCTGAGGCTGAGTGGGTTCCCAAATCCCTGTTCTTTCCCTGAGCAGCATTTCACTTGTCATGGCTCCAGAGTCATAAAACGTGATGATAGCGCAGGCCCAGGAGAGACCAATAGGCTCCCAAACACCCAGGCCAGTGGATTGTAACTCAGTTCCCACCTATTCTGCTCTGTCCTGTGGGAAACCCACTGCCAGACTAGAGAGGGTCATCAGCAACGAAAAGAGCCCATAGAGAGGTTCCAAGACTCAAAAAAAAAAAAAAAAGAGAGAGAGAAGGACAGGCTAAAAGAACAGAGTACATCTGTTCCAAAGAAAACAGAATCAGGAATCTCATAGCTCTCTTTTAAAACATCAAAGCAGCGCTGGAGGGATGGCTTAGTCATTAACGTGCTTGCCTGCAAAGCCTAAGGACCCAGGTTCAATTCCCTAGTACCCATGTAAGCCAGATGCACAAGGTGGTATATACATCTGGAGTTTGTTTTCAGTGACTGGAGGCCCTGGCATGCCCATTCTCTCCCCACCCCCTGCCTCTTCCTTTATCTCTTTCAAATAAATAAATAAAATGTTTTTTAAAACTAGTCAGAGGGAGCTGGGTGTGGTGGTGCACGCCTTTAATCCCAGCACTCGGGAGGCAGAGGTAGGAGGATCGCCGTGAGTTCAAGGCCACCCTGAGACTACGTAGTGAATCCCAGGTCAGCCTACCTCGAAAAACCAAAATAAATAAATAAACAGTCAGAGGGGCTCACATGCCAGGGAACAAGGACACAGGGCATCCTGAGGCTTCTGCATGAGTCCCAGGGGGGCAGATGTTGACTCGATGCAGGCATTTCCCACTGATCAGAAAAGCCCAGGTGCGAGTCATTGAGAAAAGGAGCTCCCATCCCTGAGAGCCATCAAGAGTTGAACATTCACCTGATTGTGCACACCAATTACTCAAGTCTGGGAGTGTGAGTCCTCCCAGGACATCTCTCTCTCTCCCTCTCTCTCTCTCTCTCTCTCTCTCTCTCCCCCCTCTCTCTCTCTCTCTCCCGCTCTCTCCCCCCCCTCTCTCTCACACACACACACACACACACACACACACACACACACACACAGTTTCTCATAATTAAGGATATCTTGACCCTGTCATCACCAGGTCTCAGACCAGCAGGGCTCCAGGCAACCTACTCTTCCAACACTGAAACTACTGAGCCCAGGAATGAGGAATGACTGGGCCACCCAGGCTGCTATTAGGAACAAGGGGGAAGGCAAGCAGAAGATGGGGCTTCTCAGACCATCAGGGAGCCCCAGGACTCTGCAGGGAGCTTCCTACCTTTTCTGGTAGAGGGGTAGGACAGTGGTGCACAGGACGTAGTAGGCAATGACCGCACTCACCGCCATGGCCACCCCCAGGCAGAGGGCTCGCGTCTCTCCCCGCTTCTGGGCCATTACCAGCTTCTTCCCCATGGCCACTGCGGGCAGCAGTCATTTCTAGGGCCACAGAAGCAAACAGAAATGAGATGAGCCCAGGTAACATGCAGTGGAGAGAGGAGAGTGCTAACACACCATCTTCATTTCTCTGAGTATGTGGAGCTTTCCAACTTCCAGAAGACTTCTCTGACCCCAAGGGGGGTGCAGGGAGGGAAGTGAGGAGGGGGAACATGGAGGGAAGCAGGGAGGGGGCTTCCACCCTGGCCATCAGCCTTCTGGTAATTGCCTGGTTGTTGTTCTTGATGTTGCTGTTGTTTAAATGACTAGACTCCATTGTTATTTAAAAAGAAATGCCAGGACCATAGGATTCTCTCTTTCTTCGTGCTCCCTCATTTCAGGAAAATTTTTAGCCAGGTATCGGGGAGTACTGCATTCTACTTGCCAGATCCCTGAAGTCATAAGCATGATGTTTTGTGTTAGAGTGCTCAAGAGGCAGGCATGGCCCACAGGGATGTGTAATGAAGGACTTGACTTTGTTTTGGCCTCTCTCCTCAGTACTGGGCTTTGCCCCATATCCAGTCTGATATCCCATTCCCTTCCCAGCCCTTCCAGTTTGTCTGTTTTCCTCATGAGAAAATCCCACTTTCAGATACCAAGAATGTAGCCCTGTCCCAGGCTGACACACTTCCCCTTTTAATATTTATTAAGATTTATTTTTATTTATGTATTAGAGAGAGAGAGGAAGATAAAGAGAGAGACAGAAAGAAAAAAAAAAAAGAATGGGCACACAGGTGTCTAGCTACTGCAAATGAACTCCAGACGCATGTACCACCATGTGCCTCTGGTTTACATGGGACCTAGAGAATTGGACCTGGGTCCTTAGGCTTCACAGGCAGGTGCCTTAACTGTCAAGCCATCTCTGCAGACCCCTTTTAATATATTATCTATTTATTTGCAAGGAAAGAGAGGAAGAGAGACGGAGACAGAGGAAAGAATGTGAATGAGTGTGCCAGGGCCTCTAGCCACCGCAAACCAACTCCAGATTCATGCAGCACTTTGTGCATCGGGGAATTGAACCCAAGTCATTAGACATTTAGGCAAGTGCCTTAATAGTTGAACCACCTCTCCAGCCTCCACGTCCCCTTTTGGTTAACTGAGATGACATCCTGGGATAAGTTCTCCCTCACTGGGGCCCTGAGGTGAGGCCCATACAATCTAACAGCAAGTGACAGATGGGTGAAGTGAGAGATATGTATTGTGAACAGTTCATGTGTCTTCTTTTCCCTCTGTGAACTTGCTGATCAGGAAGGCCAGGTCTTTTCTGCCTGGTTCCAGCTTAGCAAGGCCATCCAGGTGATCACAGGTAAAGTGACAGGTTTTCAAAAGACCCTGGCACCCAGCCCCAGCCAGGGACTGTGGGGTGTAATCAGCTGAAGAGGCATCTATAAAACCAGAGCAGGTGGCCTTAGCCAAAGAAGTGTGGCACCCGTGGCATGTTCCCTACCCTCCTGTTTGCAGAGTTCTGATAGCTTGCTGACTATAAGGTGTGAGTGGGTATGCAGAGACCCCCAACCCCTCTTAAGCTCAACTGTGGGGATCTGTTTAGATATGACAGGAGTGACAATTGGGATTCAGTAGCCCTAGTGAGAACTTCCCATTGGGATGAAAGGTGGAAATTGTTGCGTCCCCTGGGATAACAGACAGGAAGAGATGGGTTTCGGTGGTAACCAGAAAGCAGGGGTGAATTTCAGTTAGACAACAAGCAGAACATCTCAGTGTTTTTTTTAAGAGTACATAAGTATCTTGAGACATCTTGGATGGATCATCCTATTTAGAAAAGTCATTAGAGACCTGGGCTGCACTGAAGAAAGTTGGGAAAAGGTAAAAAGGAAGGAAGGCAGGAATTTAGAGCATCCTGGATGACCTGACAGCCAGGTTGACAAACCCTTCCATAGAAGGGCAGGGGATAGAGAATAATGTGTAGGTGTGGGGGAGTGTGGAGAAAGGGAGGTCCTGAGGTCCTCAGACATGAAATCAAGTCCTGGCTTTGTTACTGAGCACCCACGTGACAGTGAGGCAAGAAAAACAGTACCTACCTCACAGAGTCATGGCAGAGACCACGTGGTGTCAAGCATCACGCATGGGCCCCAGATGAATAGCAGCTATCCTTATTAACAGAAGGAACCAAGGACATTTGGAACATTCTACCCCACCTACTTGTTGTCCCATCCCTCCACTGGTGACAAATGACAGGACTGGTCTTGATTTTCAAGCAGTCACCTCCTGGCCATTATGGACGCTGGGAACTGAGGGCCAGGGCGGAGCTCCTATAGTGACCCTCAGAACCCAGATCCACATGCCAGACCCTCTGAGACAAGAGTTCCCGTCGCTTCATCCCCATCCATCACAGGCTGCTTTCCCCCCACCCTGCCCTTGTCCCTCCAGCCCCCAGTCTCTGAAAAGTCCCTCCCAAGTGGCCCGGACAGAGTACTCACAGAACTTGTGCCCTGTGGGTGCTCCGGCCAGCAGATGGTTTCTCTCTGCCTGGCCCCCTGCCCCCACCCCCAAACCAAGTCTTCAAAGCTCCAGCAGGAAGTTTGGCCGCCCAGCCTGTCTCCAGGGAAGCTGCCTTCGGTCCCGTCTGCGTTCAGTCTCCATGCCCAAACATGGTCAAGTCTGAGCACACAGACTCACTCGGGACGCAGCTCCGCAGAGCAGGTAGGCAGCCCCGGGGATGGGCGGACAGCTGCTGCGCACGACTCTGCGCCTGCCTTTTCCAGAGTCTCCTGGGAAACAGATGTCAAACAGCAAAACCCAGAAACCCCAAAAGACCATCCTGGTATATTTGGAAACATTTCTTCTGTACTCAGTCTCTGGGCTGACAGAGAAACCAGGAATAGGAAACAATATTCCTGTTGTGGCACAGGGGATGGTGGTGTAGGGGTCTAGCTTGTCATCAACCCTTGGTACACCCATGCCACGGTGGCCTTAAAACCCTCCCACGGTTGACACGTAAATGCCATGTGACTCTGAACAAGCCGGGGCATCTTTCTAGGCCTTTTTTTTTTTTTTTTTCCCCTCACTGTATCACACTGGTGTTTTAAAATCTTAACTTTGTTTGAGGTAGTGACACAGGTTAGAGATGATGAGAAGTCATGGAAAGGGACAGAAATCTCACCTCTTAAGGACCAGCAGAGCTGAAATGGGGAGTACAGGGACCCCACAGCTGCTTCTAGCTGACCAACCAGGTCCAGGGACAGCTGGCTCTGTCAAGGACTCTCCCACTGATTGTCTCGTGGGCAGCGATTTGTTGCTACGTATGAGACAAGTGAAACTTAGCCCTGGTGGGCAAAGCCCTACTGCTGCCCCAGCTCCTCAGGGTAAAGTACGTAGAGACAGGGGCAGACCCCCCACTTAGGGCCCTGCTGGGATCCAGGAATACGTGAAAGCTAGTCTGCCTCTACCTCTCTGTGAAACCGAGAATGGAGGACTTTAAGTAACTGGCCCAAAGTTTCTCTGCTTGATGGGTAGAGACAGTCCAAAGTTGAGCCTTCCAAGTGGCAAAATTTGGCTATCCCTGCCTACTTAGGATCTACTCCAGGACCTCATATCTCACCTTCCATTCCATGATCCCCAGCCACGTAAGGTCCTAGAGGTTACTTCCAGTGCCCCAATGTATTGAGCACAGCCCAGTCATTCCTACCAAGGGAGTTCCCCCTACCTCTCACTCCTGTTTCCTGGACAGACAGCCAGGGTCCCAAAAGGACAGCTCCCTTGACACACCAATGATCAGTACCCCACCCCCTCCTTCCCTCCCTGAATGGCCAACAGGGGAGTTAGTCCTCACTTAATGAGCTTCATAGTAAAACGGTGATCTCTTAAGTTACAGTGGAATGGAAGATTGGCATTGTAGGACTTGAGATCTAAGATTAATCCCCAAGACAGTAGCTTGCCAGCTGTGGTCCTTGGTCTATTCATGAACCAGAAGCATCCTCCTGAGGCTCATGAACTGACCCAGAAAAGCCAGGGCTCACTCTTGGCCTCTTGTGGAGGAGTGACATGGTACCACATACTGTTGGTTTCTAAGTGTGAGCCTAAGACTTGCTGGTAACCCACTTGGGGGTTAAGACGAATCATACATTCAGAGTTTATAAGTGGATGCTGGTGTGATTTCCAAGGGTCATTTCCTTCTGGAAAATGAGATGAGGCAGTTGCCAACTTTTCTGTTGAACTCAAGAGCCACGGTCCAACCACAGGGGGCTGCGGGCTGCACATGTGGGCGAGGCAGATGGCTGTAGGTGGAGACAGTGAGGATGTAATAGTCAATATTAAGGGTTTACATGAGAGCAAAGTTTTAGAAACCAAATACATATATAAAGGTCGGAAAGATGGCTCAGCAGTTAAACGCGCTTCCCATGCAAGCATGAGAGCCTGAGAGACTGCTCCAGTCTTCTTCTTAGGAACACATGAGCAGCTGGGCATGGCCGTGCGTGTCAGTAGCCCCAATCCTGCAGAGCGGAGACCTAAGAGTCACCGGAGTTCATGAAAAAACAGCAAGCTATGTGAGCACTAAAAGATGTGGGATCAAATAAGAATGGATGGAAAAGCAATGAAGCAGGACACCCTCCATTCTGCTCCAGCTACCTCAGGCAAGCACACTCCAATGCACACAAGGACACGGCTGCTGTAAAGGGACATGCACTTGTGTAGAACACCACACACACACACACACCTTCCACTTCAAACTTCTAACAAATATGGTAGTAAGCATGAGGCTCACCGTGGTCCTCTGAAGTAGAGAATTTCCTGCTCATTTTATGGGGGACAGCTGAAGTTCTGAGGTTTAAGTTGCCCAAGGAAATCCACTTTGCTCCTTGAGCCTCGGTTTATCCATCTCTAAAATGGAGATCGTTGCACACAGACACTGAGTGTTTGCCGAGCAATGAAAACCATCTGAGTCAACTTTCATGTATCGTAGTAATTACTAAAGATAGTGATTCCTTTACCATGCACACCTCCTCCAAAGAGGGCTATTCATGACCCCCCTCCAGCAGGGGTGGAGCTCTGTCACTGAGAGCACAGCAGAATGTGCTGGTGAGGACCTGGTCTGATTATCAAGGTAAGTCCTGAACAGGGCTACAGAGTCTGCTGGGCACTTTCCTGGGACATGGCCCTGGACACCAGCCACCTTGTGGCAGGAAGCTGAGCGCAGGTTTAGGAAACTAACTCACCATTTGAAGAAGAGTCCAGGCCTGGCCTTCAAGTCTGCTAGCTGAGGCCTGAGGCCATGGAGCATAAATAAGCCATCCACCCAGACTCTCTCTGAACTCCCAACCCACAAAATCCAACAGCATAATAAATGGATGTTTCATGCCCTGAGGTACATTGTGGGGAGAGGTGTTTTGCAGCCATAGTAACTGGAACACACTGAAAGTAATTTAAAAGGGGTTAGACATTGTTGTTGGTAATGGTGGTAGTGTAGAGTCAGTGGGGAATTAAAAGTCTGAGATCACCATAAGGAGTGGTAAAGGAGTGCTTAGGAGTACTTGATCTATTCTTTCTCTTTGCGGGGGGAAGGGGCAGGTGTATGTGTATGGTGTATGTGTGTGCACATGTTCATGTGTGTGTTTGAGTGTACATTCATGTGTGTATATGTGCATCTAGAGGTCAGAGGTTGACATCTTTTGTCTGACTGGATAACTTTTTAAAAATTTTTTGTGTATTTTTCTTTATTTATTTGAGAGCAACAGAGAGAGAAAGAGGCAGATAGAGAGAGAGAATGGGTGCTCCAGGGCCTTCAGCCACCGCAAACGAACTCCAGATTCATGCGCCCCCCCCTTGTGCATCTGGCTAACGTGGGTCCTGGGGAATCGAGCCTCAAACCAGGGTCCTCAGGCTTCACAGACAAACGCTTAACCACTATGCCATCTCTCCAGCACGTGACTGGATAACTTTTGAGACTAGAGGTCTCACGGAACCTGAGGCTCACTACTTGGGCTAGAAGAGCTGACGGACAAGCTGTCTTTCCTCTGCCTCCCCCATGCTGGGGCTACAGGCACAGGGTATTATGCCCGAGATTTCATGTGGGTGCTGCGGCTCTGGATTCACATCCCCATGCTTACACAGCAAGCGCTGTGCGGTCACTGAGCCACTTCTCCGCCCTGTTCATGTACTCCAATCAGCGCACACGTGGCTGCACCAATGGACTAGAAGGGCCAATAAAGGAGGACATTTGCGTTAACTGAGCCTCTGCAGTGGACCAGAACGTGGGCTCTGTTGTCACTACCTGAGCCTCGGCGGTGGGCCAGAAATGGGCGATGCTTAATCAGCTTCTCATCCATCTTTCAAAATCCCTGACAGAAACAGTGTGGAAAGAGGCCGGGCTTATTTTGGCTTGGGAGTTCAAGGTTTCAGCCCTGGCTCTGTTGCTTTGGGGACAATGAAAAAGAAAAGGTCATGGAGGAGGGAATATGTGGGAGAGAAGGCTGCTCACCCCCGTGTGGGGGACGAGGGGACCACACAGGAAGCAGAAGGAGACAGAAAGGGGCCAGGGACAAATAATACCCTGGAAAGTCACCTCCTCTGTGTCCTACTTTCTCCAACTACTTCCTAAGGTTTCCATCACCTCCCAATAGTGCATGGGCTTTTAGGAGACAGTTAAGATAGATGTCATAACATCAGCACCTCTATGCAAATACCCTTTCCTATGTGAGGTTCTGCTTTTTTGTTATTGCAGTTACCCATATTCAACAGAGATAAGAAAATATGTAATAGAATATTCCATAAATAAATAATTCAAATATTTCAAATAACTCTCTTTATAGCATGTTGTTCTAATTGTTTATTTATTATTATTATATTTTTATCTCTTACTGTGCCTAATTGATAATTTCCCTTACCGTAGGCATGCGTGTAGAGGGGAGAACGTGGTCAATGTAGTTTGGTACTCTGTGATTTTAGGGGTCCAGAGAAAGTCTTGGAAAGTTTCTCATGGAGATGGGGGTGACTGTACACATGTACACATCCACTCCTCTCCACCATCCCCAGGAAAGCCCTGTGCTTTCTGTGAAAGCAATTTGCCCAAGGTCATGTTCCAGCATCTGACAGAGCCTGGATTTGAACCTGTATGTGCCCTTCCACAAACCAGTCCTGCCTTCGGTTACCCATGATCCTCATGGTAGCATCTCCAAGGGGATCAGTGTTTCTTTTATAAAAATATTTTATTTATGTATTTAAAGAAAGAGAGAGAGAGACAGAGAATGGGTACACCAGGGCCTCCAGCCATTGCAAACAAAGTCCAGACACATGTGCCACCGTGTGCATCTGGCTTACATGAGTACTGGGGTATCAAATCTGGATCCTTAGGCTTTGCAAGCAAGCACCTTAACCACTAAGATATCTGTCCAGTCCCAGTATTTCTTGTATTTTGTATAATGTCTCCTCCAGCTTCTTTACTAAACCCCTCGCTCAGTCCATTTCTCATTTTAAGTTGGGCACCCACTTACTTAAGCTCTTTTGAGTCAATATCTAGGTCTCTCTACCAACATATGGAACAATATGTCCCCCACAATCAAGTTGGCCACTGTGTCTGGAGCCTCTGATGAGTGTGTGTCCTTGGCCAAGTGTGGCAAGGAGACATCCCTTCATTCCGGTTAGCTCCTACAACAGAAAACTCAGCACCTATTTTGTGCCAAGGTTCTGAGGCAAATGGACTCAGCCCATTTCCAGAGGGGAAGTGAGGTCAAGTTATTAAAACATTAAACATGCAAAGTAGAAAAGACAGCGAGGTATATGTGAGAGAGAGAGAGAGAGAGAGAGAGAGAGAGAGAGAGAGAAATCTTGCCAGGAGCTTGCTTTGGGAAGTTTCACTTAGCTGTGGTCAACAGTGGTATAAACATATAATGTGGAAAATTTCAGGTAATAATTCATACCTCTTTCAGCACAGTGCTTTTCATAAATTGTTCTATCTTATTTTTCATTATTGTTAACTTTTTTCTGTGCCTGGTTTATAAGTTGCAGTTTATTATTAATATGTTTATATGGGAAAATCATAGTATATATGGAGTTTGATACTACATGCTGTTTTAAGCATCCACTGGAGGCCTTGGAATATATCCACCAGAGATTAAAGGAGATTAAAATAGGAAGAGAACATTATTATGGAAGAAGCTTGGTAGAGTTGGGAAAACAAAAATGTCACAGCAGCAAGTGTCAATATGAGAATTAAATGGCAAGACAAGACATGACAAAGACACTGTATAGTTGTCCCCAGTGTGTGATAGTCCCTTCCTCCTTTCTCCTTCACACTCTTCCCTCAGCCTCATTTTTCTTCCTGAATGACTGGATATTTTAGCCTGTGATGCTCTTACTATCATCACACAGCTTGGACACCCTCTTTGGACAAGAAAGAGCGTGAATATGGCACAGGCTGTCTGTCTGTGTGGTGATGCCAGGGTTTTTGTGTCTGCCCCTGTACCAACATCACCAGCTCTGTGGGAAAGTCAGGCAATCCAGGGTGTGGGATGAAGATGAGATGTAAAGGCGGCCTGTAAGTGGCATGCAACCTTCCAGACTCTTTTGAGGGACAAATGTACCTTCTCCTTTCATGGCACACATTTCCCGTGGCCTGACCACTCCCCTGCCTCTGCTGTCAGTCCTCAGCCCCCACTAGGCTCCTGTGCCTGCATATCCTCTCCTCTCCACTCGGCCAGATCCCTGTGCTGGAAACACAGCTTTGATCACTTCTCTCCATGAAGCTTCACAGTTACCCTCATGCATCCTCTTCTCTTTGCCATGTCTGTCCACCAGAATGTGGACTCAATAATATGTGGAAGGCTGGAGAGATGGCTTAGTGGTTAAGGCATATGCCTGTGAAGCCTAAGGATCCAGGTTCAATTCTCCAGGTCCCACATAAACCAGATGCACATGGTGGCACATGCGTTTGAATTTTGTTTGCAGTGGCTAGAGACCCTGGCACACCCATTCTCTCTCTCTCTCTCTCTCTCTCTCTCTCTCTCTCTCTCTCTCTCATAAAAATAAATAAATTAAATTAATATTTTAAAAATATATGGAGCTGTCATTTTCTTTTAAAAAATTTTTTTGTTTATTTTTATTTATTTATTTGAGAGAAACAGAGAGAGAGAAAGAGAGAGAATGGGCACACCGGGGCTTCCAGCCACTGCAAACAAACTCCAGATGCATGCACCCCCTTGTGCATCTGGCTAACGTGGGTCCTGGGGAATCGAGCCCTGACCTTGGGTCCTTAGGCTTCACAGGCAAGCCATTTCTCCAGCCCTGGAACAGTTATTTTCCTTATTCCCTGCCACATCTGAGTACCTGGTGGAATGCACTTAGATTCTGGGTTCTCTACTGTGATGGTGGTGGTCAGGGTGTTTTTTATGCCCCCTGTTTTTATGTCACTGTAGCACTTACCTTCTCACTGCTGGGACAAAACACCTGTCCAGAAGTGGCTATGGAAGGAGAGGGTTTATTTCTCTCTTTCATTTCCTAGGGGATGTTTCCTTGTGGCAGAGAAAGCGTGGCAAGAGCCAGAAGCTGGCTCGCACTATCACATATCAGTGGAAGGAAGCAGCAAGAGTTAGCTATCTGGCATTGGCAAAGGGGACTGAACTACAAAATTCCATGTCCAGCCCTCCAGGGACATACCTCCTCTGGCACTCCACCAGCTGGAGGTCAATTATGAATCGTAATCATAAGCACATGAGGCTATCAGGGACATTTTATACTCAAACTACCAAAGAATATTGTTAACATGTTCTCATGCCATAAAACATTTTTCTTTTCTTATAATAAAATACTTTATTGATTTATTTACTTTATTTGCAAGTACAGAGTGACAAACACAGAGATAATGGACATGCCATGATCTCTAGCAACTGCAAATGAACTCCAGATGCATGTGTCACTTTGTGCATCTGGCTTTATGTGAAGACTGGGGAATTGAACATGGGTCATTAGGCTTTGCAGGAAAGTGTCTTAACCACTGAGCCATCTCTCCAGCCCCATAAAATATTTTTTCTAAAGATGTAGTTTTGAGGCTGGAGAGATGGCTTAGTGGTCAAGTGCTTGCCTGTGAAGCCTGAGGACCCCAGTTCAAGGCTCTATTCTCCAGGACCCACATTAGCCAGATGCACAAGGGGGCACACACATCTGGAGTTTGATTTGCAGTGGCTGGAGGCCCTGGTAGGCCCATTCTCTCTTTATATCTGCCTCTTTCTCTCTCTCTCTGTTGCTCTCAAATAAGTAAAAACAAACAAAAAAAAGTTCTTTTTTAAAAAAAGATGTAGTTCTTTTAAAGAGGTTCTAAAAATGTTTAATTAATCTTTTTATTGAAGTGAAAATAGAAACAGAGGTTTTGATTTGTCTTTTTCCTTTGGGAAATAAGCTTACAAATGATTTATAGTTGTATTGTTGGGCCAAGAGTTACAAATGAATAAGTCTACTTGTTTTATTCATCATCACAAATTAATGAGAACTATAAATTTAAGGTATTATATCTACCAAACTTTTATAAATTATTACTTGGGCTCACTCTTTATAGATTTCATCCAATCTGTGATGATGGCCATTTAGAATATTAGTTATTTTGCTTGTTGTGACAAAGTATCTGGCAAAAGCAATGAAACAGAGAAAGGGTTTATTTGGGCTCACAGTTTGAGTGCACAGTCCCTCATGGTGGGGAAGGTATGGTGGGAAGAGTGGAAAGCAATTGTGCACATGGATCCACAGTCAGGAAATATGGGGATGAGTGCAAGTGCCCAGCTCACATTTTCTTCTTTATTCATCTTAGCCCACAGGATGGTGCAGCCCACATGCAGAGTGGGTATTCCCACCTCAGTTAATCCTTTCTAGAAATACCCTCTAGACACACCCAGGCGTATGTTTCCATGGTGATTCTTAATCCAGTCTAGTTAACAGTAGAGATTTATCACCACAGGGACTGTGGTATTTGTTTGATTCCTCTGTTTATTAGAATGAAGTAGACTTATCTCACCTTATGCCCTCAAGCTATACTCACACCTTGTTGCAGTCAGATTTGCATTGCTGGTAGAAAGCACCTGACCAAGAGTAGCTTTTTTTTGGGGGGGGGGGGAATGGTTTATGTTGGCTTACAGACTCAAGGGGAAGCTCCATGATGGCAGGGAAAAATGATGGCATGAGCAGAGGGTGAACATCACCCCCTGGCCAACATCAGGTGGACCATAGCAACAGGAGAGTGTGCCAAACACTGGCATGGGGAAACTGACTATTCCACCCATAAGCCCGCCCCCAACAATACACTGCCTCCAAGAAGTGTTAATTCCCAAATCTCCATCAGCTGGGAACCTAGCATTCAGAACACCTAAGTTTATGGGGGACACCTGAATCAAACCACCACACACCTGGATGTCACTTGTCATGAAACAAAGGATATTGTATCGATAAGGGCAAATTTGGGGGTCTAGACCCAGAGGTAGAGATAAAAAAGCCATAGATATGGAGGATGGCAATGGGTTGGTGGCTTAGTGGGCTTTCCTTCACTCTGGCAAAATACCTAAGACTAGCTACTTGCAGGGAAGAAAGGTTTATGTAGTTTATAACTTTGCCTGAAAGTCCAAGACTGGGTGGTCCCATCTATTCTATCTCTGGTGAGGGCCCCCTTGTCTGCATGGTAGATAGACTGGTAACAGTCAATGCAAGTGGGAGAAATCACGTGGCCAGACAGGAAGCCCTGAGAACCTCAAAGGCCAGGCTCATGGTTTCCCTAATAACCCATGTGGGAACTGAGGCTCTTTAAGAACAACATTAATCTCTTCCCTCAGTGCGGGCTACAAGGAGCTAATTACACCCCACTGAACTCCACCTCTTATAGGCTCTGCATCAACATCACCACACACACAAAAAAAACTAAGCTTCCAGTACTTGAACCTTTGGGAGACACACTGAAACTATCTCCAAATCATAGCTGTTGGCAACATTATAGCTCTACTCCAGCCTGATTTGAGCCAGAGGGGGGAGGGATGGAAAGGGACAGGGATGGAGAGAGAGATAGAGAAACAGAAAGAAACAACTGTAGCAAAAATTTGGGAAGTTTGTTTCTCATAATGGCTTCTGAAACTCAAAAAAGTGAATCTCTCCCCTTCTGTTTGTCTGTGGCCTCAGGCAGGGCCTCACAAAGGCAGGGAACCCTTCTTAAGACAAGGATGTGCTTGCTGAAGAGGCAGAGGCTGGGAACTGCAACAGTAGGTTGTAATCCGCCACAGTCTGAGGAATGGCTGTGCTTGGCACTATGAGACTTAGAAACATTTGCCTATTGGCAAGGTGACACATATTTCAAGACAAATTTAAGTTGCTTTCCTTAAATTACTAGTAGCGGCCCTCCCTATGAGTATCAGAAGAGAAATGTTTCACTTTCCAAGTTTCTGTTTACAATGGCTCACAGGAAGAAAAATCCCTAAAAAGCAACTTGCTCAGTGCAGGGGCTCATAGTGGCTCTTGAACCCGTTGAGTTGCAAGTCGTTCCTTTGTATCATTCGATGTGTTTGTTGAATGTCTTATGTTGTGATCAGAAGGAATATTGCTCAGGTCTCTTCAACTTCTTTTTCTGGCAAGATTCAGGACTTTATCAGCCACTTCCTATATGGAGAGGGACCAAGGGCATCATGGTGCCCTCTTGGCCTCTCAGCAGGGTAACCTCAGGTAACTCTAAAAACATCTCTTTCCAAGTCATAGGATGGCCAGACCTCACAGAATCCTTAAGGGTCCTATGGAAAGACACTTT